>NC_134102.1:14038552-14663552 GCF_000715075.1 Nicotiana tabacum | reverse complement strand
TCAATTGGAAACTATCAAGGTAGCTACTTGGTGTCCGCTGACCTTGACTCTCTTCCTTTCAGTTATTGTATTGTTCTATATTTTCAGACAGTGTTTTATCAGTCAGACTTTGTTATCCTTTAGATGCTCATGTACTCAGTGACACCGGGTTTTGGGAATGTATTTCATATCAGTAATTTGTGAGATTTTCTATTAAATTCAGATATTATGTTTTTAAACTTAAAAGAAATTGTGGTTTATTGAGATTGTCGGCTTGCCTAGTATTGAGATAGGCGCCATCACGACAGTTTAGGATTTTGGGTCGTGACAAGTTGGTATCAGAGCCTAGGTTACATAGGTCTCACGAGTCATGAGCAGGTTTAGTAGAGTCTTGCGGATCGGTACGGATACGTCTGTACTTATCTTCGAGAGGCTGCCGAACCCTTAGTAAAATTTCACTTTCTTGTACTCTGTCGTGCGAATTTGTGGTGAGCACACGTACTACCGGATCGGACGGTGAGCCACCAGTGCCACTAGTTAGGACCGCGAGAGGTCGAGGCCGTCGTAGAGGCCGACGTAGAGGTCGAGGTGTAGCTCACATAGAAGTTGGAACAGCACCTATAGCACCACCATTTGCTCCATCTCAGGAGACGATTCCAGATATAGTTGAGCCGGCGGAGCCAGCTCAGGCACCAGCTATGCCCATTGTGATTCCAGGCCTTCAGGAGGCTTTGGCAAAGATATTGATAGTTTGCACTAGCCTTGCTCAAGTCAGCTTTGCGCACACCGCATCAGCCACTTGTCAGGCCGGGGAAAGTACTCATACCCCTGTTGCCCGTACTCCAGAGCAGGTAGTGTAGGGACTTCAGATACCCGGGGCACTACCAGCTCAGCCGGTTGTAGCTTCTCAGGCCCCGGTAGTCCCTGTTATGGCACATGATGAGAAGAGGAGACTTGAGATATTTGGGAGGCTTTGACCTTCATCATTTAGCAGCACTGAGTCAGAGGATGCTCAAGGTTTTCAGGATAAATGCCAGCGGATGCTTCGGACAATGGGTATTCTGGAGACTAGTTGGGTCTCGTTCACTACTTTTCAATTTTCTTGGGCTGCCTTCGGATGGTGGGAGGATTATGAGAGGCACGGGTCGGTCGATGCAGAACCACTTACATGGCAAGAGTTCTCTGTTCTCTTTTTGGTAAAGTTTATGTCATATTCTCGCAGGGAGGAGCTGCGCAGACAGTTTGAGCAGCTTCGGCATGATGGCATATCTGTGACCCAGTACGAGATGAGTTTTTTGAGTTGGCTCGTCACACAGTTTGGTTGGTTCTCACTAATATGGAGAGGATTAGGAGGTTTATTGATGGCCTCACGTATCAGCTGCGATAGATTATGACTAGGGAGAGGTTATTTGGTGCCACTTTTGATGGGGTGGTTGATATTGCTCGGCAGATAGAGGTGGTCCGTAGCCAGTAGTGTGGTGAGTGGGAGGCCAAGGGTCCTCGAGGTTCGGGCGGTCTTGGTGGGGGTACCTTCTGGGGGCATTCCTACCATAGCAGGGGTCTCCCTTATAGGCCTACTAAGATGAACCGTCCATCTCATCATGGGGCATCAGCTAGCCACAATTATTATAGTGCTCACTCATGCTAGCCTTCATTTAGTGCACTACCAGCGCAGAGTTCTCACCATGCCTCGTCTGCTCAGGCTTCTACAGGTAATTCAGGATGAGCATGCATAACACTTGGGTATAGTATTACAAAGGCTGAGAGAGGAGAAACTCTATGTCAAATTCTCTAAGTGTGAGTTCTGACTTAGTTCGGTGGCATTCTTGGGACACATAGTGTCTAGTGAAGGGATTAAGTTGGATCCGAAGAAAATGGAGGCAGTTCAGAGTTGGACTAGGACATCTTTAGCTACTAATATTTGGAGTTTTCTCGGCTTGGCCGGTTATTATCGTCGCTTTGTGTAGGGTTTCTTATTTATTGCATCGCCTTTAACTAAATTGACCTAGAAAGGTGCTCTGTTCAGGTGGTTGAATGAGTGTGAAGAGAGCTTTCAGACGCTTAAGACAATTTTGACTACAGCCGCAGTATTGGTGTTGCCTACAGGTACAAGGTCTTATACTGTGTATTGTCATGCATCGCGTATTGGTCTTGGCGCAGTGCCGATGTAATACGATAAGGTGATTGCATATGCGTCTAGACAGTTAAAGGTACATGAGAAGAATTATCAGGTCCATGACCTTGAGTTAGCAGCTATTGTTCATGCCTTGACGATTTGGCGGCATTATTTGTACGGCGTCCATTGTGAGGTTTATACCGATCATTGGAGTCTACAACATCTATTTAAACAAAAGGGTCTTAATTTACATAAGCGGAGGTGGTTGGAGTTGCTTAAGGATTGTGATATCACCATTCTCTATCATCTCGAAAAGGACAATGTAGTGGCTGATGCCATGAGTCGTAAGGCAAAGAGTTTGGGCAGCTTAGCATACTTACCGGTAGCAGAGAGGCCTTTGTCCTTGGCCAACCAGTTTGTCAGATTGGATATTTTCGAGCCGAACCGAGTTTTGGCTTGTGTGGTTTCTCAGTCTTCTCTTTAGGGACGCATCAGAGAACGTCAGTATGATGACCCACATCTGCTTGTCCTTAAAGACACGATTTAGCCCGATGATGCCAAGGAAATCACTATTGGGGATGACGGTATATTACGGATGTAGGGAAGGCTATGTGTGCCTAATGTAGATGGTTTGTGTGAATTGATTCTCCCAGAGGCTCACAGTTCGCGGTACTCCATTCATCCAGGTTCCGCGAAGATGTATCAAAATTTGAGGCAACACTATTGGTGGAGGTGAATGAATAAAGATATAGTTGGGTTTGTAGCTCGGTGTTTAAATTGTCAACAGGTGAAGTACGAGCATCAGAGACCGGGCGAATTGCATCAGAGACTTAAAATTCTAGAGTGGAAGTGGGAGCATATTACCATAGACTTTGTAGTTGGGCTCCTAAGGATTTTGAGAATGTTTGATATTGTTTGGGTGATTGTAGATCGGTTGACAAAGTCTGCGCATTTTATTCCAATTTGTACTACTTATTCTTCGGAGCAGTTGGCTGAGATTTATATCCGCCAGATTGTTCACCTACACGGTATGCCAGTGTCCATCATTTTGGATCGGGGCACGTAGTTTACATCACAATTTTGGAGAGCAGTGCAGCGAGAATTAGGTACACAGGTTCAGTTGAGTACAACATTTCACCCTCAGATGGACGGGCAGTCCGAGTGCACAATTTAGATATTGGAGGATATGTTATGCACTTGTGTCATTGATTTTAGGGGTTCTTGGGATCAGTTTCTGCCACTCGTGGAGTTTGCTTACAATAGTAGCTACCAATCGAGCATTGAGATGGCTATGTATGAGACTTTATATGGGAGATGGTGTCGGTCTCCGGTGGGTGGGTTTGAGCCGGTGAGGCTAGACTATTGGGTACTGATTTGGTTCAGGATGCTTTGGAGAAGGTTAAATTAATTCAGGAGTGGCTTCGCACGACATAGTGTAGACAGAAGAGTTATACTGACAGGAAGGTCCGTGATGTTGCTTACATGGCTGGGGAGAAGGTTCTGCTCATGATTTCACCCATGAAGGGTATATTGAGGTTCGAAAAGAAAGGCAAGTTGAGCCCTTGGTATATTGGGCCTTTTGAAATATTTAAGAAGATTGTAGAGATGGCTTATGAACTTGCATTCCCGCCCAGTCTATTGAGTGTTCATCCAGTGTTTCATGTATCTATGCTCCGGAAGTATGTCGTAGATCTGTCTCATGTTTTGGATTTCATCACAGTGCAGTTGGATGGTAATATGACTTATGATGTGGAACAGGTGGCCATTTTAGACCGGCAGGTTCGAAAGTCGAGATCAAAGAACATAGCTTCAGTGAAAGTGCAGTGGAGAGGCCAGCCAGTCGGAGAAGCTACCTGGGGGATTGAGCGGGAGATGCGGAAAAAATATCCACACCTATTTGAGGCTCCGAGTATGATGCTAAACCCGTTTGAGGATGAATGTTTGTTTACGAGGGGACAATGTAACGACCCGGTCGGTCGTTTTGATTATTACAACCTCGTTCCCCAATTTACTACTCAATTTATGCTTTACAGTTTTTATGTGACTTGCCGGGTTAATTGGTTCAGGTCCAGTGAGGTTTTGGAATGAATTGGAACAATTAGTTCCAAGGTTTAAAGCTTAAGTTGAAATAGTTGACTGAAGGAAAATAAATTAGGCTTGAAATGGCTAAAATAGAAATTTAAGTTTGGAAGTTTGACCATGGAGTTTACTTTTTGATATCGGGGTCTAAATCTGATTTTAGAAATTGGAATAGGTCTGTTTCATTAGGCTTGAATTGGGGTATGATTCGTGTTTTTATTGTTAGATGTGATTTGAGGTTTCGACTAAGTTCGTATGATGTTTTAGGACTTGTTGGTGTATTTGGTTGAGGTACTAGGGGGTCTTAGGTGAGTTTAAGATGGTTAACAGATCAATTTTTGGATTTGGTGCTTTGCTGAAATTCTTCTAGTGCACAGGTCTGGTTTCCTTCTACGCGATCGCATGAGAAGGTACGCGATTGCGTAAGCTTAGCTGGGCAGTGGAGGTTTTGTGATATGCGATCATATGTGGATATTCGTGATCGCGTAGGGTTAATTGGGAGCTACTGAGTTTTGTTCTATGCGATCGCGTAGGGACGACCGTGGTCGTGTAACTGGAGGAAAGAATGCGTCGTGAACGCGTGGATCACGCCGCGTTCGCGAAGAGAAGATGAGGCAGCTGGTGTTCACGGATGTTGTTCTATACGAACGCGTTTCCCATACGCGATCACGTAGGACTGGGAAGCATGTGCTCCACGTTCGCGGGTGGAATTGTGCGGTCGCATAGAAGAATTTTGGGGGCAGTTCAATTTGTGATTCACGATCACAGGTCTTGGTCCGCGATCGCATAGAAGAAATGACTGGGTAGAAAGTTTAAGTTCTGAAGTTTTCGTCCCATTTTCTATTTTTTGCGATTTGGAGCTCTGGGAGAGGCGATGTTTGGGAGATTTTTAAGGGAAACAAAGGGGTAAGTGTTCTTAAATCAATTTTGGTCATATTACCCAAATCTAAGGTTGGTTTTAACATTTAATTGGTGATTTAAGTTGGAAAGTTTTGCAAACCCTCTTGGATTAATTTGAGGATTTGAGGGCCGAATTGTTATCGAAATTTAGTAATTTTGGTATGGTTGGACTTGTGGTTGAATGGGCGTTCATATTTTGTAACGTTTTTCGGGTTCGGAGACATTGGCCCCACGGGCGATATTTGTGTGAAATTTCGGATTTTTTAGGAAAATTAGAATTTTTATATGGTTTTAATTCCTATAATTTGTATTAACTAAATCGAATTATTTGTGAATAGATTCGAGGAGTTTAGAGACCGATTAGCGAGGTAAAGTCATTACAGAATAAAGCATTAAATGAGTTGAGGTAAGTAACAGTTCTAAATTTTGTTTTACGGGTATGAAACCTCGGACTATATGTTTTGTGATCGGTTTTGAGGTGACGCTCATGCTAGGTGATGGGCGTGTGGGCATGCACCATAGGAATTGTGACTTGGTCAAATTCCATGAAACTGTGTAATTGAATAATCTATTGTTATCTGTACATTCTCCATGTAGTAGAGAAATTGAACTACAAATAATGTTCAGATTATGAATTGGAACTAAACTGTAGGGACCCACAGAGGTCGTGTACATGTTGCATTATCTACTAAATTGTGGTTTTGTACTCAGTCATAGTTTGCTTGTCTATTTTATCTCAGTCTCTATTGTTCCTTGTTGATACATTATATCATTTCTGTTGGGGCTGATTTTCATGATTACTGAGAGCCCGAGAGACTAGAGAGATTTATGAATGAGTGAGGCCGAGGGCCTGATTATGAGATATTATACTATAGCACGTGAGTTGTCTGTGCGTCACGTGAGTTGTCCGTGCGGATCCAGATATTATACTATAGCATGTGAGTTGTCCGTGCGGATCCAGATATCATACTATAGCACGTGAGTTATCCATGCAGCAAATGAGTTGTCCGTGCGAATTATAGCGCTTGGGCTGAAGGAGCCCCTCCGAAGTCTGTACACACCCCCAGTGAGCGCATGTACCTATTGAGAGCCAGTGCTGAGCGAGTGGAAGGACTGAGTGACTGATGCTCTGAGAGGATGCATTGATTTCATTATTGTTGTACTACAGTTGTCATATATCACTGTTTTGGAAATTTTTGAGACATATTATCTATGTTTCAGTTGAACTTGACATGGAACTATTGTTTGGGACTTAAATGTTGAACTTGAAAGCATGCCTACCTTCTTATGTTGGAAATTACTATAATTGGACTGAGCTGTGAAGCTCGTCACTACATTCAGTTCTTTATTTAGCATTGTTACTTGCTGAGTTGATTGTACTCACACTACACCCTGCAGCTCGTGTGCAGATCTAGGTGCTTCCGGATACGACGACTGTTAGATCTCAGAGTGTTATCAGTTGGAGACTATCAAGGTAGCTGCTTGGCGTCTGCTGACCTTGACTGTCTTCCTTTTAGTTTTTGTTTTGTTCTATATTTTCAGATAATGTTTTATCAGTCAGACTTTATTATCCTTTAGATGCTCATGTACTCAGTGACACCGGGTTTTGGGAATGTATTTTATGTCAGTAATTTGTGAGATTTGCTATGGAATTCAGATATTATGTTTTCAAACTTAAAAGAAATTGTGGTTTATTGAGGTTGTCAGCTTGCCTAGTATTGAGATAGGCGCCATAACGACAGGTTAGGATTTTAGGTTGTGAAAAATTGGTATTAGAGCCTAGGTTACATAGGTCTCACGAGTCATGAGCAGATTTAGTAGAGTCTTGCGGATCTGTACGGAGACGTCTGTACTTATCTTTGAGAGGCTGCCGAACCCTTAGGAAAATTTCACTTTCTTGTATTTTGTCTTGCAAATTTTTGATTCTAGAAACTAAATTTCTATTATTCTATTCTCTTACAGATGGTGAGGACATGTACTACCGGATCGGATGGTCATCCACCAGTTCCACCAGTTAGGGCCGCGAGAGGCCGAGTTCGTGGTAGAGGTCGGGGCCGAAGTAGAGGTCGAGGTGTAGCTCGTACAACAGTTGAAGCAGCACCTATTGCACTACTAGGTTCTATAGCTCAGGAGCATATTCCAGATATAGTTGAGTCGGCGGGACTATCTCAGGCACCAGCTATGCCTATTGTGATTCCAGGCATTCAGGAGGCTTTGGCACAGATATTGAAAGTTTGCACTGGCCTTGCTCAGGTGGTCTCAGCTCAGGCCGCACCAGCCACTTCTCAGGATGGGGGAGGTACTCATACCTTGTTGCTCGTACTCCATAGCAGGTAGTGCAGGGACTTCAGATAGAAGGGGCACTACCAGCCCATCCGGTTATAGCTACTCATGCCCCGGTAGTCCTCCTTATGGCACATGATGAGCATAGAAGACTTGAGAGATTTGGAAGGCTTAGACATCCATCCTTTAGTGGCGCTGAGTCAGAGGATACTCAGGGTTTTTTGGATATGTGCCAGCGGATGCTTCAGACAACGGGTATTCTGGAGACCAGTGGGGTCTCGTTCACTACTTTGCAATTTTGGGGGCTGCCTTCAGATGGTGGGAGGCTTATGAGAGGTGCAGGCCGGTCAGTGCAGTATCACTTACATGGCAGGAGTTCTCTGTTCTCTTTTTGGAGAAGTTTGTGCCGCAGTCTCGTAGGGAGGCGCTGCACAGACAATTTGAGTAGCTTCAGCAGGATGGCATGTCTGTGACCCAGTACGAGATGAGGTTTTCTGAGTTGGCTCGTCACATAGTTTGGTTGGTTCCCACTGATAGAGAGAGGATTAGGAGGTTCATTTATGGCCTCACGTATCAGCTGTGGTTACTTATGACTAGGGAAAGGGTATTTAGTGCCACTTTGGATGAGGTGGTTGACATTGCTCGGTAGATAGAGGTGGTCCATAGCCAGGAGCGTAGTGAGGGATAGGCCAGGAGTCCTCGAGGTTTGGGCGGTTTTGGTGGGGTACCTTCTGGGGGCAGTCTTACCATAGCAGGGGTCGCCCTTATAGGCCCGCTCAGATGAACTGTCCAGCTCATCGTAGTGCATCGGCTAGCCACGGTTCTTACAGTGCTAACTTAGGCCAGTATTCATTCAGTGCACTACCAGCGGAGAGTTCTCACTATGCCTCGTCCACTTAGGCATCTACAGGTAATTCCTCGGGTTATCAGGAGAAGGGTTCCATTAGAGGATGGGTTATTTCGAGTGCGGAGAATTTGGTCATATCAAGAGAGATTGTCCTAGGTTATTGAGTGAGGCTCCACGGTAGAGTTCTCGGCCTACGGCACCACTACCAGCAGTTACACTACCCGCTAGCAAGCTCGGGGTGGGGCTCAGGCAGCTAAGGATCACCCAAGAGGGGGAGGCTGATCAGGTGGCGGTCAGGCCCGATTCTATGATTTCCTTTCTAGGCCAGATGTTGTTGCTTTAGATGTAGTGATCACAGGTATTGTCTCAGTGTGCCACAGGAAAGCTTCTATATTATTTGACCCTGGTTCCATTTAATCGTATGTATCATTGTACTTTACTCATTATCTGGATATGCCCTGTAAATCCTTAGTTTCACCTGTTCATGTATCTACGCTAGTGGGCGATACTATTATTGTGGACCGTGTGTATCTGTCATGTGTGGTAACTATTAGGGGACTGGAGACTAGAGTTGATCTTTTATTACTCAGTATGGTTGATTTCGATATAATATTAGGTATGGATTGGTTGTCTCCATGTCATTCTATTATGTACTGTCACACAAAAATTGTGATGTTGGTGAAGTCGGGGTTACCGAAGGTCGAATGGAGAGGTTCTCTAGATTATGTTCCCAGCAGGGTAATTTCTTATTTGAAGGCCCAACGTATGGTTGGGAAGGGGTGTTTGTCATATTTGGCCTTTATGAGAGATGTTGATGCAGACACTCCTACTATTTATTAAGTACCAGTAGTGTGAGACTTTCTAGATGTATTTCCTACAGACCTGCCGGGTATGCCACCCGACAAGGATATTGATTTCGGTATTGACTTGGTGTCGGGCACTCAGCCCATTTCTATTCCTTTGTATCGTATGGCACCAGCTCAATTGAAAGAATTAAAGGAGCAACTTCATGAACTTCTTGATAAGGGATTTATTAGGCCTAGTGTGTCGCCTTGGGGTGCACCAGTTCTGTTTGTGAAAATAAAAGATGGTACTATGCGAAAGTGCATCGACTACAAGCAGTTGAACAAAGTTACATTCAATAATAAGTATCCTTTGTCGCGTATTCATGAATTATTTTACCAACTTCATGGAGCGAGGGTATTTTCCAAAATTGATTTGAGATCTGGGTATCACCAGCTTAATATTCGGGATTCGGATTTTCTAAAGACGGCATTCAAGACTCGTTATGGTCACTATGAATTTCTCGTGATGTCTTTTGGGTTGACCAATGCCCCAGCAGGATTTATGCACTTGATAAATAGCGTATTCCAGTCATATCTTGATTCATTTATCGTAGTATTTATTGATGATATTCTGGTGTACTCACGTAGCCAGGAGGAGCATGCACAACACTTGGGTATTGTATTACAGAGGCTAAGAGAGGAGAGACTTTATGCCAAATTCTCTAAGTGTGAGTTCTAGCTTAGTTCAGTGGCATTCTTGGGACATATATTGTCTAGTGAAGGGATTAAGGTGGATCTGAAGTAAATATAGGCAGTTCAGAGTTGGCCCAGGCTATCTTCACCTACTAATATTCGGAGCTTTGTCGGCTCGGCCGGTTATTATCGTCGCTTTATGGAGGGTTTCTCATCTATTGCATTGCCTTTAACTAAATTGACCTAGAAAGGTGCTCCGTTCAGGTGGTCGGATGAGTGTGAAGAGAGCTTTTAGAAGCTTAAGACAGCTTTGACTACAGCCACAGTATTGGTGTTGCCTATAGGTACGGGGTCTTATACTGTGTATTGTGATGCATCACGTATTGGTCTCGGCACAGTGCTGATGCAAGATGGTAGGGTGATTTTCTATGCGTCCAGACAGTTAAAGTTACATGAGAAGAATTATCTGGTCCACGACCTTGAGTTAGCAAGTATTATTCATTCCATGAAGATTTGGCGGCATTATTTGTACGGTGTCCATTGTGAGATTTATACCGATCACCAAAGTCTATAGCATTTGTTTAAACAGAAGGATCTTAATTTGCGGTAGCGGAGGTGGTTGGAGTTGCTTAAGGATTATGATATTACCATTCTCTATCATCCTGGAAAGACCAATGTGGTGGCTGATGCCTTGAGTCGTAAGGCAGAGAGTTTGGGCAGCTTAGCATATCTACCGATAGCAGAGAGGCCTTTAGTCTTGGATGTTCAGGCCTTGGCCAACCAGTTTGCCAGATTGGATATTTCTGAGCCGAGCCGAGCCGAGTTTTGACTTGTATGGTTTCTCAGTCTTCTCTTTATGATCGTATTAGAGAACATCAGTATGATGACCCACATCTGCTTGTCCTTAAGGACACGGTTCAACACGGTGATGCCAAGGAAGTCACTATTGGGGATGATGGTGTATTACGGATGCAGGGCAGGCTATGTGTGCCTAATGTAGATGATTTACGTGAGTTGATTCTCCAGGAGGCTCACAGTTCGCAGTACTCCGTTTATCTAGGTGCCGCGAAGATGTATTAGGATTTGAGGCAGCATTATTGGTGGAGGTGAATGAAGAAAGATATAGTTGGGTTTGTAGCTCGGTGTTTAAATTGTCAACAGGTGAAGTACGAGAATTAGAGCGCGGGCGGATTTCTTCAGAGACTTGAAATTCTGAAGTGGAAGTGGGAGCATATTACCATGAACTTCATAGTTGGGCTCCCACGAACTTTGAGAAATTTTGATGTTGTTTGGGAGATTGTAGATCGGTTGACCAAGTCCGCGCATTTTATTCTAGTTGGTACTACTTATTCTTTGGAGCGATTGGTTGAGATTTATATCAGTGATATTGTTCGCCTACACTGTGTGATAGTGTCCATCATTTTGGATCGAGGCACGCAGTTTACATAGTAGTTTTGGAGAGCAGTGCAGTGAGAATTAGGCACATAGGTTCAGTTGAGTACAGCCTTTCACCCTCATACGAACGGACAGTCCGAGCGCACTATTCAGATATTGGAGGATATGCTACGTGCTTGTGTCATTGATTTTGGGGGTTCTTGGGATCAGTTTCTGCCACTCATGAAGTTTTCTTACAAAAACAGCTACCAATCGAGCATATATGGCTCTGTATGTGGCTTTATATAGGAGACGGTATCGGTCTCCGGTGGGTTGGTTTGAGCCAGGTGAGGTTAGGCTATTGGGTACTGATTTGGTTCAAGATGCTTTGGAGAAGGTTAAATTGATTCAGGAGCGGCATCGCACAATGTAGTCTATACAGAAGAGTTATGCCGATAAGAAGGTCTGTGATGTTTCTTACATGGTTTGGGAGAAGGTTCTGCTCAAGATTTCACCCATGAAGAGTGTGTTGAGGTTTGGAAAGAAGGGCAAGTTGAGCCCTCGATATATTGGGCCCTTTGAAATACTTAAGAAGATTGGAGAGATTGATTTATGAACTTCCATTGCCGCCTAGTCTATCGAGTGTTCATCTAGTGTTTTATGTATCTATGCTCCGGAAATATGTCGAGGATTCGTCTCATGTTTTGGATTTCAGCATAATGTAGTGGGATGGTAATATGACTTATGATGTGGAGCCAGTGGTCATTTTAGACTGGCAGGTTCGCAAGTTGAGATCAAAGAACATAGCTTCAGTGAAAGTGCAGTGGAGAGGCTAGCCAGTTGGAGAAGCTACCTGGTAGATCGAGCGGGAGATGCGGAGCAAATATCCACACATATTTGAGGCTTCAAGTATGTTTCTAGACTCGTTTAAGGACGAATGTTTGTTTAAGAGGGATGAATGTAACGACCCAGCCGATCGTTTTGAGTATTACAATCTCGTTCCCCCATTTACTGCTCAATTTATGCTTTACAGTTGTTATGTGACTTGTCGAGGTAATTGGTTCAGGTCCGGTGAGGTATTAGAATAAATTGGAAGACTTAGTTCCAAGGTTTAAAGCTTAAGTCAAAATAGTTGACCGGAGGTTGACTTATATGTAGACGACCCCGGAATAGAGTTTTGATGATTACAATAGCTCCATATGGTGATTTTGGACTTAGGAGCGCGATCGGAAAATTATTTGGAAGTCCGTAGTTAAATTAGGCTTGAAATGGCTAAAATAGAAATTTAAGTTTGGAAGTTTGACCGGGGAGTTGACTTTTTGATATCGGTGTTGGAATCCAAGTCTGGAAATTTGAATAGGTCTGTATGTCAACTATGACTTGTGTGTAAAATATGAGGTCAATCGGACTTGATTTGATAGGTTTCGGCATTGAATGTAGTAGTTAGAATTTCTTAGTTTCATTAGGCTTGAATTGGGGTATGATTTGTGATTTTAGCGTTGTTTGATGTGATTTGAGGTTTCGACTAAGTTTGTATGATATTTTAGGACTTGTTGGTGTATTTGGTTGAGGTCCCGGGGGCCTCGGGTGAGTTTCGGATGCTTAACAGATCAATTTTTAGACTTAGTGTTTTGCTAAAATTCTTCTGGTGTACAGGTCTGGTTTCCTTCTATGCGATCGCATGAGAATATCCGCGATCACGTAAGCTTAGCTGGGCAGTGGAGGTTTTGTTCTATGCGATCGCGTGTGGATATCCGCAATCACGTAGGATTAAGAGCTGCTGAGTTTTGTTATATGCGATTGCGTGGGGACGACCGCGATCGCGTAACTGGAAGAAGGAATGCATCGTGAAAAAGTGGATCAAGCCGCATTCGCGAAGAGGAGATGAGGCAGTTGGTGTTCGCGGACGTTGTTCTATGTAAACGTGTTGCCTATACGTGATCGCGTAGGCCTGGGAAGCTTGTGTTCCACATTCGTGGGTGGCATTGTGCGGTCGCGTAGAGGAATTTTGGGGGAAGTTTATTTTGTGCTTCGCGATCGCGGGACTTCATCCGCGATCGCATAGAAGAAATGACTGGACATAAAGTTTAAGTTCTAAAAATGGATTTTAGCGATTTGGAGCTCGGGGAGAGGCGAATTTTGGGAGATTTTCAAAAGAAACAACGGGGTAAGTTTTCTTAAATCAATTTTGCTTAAATTACCCGAATTTAAGGTTGTTTTTAACATTTAATTAGTGATTTAAGTTGATACTTTTTGAAAACCCTCTTGGATTAATTTGAGGATTTGAGGGCCGAATTGTTATCGGAATTTAGTAATTTTGGTATGGTTGGACTCGTGGTTAATTGGGGGTTCATATTTTGTAACCTTTTTCGGGTTCCGAGACATGGGCCTCACGGGCGATATTTGGGTGAAATTTCAGATTTTGTTGGAAAATTAGAATTTTCATATGGAATTAATTCCTATAATTTGTATTGACTGAATCGATTTATTTGTGACTAGATTCGAGGCGTTTGGATGCCGATTCGCGAGGCAAAGGCATTGCAGAATAAAGAATTACACGGTTTGTGGTAAGTAACAGTTCTAAATTTGGTTCTGAGGGTATGCAACCCCGGATTATGTGTTATGTGATCGGTTTTGAGGTGTACCACATGCAAGGTGACGGGCGTGTAGGCGTGCAACATAGGAACTGTGACTTGGAACTGTGAATTTGACTTGGTCAAATTCAATGGAACTGTGACTTGGTCAAATTCAATGGAACTGTGTAATTGAATAATCTGTTGTTATCTGTACATTTTCCATGTAGTAGAGAAATTCAATCATAAATCATGTTCAGATTATGAGTTGGCACTGTATAGGCCCACAGAGGTCGTGTACATGTTGTGTTATCTGCTAAATTATTGTTTTGTGCTCAGTCACAGTTTACTTGTTTATTATATCTCAACCTCTATTGTTCCTTGTTGATACATTATATTATTTCTGTTGGGGATGATTTTCATGATTACTGAGAGCCCGAGAGACTGGAGAGATTTATGACTGAGTGAGGTTAAGGGCCTGATTGTAAGATATTATGCTATAGCACGTGAGTTGTCAATGCAGCACATGAGTTGTCAGTGCAGCACGTGAGTTGTCTGTGTGGATCCAGATATTATACTATGGCACGTGAGTTGTCCGTACAGCACGTGAGTTATCCGTGCGGATCCAAATATCATACTATGACACGTTAGTTATTCGTGTAGCACGTGATTGTCCGTGCAGATTATAGCGCTTGGACTGAAAGAACCCTCTGGAGTCTGTACACACCCCAAGTGAGCGTAGGGATCTACAGAGTGCGAGTGCCGAGTGCTGAACAAGTGGAAGGACTAAGTGACTGATGCTATTAGAGGATGCATTGATTTCATTATTGTTGTACTACAGTTATCATATATCACTGTTTTGGAAATTTCTGAAGATATTATCTATGTTTTAGTTGAACTTGACATGAAATTACTGTTTGGGCCTTAAACGTTGAACTTGAAAGCATGCCTACCTTCTTATGTTGGAAAGTACTGTAATTGGACTTAGCTGTGACGCTCGTCACTACTTTTAGTTCTTTATTTAGCATTGTTACTTGCTGAGTTGGTTGTACTCATACTACACCCTGCACCTCATCTGCAGATCCAGGTGCTTCCTGATACGGTGACTGTTGGATCTCAGAGTGTTATGAGTTGGAGACTATCAAGGTAGTCGCTTGGCATCCACTGACCTTGACTCATACTACGCTTACTGGGTATCGTTATGGTGTATTCATACTATGCTTCTGCACATCTTCTTGTGCAGATCCAGGTACTTCCTACCAGACTAGATATCAGTAAGCTAGTCTGTACGCGGAGACTTCAAGGTACATCTGCCAGCTCCGCAGACCTCGGTCCCCCTCTATCCTTATTATGGTGTTTTCCTTATTCTCTTTAGACTCTGATGTATACAGATACTTAGTATTTCTCTTAGAAGCTTGTGACTTATTTCTACCGAGTTTTAGGAGTTATAATTATTTTGAATTTCTGTTTTTATTCATTTCATATGTTGAAATTTGAGTTTCAGTTTTAGATTCCGTTATTCCGCATAATTGATAGACTTACCTAGTCTTAGAGACTAGGTGCCATCACGACACCCAACGGATGGAAATTGGGGTCGCGACACCGACTAAACGCTATCAAATACTAAGGCATCATTTGTTTTTATTAAGATTAAGACGTTTGAATCTGAATACAAGTCTGAATATTAATTTGTGTATTAAGATTAAAACGTCTGAATCTGAATGATCTGAATAATAAGATGTTGTATTATTTGAATACTGAATAATTAAGATTGTTTGTTTTCTCTACATCTGAATGTGTAAAACTTCTCTTTATATAAAAATTAATAAGCTTATATTCAAATCAAATAGTACTAGTTAATCTAATACTATATTAATAAATATTTTTCAAAAATTATATGGTAGTTGGTGGTGATGATGGCTAACGGTGGTCATCGTGGGTGTCAACTAGTATTGGTTGATAGTGGTATTGGAAGATAGTGGTGATTATGGGTAGTAGCTGGTGGATGACAGTAGTAGTTAACGATGGTAGTTGATAGTGATGGTGATTGATAATAGATATGGGTGATATATACTGGTAGTTGATAGTGATGATTGGTGATTGTTGCGGTAATGTTGGTTGGGGTGATGGTTGTAAATGATGGCTAGTGGTAGTGACCCCTGATATTCGTGCTTGGCAGTGGTGGTGGTTGTGGCCGAGGATGGTGAGAATGAATTGTGGGTAGTAGGTGGCGGTAGTCTATAATGGTGGGGAACAACGATAGCAGCGGTAATGGTGAATAATGATAAAAGTGTAGGAGTAATAATGAAATATCAATTTTACCTAAATTCTTGAATGTATAACATCTTAATGATATTAAGACTCTCTTATAGATCTTCCATGTCATCGTGCCACATAGGTGGGGAGAGTGTGATGACCCTCCATGTCATCATTCCACATAGGTACCATTTGGAATATATTAATGCCATGTGGAAGCTTACATAGGAGGAAGGATAACATTTGTGAGAAGATTCTAGAGAAGTATGGACATTTCCTTTGGAAGATCCTAGATCCCTATGGATTTGCTAGGAAAGTCCTTGGAGTCTTCTAGGCTTGTAGAGAGCTCTAGAGAAAGCCCTTATCTTGTAAATATTAAGGACTTGTGTAACAATTAATATTTACACACTATTCCTTAGGAGACTAGTATATAAAGGGGGCCATTCATTTGTAACTCACCAAGCAAACAATTCAAGTTCTCTCCAATACAAAGCTTCCTTTAACAATTCTCTTGTGTTCTTTCTACCATTCTCTTAGCGATCTTGAGTGTAGTAAGGCTGACTTGGCATAGCAAGAATGTGAGCAAATTGTCAAGTCGTGAGCGAGTTATCAAGTGTCGCACGTGTACTTAGTTAACTACTAAGGATGTGATAACGTGACAATGGGCCCCGTATTAGGGCAAGAGTTCTTTAGACATTGTCATACTTTGATCGACCCCTACCTCCAACATCTCTTGGTTATGGAGCGAGAAGGATCTTGCATGGTACCTACAGTGACTATGCCACACGGACAGAGCCAAGCACAACTTCCAGCTATGCAGGTTGTCAAGGGGATCAAGAAGGGGGAGTCGACATTCGTGGCAACCATCGCAAGTCAGGAGGAAGACAAAAGTTTTCAAGAGACATTGTCACCTTGCATAGAGATGTTGCTTGAGGAAAACAAAGATGCCATGCCCAAGGATTTGCCTAAGCACTTGCCTCCTAGGTGAGAGGTGGATCACAAGATTGACTTAGAGCCAGGGGCTAATCCACCCGCATTTGTCCCATATCATATGGAACCACCCGAGCTAGAGGAGCTCACGAAACAATTGAAAGAGCTGCTAAATGTTGGTCACATTCTCCCATCAAAGGCATCTTTTGGTGCACCGGTATTGTTCCAAAAGAAGAAGGATAGATCGTTGCGCTTATGCATAGACTATCGAGCACGTAATAAGGTCACAGTGAAGAATAAGTACCTGATCCCGCTCATTGTTGACTTGTTCGATAGACTTGGGCAAGCCAAGTACTTTACCAAGGTGGATCTTCGCAAGGGCTACTACCAGGTTCGCATTGCAGAAGGGGATGAGCCGAAGACAACATGTGTGACGAGATATGGAGCCTTTGAGTAGTTGGTGATGCCCTTCGGCTTAACCAATGCACCAGCCACATTTTTCACCCTTATGAAAAAGATTTTTCATCCCTACCTTGATCAGTTTGTGGTAGTCTAACCTAGACGACATAGTCATCTACAGCAACACCTTGGAGGAGCACATGGAGCAATTAAGGAAGGCTTTCCGAGTTTTGTAGGTGAACGAGCTATGCATCAATAGGGAGAAATATGAGTTTGCATAATCAAAGGTGAACTGTTTAGGCCATGTCATTAGCAATGGCGAGCTACGCATGGACGTGGCTAAGGAACGTGTTATCCATGAGTGGGAGGCACCTATAAAGGTAACTGAGTTGAGATCCTTACTTGGCCTTGTTAACTACTTTTGTATGTTCATCAGTGGCTACTCAGCAAAGGTCAGACCATTGACTGGGTTGCTAAAGAAGAACAAGCCATGGGTTTGGACGGAGCATTGTCAAAAGGCGTTTGAAGGCCATAAGGCAGCTATAATATAGGAGTCAGTCTTGTTGCTACCTGACTTTGCCAAGACATTTGAGGTGCACACAGATGCCTCTGACTTTTCCATTGGGGGTGTCTTTATGTAGGATAAGCATCCCATAGAATTTGAAAGCCGCAAGTTAAATGAGATGGAGCAACGTTACACGATGCAATAGAAGGAGATGACTGACATTGTGCATTTCCTTCGTACATGGCGATATTATTTTCTCGGGTCGAGGTTCGTGGTGAAGACCGACAATGTAGCTACTAGATACTTTCAGATGCAGAAGAAACTCACACCAAAACAGACTAGGTGGCAGGATTTCTTGGCTGAATTTTATTGTGTGCTGGAGTATAAGCCGTGCAAAGGTAGCGTTGTAGCCGAGCTTGGTGCAATCACTTCAACAAGATGGTACATTTGTGAGGTTATAAAATAAGGAATGCATCATGATCCAACAGCCAAACAACTTATCAGTTAGCTAACCAGGGCAATACGAGACATTTTTGGGTCAAAGACGGCCTACTGCTTACCACAGGTCAGCGGTTCTACGTGCCTAAGTTTGGGGATATTAGACGGCGGATCATAAGGGAGATTCAAGACACAATGTGGGCTGGTCATCTGGTCCAACGTCGCACTAGGGCCTTGGTTGAGTCAGTCTACTATTAGCCATGCATGCGAGATGGCATAGAGTGTTATGTGCAGACTTGTCTTGTCTGTCAACAGGACAAGGTTGAGCAACAACAACCTAGAGGACTTTTGGAGCCACTACCAGTTGTAGAGCCTCCATAGGAGAGCATGACTATGGACTTTAGCACTTGCCTACTGAAGTCCAACGGTTATGGTACTATTATGGTAGTCATGGATAGATTTTCCAAATATGACATATTCATGCCCGCCTCACCATGTTGCACTGCCAAGGAAGCTGCCAAGCTATTCTTTAAGAATATGGTGAAGTATTGGGTCTTACCAAGGCATATTATCAATGATCGAGACCCCCATTTTACTGGAAACTTTTGGAGAGAGCTATTTGACATACTTGGCACGGAACTACACTTTTCCACTAGTTTCCACCTACAGACGGATGCACGAACGGAACGGACCAATGCCTTACTAGAATGCTACTTGAGGCATTATGTAAGCACGCGCATCAGAGAGATTGGGCAAGGCTCCTAGACATCGCCTAATTATATTATAACTTGCAGCGGAGTGAGTCCACGGGGTGGACACCATTTGAGCTAAACACATGCCAACAACCACAAACTCTACATTCATTACCATCCACGTTTGATGGAAAGAGTTTGGGGGCTTATCATATGGCCAAAAGATGGGAGGAACATCTTGGCACTGCTAAGTCCTAATTGGATAAGGCATCTAAGAAGATGAAAAAGTTTGCGGGACCGTAAGTGGCGGCCCACGGACTATAGAGTTGGGGATATGGTCATGGTGAATTTTAAACCAAGACAGTTCAAAGAACTACGGGGCATACATCAGAATCACATTCGCAAGTATGAGGGGCCATTTAAGATCGTCTCCAAGGTAGGCAAGATCTCATACAAGCTTGACATGCCATCGTATCTTAAGATTTATCCCGTATTTCATGTTAGAATGCTTAAACCATATCATGAAGACAAGGATGATCCGAGTAGGAGCCAATTAAGTCGAGAGCCTATTACTATCACCGCTTCACATGACCGGGAAATTGAGGCTATTATTGATTACCATGCTAGGTAAAAACAAGGGAAGAAAGCCACTGCAATGTTCCTCGTCCATTGGAAGGGGCAATCTCCGGAGGAGGCCACGTGGGAATGATATGAAGACTAATGGCAATTCAAAGATAAGATCCGAGAGTTTATGTAGCAACATTATGCCGCGGTTGTTGCAATATTAGGTGGGGGAGAGTGTGATGACCCTCCATGTTATCATGATACATAGGCGCCATTTGGCATATATTAATGCCATGTTGAAGCTTACATAGGAGGAAGGATAACATTTGTGAGAATATTCTAGAGAAGTATGGACATTTCCTTTGGAAGACCCTAGATCCCTATGGATTTGCTAGGAAAGTCCTTGGAATCTTCTAGGCTTGTATATAATTTTAGAGAAAGCCTTTATCTTTTAAATATTAAGTATTTGTGTAACAATTAATATTTACACCCTTGCCCCTAAGAGACTAGTATATAAAAGGGGTCACTCATTTGTAATTCACCGAGCAAAAACGTTGATTGGATTATGTATGTGTTGTTAGAATTGGTTTCTGGGATTCTCGCACATGTGGATAGGCCCATTTACAAAGGAAACTTTGGCAAAATATTTGGAGATTTTGGGAGTTAGTAAAATTCGGGAAATTGAAAGGTGCGAAAGAAGAGATAAGTTATGTTATGTGTTTGGGGGCAGACTCTACTTCTTATTCGAGGACTATTAATATGATGGATATCAATTGGATATGATAATAAGTGTACGAGACATATTATAAGTGATGTGGGGTCTAAGGAGAGGCCTAAGCCAAAGTCAAGTTGAAACTTTACATAATAGACTAAAGTTCCAAATGAGTATGCACAAGACCCAAATTTGGACGAGCATATCTACGTAAATAAAAGGATTTATGTGATGGACAACCTATCAAATGGAATATCTTCGAGTCTAGTTTCTAACTCTTTAAACCGTTCGTCATTTGAATATTCCTACAAGAATTTATGACCAAATTACCAAACGCTAGCAGCATTTGTACTACCACGCCGCCCCACGCGCCGTGCCTGTGGGAATTTCCAGAACGTTCCAAAATTTCATTTCCATGCACTTTTTGCACAGCCTCCCCGTGCCCCGCGGCGCATCATGCGCCACGGCTGTACAAAAGTGGGTTTTTATGACCCAACCCCCATTTCATTTAACTTGATTGGGGTTTATTTTTGGGGCAATTTTTGGTATTTTACAGAGAAGGGGGAGCGATTCTAGTGAGAGGAAAGGGGATAACTAAAGATTTAACTACTCTTCCTTGAATCAAACCTTGAAATCGCATCAAAGGGTTACTAAGGCTTCAAAGAGATAAGAATTTCTTTCCCCAATTCCTCAATTTCGAAATCTAACTAGAAATAGGTAATTAGTAAGATGATTCTTGGATGTGATAGTATTAGTTCTGCATGCTTGTACTAATAAGGTTTTTGGGAAGATTGTTGAATTCAAATGGGTAAATATTGGGTTGAAAATGATAGAAATCTTCAAAGACTTTAACTGGGGATTTGAAAGGCAATTCGATGTCGGAATTCAATAATTTTTGTGTGGTTGAACTCGTATCGAAACGGGTATTCGGATTTCGTTTTTTTCAAAATTTGAGACGTGGGTCCCACTATCAATTTTTAAAGTGAATTTCGGATTTTAATACGGAAAATTAGTAAAATCATATGCAATTAATTTCTACGATTCGTATTGAGTATATTGAATTATTTGTGACTAGATTTAAAGCTTTCAGACACGAATTCACGAGGCAAAGGTGTATTGGAATCTTGAGTTGGTTTCAAATCGAGGTAAATGTCGTGGTTAACATTGACTTGAGAGAGTAGGACTTATTTGTCTATTTGCTACGTGATTTAATGTACGGGTACAATGTATATGTGAGGTGACGAATACTTATGCGTTGTGGTTGAGTCAAAGCATGCATATAGAATTTGTTTATTGTGAATAATTACCTATTTAATTAAGATATTCCTGCTTAAGTTATTATTATTTATTTGATCATTTTTCATAAAATTATTGTTGAATATTTTAGAAGGAGAGGTCAGTATTCTGGCATTGAATTAATTATATCCCCGCATTTTAATACTCTTCCGAATTTATATTATTATTTTAATGGTAAGAAAGAGTGTATAAGCACGAAGGGTGATGCCGTGCCAATTTAACATTATTATTTATTAAAATATGAAATGAGGAAGAGATTTAAAGCACGAAGGGTGATATCGTGCCATTTTCAAATAGTGTAAAAGTACGAAGGGTGATGCTGCCAGAAGAGAGTTAAAGCACGAAGGGTGATGTCGTGCCAGAAGAGAGTTAAAGCACGAAGGGTGATGCCGTGCCAGAAGAGAGTTAAAGCACGAAGGGTGATGTCGTGCCAATCTTATTATTTATTTATCAATTTATGGAAAGAATGAGAGTAAAATATCGAAGGGTGGTGTCGTATATTATCAGTTGCTCATTTTATTGTTGATGAATTAATTCGCTGCTAAGTGACACTTCTCCTGCTGAAATTTCTATATCATTCCCATTCGCATATTCCCTCCCAAATTTATAAATTGTTATTTATTGTGTTATTGTTGCTTCGTATTTGTATATACTTGTACAGGTTGTTTACTTACGTGTCTTGTCATAGCCTCATCATTATTTCGTCGAGGTTAGGCTCGACACTTACGGAGCATATGGGGTCAGTTGTACTCATACTATACTCTACACTTCTTGTGCAGATTTTGGAGTTGGTCCCAGCGGCGTACCATAGACTTGCTCAGATTCAGCTACACATAGGATACTTGAGGTATAACTGCACATCGTCCGCAGTTCTGAAGTCCCCTTCTATCTTATCTTAGTTGTGAATTATCTTTCAAACAGCTTGAATTTTATTCAAATTTTTATTTGTGTTATTCAAGTAGCTAGTGCACTTGTGACACCAGATTCGGGAATGTATTTGGATTATTAGGTTGTTATGGTCTTCAACACTTTATTTCAGTAATCAACTTCCGTTTAATATGATTTTTTTAAAAATGGTTAGATTATTTTAACGTTGGTGTTACTAGGTCTCACGAGTCACGAGCAAGCTTAGTAGTGTCTGAAGGCTCAGTACGGAAACATTTGTACTTATCTTTCAGAGGCTTTGAAGTTTAGGAACAATATCACTTCTTTGTTACTATGTCGTGCAATTTTATTCCATCATCGATGATTGAATCATTCTATTTTTATTCTCTCACAGATGGTGAGAACACATAATACATCTACCGATGGACATGGACTAGAGCCCCCCGGTGGCAACTATGACCAGGGGTAGAGGTCGTGCCAGAGGCTGAGGTAGAGGTAGAGGTAAAACTTAGTCTAGAGCTCGAGCAGCAGCACCTGTTGTAGAACCTTAGGTGGATCTTTAGGAGGAGGTTCCAGTTCGGACTGTACCGGTTGGACCAGTTCAGGTTCCGGAAGGATTCATAGCTACTCTAGTGCTTCAGGACACTCTAGTCCATTTGGTAAGTCTTATGAAGGGCGTGGCCCAGAATGGTACATTTCCAGTGGCACCAGCCATCTCACAGGCTGGGGGAGGAGCACAAACTCCCACTAATCCCGCTCCGGAGCAGATAGCTCCCCAGTATTAGGCTCCAACAGCCCCTCCAGTTGGGTTAGTTTAGCTAGTTGTTGTGGCACAGGCCGGTGATAGGCATGCCATCTCTTTTGAGGCTTTATTGAGACTGTATAAGTTTACTAAGCTCTTTCCAGTTCACTTCAGTGGTACACCTTCTGAGTACCCATAGGATTATCTTGATCGCTACCATGAGGTATTGCGGAACATGGGCATAGTTGAGACCAATGGGGTCGATTTTACTGTATTCCAGATGACGAGATCCGCCAAGAGGTGGTGGAGAGATTATATGTTGACCAGACCAGATGGGTCGCCTGCAATGACTTGGGAGTTGTTCTCACGGCTATTTCTAGAGAAGCTTCTCCCTATCACATTGAGAGAGGATTACCGCAGGCAATTTGAGCGCCTATAACAGGGCATCATGACTGTTACTTAGTACGAGACTCATTTTATGGATTTAGCTCGCTATGCTCTCCTTTTACTACCTACTAAGGGAGAGAGGGTGAGGATATTTATTGAGGGACTCACTCACCCTATCAGGCTTCAGATGGCCAAGGAAACGGGAAGTGAGATTTTCTTTCAAGGGGCTACTAATGTTACGAGGAGGATCGAGATGGTTCTTGCATAGAAGAGAGGGCAGGGGTCTAATAAGAGGTATCGTCAGTTCGGTGGGTTCAGTGGTGCCTCTTCTGGAGGTAGGGGTAATGTTGGTAGAGGCCATCCTCCCAGGCCATTTCATTCAGCGCTGCAGGCTTCCCACAGAACTTCAGGTAGTCACGGCCATTATGTATCTCATTCCGACCAGCTAGCGTACACTCAACCACCAGCTCTTATTAATACACCTCCGATCAGGAGTCATCAGAGTGGTTATCCAGGTCGACATGGCCAGTTCCAGGATTAGCAGTCACAAGCAACCGAGGTTATGTTATACTTATGGTGATCCGAGACATATTGCTAGATTTTTCCCTTGGGCATCGGGCAGTTCACAACAGTAGGGTTCCCGTGCTATGATTCTAGCACCAGTTGTTCCGCCACCCACCCACCCAGCTAGGGACAGGGGTCAGACAGATAGAGGTAGAGGTCAGGT
This sequence comes from Nicotiana tabacum, assembly GCF_000715075.1. NCBI lineage: Eukaryota > Viridiplantae > Streptophyta > Magnoliopsida > Solanales > Solanaceae > Nicotiana > Nicotiana tabacum. The sequence goes on along the minus strand of NC_134102.1, from coordinate 14,639,390 downwards.
CGTTAGAGGTGGAGGCCAGCCAGTTAGAGGTCGTCCCAAGGACGCAGTTCAGAGTAGTGGGGCCCAGGCCCAATTTTAGATTTTTCCAACTATGCCTGAGACCGAGTCATCTGATGCAGTGATCACAGGTATTGTTCTAGTTTTCCATAGAGATGATTCAGTTCTATTTGATCTAGGATCTAATTATTCCTATGTGTCCCCCTATTTTGCTTCATATCTGGTTGTGCCTCGTGATTCTCTGAGTGCTTCTTTGTGTGTCCACACCAGTGGGAGATTCTTTTATGGTAGATCATGTCTATAGTTCGTATATGGTTACTATTGATAGTCTTGAGACTAGCGTGGATCTTCTACTACGTGACATGGTAGATTTTGATGTCATCTTGGATATGGATTGGCTGTCACCTTATCATGCTATATTGGATTGTCACGCCAAAATGGTGACCTTAGCCATGCCAGGGTTACCTCGACTAGAGTGGAAAGGGACTCTTGGACACTCTATCATCAAGGTAATCTCTTAAGTTAAAGCTCGGCGTATGGTCGAAAAGGGATGTCTAGCTTATTTGGCTTATATTCACGATCCCAGCGCGAAATATCCTTCTCTGGATTCAGTTTTAGTTTTCCATGAATTTCCATATGTATTTCTTGCAGATCTGTCGGGGATGCCACCCGACAGAGATATTGACTTTTGTATTGATTTAGCTCCGGGAACTCAGTCCATTTCTATTCTACCATACCGTATGCCCCCGCCAGAGTTAAAAGAATTGAAGGAGCAGTTACAAGACTTGCTGGATCAGGGATTCATTAGACCTAGCGTCTCGCCCTGGGGTGCGCCAGTGTTATTTGTAAAGAAGAAATATGGCTCTGTGTGGACGTGTATAGATTATCGGTAGTTGAACAAGGACACTATCAAAAACAAATATCTATTGCCCAGAATTGATGACCTGTTCGATTAGCTTCAGGGTGCCAAGGTGTTTTCAAAGATCGATTTGAGGTTTGGTTACCATCCGTTAAAGATTAGGGCATCTAATGTCCCTAAGACAGCTTTTCGGACTCGGTATGGGTATTACGAATTCCTAGTGATGTCATTTGGGCTAATAAATGCCCCAACAACATTTATGGATTTGATGAACCGGGAATTCAAACCCTATTTGGAATTTTTTGTGGTTGTATTCATTGATGATATCTTGATTTACTCTAGCAGTCGAGAGGAGCATGAGCATCATCTTCGAATTGTGCTTCAGACTTTGAAAAATAATCAGTTATATGCCAAATTTCCAAAATGTGAATTTTGGTTAGACTTAGTTGCCTTTTTGGGGCATGTTGTATCGGTAGAAGGCATAAAAGTGGGTCCTAAAGAAGATTAAGGTTGTTCAGAATTGGCCTAGACCTACTTCAGCTACAGAGATCCGGAGTTTCGTGGGTTTGGCAGGTTATTATTGTCGGTTTATGGAGGGGTTTTCATCTATAGCGTCTTCATTAACCAAATTGACCCAGAAGGGTGCCCCATTCAGATGGTCAGACGAGTGTGAGTTGATCTTTCAAAAGCTCAAGACTGCTTTAACTACGGCTCTAGTGTTGGTATTTTTCACAGGTTCAGGATCTTATACAGTATATTGTGATGCATCTCGCGTTGGGCTTGGTGCAATATTGATGCAAGATGGCAAGGTGATTGCAAATGCGTCACGACAGTTGAACGTTCACAAGAAGAATTATCTTGTCCATGACTTAGAATTGGCAACCATTGTCCATGCACTGAAGATTTGGAGGCATTACCTTTACGGTGTCTCGTGTGAGGTATTCACTGATCATCGTAGCCTACAATATCTACTCAGGCAAAAGGATCTCAATTTGAGGCAGAGAAGATAGTTAGAGTTATTGAAGTACTATGATATCACCATTTCTTATCACCCGGAAAGGCCAATGTGGTGGACGATGCTTTAAGTAGAAAGGCAGTGAGTATGGGCAATCTTGCGTATATTTCGGTTGGTGAGAGACTATTAGTTGCAGATGTTCAGACTTGGTCTAATCAGTTCGTGAGGTTAGATGTTTCAGAACCCAGTCGGGTTCTAGCTTGCACAGTCACTTGGTCTTATTTATATGAGCGTATAAGAGAGCGACAGTATGATGATCCTCATTTTCTTATCCTTAAGGACACGGTGCGGCACGGTGGTGCCAAACAGGTTGTTGTGGGGGAAGATGGAGTTATGCAGATGCAGGGTCGTATTTGTGTGCCTAATGTGGATGGGGTTCGTGAATTAATTCTGGAAGAGAACCACAGTTCCAGGAATTCTATTCATCCAGATGCCATCAAAATGTATCAAAATTTGCGACAACATTGGTGGAGGAGAATGGAAAAGGACATAGTTGCATATGTAGCTCGGTATCTAAACTGTCAGCAAGTTAAGTACGAGCATCAGAGGCCTGGTGGTTTGCTTCAGAAATTAGAAATTCCTGAGTGGAAATGGGAGCGTATCACTATGGATATTGTTTTTGGACTCCTACGGACTCAGAAAAGGTTTGACGCAGTATGGATCATTGTGGACAGGTTGACCAAGTCAATACATTTCATTCCAGTTTCAAATACCTATTCTTCAGGGCGGTTAGCTGAAATTTACATTCGTGAGATTGTCCTCCTTCTCGGTGTGCCAGTGTCAATTATTTCAGATCGAGGTACATAGTTCACCTCGCACTTCTGGAGGGCTGTACAGCATGAGTTAGGCACACGAGTTGAGTTGAGTACAACATTTCACCCCCAGACAGACGGACAGTCCAAGCGCACTATTCAAATATTGGAGGATATGTTTCGCGCTTGTATGATAGATTTTAGAGGTTCTTGGGATCAGTTCTTACCACTTGCAGAGTTTGCCTATAATAACAGCTATTCGTCGAGCATTCAGATGGCTCCGTACGAAGCATTATATGGGAGGCGATGTCGTTCGCCAGTTGGCTGGTTTGAACCGGGAGAGGATCGGTTCTTGGGTACTGATTTGGTACAGGATGGCTTGGATAAGGTCAAGGTTATCTAGGATCGACTTCGCACAGCTCAGTCTAGGCAAAAGACTTATGCCGACTGTAAGGTTTGTGATGCTGCATTCATGACTGGAGAAAGAGTATTGCTCCGGGTTTCACCTATGAAAGGTGTAATGAGAATCGGAAGGAAGGTCAAGTTAAGCCCTAGGTATATCGGACCCTTTGAAATTCTTGAACGGGTGGGTGAAGTAGCCTACAAGCTTGCACTACTACCTAGCTTATTAGTAGTTCATCTGGTATTCCATGTATCCATGCTCCGAAAATATCATGGTGATTCGTCCCATGTGTTAGACTTCAGCTCAGTTCAATTGGACAAAGATTTGACTTACGAGGAGGAGCCGGTAGCTATTCTAGCTCGTCAGGTCCGGCAGTTGAGGTCTAAGATTTATCCTTCAGTTCAGGTACAATGGAGAGGTCAGCCGATTGAAGCAGCTACCTGGGAGTCTGAGTCGGACATACGGAGTAAATATCCATATCTTTTCACCAGCTTAGGTACTTTGCTAATTCCGTTCGAGGATGAACATTCGTTTTAGAGGTGGAGAATGTGATGACCCAAAAATATCATCTTTAATTTAAAAATTAATTTATGTATTCTATGAAGATGTTGAGAGCTTACCTGCTATGAGTTACGCATCACCCGAATAGTTGATGTTAATGGCATTCCTTTTCTAGAAATATATTGCTTATCAGGCCATTGTTAGTATTATTTTCATGTTATGTTACGTTGATTGGATTATGTATGTATTGTTAGGATTGATTTCTGGGATTCTCTGGCAGGTGGATAGGCCCATTTACAAAGAAAACTCTGGCAAACATTTTGTAAATTTTGGGAGTTAGTAAAATTCGAGAAATTGAAATGTGCGAAAGAAGAGATAAGTTATGTTATGTGTTTTGGGGAGGGCTATACTTCTCATTCAAGGACTATTAATATGATGGATATCAATTGGATATGATAATAAGTGTACCACGCATGTTATAAGTGATGTGGGGTCTAAGGAGAGGCCTAAGTCTAAGTCAAGTTAGAAAATTTCATAATAGAATAAAGTTTCAAATAAGTACGCACAAGACCGGATTTTGGACGGTCATATCTACGTATATATAAGGCGTTATGTGATGGACAGCCTATCACATAAAATATCTTCAAGTCTAGTTTCTAAATCTTCAAACCGTTCGTCATTTGGACACTCCTACAAGACGTTATGATCAAATTACCAAACGTTGGCAGAATTTGTACTACCGCGCCGCGCCTGTGGGAATTTCCAGAACATTCCGAAATTTCATTTTCAGACACTTTTTTCATAGCTTCCCCATGCCCCGTAGCGCCTCACGCACCGCGGCTGTACAAAATTGGGTTTTTATGACCCGACCCCCATTTCATTTAACTCAATTGGGATTCATTTTTGGGACAATTTCTGGTATTTTAGAGAAAAGGGAGAGCGATTCTAGTGAGAGAAAAGGGGAGAACTGAAGATTTCACTACTCTTCCTTGAATCAAACCTTGAAATCGCATCAAAGGGTTGCTAAGGCTTCAAAGAGGTAAGAATTTCTTTTCTCAATTCCTCAATTTCGAAATCCAACTAGAAATAGGTAATTAGTAAGATGATTCCTGGATATGAGAGTATTAGTTATACATGTTTGTACCAATAAGGTTTGTCGGAAGAATGTTGAATTCAAATGGGTAAATATTGGGTTGAAAATAGTAGAAATCTTCAAAGACTTTAATTGAGGATTTGAAAGGCAATCTGATGTCAGAATTCAATAATTTTTGTATGGTTGAACTCGTATCGAAATGGGTGTTCGAATTTCGTGAGTTTTTTCGGGATTCGAGACGTGGGTACCACTGTCAATTTTTAAAGTGAATTTTATATTTTAATCCAAAAAATTAGTAAATTTATATGGAATTAATGCCTACGATTCATATTCAGTATAGTGAATTATTTGTGACTAGATTTGAAGCTTTCGGACACGAATTCACGAGGCAAATGTGTATTGGAATCTTGGGTTGGTTGGAAATCGAAGTAAGTATCGTGGTTAACCTTGACTTGAGGGAGTATGGCTTATTTGTCTATTTGCTACGTGATTTAATGTACGGGTACAACGTATATGTGAGGTGACGAGTACTTATGCGTTGTGGTTGAGTCAAAGCATACGTGTGGAATTTGTTTATTGTGAATAATTGCCTATTTAATTAAGATATTCCTGGTTAAGTTATTATTATTTATTTGATCATTTGTCATGAAATTATGGTTGAATATTTTGGAAGGAGAGGTTGGTATTCTGGCATTGATTTGATTGATAAATATATATCCCCGTATTTTAATACTCATCCGAATTTATATTATTATTTTCATGGAAAGGAAGAGTGTAAAAGCACGAAGGGTGATGCCGCGCCAATTTCACATTATTATTTATTGAAATATGAAGTGAGGAAGAGAGTTAAAGTACGAAGGGTGATGTCGTGCTATTTTCAAAGAGTGTAAAAGCACGAAGGGTGATGCCGTGCTAGAAGAGAGTTAAAGCACGAAGGGTGATGCCGTGCCAGAAGTGAGTTAAAGCATGAAGGGTGATGTCGTGCCAATCTTATTTAAAGCACGAATGGTGACGCCGTGCCAATCTTATTATTTATTTATCAATTTATGTAAAGAATGAGAGTAAATGCTCAAATGGTAGTGTCGTGCCATTTTCATATTATCAGTTGTTCATTTTATTGTTGATGAATTAATTGGCTGCTAAGTGACACTTCTCCTGCTAAAATATCTATATCATTCCCATTCGCATGTTCTCTCTAAAATTTATAAATTACAATTTATTGTGGTATTGTTGTTTCGTATTTGTATTTACTTGTACAGATTGTTTACGTACGTGTCTTGTCATAGCCTCGTCACTACTTCGTCGAGGTTAGGCTCGACACTTACGGAGTACATGGGGTCGGTTGTACTCATACTACAATCTGTACTTCTTGTGCAGATTTTGGAGTTGGTCCCAGTGGCGTACCATAGACTTGCTCGGATTCAGCTACCCAGAAGAGACTTGAGGTATAACTGCACAGCGTCCGCAGTTCTGAAGTCCCCTTCTATCTTATCTTAGGTGTGAATTATCTTTCAGACAGTTTGAATTTTATTTAGACCTTTATTTTTATTATTCTAGTAGCTCGTGCACTTGTGACACCAGATTCGGGGATGTATTTGGATGATTAGGTTGTTATGGTCTTCCGCACTTTATTTGAGTAATCGACTTCCGTTTAGTTTGATTTGTTTAAAAATGGTTAGATTATTTTAACGTTGGTTTGCCTAGCAAGTGAAATGTTAGGCGCCATCACGGTCCTGAAGGTGGGAATTTCGTGTCGTGACAGTTCTTTCTACCATTCTCTTAGCGATCTTGAGTGTAGTAAGGTTGACTAGGCATAGCAAGAACGTGAGCAAGTTGTAAGTTGTGCAAGATCATGAGCGAGTTGTCAAGTATCGCACGTGTACTTAGTTAACTACTAAGGACGTGACACCTTTCTCTTTAAGTACAAATTAATACAAATTTCTTTCCCACAAAATATCTCTCCCAGTTATTTATCAACTTACTACTTTTATGATGTAATGCGAGGTGGTGTCCCAAATTGCCCAACTTGCCAAGAATTAGTGAATTGGCAAAAATATTGATTTATGCAATCCTTGTTGATACAGTTATTCACTTGTAAAGTTGGCTCTAAGTTTATCTATTGCTATTGCAACTGTAGTGAAAGCGCCATTAACACCAGTGATCAGTATTTAAAGCATAATGATTATTTAATTTTCTCCAAGTTATTATATTTATGTAATTTTTTCGTTCGACAAGTTTGTTTTTATATATTAAAATACGATTAATTATAACCGAAATCCAAAACAGATCAAACTAATCAAATTTATATCGTATTTAGACCATATAAATAGTAACAACTTGTTTTATGTTCAAAATAATGTGGTATCTGAAGCCTTCAAATTCTATATCTACGTCTAATGGCAAAGGAGTATCATCTTCAAGGCAGACATGTCTCTAAATGGTCGGCGTATATCCAGAAATCATGTTTAGCTAATGTGCTCCCAAACATGTGTATCTCTTCAGAATTCAATTTTTGCTACCACAAAATGGAGAGTATCCTTTTAAATTCATCAAAAAATATTTCAATATACTTTTATTTTGTAATGACATTAATAAATAAAACACATGGCCAAACAATTTCTAATGTTGGTCTATATTTGTTATAATATGTTTTCTCACGAAAAATATTATGTTGTACTTTCAAGAGAGAAATCAATATCGACAAGTTTTAATCATGATAGAGTAGTAACCAAAAAGATACAAAGCATACACAAAAAAATCAACTATAAAGAAGTATTAAATAAGATACGATCACATTGCATACTTTTATGCACAATGCATATCTCTATACTAGAAGTTCAAATACTATCGAACTAATGTCACCGAATGAATCATATCTGCAAGTTCAGACGGTTCCCAATTCTTTTAAATTCATGTATTATGTCAATGTAACAAATACTAATAATAATATTAATTTTTAACATCTAAAAGAGTGTTGCAGTTTAATTATCTACGTCAATCGCTTTACAATGATTCTTTTAATTTCTTCTTATCAATACTAGAATTTTAGATTGTAAGTTTTGTTTTATTTGGTACTATTTATGTTGTGTCTCTAGATGCTTAGTTTGGTAGTCTCTGCCCTCTGGTACCAGAAGTTGACAAATATTTGAATGTAATTAATAAAAAGAAGAACTAATACAAATAGCCACCCACTTAATATCTTAAATAAAAAATAGCTGACGGATGTATACATCCGTCAGCTATTTTTTATTTAAGATATTAAGTGGGTGGCTAATTGTATTAGTTCTTCTTTTTATTAATTACATTCAAATGTCGGTTAGAAAGAATTAGTTTTTACCTACTCCTAATTCTTTATATATATATAAAGAATTGTGTATAATCAATGTATATCGGTTAGAAAAAGTAAACATTGAATCTGGCTGGCTATTTATGTAACAATCCCTAATTAAAAATCACGAACTAATTAGGAGTAGGTAAAAACTCATAGTATATAACTATATTTACAATGGGATATAAAAATTTATTACATGAATCTATTTAGAAGAAATGAAAAGGCGAACACTTCTATTGTAAATCCATGCCTGTTAGGTTTTGCCTCTGGCTACACCCTACATCAAAGAATGTTATATTCACTATTGTACTGGTAAATAAAAAATGGGGTTATTCTAGTCCATTTAGGAAGATATAGGGGCATATTGATCAATTGAATAAATCCAGCAGTTAGTGGTTGTTAGGAATGGTTATAGAAGGCTACTAATATGGGAGTTAATCAAGCTACTAATATTTTTTAGTAGAAATGCCACCAGATAGCCCCTCCAAAGGGCGGCTATTTACGAATTAGTCATTGCGTCCTGAATTTCAGGTTTTTTAGTTCAATTTTTTGGTACAAAAGTGTTAACTATCCTGAAGTTAAGATTTTTAGTTTAAATTTCAGAACAAAATAAATACTAGTTAATCTCTAAATAGCATCCCTGAAAATGGCTATCTACGCACTTGTCACATATTTGTATGGAAGCCTTGGCCCTTCTTCATTGTGTTAAAATTGCATTGGATAGAAATATCCTTCCCTTAACTATTGAAGCAGATTGCAAGGAGTTACTCAATATGTTAACTAACAATGACTGCCTATAGGAGGGGATGGTTTCAATGCATATTTCTTCAAAAAAAGCATGGCATATCACTGGTGAAGAGATTGTAAAAACAGTACTGGACTTCTTTAGTACAGGAAAGATGTATAAGCTAATAAATACTACATCAGTTACTTTAATCCCCAAAGTTAAGAATCCAGCTTCGCTCAGGGAACACAGGCCAATCTCCTGATGTACCATACTATACAAGATTATTTTCAAGATGTTAACAAGTAGATTGATGCAAGTGATGGATACTTTGGTAGATGATAGCCAAGCAGCTTTTGTCCCCGGCAGAGTTTTGACAGATTACATCCTACTCAACCATGAGTTAGTAAAGGGTTATGGTAGGAAAGGGATCTCGCCTAGATGTATGATCAAGATCGACATGCAGAAAGTGTATGACTCCTTTGAATGGGTATTCCTAGAACAAGTACTTATAGGCTTATGCTTCCCTAAAGAGTTTATTGGGTGGATCATGGAGTGCATTAGAACAGTGTCATATTCCATAACTATCAATGGAAGTCCAACTGTACCATTTGCAGCTAAGAGAGGAGTGAGACAAGGTGACCCAATGTCTCCACTATTTTTTGTTTTAGCAATGGAATACTTGACAAGGGTAATGAAAAAACTGAAAGAGCAGCCAGATTTTAACTATCACCCTAGGTGTAAAAAATTGAGTATCATTCAGCTCGATTTTGCAGATGATCTACTCTTGTTCTGTCGAGGAGATGTGATATCTATACAGTTGTTGTATGAATGCTTCCAGAATTTCTCAAAGCTTCAGGACTTGTTACAAACCAAAACAAAAGATGTGTGTACTTTGGTGGAGTATCAGTAGATGCACAATAAGAGATCATCCAGAAAATTGGTTTTACAATAGGTGAACTTCCCTTTCGATACCTTGGAGTGCCTTTGAGTTCAAAAAGACTATCAGTTAGTCAATGTCAGCCTCTATTGGAAAAAATGCTGGGGAGAGTGAAACAGTAGACTGTGAAGTGTTTGAGATATGCAGGGAGATTACAATTGATAAAGAGTGTATTGATTACTATACAATCCTTTTGGTCGCACATCTTTCCTTTACCAAAGAAAGTCATTCAATCTGTTAAATCTATATGTAGGAAGTTTCTTTGGACAGGGGATACAAATGCAAGTAAGAAAGCTCTGGTGGCGTGGGACAAATTGTGCAGACCTAAATCAACAGGGGGACCCAACATCACTGATATGAGTGTGTGGAACAAAGCTGCCTTGCTGAAACACTTATGGAATATATGCAAAAAGAAGGATAAATTATGGATACAATGGGTGCATGCATACTATATAAAAGGGAGGGTTCCTTGGACAGTGAAAGCGAAGCAAGCCTCATGGATAGTACATAAGATATTACATGCTGTAAAGTATCTGGATGAGGCTGGTTTGGAGAAAGCAAAGGTTCTAACAACAAGAACATACACCATCAGAACCATCTATAACCAATTGCGAGGAGAGTTTCCAAAAGCAAGCTGGAGAAGATTGATCTATAATAACAAAGGCTGTCCGAAATGGATATTCATATTCTACCTAGCACTTCAGGAAAGATTATATACCAAAGACAGATTTAGTAAATGGGGGATACAAGTTAACCAAACATGTCCCTTGTGTGATCATGAGATGGAGGATCATCAACATCTCTTCTTTACTTGTAAATACTCAACAGACATATGGGGGAAATTACTAGCATGGCAGGGGATCGCAAGGCAGGTATATGGTTGGGAGGAAGAAGTTGAGTGGGCCACAAAACATGTAACTGGTAAGGGATCAAAAGCTGAGGTTTATAGAATTAGTATGGCAGGAGCAGTGTATCATTTGTGGATAGAAAGGAATCGCGGAATCTTTCAACAAGAGAGGAGAAGCAGTGGAGACATCACAAGACAAGTAATTCAAGAAGTACATTGTAGAGGCTATATGCAAATACGAATGAGAAAAGAAATGCAATACTTAAAGTTTTACTCATATAATGAATGAAGATATAGATAGAATGAGTTAGCTTTGTACTGAGTTTGAGGTCTTCCTTCCAAACTTAGGAGTTTTGTTTATACATGTAAATATTTTCAAGTGGTAATAAAATTTTAATTATCCAAAAAAAAAAAAAATGACCGCCTATATTAAAATTTAATTGACGATTGCATGTTCCTATTGATTAAGGCGGCAACGCCCTTAGAGCATGTGTTCAGAAAAGTTAATGAAGTAGCGGACCAGTTAGCTAAATACGTATTCCTTTTGGATGTTTTTGATAGCTTAGTTTTTACCCCCTCCTTATTTCTGTTCATAAAAGAGATGGCATAGGTACTATGTTGCCTAGGCTAGTCTCCTCTTGAAATGACTCTTAACCAGTGTTTATTTGAATAAAAGTTATCTTTATGCAATAATTTATAACCATATAAAATATATATGTCTCATTTTACATCACAAGTTCAAAAGTCTTCTCTCTTTTCTTAAACTTCATGCCTAGTCAAATGGGTTCATATAAATTGAAACGGAGGGACCAGAAGGGATTAACAGTTATCTCCCATTCGTTTAGCTATTCTTTATAGTTATCTCCCATTCGTTTAGCTATTCTTTATATGTAGGGTGTTTTCATTTTTACTGTTTCCTTTTTGTCATGTTGCAATAAGAAAGTGTAATCAAATTCAATCATTTCATCTGTTTGCCTTTTGAAGTGGGTACACCAATGTTCGATATACATCATGTATGTATAGAGGTGTAAAACGGATGACTCGGGTCGGATATAGACGGGTCGAAAAGAGTAATGCAAAAACAGATAAATTATTCGATCCGACCCATATTTAATTCGGATAAAATATGAGTTAACCGACGGATAATATGGATATTCATATTATCCATGACTCCGTGAATATGATCAATTTTGGGAGAATTTCAAGTTCCCCAAATTAAACTTGGGGAACTCCCAATTTGAGGTTTTTCAAATGTAAAAGTTAAACTCATTCGTTATTCATTAGTTATCCATTTTCGAAGTGGATAATATGGTTCTTACTCATATTTGACCAGTTTTTAAGTTCATTATCCAACCCATTTTATAATGGATAATATGGGTGGACAACTAATTTTTTTTAAACCATTTTGCCCACTAGGTATGTAGCATAGAGAACATATTTTACAATCACGTGGCAAATAAATTGAAGAAAGATGGTCAAAATTCAGGGAAAAAGAAGGGCTAAGATTCTGTAAAAATGTAAATTTACTACAAAACAGAATGCAACTAAACTAGTGTTTATGAAGCAGAATAAAGAATTAGTAATTTGCAACACAGGCACTAGAAAATATAACTTATAACTCCTATAACTAACTCTAACTAAGTAAGCCTTTGCAAGCTAACTGCCTAACTCTCTCTATATATATAACCAACTCTTGTTTTCAGTGCTTATTCTCGCTCATTTCAACTCAATCAGGTGAGCCTTTACAATCTTTTGAAAAAAAATTCTTTTGATAGAAGAATACAAGATTTACATTCTTGATGAAATGCAATTAACTGTGAATGTAGGTTCATATATATTGATAATCAACAATGTGGCCAAAGCTTAACATCTCTACCCATATGAAAAACTTTAATCTCGATGCAGTAATTAGAACTTCCAGGTACGTAATTATCTTTCTTTAATTTTTTTTTTTTCTGAATGTGAGATAGTTTTGTGAACTCTTTGTGAAGGAAATGGTACTTTTAAATCACAAGTTTCAATTATCCTGAACTTTGTAGGAGTACACTTCCACCAACTCCTTACTTTAAGACAACTCCCGAGAAAGAAAAAAAAAAAAAACTATACGCGTACGGAGGATGGTGCTCATGAGAACGATGATGAAGAGAAAGAAGTGGTGGTCGATAAAGAAGTCATTCTCGTGGAGCGGTTTGCCCCGCAAGCCGAAGAGGCCCCAACCCTACAAAACCCTCCTCCGATTATGAATATTCCACAGATTGACGAACAGATAGTAGATCCTCTCATTGGACTTCCTCCTCTAGAGATTTTCCAATATATGAGGGCATGGGTTTTGATCACATGGTCTCAAACTGAATCTCATTTGTGTTGTTGAATTCTTTTTGCATGCACTATCATATTAGTAGTAGTTTATAAACTTAGTGCAGAACTATATTTAGTTAATTGACTCTTGACGCTTCCATAGAAGAAATCAAGAAACTGGATTGAGTACTTTTCTTTAACTTTGACCCACTTGGCCATAGTTTGGACAATTTTGAATTTCTGAGCATAGTGTGCGTGAATGAACTATCTTGTACATTGTTCCTTAATTTGCTTTTTTTATTTCTATGTACTTGTAATGTGTTACTATTGTTTGAAATAGATCAGGCTCGTGATGAAAATGTGTTTTCTATCATGTTTAACAAATAACCTAGCACAAGGCATACCAGTAGAGTTGCAAGAGTAAAGTCTTATGCTGAGAATCTCTTATATTTAGGAGAAACAAAGTAAAAGAAAATAAACAAGGCAGAGTTGCTACTCTTATTTTGATACACTTTTTAGCTTTAGCTATGGTTAAACAATCCTTTTATATCATTATTGATTAGTGCCCAAATTTCTCTTTTTTATCCAAGTTAGACATGAGTATCAATACATTACCTTAGTTCTTGTTGTCAATAATCTTATTGAAATTAATGTAGATTTGAGTAGTTTAATGCAAAGTTCTAAAATATTAGACAAAATTTATAACTTGACAAATTGAAACTATAACTTAGAAATGCAAGGAAATAAAAAGTTCTTAAAAATATGTCACGACACAAAAATAAATCGTCGTGATTGCACCTATCGTGGTACTAGGCAAGCCACTACTCAACTATCTTAACACACTAAAAGCTTTGAAATTATAGACGGAAGCAATTAATATTCAAGAAAACCTTTTTGGAACAGAAATAAACCCGTTACACAATATAATCTATCCCAAAACCAGGGTGTCATCGAGTATACCAGGAACGGTCTAATACAATATCTAAGGAATAAGAACTGAAATGCGATAATGATAATGAAGGAGAGCCAAGGCCTGCGAACGCCATGCAGCTACCACGATAGTCTTCGGGATCAGCTGCTCAAATATCAACACCTGCTATGACAGGGAACACCTGGATCTGCACACGAAGTGCAGGGTGTAGCGTGAGTACAACCAACTCAGTAAGTAACAATAATAAATAAAGAACTGAAAGATAGTGACGGGATATGCAGTTATAGTTCATTTTCGGTAATCTCAACAAGAAAATAGACCTACTTTCAAATTTGGCAGTTTAAGTCAAATCAATTTATAAATGCCAAGTTCGAGTAAAATCCTGATATAATATCCCTCAGAAGTTTCAAAACAATGGCATATAACAACTATGTGCAACAACAATGGAAGCAAATACCGTCTCTCATAGCAACAGTCATTCAATCTTTCTCAATAGCTCATCATTCGGCTCTCAGCCCTCAACACTCACACTCAATAAGTACTTGCGCTCTCTGGGGTGTACAGACTCCGGAGGAGCTCCTTCAGCCCAAGCGCTATATCGTTGTGGCGTGCAGCCCGATCCCATATAAATAGCCATAAGGCTCGTTGTAGCGTGCAGCTCGATCTAAATATATATACAGTCCTAAGGCTCGTTGTGGCGTGCAACCCGATCCATATATATACATATAGCTCACAGCTCGGCACTCAAGCCCTAACTCAGTCTCGAACCTCTCCAGTCTCTCGGGCTCTCAAAAAATCATAAAAATTAGCCCAAACAAAGATAATATAATGTATCAGCAAGAAACAAGAAGAGACTGAGATATGATATACAAAACCGTGACTGAGTACAAAACAGCAATTAGCAATTAATGCAACGAGTACACGATCTTTGCGGGTCCCAACAGTGTAATCACATAGCCTAATCATGACTCCTAACATGATTTGCAGTAAAATTTCTATAACACAGGGAGAGCATATAGCTAACAACAAGTTATTTAACTTTACAATTCCACATAATGGACCAAGTCACAATTCCTACGGTGTACGCCCACACACCTATCACCTAGCATGTGTGTCGCCACCAAACAATCATATAACAATAAAATTCGAGATTTCATACCCTCAGGACCAGATTCAAAACTGTTACTTACCTCAATCCGAGCCAAAACTCTACTCCAAAATGCCTTGTCTAGCGAATCGGCCTCCAAACGTCCCGAATCTAGCAACAAGAAATACAATACAATCAATACGGCTAAAGAAATTAATTCCATAAGAAAAATACGAATTATAAGCCAAAATCCAAAATTGATCCAAACTCGGGCCCCGGGCCCGCGTATCGAAATCCGACAAAAGTCACAAAACCCGAAAGCTCATTCACTCACAAGTCTAACCATACCAAATTTATCAAAATCCGATATCAAATGGTCATTCAATTCCCCAAACTTAACTCTCTAAATCCCTAGCCTCAAACCCCCACATTTCACCTCAAAAACTCACCAACTAAGTGTAAACTCAATGGGGAAACGTAATCGTTGAAGAAAATGGGACACAAGGATCTTATCTCAAGAATTTCACTTGAAGCCCTCTCAAAATCTCCAAAATCCGAGCTCAAAATGTTGAAATGAAGTCAAAATTGCGAAACTCCCATTTTTTAATATTCTTCCCAGATCCCTTTCGCACCTGTGACCACATTTCCGCATTTGCGGTCCCGTAACTGTGGTGAAAAATCTGAATCTGTGGAAGTCACTTAGCCTAGCTGCCTCCGCTTCTGCGAGCCTTGGACCGCATCTGCGCCTTCGCAGGTGCAGAAAATTCCATCACACTTGCGTGCCTGCCCACACCTGCGTGCATCCACCCGCTTCTGCGCAAGCGCTCCTGCACTCATATGCCCGCATCTGTGGCCTCTACCCAAATCCTTCTTGGCCATTTCTGCAGTCACTTTTCTAGCTTCTCCGAGCTCGCATCTGCGGTTCCCAATCCGCAGGTGCGATTACACCAGCAGTTGCAAACCTTCAGCAATTCTTCAACTTCAAACCTTGGTCTGTTAACCACCTGAAATCAACCCGAGGCCCCCGGGACCTCAACCAAACATACCAACACATCTTAAAATATCATGCGAACTTAGTCGAATCCAAAAATAACCTCAAACAACATCAAAAACACAAATTCCACACGGATTCAAGCCTAATGAACTTTGAAATTTTCAAATTCTACAAATGACGTCGAAACCTATCAAATCACGTCTGATTGACCTCAAATTTGGAAACAAGCCATTAATGACACTACAAACCTACTCTAACTTCCGAAAATCCAATCCGACCCCGATATCAATAAGTTCACTCCCGGACAAACTTGCCAAAATTCTAACTTTTGCCATTTCAAGCCTAATTCTACTCCCGACCTTCAAATCACAATCCGGACATGCTTCTAAGTCCAAAATCACCCAACGGAGCTAATGGGACCATAAAAATTCCAATTTGAGGTCGTTTACACATAATTTGACATCCGGTCGACTTTTTCAACTTAAGCTTTCAATTAAGAGACTAAGTGTCGCAATTCACTCTGAATTCTCTCCGGACCTAAACCAACTAACCTGATAAGTCATAAAGCAACAGTGAAATACAAAAATGATCAGAAAATAGGGGAACAGGGCTACAACTCTCGAAACGACCGATCGGGTCGTTACATTCTCCCCCTCTTAAACAAACGTTCATCCTCGAACGGGTCTAGAAATATACCTGGAGTCTCCAATAAGTGTGGATATTTTCTCTGCATCTCCCACTCGGTCTACCAAGTAGCCTCCTCAACCGGATGACCTCTCCACTGCACCTCTACTGAAGTTATATCCTTTGACCTCAACTTCCGAACCTGCCGACCCAGAATAGCCACCGGCTCCACATCATAAGTCAAATCACCATCCAACTGAACAGTGTTGAAATCCAAAACATGAGACGGGTCGCCAACATACTTTCGGAGCATAGAAACATGAAATACTGGATGCACACTCGACACGCTAGGTGGCAAGGCAAGTTTGTAAGCCACTTCCCCAATCCTCTGAAGTACTTCAAACGGCCCAATGAACCGAAGGCTCAACTTGCCCTTCTTCCCGAACCTTATAACACCCTTTATGGGTGAAACCTTCAGCAAAACTGTCTCCCCAACCATGTAAGACATATCATGGACATTCCTGTCGACATAGCTCTTATGTTTAGACTACGCCATGTGAAGCTGCTCCTGCATCAATTTAACCTTGTCCAATACAT
The DNA here is from genome assembly GCF_000715075.1 of Nicotiana tabacum. NCBI lineage: Eukaryota > Viridiplantae > Streptophyta > Magnoliopsida > Solanales > Solanaceae > Nicotiana > Nicotiana tabacum. Next base: position 14,622,397 of record NC_134102.1, on the reverse strand, counting down.
CCTGAACCAAGTCTGTACCTAACAGCCTAGCCTCACCGGGCTCAAACCGACCCACCGGAGATCTACACCGCCTCCCACACAAAGCCTCATACGGGGCTATCTGGATGCTTGACTGATAACTGTTGTTGTAAGCAAACTCCGCGAGTGGCAGAAACTGGTCCCATGAACCCCCAAAATCAATGACACACGCACGTAGATATCCTCCAAAATCTGAATAGTGCGCTCGGATTGCTCATCCGTCTGAGGGTGAAATGTAGTACTCAACTCCACCTGAGTACCCAACTCTCGCTGCACGGATCTCCAAAACTATGATGTAAATTGCGTGCCTCTATCTAAAATGATGGAAACTGGCACACCGTGAAGGTACGCAATCTCTCGAATGTAAATCTCAGCCAACCGCTCTGAAGAATAAGTAGTACCAACTGGGATGAAGTGCGCGAACTTGGTCAAACGATCCACAATCACCCAAATAGATTCAAACTTCCTCGAAGTCCGTGGGAGCCCAACTACGAAATCCATGGTGATCCGCTCCCACTTCCACTCTGGAATCTCTAACCTCTGAAGCAAGCCATCCGGTCTCTGATGCTCATATTTTACCTGCTGACAGTTAAGGCACTGAGCTACAAACCCCACTATGTCCTTCTTCATCCTCCTACACCAATAGTGTTGCCTCAAGTCCTGGTACATTTTCGCGGCACCCGGATGAATGGAATACCGCAAACTGTGGGCCTCCTCAAGAATCAACTCACGTAGCCCATCCACATTGGGCACACAAATCCGACCATGCATCCTCATTACCCCATCATCCCCAATAGTCACATCTCTGGCATCACTGTGATGAACCTTGTCCTTTAGGACAAGTAAATGAGGATCATCATACTGGCGCTCTCTGATGCGATCAAATAAGGAATACCAAGAAACCACACAAGTGATAACCCGACTGGGCTCTAAAATATCCAATCTCAAACCGGTTGGCCAAAGTCTTAAAATCAAATGAAAGAGGTCTCTCTCCAACGGGAAGAAAAGCAAGACTACCCATACTCACTGCCTTCCTACTCAAGGCATCGGCCACCACATTGGCCTTCCCTGGATGATGCAGAATAGTGATGTCATAGTCCTTTAGTAATTCCAACCATCTCCACTGCCTCAGATTGAGATACTTCTATTTGAACAAGTGTTGGAGGCTCTGATGATCCGTAAACACCTTACAAGACACACCGTAGAGATAATGCCTCCAAATCTTCAATGCATGAACGATGGCAGCTAGCTCCAAATCATGAACAGGGCAGTTCTTCTCATGAGGCTTCAACTGGCGTGAAGCATAAGCAATCACTCTACCCTCCTGCATCAACACATACCCAGTGTCGATCCGAGAAGATTCACAATACATTGTATAAGAGCCTGAAACTGACGGTAAAACTAGAACTGGAGATGTGGTCAAGGCAGTCTTGAGCTTCTGAAAGCTCTCCTCACACTCATCCGACCACTGGAAAGGAGCACCCTTTTGGGTTAATTTGGTGAAGGGTGATGCAATAGACAAAAAACCCTCCACAAAGCGATGATTATAACCGGGCAAACCAAGAAAGCTCTGAATCTCCGCAGTTAAGGACAGTCTGGGCCAACTCTGAACCGCCTCTATCTTTTTCGGATCCACCTGAATACCCTCACTGGACACCATGTGTCCTAAGAATTCCACTGAGCTAAGCCAAAACTCGCACTTAGAGAACTTGGCATAAAGCTTCTCCTCCTTCAATCGCTGCAACACAATCCTCAAATGTTGGGCGTGCTCCTCCTAACTACGAGAGTACACCAGGATGTCGTCAATGAACACAATAACAAATGAGTCGCGATAAGGCTAAAATACATTGTTCATCAGATGCATGAATGTTGCTGGGGCGTTGGTCAGCCCAAAGGACATCACAAGGAACTCATAATGACCATAACGGGTCCTGAAAGTTATCTTAAGAATATTCGAGTCCCGAATATTCAACTGGCGATACCCAGACCTCAAATCAATCTTTGAGAACACCCTCGCTCCCTGAAGTTGGTCAAATAGGTCATCAATGCGCGGCAAAGGATACTTATTCTTGATTGTGACCTTGTTCAACTGCCTATAATCAATGCACATTCTCATAGTACCATCCTTCTTCTTCACAAACAGAACAGGTGCACCCCAAGGTGACACACTAGGCCTAATAAACCCATTATCAAGGAGTTCCTGAAGCTGCTCTTTCAGCTCCTTCAACTCAGTTGGTGTCATACAGTACGGAGGAACAGAAATGGGTTGAGTGCCCGGCACCAAGTCAATGCCAAAGTCAATATCCATGTCAGGTGGCATGCATGGCAGGTCTGCAGGAAACACATCCGGGAAGTCTCGTACCACCGGAACAGAATCAATAGTAGGGTTCTCTGCACAAACATCTCTCACAAAGTCCAAATAAGATAGAAAACCCTTCTCAACCATTCAATGAGCCTTCAAGTATGAAATCACTCTAGTGGGAACATAGTCTAGAGAATCTCGCCACTTAATCCGTGACAACCCCGGCATCGCCAATGTCACGGTCTTAGCGTGGCAATACAGAACAACATGACATGGGGACAACCAGTCCATACCCAAGATCACATCGAAATCTACCATACTAAGTAACAAGAGGTCAACTCTGGTCTCCAATCCCCCAATAGTCACTACACACGGCAGGTATACCCGATCCACAACAATAGTATCTCCTACCGGCGTAGATACATGAACATATGAAATTAGAGACTCACGGGCCATATCCAGATAATAGGAAAAATATGATGACACGTATGAATAAGTGGAACCAGGGTCAAATAATACATAGACATCCCTGTGGCAGACTGAGACAATACATGTGATCACTGCATCGGAAGCAATGGCATCTGGTCTAGCGGGAAGAGCATAGAATCGGTCCTGACAGCCATCTGATCGGCCTCCCCCTCTAGGGCTACCTCTAGCTGACTGGGCCTCACCCCGAGTTGGTTGAGCGGGTGGTGAAGTAATTGGTGCTGAAGCCGTAGTCTAACTCCTCTGCTGAGCTAGACCTCCCGTAAGGCGGGGACAATATCTCCTGATATTGCCGAACTCTCCATACTCATAGCAACACCCCGATGCTGGTGGTGGGGACTGAAGGGATCCCCGAGCATCCGGATAACTGATAGAAGGACTTGGCATAGACGAGCTCTGACCCGATGGAGCACGGGACGAACTCTGAGCTGGAAGGGCACTGAGAGATGAGTGACCCTGCTGATAACTGTGTGAACCATGGCCAGATGATGCACCACGGTGAACTGGGCGATCCGTCTGAGCATGTCTGTAAGGACGACCTCTACCATGCTATAACTAACTCCCAGAAGGAGCACCACTAAATCCTCCCTGTCCACGAGGCCTCTTGGCCTCCCTCTCAACCCCCTCCTGACTGCGAACCATCTCAATTTGACGAGCAATGTCGTCAGCCTCATCAAAAGTAGCACCAGGCACTCTCTCTCTGGTCATAGTCATCAGCAACCGTAGCTGAAATGTGAGACCATCAATGAACCTCATGATCCTCTCCCTATCTGTGTGAACCAACCAGACTGTATGACGAGCCAACCCAAAAAACCTCATCTCGTACTGCGTCACAGACATATCACCCTGACGAAGCTGCTTGAACTGCCTGCGCAGCTCCTCTCTGTGGGACTGAAGCACGAACTTCTCCAAGAAGAGAACGGAGAACTCATGCCATGTAAGGGGTGTTGCTCCGACCGGCCTACGCCTATCATAAGCCTCTCACCAACTGAAGGTAGCCCCAGAGAACTGAAAAGTAGTGAACGAGACCCCACTGGTCTCCAGAATACCTGTTGTACAGAGAATCCTCTGACATTTGTCCAAGAAACCCTGGGCAGCCTCCGCCTCTGTACCACTAAAAGATAGAGGTTGGAGTCTCCCAAACCTCTCTAATCCCCGTCGCTCATCATCAGACATAACAGAGACCACATGGGCCTGAGCAGCTGCAACCGGTTGGGCTGGTAGTGCCCCCGATATCTAAAGTTCATGTACTACCTGATCTGGAGTATGGGCAACAGGGGTATGAATACCTCCCCCGGCCTGAGAAGTGGCAAGTGCGGCCTGAGATGAAACCACCTGAGCAAGGCCAGTGCAAACTGTCAGAATCTGAGCTAAGGCCTCCTGAAGGCCTGGAATCCCAATGGGCACAGGTGGTTCCTGAGCTAGTCCCACAGACTCATCCACAACTGGAATCCGCTCCTGAACTGGGGAAACTGGTGTATCTGTAGGTGTTGCCCTAGTTGTTGTGCGAGCTACACCTCTGCCCCTATCGCGGCCTCTACCGTAATCTCGGCCTCTCGCAGCCCTGACTGGTGGTACTGTTGGTTGTCCACCTTGCCAGTAGTACGTTTCCTCACCATCTGTGAGAGAATAGAACAACAGAAGTTTAGTTACCAAAATTAACAGATTCACACGATAAGAATTCAAGAATGTGAAGTTTCCTAAGGGTTCGGCAACATCTCGAAGATAAGTACTAACGTCTCTGTACCGATCTGCAAGACTCTACTAAACTTGCTCATGACTCGTGAGACCTATGTAACCTAGGCTCTAATATCAACTTGTCACGACCCAAAAACCAATTGTCTTGATGGCGCCTATCGTGGTACTAAGCAAGCCACTACTCAACTATCTTAACACAGTAAAAGATTTGACATTATAGACGGAAGCAACTAATATTCAAGAAAACCTTTTTGGAACAGAAATAAACCTGCTACACAATACAATCTATCCCAAAATCGGGATGTCATTGAGTACATAAGCATCTATACCAGGAATAGTCTAATACAATGTCTAAGGAACAAGAACTGAAATGCGATAAAGATAATGAAGGAGAGCCAAGGCCTGCGAATGCCATACAGCTAGCTCGATAGTCTCCGGGATCAGCTGCTCAAATATCAACACCTGCTATGACCAGGAACACCTGGATCTGCACACGAAGTGCAGGGTATAGCGTGAGTACAACCAACTTAGTAAGTAACAATAATAAATAAGGAACTGAAAGATAGTGACGAGCTATGCAATTATAGTTCATTTTCACTAATCTCAACAAGAAAGTAGACATGTTTTCAAATTCGGCAGTTTAAGTCAAATCAATTTATAAATGCCAAGTTCGAGTAAAATCCTGATATAATATCCCTCAGAAGTTTCAAACAATGGCATATAACAACTATGTGCAACAGCAATGGAAGCAAATACCGCCCCTCAGGGCAACAGCCACTCAATCTTTCTCAATAGCTCATCACTCGGCTCTCAGCCCTCAACACTCACACTCAGTAGGTACTTGCGCTCACTGGGGGTGTACAGACTCCGGAGGGGCTCCTTCAGCCCAAGAGCTATATCGATGTGGTGTGCATCCCGATCCCATATAAATAGCCATAAGGCTCGTTGCGGCATGCAACCCCATATATATATATATATATATATATATATATATATATATATATATACACACACACACACACACACATCCCTAAGGATCATTGCGGCGTACAACACGATCCATATATATACATATAGCTCACAGCTCGGCACTCAGGCCCTAACTCAGTTACCTACCTCTCTAGTCTCTTGGTCTCTCAGAAATCATAAAAAATCAACCCAAACAAAGATAATATAATGTATCAGCAAGAAACAAGAAAAGACTGAGCTATGATACACAAGTAAATCGTGACTGTGTACAAAACAGTAATTAGCAATTAATTCAACGAGTACACAACTTTTGCGGGTCCCAACAGTGTAATCAAAAAGCCTAAGCATGACTCCTAACATGATTTGCAGTCAAATTTCCATAACACATGGAGAGCATATAGCTAACAACAAGTTATTCAACTTTACAGTTTCACGGAATGGACCAAGTCACAATTCCTACGGTGCACGCCCACACGCCCGTCACCTAGCATGTGTGTCACCACCAAACAATCATAAAACAATAAAATTCGGGGTTTCATACCCTCAGGACCGGATTTAAAACTGTTACATACCTCAATCCGAGCCAAAACTCCATTCCAAAATGCCCTTGCCTCGTGAATCGGCCTCCAAACGTCCTGAATCTAGCCACAAGCAATACAATACAAACAATACGTCTAAAGGAATTAATTCCATAAGAAAAATACGAATTATAAGCCTAAATCTAAAATTGGTCCAAACCCGGCCCCTGAGCCCGCATCTCGAAATCTGATAAAAGTCACAAAACCCGAAAGCTCATTCACTCACAAGTCTACCCATATCAAATTTATCAAAATCCGACATCAAATGGTCATTCAATTCCACAAAATTAACTCTCCAAATCCCTAGCCTCAAACCTCCAAATTTCACCTCAAAAACTCACCAACTAGGTATAAAATCAGTGGGGAAACATAATCATTGAAGAAAAATGGACACAAGGATCTTACCTCAAGAATTCCACTTGAAAAGCCCTCTCAAAATCTCCAAAATCCGAGCTCAAAATGTTGAAATGAAACCAAAATCGCGAAACTCTCGTTTTAAAACATTCTGCCTAGACCCCTTTCCCATTTGCGGCCATATATCCGCATCTGCGGAAGTCACTTAGCGCAGCTGCCTCCGCTTCTGCGAGCTTTGGACCCCATCTGCTCCTTCGCATGTGCGGAAAATTCCATCTCACCTGTGCGCCTGTCCGCACCTGCACGCGTCCACCCGCTTTTGCGCAAGCGCTCTACGCCTACATGCTCGCATCTGCGGCCTCTGCCCAAATCCTTCCTGGCCACTTCTGCGATCCCTTTTCTCGCTTCTGCAAGCTCGCATCTACGGTTCCCAATCCGCATGTGCGATTACACCAGCGGTTGCAAACCTTCAACAACTCTTCAACTTCAAACCTTGGTCCGTTAACCACCCGAAATCGACCTGAGGCCCCCGGGACCTCAACCAAACATACTAACACGTCTTAAAACATCATATGAACTTAGTCAATTCCAAAAATCACCTTAAACAACATCAAAAACATGAATTCCACCTAGATTCAAGCCAAATGAACTTTGAAATTTTCAAATTCTACAAACGACATCGAAACCTATCAAATCACGTCTGATTGACCTCAAATTTTGCACACAAGTCATAAATGACACCACGAACCTACTCCAACTTCCGGAAATCCAATCCATATCAAAAACTCCCGGTCAAACTTTTCAAAATTTCAACTTTCGCTATTTCAAGCCTAATTCTACTCCCGACATCCAAATCACAATCCGGGCACTCTTCTAAGTCCAAAATCACCCAACGGAGCTAACGAAACTATCAAAATTCTAATCCGAGGTCGTTTACACATAAGTCAACATCCGATCGACTTTTCCATTGAGCTTTCAATTAAGAGACTAAGTGTCTCAATTCACTCTGAATTCTCTCCGGACTTGAACCAACTAACCCGATAAGTCATAAAGCAACAGTGAAGTACAAAAATGAGCAGAAAAGGGGGAGCATGACTACAACTCTCGAAACGACCGGCCGAGTCGTTACAAAATAACGGTTACTTTTAACAAAGATGACAGCTTTCTTATGGTAAATAATTTTGTATTAAATAAAAATGTCAAATAATGAAAAATGTTAAAGCAACTTGATCGGTCGAGTCACAAAACTAATATATACATCTGTTCTATTTTTATACTGGAATTGGATTTGTTTCTTCTTCTTTTTTGTTTGTGTTTTCACTTCATTTCATCAAGTGATCAAATTATAATCAATTAATTTAAATGTTGTATCATGTTAAAACTTGATTTCTTCTCATCCCAAGTCCCAACCCCCTCAATTTTCAATATAAGAAGACTAAGTTTCAGACATTGCCAATACCTGCCCTAAAAACAACTTAAAAAGTAAAACTTGAAACTACATGAGAAGTTATAAAAAACTACCACAAGAAAATTAAAAGGTTTAGCTGGACAACCATAAATGTGGGTGTCAACTATGTAACACTCTTTTTTAGAATTTTGATTTGTACACTTGTACATTTTGATCAATTTTTACCGGGTGCCGTTACTTAAGACCAAAGTGATTAGTTTTTGCGGAGAAATTAGCCGTTACTTAGCATAGTTTCGAACTCCAATGCCAGTGCCGGCTTAACCATAAAGCAGCTAACGTTTAGAAAATGAAAATGAAAATGAAAAATATTGGAAAATATTGAGTACTATTTAGAAGAAAATGAAAATTTTCTTATAAAAGAAAAGCCAACGTTTTAGCTATGTGAATAAGTGACGGGTTAAACCTTTACACTCTCTTTCTTGGTTTATGCAAGAGCTACAATCTTTCATTTCACCTTTTCCATCAATTTACGTACTTTGTCTTATATTCTTTCTTACTTTTTCTAAGATGAACTATTTGTTGTTCAAAACTTCCGATAATTTATGTTGCTTCTTAAAAACATAGTTAAAATTACTTTCCTTATACTAAATTGTGTCTCATTTTCTGTTCTTTCTCACATTTAAAGCACGCGAGAAATATTTGAAGCAGCACTACGTAATTTGGAATTAAGTCTTTAAACTTCTTGAATCTAGTTCTTTCATTCTAACTTTTCAGTATCTTTTTTTATCTTAAATTTTTTATATTTGTTATTTTTACTTCATAGGTATATTTTTTAAATATTTATTAGAATTTGAATATGACAACTAGAAAATATAAATCTTGTTATTCTAAAAAAAAGGAGAAGAGTTGAAATATACAATCTAAAAAAGGAAATCTTGATAAACTTTTCACAAACAATAGAAAAACTAAATTAGAAACGATAGGGGAGTGTTTTTAGATGAACAAGTCACAAACTTATTAGAAGAAATCGATTATATAAAACTAATTAATAATTTTGCATCTCAAAAAGTTATAAAATATATCCTAAATAAAAATATCTATTAAAATTATTATTGAAGGGCCTCCAATTAAAATTTGGCTTTAGGCCCCAAGTGTTGTTGAGCCGCCTCTGTTCAGTACGGATTACTAGAGTTTTATTCCGTATTCTAGTTAAGGGCAAACGCATCAATTTAATCGGATCAGTAGCCACTTTGCCATTACAATTTAAAATATAATTAAGCTCTAATAGCCGACCTAAAAAGTGGCTATTTACCAAGATCATCCGCTTTTAGGATACATTATGTGCCTTTTTCATTAGGTGTTATATATCAGGAACCAAATGGATCCAAAGTTCATACAATTAGGAACCATTCAGATCATTGATGTTGGCAAATGGTGCATGATTTTGGACACTTTGTAAATGTATCGGATTTTGAGTGCCCTGGCACTTCTCATTTTTATAACCTCCCGTTGGCCTTTTGTTGATATACTTCTGGAGGGAAAACTACTGAATAAAACAGGACAATAAGATGGTGAGGAAATTCTTGCTGTAGCCTGTAGTTCCTTGATCATTTCGTCAAGCTAGAAACTGTAAATCTCAACACAGTGACTGTAGAAGAAATGGCCTAAGGCTCCATTTATAGTAAAAGCTGAATATTATATATATATATATATATATATATATATATATATATATATATATATATATATATATATATATAGAGAGAGAGAGAGAGAGAGAGAGAGAGAGAGAGAGAGAGAGAGAGAGAGAGAGAGAGAGAGAGAGAGAAACATTGTCCTTGCATAAAAGTCTCTGTCAAGAACAGATGGGTGCTAAAAAAACTAGATTTCAAGTGCAAAATAAAAAGTTAATGCACCTCAATAACATATTTGGACTAGTAAACAGAGAACAAAAACCAAGGTTCGACTTGCATGTGTTAAGCTGAATCTTTAAAAAGTTTATTCAGAATAAATTTGAAACATGAGAAAATCTCTTAACAAGCAGCCAGCAGAATTATTCATCCAAAACAGTGTGCTACCAGTACTGGTCAGTAAATACAATCCATGTATAACTCAAGAAGCTAAACGCAAGATCCAATTTAGGTCCAGCAGCTACAAGTTGTCCTGCAACTTAAGACATAATTTCTCAACCAATAAGTAACTTGTTCTCCTCCATGAAACTGTAGGTAGGCACCTCCAGATTATATGGCGCAGGTCCTTTGCGAATCCTACCAGAGATGTCATAGTGGGAACCATGGCATGGGCAAAACCAACCACCAAAATCACCAGCATTTGGTAAAGGTATGCACCCTAGATGAGTGCATACCCCGATAACCACAAGCCATTCTGGATTTTTTACCCTCTCAGCATCTTGTTGCGGGTCGCGAAGGGAGCCAAGATCAACACTGTTCGCCAAATTGATGTCTTCGTCAGTGCGGCGTCTGATGAAAACAGGCTTCCCACGCCACTTGACAGTGACAGTCGTCCCAGGTTCAATGCTGGAAAGATCCACCTCAAGAGACGCAAGTGCAAGGACATCTTTACTGGCAGACATGCTCAGAACAAACTTAAGAATCAGGAGGCGAACCAATGAGGCATAAACAAACCTGCCTCCTGTCAAGACAAAGTAAGCAAATGCACGTTTGCTCGGGTCACCAGGTGGATAACGCTCATGGTTGCTATCATCATATACAATTTTCGAACTGGGATTCTTAATAGCAGCCACTGTCGCTGGCAGATCTGAGACTAAACCCGTCTGATGTGCGGGGGAAACTGAATTAGATGAGAAACCTGAAACATTTGAAATTTGTTGGAAGTTTGCTAACAACTACCAAAAGAATCTTTTTATTTTATTAACTACCCAAAGAATTGCAACTACAGTGCCAGAATGTATCAATAAGATATCCAAATAAAGCAAAGAAACCACAGCAAAACAAGAGTTTCCATGTTCATTGTCTGGTTCAGGAAAATAGTTCGGTTTTAGTTTGATTTTGATTCTCATTTTGATATCTCTTGTCTGTTTTGATTTTATTCTTTGGAAAGTAAAGTGTATGTTAAGAACTAGTTTTAGAAAAAGTGGGTTGCACGATTTACTTCACCTGATCAGAATTTAAAAAGAAAAAAAAGGGCTTTTTATGAGTTTGACAGATTGTTTACGGAAACCAGCCATTTGTTCGGTTTCCGGAAACAAACAATTGTTGTAAGTGGAAAATAGGCTACACACCAAAAGCGACATACTTTTTTTATCAGTAGGTTAAAGACAAAATCAGATCTTAATGAATTATTAACATGAACAATTTTCCGCGAAGCATATAAATGGGCAACTGATTTAAAACTCGAAGCTCCTAAAAGGCAAATTTTTTAACTCTATTTCTTTGTTACTCATTTTCCTGTCAATAGTGAGATAATGAGTGGATTGCAAACGTGGAAGAACTTAGTGTTTAATCATGCATAAAACAATTTAAGCATTATCAAGGGAGAGTTTCTATCATGCATAAAACAATGTAAGCATTTTCAAGGGAGAAAATCTCTTTCAATTTGATAAGCATAAACTGAAGGATATATTGTACTAGGGACTGTATCATAACCCCATGTCATATTAACAATCTGGAGCGTATTTTTATCCACTTGTATTAGCTTCCAGTCTATCAGCATGAATATTCCAAATTACTTAACACCAATCCATCAAGGTAGTTCTGCTTCAACTCCAATGCCAATGACAAACTTTGTGCTGCCAGCTGAAGTTGAAAGCTTGAGCTGAAACGATCTTGATGCCCTCTTTTTTCCCCACGTTTTTTGGGGTAAATAGAGAATAGAATAAATCTTCTTATGCAGGGAAAATGAAATCATCTTTTTGCTCGGGAATGTCTGACCAAGAATTTTATAGTTTTGTGAAGTTAATGTAGGGCAGCCTAGGAAAAGGTCATGATTCTTAGAATTATCGCAGAACGAAAGAGTAGGGTTTTAGATCCTTCTGTGTTAGTGTAGTATCCTTCCACCACAAAAAGCATATTGGATAAGATATAACTTATAGTCTTATACAAGTCTTCTACTAATATTAATATATAATATTCATAATATGTTATATGCATATTTCTGCAACTAATTTTATAATATTCCTACATACAAGTACAATTAGATAACTACAGCTAGAGATCTACCAAGCTGAAAAATGGAGCGACTAGAAGCTGTAATGCAGTGGCCATCGCCCCATGCATTTTCACATTTATTTTTTTTGATAACCGTGGTGTCCGGGCCAGCTTACGCTCAACTCGACTAATTCCACGAGATACCTGTAACCTCCTACCATCAATACGTACCAGATATCCACCAAGGCTTGGATTAGATGGGAAGAAATCACCTAGTGTTTTTTGCCTCCGCTGGATTTGAACCTGAGACCTCATGGTTCTCACCCACTTCATTGACCACTAGGCCACACCCTAGGGTGCCATGCATTTTCTCATTTTCAACAATATGTCCGGTTACCAGTCCTCAGTAATTCAAACCTTTGAGCAGATAAGCTAGGATTCCCTCTCACCCTAATCTACAAACACTCAACGCTAAATCCAGTCTTAGCCAATGTTATTAAAAGCCACTGTTTTGTCGCATAGAGTTATGAAACAACGTGAAGCAAGGGCTATGGCTTCATAGATGAACCCATGCATTTTAGAGAAGTTTGCTCTTCAGACAATGGTGCACAATGTGATTCCAAAGAGAATCGGTTGCTTCTCTGAATCTCAACCTTGAGAAATTGGATAAATACCGGCATTATTGCATATCGGATACCAAAATAGTTATTTTAATTGAAATTCAATTTTTATTGTACTAAATTTGTAGCTATTTAATTTCGTTTACCATAAATTATCACATCATTCAAAGAAGCCCCATGAACCTTGTCGCTTTGTAAAACTACTGTCAGCACAAACGTATTGCTTAGCTTAGTGACATCTAATAATTAGTATTAAAATGAGACCATGAGCTCTAACTGTATTCATAAGATGCTCAAAACATGAATTATGCAGAAAAGCATAAACCGTGCTCCAAGATGCAATTTTCAATCAAACAGTATATAACGAAAACCGGAAAAAAAAATCCACAGGCATCCCTCTTTTATCCCCTCACATAAGACAATTAGTTCTCAGCTACAGCTTCCGGATCTACACAACGAGCATTAAAACATCACAACAGCTTTTTTTTCAAATTCCCGATTCCCTCTACTTTAGAATTAGATCTATAATTTACATCTCCGATAATTCAGCACCAAATAAACAAACAAAAATACCGAACTTTTAACACAAAAAAAAAAAAACTAAAAATAACATCAGCAAAGTGCAAACATGAAGATTGAGGATCAAATCAAATGATAATTCAGAAATAAAGGAGCTGACCTCTGAATTGATCGAGAAATTGAGAAGCGAGGGAAGTAGGAGAAGGGGATCTGGTCGGAGATGATGAATCATCGGTAAAGGTGAAAGGATTTCTGGTGAAGAAAGCGGATGAAGATCGAGCGGCAGCGGAGGAAGAGAGCTTTCTACCTGCTATTCGTAGCATTTTGAGAGTTGTGATTTAGGGTTTCGCTGTAACTGGATTTGGGTCTTCTCTTCTCTCTTTTCGATGATGAGATGATGATGGAGGAAATGAACGCAGAGAGAAATATGAGACTTTTTTATTCTTTTTCCTTTTTATTTTGCTGACTTCTTTGATTTTTCACAAGAGATAAACTTCTTTTTTTCTTTTTTCTTTTTCTTTCTTTTCTTGCCGAGAAAAAGGAGAAAGGATTTCTCGAAGAAATAGACCAAATTAGAGCCTAGAGGTGTTTGTACAATGAGGTTGATGTAAAATATGTGGTTCAAACTTTGTATAAAATCTAAAAAGAATAATTAAATACATTAATGTTAAATTATGAACCTAGTAACTCAAATAATCATTTGTTTATCTGGCATTCTGAACCTTAAAAAAAAAATCCGTAATCTGCACCGTAGCTCATTTGATTATGAAAAAATTATAGTCGGCTTGTTAAACATATAAGCTAAAAAAAAAAAAAGCATTTTATCAGTTTAAAAATCTAGCGAATTTACAATAACTATTTTTCCTTTTAATTTTTTTGAATAGACGTTCTTGCATCATTGAATAGATCACATTTTGGATTAATGTAAGAAAATATTCTAAATTTAGTGTATGTCGCTAACCACAAAGGTTTTGCAATAATATATTTAACAATATGTATAGGTTCAGTACACAAATTAACACATCTGATTTTGCATAACCAGCTCCTAACTTTGAGTTTTCCTAATAACAGACATTTGCAAGAAATATTGTAATCGAGGCATTTCTAGGATAACTAAACCTTAGATTTATTCAATCTTCCATTGTGTTATGAAATGCATTGTGTGAATGTTCATACATTGTTTCCTTTCTCCACTAAAATTTTCTTACCTCACGAAGAACACACGAAATGAGTAAAATAGTTCTACCTCTCTCCATTCTTGTCAACTCTCAACAGCAATAAATCCTGTAAATTTATTTCAGAGTACATTGATATTATAGTAGTGAGTAAGAAAATTAGTAAAATTAACCTTGGGCCAAGAGAAGTTAACCCAGTTAAATAGGTCTACAAAAATTCCTGAATTCAGGACAAGGGATAAAAATTTCTGGAAGTGATAATAATGGTATGAATGTTATCATTTGATACTACTCTTCTGCAGTTCCTCAAGAATGTAGAGTATACATCTTCAAAACATCTTCACTCCTTTGCAATGTAAGCCATCATTTAATATCACTCTTCTGCAGTTCCTGAAGAATGTAGAGGATACACCTTCAACACATCTGCCCATGTGCTCACTCCATCAGTCACTTCCCTCACAACTGATGTGACCTTATCCGTGCTCACCCGGACCTGATCTTTGCTATCCCTCTCTCGCACTGTAACTGATGATGTCGAATCGACAGTGATGGCAAAGGGAACACCAAGTTCATCTGTTCTTGCATACCTTTTCCCTATAGAAGTACCTGCAAACGTAAGCGAGAGCAATTAGTATGGAAGACGTGGATACGGCACCAGAACCTGAGATAAGCCAAATTACCCTTGGACCTTTTTCTTACTATAAATGCCACCCAATGATCTAACTTTGAATACAGCAGGGAGCATCTAAGAGACATAATCATACAGCACCAATCAGAGCAGATAACGCCAATATGCTTCCACGTGCAATGAGAAAAACATTCTTTACTGTCACCTCTCTTGGATAGGACTCTTACCACAAGAATGGCAGAGTAAATAGAATATAAATTAATAGAAAAGAAACAAAAGCCACTTGCTCAAGTGGAAGGAGCTGCAACTGTGCATAGAAGATACTTAGAAACAAATTATACACAACAATCTGGACAAGCTACAAAGAATGATCCAAAAATTTATCAGGTCTATTAAGGTGTGGAAAGGAGAAAAAATCAAGGTATCATGCCGGACTCGAACTCTGACTACCAAATATGTACTCAATGCATGTATCCTCCATATTATGGGAATTCTGACAGTATTCATGTCTCTCTTACAGGGGGAAGTGACAAGCACGTGAGGGCAGAATGAAGGGCAGAAGTACCATTGCACATAGGACAAAAGCTAACAGTGTCTCTCTCTCCCCATCTCGTGATACCATTTGCATCAAGTTCCAAATCGAAGCATCGCACAGAGGAATCAATCAAAATATTCTTAGCAACATACCTGTTATATCAATCTTATGTGATATTCCAGCAGCAGTCAAAGACTTTGAGATTAACTTGGCAACTTCTTCATATTGTTGATTCTGAACCAGTGGAAAAACAGTGCATTTGATGGGAGCCACTAGCGGGGGGAAGCGGAACACATTTAGCTGCTCATCTCCACCTTTACTTGGCCTTGTGTAGAATGAATGCTCATAAAGACAATATATTATCCGCCCAATTCCAAATGAGGGCTCAATCACTGAAGGTGTAAACACCCTTTGGTGCTCTTTCTTTTTTTCCTTGGAAATAGAGACCATGCTTTTCTTAATGGTGACATTCTTCCCAAGAGTACATACATGGAACTCTACCTCTCCCTTAGATTCCAGATCAGCCTTCATCTCCATAGCCACCTTTTCTTCCATTGCCTGGTATAAACAAAGGCGAAACAAACAATTCAGCATTACTTTCTTTCTATCAAATGTAGCTTATTGAATACTGGAGGAAAAAAGATTGAAAAATCAAATTTTTCATTAGCGTCTTTTTTTCTAGCTCCTGAAATTCTTGCAAGTTTTTTTTAATGGAGTCAAGTAAACATTTAGGCAATTTGAGTTTATTCAAGAATGGCAAATAAGTCGATACTCTAGTTAGATTGAGAGCTTCTCTAGGTTAAATTTCGGTTGACAACTGTGCACAACCATTATAAAGCCCTGGTTATAATTACCTAAATCCAAAACATAGCAGTTTTTTGTCAAATGAACTGTCATTCTACATCCATTCATAAGCCTAAAAAATTGAAAAACAAAAAAAGCAAAATAGCCTCAGCAGACTCAACTCACTAGTACTGTGGCACTATCTAACATTACCGTGAGGCTAGGTCAGGCATGTTAACAGTGAGTTGAGACTGCTGAGGCTATTTTCGACCTCAATTGCTGTTCAAGAGGGGTTTTGGGGTCAAGAATTTATGAACAACTTTGGCGGTTAAAATTGAAGAGGACAATCAATAACAGATTTGCAAGTGGCAGTTAAATATCAAATCAGCACATGCATAATCCCCCGAATCCATCCCTAGTTTATAGAGGACATATAAGGAGATCAAAGGAGTCTCTCTCATCATCCTGCAAAGGATTCTGAAGATTCAAGGAACCAACAGTACACACAGTATTATGTCGTAAGGTTCGCCTAAGTTTTTCAGTATCACAGTTGAATCTTAGCCAATTTAATAATGGCAAAAAAACAACCTCCAATTCTGGTACATAAGGAAACAGTTGTGGGTAAAAGAACCAATCTTGATGAAAGAAAATAAATCGGCTGTTGCTAGAGAATGGTGGTTAAAGATCAAAATAAGAAGAAATCGGACTACATACGGGGAAAATGGAAAGGTGAGATATCACCATCCAAATTTAAGATGTAACCAACAATATGTTTGCAATTAATTTCACCTACCAAAAGGAAAAAGAAATTTGCTATTTGATGTCATTGATAATTTGATATCAAAGAGCCTGCTCAATGAAATTATAATACTACACATCTTAGCTTTGAGAAACAGATTTTTGATACTTGCAAGTACAGATTCTAGGAAGGACACCATTATTAAACTTTTTCTCTATTTCCAGCGGTACTTATGATTTCTGCAATTATTTACTACCACTTTTTCTTGATAAATATGAAAAACCAATCTTATATTCGAAAGCAATGACACTTCTTCTTGACCGCTAGCCATTATTCATCAACCAACTACCGCCAGTACATTTTACAGCTCTAAAGCAGAGCTCCAAAATCAAAACTTATCTGCCATTCTTTATGCTGCATATATTTACCTATCAGCGTCCTTTCCAGCTTCAGCTTCGAATAACCAGCCGTAGGTCCCTTTTCAAGATCTACTAGGTATATCTCTATTTTGTTCAAAAAAGAGGTAGACCCCATGCTTGTTCTGCTCAAGTAAATCTAGATTAGCTGAGAAGAGAGACTGTGGCATCTTATTCTATTTTTAGAATGATTTTCTGTTAAACCAATCAATAATGAGTTTCATTACATCAGAAACCTAATAAATATTACCTAAACATCTTACAAAATCAGCATACTTAAGAATTTCCAGTTCTAGCAGTGAATCCTAATAGATATTTATTTTGATATATCAATTGCAAATCAAAATGGATATCTCTAAATTTGCTTATGATAGCATAACCTCATATCACATTAAAATCATTCATTAAATTCACAGACCCCTTTCCTTCCCTATGGCTAGATGGGTTTCCTTCCCTATGGCTAGATGGGTTAGTAACTAAGAACGGTCAGGTTGCTTGAGACCTTACACAACTGATGAAGAAGCCAACTGTAAATCTTCCCAGCATTAACTTCTATAGAAAAAGATATTTCCTTTTGCATTTTCCCTTCTTTTTCCTAAACTCTCTTCAGATGGAACAAGGAAAAAAATTAAGCAGAAATCAATTGAATATCGAATTTCCAATAAAATCACTAGCATTCGAAAACTAGCAGAAATTATAACAAGAACATAGTGTTGCAATTAGCACTGATTGCAAATTTCATTTTAAACAAACAAATGTAGGTTTGTGAAACACTTCATTGCGGTAAACGTGACAGATGTTAGAATTCAATTGAAATAGCGTGAGGGAGTGAATGCACAAGCTACCTCCAAGGATTCAGTCACCATCTTTTGGTTGCCCTTAAATGCAAGTCCGAGCTCCTTCTTCATAGGTGTTATTACCAATTTCTGATGTTATACAAACAATTGAAGTCAGATGGTTGCCGACATGCATACAAACCATATTCATGAATGCAACTTAGCTAAACTAACAGCAACCTCTACTTCTCTTGGTTCTGAGAATTTCTCCTGAGCCACAAGAGCTACAGAACTTTTTTCCTGTCATAAAAAAATGTCCAACATGTTATCAATGCGTGCAATACAATATCCAGATCACCAAGGAGGAGAATATTTTAAGAAGTCAAAAATATATTGTGACACTTCAAATTCTTTTTGTTGAAAAGGTAACTGCCTGGAGAGTCGTTTTTAAGTTTTTAAGTGGAATTCCCAACATGCTATGGTACCCCGGAGTGGGTAGGAGCGGGCGACATTATAATATTTTTGAAAAGGTCTACCTTGACAATCACATCACTAAATGCTTATTATTTGAGATGGATAATACAGATGGAATACATCAGTTTCTGTCAGTAATGACTGAAGCATATTTAAGGAGAAACACTTGGAGTGAAAAAGTTAGTAGTTATACAAATATGAATAAGAATAAAACACGGAGAGAGTTGAGAATCTACAGACACTGGGCCAGAAGGAATCTAAACTGCACAGGTTCTTCAACCCATCTGCACCATCCTATCTAAGGCAAGAACTGATTTCTCCAAGGCATTTGTATGTTTAACTTATGAAGGCGTTCAGTCAAGTTTTCAAGGCACCAGTTACTTGCTATCCGAAATGACCACATGAGACGATGCAAAAACATTACCAATACTTCATTGCCCCCGTATCCTCATCGACATGCTGGATAATGTTATTAGACATGTTAAACATGTTAAGTTTAAGAAGCAATAGTCCAAGATGAAAATTGCTTGGTAGATTTCGTCGACTCACTACAGAGATAGGAATTGTACAGAAGGAATATATAGGAGGGCTCTGACTATGTAAATGAAATAGCACCATCTTAGTGCTAGATTTTTTCTATCAATATATCCATGACTTACCTGTTCAAAAAAAAAAAGGATTAAGAAGCAAAAAGCATGCCTCCTTCACTTAAGATGAATCTTGTAAAGTAAATACTTTATAAAAGATCTAGGTGGCGTTTGTTAGTGGAACCTTTTCAGATATCTTGCAAAACTTTCCCAAAAACATGTTTGTTTAAGTTTTTCAAAAAGCCCAAGCAAAATGCTTTTTCATAAAACTGATTGTTGAAGAAGTGGTTTGAGTGTGTTTTCCCAACAAAATTCTTTGTTCATTCATAAAGCAGGAACAGATTTTCGGATAAACTACAGCTATCCAAACACTTTGTTATGTAAGCTAAAACGCAAAGTTAAACTTTTACCGAATGGGCACGCAAATCATATGCAGATCTATCAGCAATCCCAACACATTCAATCCAACCGTAAGAACTCTCAATTTCAGCATCCCAACAATCTGCAGCATAGTGAGCCATCTCATTTGCAAGATGCTGACGGAAACGCAGACGCTCTTTGTCTATTCCAAGTCGTGTTAGGAAAAGATAAACTCTCCCAATGAAGTATCCGAGTGTTTCATTATTGACAATTCCCTGCCCAAAGTTGGTTTAAATAGTGAAGTTATGGCTTGCATAAACAAGCACAAACAAGACGAACAAGCATGAAGACACAAAGGAAACTCACACTAGAAACAGCTTCACCAAGCTGAAGTCTCTTTGCACATTGCCCAGACACTTGTTCATCCCTAGGAAACATTAGAAACTCCAGTTTTGCAACATCCAAAAATTTTGGATGAGATTTGTCCTGGGGATCAACGAAATGTTCAATTTCTGCCAGAGTGAACTCACGCACTCTGAGAAGACCTTGTCGAGGAGATATCTGCACAGACAAATTCTACAACGATTAATTCCTTTTGCAACATGATCAGCACATCTGATGGGGAAAAGAGTTTCTTAATTAGCTTAATCAGGTTCCATGGTTTACCAACACGCATAGCATAACTATATCCAGAATAATAAACATAAAGGAAGTGCAGAAAGACATTTTCATTTCTCAAATCAAAAGAATGGCTCATGACCTCATTTCTAAAAGCCTGACCAATTTGAGCAGCAGCAAAGGGAAGCTTATTTCCGTTATAATAGTAAAGATCTTTGAAATTTACAAATATGCCTTGTGCTGTTTCAGGACGCATATACCTGCATCATGAGAAAACAGTAGCACTTAAGTGAGACGAGCTTTAAAGAACCACAATCATATAATGACCAGCATAGGTAGTTCCGAGAGACTTCCTAAGAGATGACAGACTCTCAAGTTCAAATGGAACTGTGTTAAGTAGGGGGGAGAAAAAGGAAAGATTACTCAGCATAAAAGGTGAATTATTTTGAACAAGAGCTCCACCATAATAAACGAATTGACACCAAACATGTCACTAAAGCAATAGATTTTTTGGGGGATAAGTTCACTGTAACTAATAGATTTAAAAACATGATTCTCACCCTGGGCTAACGCCAGATGGACCAATGGATGTCTGAAACATTAGATTGAATGGATAAGGATCAGAAAGTGGATTCTTTGTATCCGGTGCAGTTATACCATACTCCTTTATCTTGGCACCAAGCTGCTCAGCAGAGAGATCATCCAAGACAGCAAGGATGTGCTTCAACTCTGCAGCCTTTTCCGAAGACAAGCTGAAGTCTTTCTCAAGTTTTTCTTTACAATAATCCTTGAGCAAATGATCAGCTCGATAACATGTTCCTGTCTTCTCGTCCTTAACCATAAGATCAGTGAACTTTTCAACGTGACCTGATGCCTTAAGGACAACCTCAGGGGTCACACATGGACAGTCAACTTCCAACATGTTCTCCTCCAAAACAAAATGCTGGAAAGTGACAAGAAAATAAAAGTCTAAAAAACATGAGAAGGTGAATATAAAGCCTAGCAGATCCAAAACTTGAGTAGGGTCTTTTAACCAGTTTCATGTAGATGCAACTGCTTCCTGTCTTTTGGTCATATATGTCACATTTCTAACCCCTTTCAATTTGTTTTTCAAAATATCCCAAAAACACGTTCTTCCTTTTATAGTGTGTTACGTCACCTGATCCGATTATTCTGAGATTCTTGATTAACTTTTACAGAATGAGCCACTTTGAATTTGTTTGACTCAACTGGTCTTTAAACCTAGTGATTCTAAGTAAGGAAGTTCGTTTGGTAGGAAGGTGTGAGGCACACTTATATCCCTCATGGAACTATGGTTACCTATCTTATTCAAGGTTCTTTTATCAAGTGGTCACCTTTGTTTAAGTTAATTTTCTAAATATTGGTTAACGCACACACACACACACTATAAATGAAGAAATAACTTAGGTTATTTAAGGATTTAAGTTATATACACTGAGTATAAAAATTCCAGTGAGAAGATTAGTTAACATTTATACTAGATTACCAATTAACGATTAACGTTAAAAATTACCAGTAATTACCTAATTCGTGACCTGATTGTGTCAATATTACTCTGTGAGTGCATTGAACTTAAACTCTTTCAACATATATGAATTGTTCGTGAGAATCAAAATGCAAACCCGCCAGCTCTTACTGCGTGGAATTTAAGCATTCAACTTGGAATATATTTAATCAGATACTGAAACACTAGCACGGAGTGTGTGAAGCTAACCTGACGCCAGAAGGCGAGTACATTGGACTTGACAGAACAGCCAGGGGGGCCGTAATCATAAAGGCCAGCGACGCCACGATATATTTTGAAAGACGGAATATAAAACAGACGGCGCTCGAGAGTGTTAACGACGTTCTGACGGAACGCATCTCTGCTGGCGGACGACGAACCGCCGGCAGCGGCTATAAGCCGGCTCTCGATGGATGATTTCTCGAGCTTCAACGCGTTTAAAGCTTGAACGGCAGCTTCGATTTCCGGCTTGGAAGCACCGGACGACTTTAACTGGCGGACGGCGTTGCCTTGGAACTCGATGCTCGATTGCTTCTGAGCAAGAGCTTGGCGGAGTGAGTCTTCGGCGGTGGCGGCCATTGTTACAGGAGCTCCGGTGTAAGGTTTTAGAAATAAACGAGTGCGGAGAAGATGAGTGGAGATTACGCGGTGGCGAAGAGAAAGCGCGCAGGTAGTGAGAGCACGAACGATACGCATGCGGCACTGCCACTGTGCTTCTTTTAGGGTTTTGTGCTGGCGTATACATTAAACGCAAAATGCAAATACGTTTACAAAAAGTAAAAAATAAAGACATTAATTGCACAAAAAAGTGAGGAAAAACCTCAAAATAATAGTCAAAATATATATTATTTTATTTTATTCGTATATATAAAAAAAAATTATATATTTTATGATTATCGGATTTGAATTACTTGCGGGCTAAAAGTGATCTTCGACCAAAATTATAATTATTTGTATGTGTTAGAGCTAATAGATCATATGAGAGCGTCTTGCATTTGTTTATTAGGAGTAATTTTTTTTTAATTGAAGTGCACAAGAGTATTTCATTAGGTTTTAACATCAAATTCTAAAGTATTAGTTAGTTTTATGATCTTGGATTCAAATGCTTACCTTTGCAAACAATAAAAAATATGTATGTTTAAAGGGATATATTAAAGATCAAAATAGTTCTACCCAAAAGCTAAGGACCACTTGCAATTTTTATCATATCCACCAAATTTCTAGGTGAAAAATGATCCATTGTCTTCCTCTAAAAATACTAACATTTCCTGCCACTTCCCTTTTTTACCGAACCCATATATTAGACCAAATTCCTTTTTCTTCCTCATGTTTCCAGGTCATATATTTATCGTCTCCTTTTCCTTTAAGGCGTCTTAAATATGAAAATACACTGTGTGTTTTGTATTTTTTTTATATTAATTGTTACGTCCTATTCTTTTCTGATTTGTCTCTTTTTATATATTTACATTTTAAATCTCTCAAATATCAACAAAAATTAAATTTTGGCCCTTATGTTATCTGACTAGACAAATTTAACATTTAATTATTTGAAATGTGCACTTCTAATTTATTGGCTTGTGTTTTATATCCCATTACATCATTTGACTGTCTATATGTTATGTTTAGTGTCGCGCCCCAACTCTGGGAGCGTGGCTGGCACCTCTTCTTGTTCTATTTATCAAAAGCATCCAGTGTCGTACTGCCCGAGCGAATCACTCTCTAACTCATGATCGCTCGACCAAAACTAGAACATGCATAGGTCGAGTTGGCTAAACTCATTCTTTTTGTAACCATCATGGACCAACATGGCCACAACTCGTAATGCATAACTGTAAGTGGGCAAACGCCATATCACTGATCCATCGTACTTAAAACATGAATACACACGGGCCGTCAAGGCCTCTGACATACTGTACAAAATGAACATGTGTCTACAAAGCCTCTAAGAGTATCTGATATCAAACGGGACAAGCCCCCGGCCTACCCATAAGTCTGTAGCAAAACTCTGAAACGATGACTTATAGACTCGGCTGCACTACGAATGAAGTGGAGTCTCCAATCCTTCGCTGAATGTTAGCATCATCTACTATGAGGGCTTGTCAAACTAATTACCTACATCTGCATGTATGATGCAGCGTCCACAACAAAAAGGGCGTCAATACGAATAATGTACCAAGTATGTAAGACAGAACTGAAACATAACAATAAGTCAACATTAATGAGAGAGATATAAGAATCAACCTGAACCTATGAAGTGACACCGTATATGCATACTAATTATACTTATATATTTAATGCCTTTATATGGGACTATTATCCATATCGTAAACATGACTACCCAACTCATAAGTGGTAACTATACCTATTAATCGGGTCGGGCTGACCCGTTTACAACCCGGTTCAAACGAATAATTTTTGATACCGGAACCCGCTAAGCCCGTTAACCCGTTAACGGGTTTTTAACGGGCTACAGTCCAGTTCAGCCCGGTTTTTAATGGGGTTTCTTTATTATTATTATTATTATTATTTTTGGACCGTTGGCCAACGCCATTTCGGCCTACCCCTTAAGAAAATAGCCCCCACACCCCTAATATTTGATAAATTATAATTTTAACCTTTTAAAAACTATAAATAGTCCCCCTTCTTCTTCATTTTTCCTCACAATTCACTCTCTTACTACTCTAATTCTCTCTTGATATTATTGATTATTGTTCTTAAATTCTTAATTACTTATTATTTCAAGTTTCATCAAATATTTACTTTAGCCATTACAAAATTATTATTATCAAATATCAAGTATTCAAGTGAAGTGTGGTATCAACTATCAAGTATCGATCTATCAATTGAAGTTTGATTTTTGATATCAAATTTAGTGTGGCATCCGGAATCCCGGTACACTCGTTCCATTATCTTCTTTGGTATACATTTATTTTATTATATAGAATTATTAATTTAATTTACATAATGGATATATTTAGAGCAGCCAAAAAGGCGTGCACTAGTAGAGGTGGCAGTAAGAAAACTTCCAAAAGATCAAGAGGTGGTGCTTGTTCTTCTAGTAGCTTTACACATATTTTTGAAAGTTCACGTGAAAATTTAAATGTAGATTATGAGCGACTTCAAGAAAATTATGGCATAGATGATGATTTAGATGATATTCCATCACCTGATAACCTTGAAACACCACCAGCTATACCTGGTAATGCTAGTCAAACTCAAAATATTATGGGTGGAAGTCGTGGTAATACTAATAGGCCTCTTCTCCCTATTAAGAAGAATCGAAGATTAAGAAGTAAGTGTTGGAATTTTTTTGACAAACTAGAAGAAGATAAAAATTATGTAAGATGTAGAATTTGTAAGGATATTTATAAACATGAGACCGGTAAGGGAGGGGGAACGGGTCAACTTCGTAGGCACATGGTAGACAACCACCCTCTTGATTGGGGAGTAGATGAGGAAGACGGGCAATAAAAACTTAACCCGGGTACTGGAGGGTTAATGGGTAAATACGATATTAAGAAAGATCGGGAAGAATTAGCTAAAATAATTATTTTAGGTTGTTTACCTTTTAGTTTTGCTGCTTCACCATAACTTGTTACTTATATTCAAAGAATTTATAACCCTTTGTTTAAAGGTATTCTTATAAGTACTTGTAGAGCTGATATCTTTAGGCTTTTTGGACAATATCAGACATATATACGTTATTTGTTCGCCAGTCTTTCTTGTAGAATTTCTCTTAATTCTTGTCATGACAATTTCCCACCGACGGTACCGTGATAGTGCCTAACATTTCACTTGCCAAGCAAGCCAACGTTAGAGAATTATTAACCAATTCTTTATTTCCATTCAATAATTAACAATAATTAACTAAGACGAAATATAATAAGTGCGAAATATCATAAAACTGTATTAACTACTACCACCCGAATCTAGAGTCACAATTCACAAGCATTCTAGAAATTACTACAAGTAATAGTCTGAAAGAAATACAACTGTCTGAATGAAAGAAACAGTAGAACAGAAAAGATAGACGGGGACTTCAAGGTCTGTGAACGCCGACAGATCTACCTTGAGTCTCCGGACAGCGGACCAATAGCAAAATCTCGATCAACCCGAGCCGGTATCAAAATCTGCACAGAAAGTGCAGAGTGCAGTATCAGTACAACCGACCCCATGTACTAGTAAGTGTCGAGCCTAACCTCGACAAAGTAGTGACGAGGCTAAGGCAAGGCACCTACAAATCAACCTATACAATTTAACAGTGTATATGCAAATAACAGAAATGAAGAACTAAACAGGAAATGTCGGGAGGGGAACATACTGGGGGGAATACAAGATAAAGAACTACAACAAAATGATCACTGGAGCAGTCAATATACCATGAATCAACAGAAATAGCGAATACAGTAAGGAAAATACACGGCATCACCCTTCGTGATTTTACTCTCAATCTCACCATAAAATTAATAAAAACGACACGGCATCACCCATCGTGCATTAACTCTCATATCATGGCACAACATCACCCTTCGTGTATTAACACACACAATATGGCACGGCATCACTCTTCGTGCATTAACACTCACAATATGGCACGACATCACCCTTCGTGTATTAACACTCACAATATGGCACATCATCACCCTTCGTGCATTAACACTCACAATATGGCACGGCATCACCCTTCGTGCATTAACACTTTCCCTTACCATAATGCAATGCATAAATAACAACAGGGAGATAGAATAACAAGTGCAAACCTTACTTCAATATTTGGTTCCATAATATCAATCTCAACTTTGAAATAAAAACTCAATTATCACCAGAAAATTCGTAAACATGATAAGAACGATAAATTGAACAACACTAGTATAACACGTAGCAATTTGGCATAGGAATAAGACAATATAAGAAAAATAGAGAAACATGGAAAATAGGTAAATTGACGGCGTATAAGTACTCGTCACCTCACATATACTCCTCTCACATGAATTTCACTTAGCAAGTAATCTAAGGTTCCTAATTCCCTCAAATCAGGGTTAGACACAACACTTACCTCGCTCTGAAGGCCACTTAATTCTCAATCACAGCTTTTCCTTTGGAATTCACCTCCAAACCACTCGTATCTATTAAAAAATGACTCAATAATATCAAATATTGCTAAAGGAATCAATTATATTGCAAAAATTAAATTTTTCAAATTTTCCTCCAAAAAGTCAAAAAATCGACCCCGGGTCTGCTTGGTCAAATTCGGACCAAAATTTATTTACCCATTCATCCCCGAGCCCGAATATATAATTGGTTTTGGAATCCGACCTTAAATTGAGGTCTAAATCCCTAAATTCCTGAAATCTCTAGTTTCTACCCTAACCCTTAATCCTACCATGAAAACTCTAGATTTTAGGTTGAAAATTCAAAAACTGTAATGGGTAATTGAAAGAAAAAGGTTTAGAATCACTTGTCAACACTTTGGGGAAGAAATGACTCTTGAAAAATTGCCTCTCACCGTTTGGTTTTTGAGAAAAATGAATTTTTGGCTAAAATCCTATTTTTGGGTTCTGTTATGTGCTGGGCGACAGTGTTCATCGCGTTCGCGAGAGCACTGCCGCGTTCGCGAAGAGTATGGTCTGCCAAGCCTTCATGTTCGTGAGACAGTGCTCGCGTTCGCGTAGGCTACCCTTCCATGGTCATCGCGTTCGCGAGAGCACTGCCGCGTTCGCGAAGAGTATGGTCTGCCAAGCCTTCGTGTTCGCGAGACAGTGCTCGCGTTCGCGTAGGCTACCCTTCCATGGTCTTCGCGTTCGCGAGTCATTGTTCGCATTCGCGATGAAGAAAAAGTTGTCTGCCCCTCCCCAATGCCTAACACTACGCGTTCGTGATGGGCTTGTCGCGTTCGCGAAGAAGAAATCCTTGCCTCATCAGTTTACTCTTCGCGTTCGCGAGAGTACCTTCGCAAGCGCGAAGAAGGATATGCCAAACACCAGAATCTGCAGAAAACCAAATTTTTCCCAAGTCCAAAACACCGCGTGGCCTATCCGAAACTCACCTGAGCCCTCGGGGCTCCAAACCAAACATGCACACAAGTCTAAAAACATCATACGGACTTGCTCGTTCGATCAAATCGCCAAAATAACACCTAGAACTACGAATTTAGTACCAAATCGAATGAAATTCTCAAGAACACTTTAAAATTACTATTTTCTCAACCGAAGGTTCGAATCACGTCAAATTAACTCCATTTCTCACCAGATTTCTCAGACATGTCTTAAATATCATAATGAACCTGTACCGGGCTCCGAAACCAAAATACGGACCCGGTACTAACAATGCCAAACATCAATTAATTCTTAAAAATAATTAATTTTCAGACTTTTAATTTTTATCAAAAATTCATAACTCAAGCTAGAGACCTACGAATTCAATTCCGGGCATACGCCCAGGTCCCATAATTCGATACGGACCTACCGGGACCGTCAACTCACGGATCCGGTTCCGTTTACCAAAAATATTGACCAAAGTCAACTAAAATCAACTTTTAAGATAAAATTTCTTATTTTCATTAGTTTTCAACATAAAAGCTTTTCGAAAATCTGTCCGGACTGCGCACACAAATTGAGGAGGGTAAAAATGAGATTTTTAAGGCTTAAGAGCGTAGATTCGAGTTTTAAAACATAGTATGACCTTTTGGGTCATCATATTCTCCACCTCTAAAACAATCGTTCGTCCTCGAACATATATAGAAAAGTACCTGGGCTGGTGAAAAGGTGGGGATATCTACTCCACATATCGAACTCGGACTCCCAAGTAGCTACTTCAATAGGCTGACCTCTCCACTGCACTCGAACTGAAGGGTAACTTTTTGATCTCAACTGGGGAACTTGCCGGGCTAGAATTGCCACTGGCTCCCCCTCTTAAGTCAAATCCTTGTCCAACTGGACAGAGCTGAAATCTAACACATGGGACGGATTGTCGTGATACTTTCGAAGCATAGACACATGGAATACCGGATGAACAACTGATAAACTAGGTGGCAACGCAAGCCTGTAAGCCACCTCTCCCACTCTCTCCAGAATCTCAAAAGGTTCGATATACCTAGGGCTCAACTTGCCCTTCTTTCCGAACCTCATTACACCATTCGTGGGTGATACCCGAAGTAACACTCTTTCTCCGACCATGAATGCAACATCACGAACTCTACGGTCGGCATAACTCTTCTGCCTAGACCGAGCTGTGCGAAGTCAATCCCGAATAATCTTGACCTTATCCAAGGCATCCTGTACTAAGTGTGTGCCCAACAACCGAGCCTCTCCCGGCTCGAACCACCCAACTGGCGACCGACACTGACTACCATATAATGCCTCATAGGGATCCATTTGAATGCTCGACTGGTAGTTGTTATTGTAGGCGAACTCTGCAAGGGGAAATAATCGATCCCACGATCCTCCGAAGTCTATAAAACAAGCATAGAGCATATCCTCCACGATCTGAATAGTGCGCTCGAACTGCCCGTCCATCTGAGGATGAAATGTTGTGCTTAACTCAACCCGCGTACCCAACTCACGCTGAAATGCCCTCCAAAAGTGTGAGGTAAACTGCGTACCTCGATCGGAAATGACAGACATGGGCACACCGTGAAGACGGACGATCTCCCTAATATAAATCTCTGCTAACCGCTCCGAGGAATAGGTAACTGCCACATGAATGAAATGCGCTGACTTAGTCAGCATGTCCACAATAACCCAAACTGCATCGAACTTCCTCTGAGTCTGTGGGAGTCCAACAACAAAATCCATAGTGATGTGCTCCCACTTCCACTCAGGAATATCTAACCTCTGAAGTAAACCACCAGGTCTTTGATGCTCACACTTTACCTGCTGGCAATTTAGGCACCGAGCTACATAGGCAACTATGTCCTTCTTCATTCGCCTCCACCAATAATGCTGCCTCAAGTCCTGATACATCTTGGTGGTGCCCAGATGAATAGAATATTGGGAACTGTGGGACTCCTCAAGGATCAACTCATGAAGTCCATCCACATTAGGCACACATATACGACCCTACATCCTCAAAACTCCATCATATCCAACAGTAACCTGCTTGGCGCAACTGTGACACATTATGTCTCTAAGGACAAGTAAATGAGGATTGTCATCCTGCCGATCTTTGATGCGCTCTAACAAAGAAGACCGAGCAACTGTACAAGCCAGAACACGGCTGGGCTCAGAAACATCCAACCTCACGAACTGGTTGGCCAAGGCCTGAACATCCAATGCAAGCGGTCTCTCACCCACTAGAATATATGCAAGGCTACCCATACTAGCTGATTTTCTACTCAAAGCACCGGCCACCACATTGGCCTTCCCGAGATGATACAATATGGTAATATCATAGTCTTTCAATAGCTCCAACCACCTTCTCTGCCTCAAATTGAGTTCCTTCTGCTTGAACAAATACTGCAAGCTCCGATGATTAGTGAATACCTCACATGGCACGCCGTAAAGATAGTGCCTCCAAATCTTTAGCGCGTGAACAATGGCTGCCAGTTCTAGATCATGAACATGGTAATTCTTCTCGTGAACCTTCAGCTGCCGTGAAGCATATGCAATAACCTTGCAACCCTGCATCAATACCGCTCCCAGACCAATACGAGATGCATCACGGTATACTGTATAAGATCCTGAACCTGTGGGTAACACCAACAGCGGTGCCGTAGTCAAAGCAGTCTTGAGCTTCTGAAAGCTCGCTTCACACTCGTCTGACCTCCTGAACGGGGCACCCTTCTGGGTCAATCTGGTCAATGGGGCTGTTATGGATGAAAACCCCTCCACAAATTGACGGTAATAGCCCGCCAAACCCAGAAAACTACGGATCTCTGTACTTGATGTGGGTCTAGGACAGTTCTGAACTGTCTCAATCTTCTTAGGATCCACCTGAACATCCTTTGCTGATACAACGTGACCCAAGAAAGCAACTGAACTCAACCAAAACTCGTATTTTGAGAACTTAGCATATAATTGGTTATCTTTCAGAGTCTAAAGAACGATCTGAAGGGGTTGCTCATGCTCCTCTCGACTGTGGGAGTAGATCAAGATATCATCAATAAACACAACCACAAAGGAATCCAAGTAGGGTTTGAACACCCGGTTCATCAAATCCATGAATGTTGCTAGGGTATTTGTCAGCCCAAATGACATCATTAGAAACTCATAATACCCATACCGAGTCTGAAAAGCTGTCTTAGGAACATCGGATGCCCTAATCCTCAACTGATGGTAGCCAGATCTCAAATCAATCTTTAAAAACACCTTGGCACCCTGAAGTTGATCAAATAAATCATCAATCCTCGGCAATAGATACTTGTTCTTGATGGTGACTTTGTTCAACTGCCGATAATCTATACACATCCTCATTGATCCATCTTTCTTCTTCACAAACAACACAGGTGCACCCCAGGGCGAGACACTAGGTCTAATGAAACTATTATGAAGCAAATCTTGCAACTGCTCCTTCAATTCTTTCAACTCTGACGGGCCATGCG
Organism: Nicotiana tabacum; assembly: GCF_000715075.1. Lineage (NCBI taxonomy): Eukaryota > Viridiplantae > Streptophyta > Magnoliopsida > Solanales > Solanaceae > Nicotiana > Nicotiana tabacum. The sequence continues at coordinate 14,591,164 of NC_134102.1, read as the reverse complement.
ATATGGCAGAATGGAAATAGACTGAGTGCCCGGAGTCAAATCAATGTAGAAATCAATATCCATGTCGGGTGGCATCCCCGGCAGGTCTGTGGGAAACACCTTTGGAAACTCACGAACAACCGGCACTGAATATATGGAAGGAACCTCAGCACTAGAATCGCGGACATAAGCCAAATAAGCTAGACATCCCTTCTTGACCATATGCCGAGCTTTTACATAAGAGATAACCCTGTTGGTAGAGTGTCCAAGATTCCCTCTCCGCTCTAAACAAGGCAACCCCTACAAGGCTAAGGTCATCGTCTTGGCGTGACAATCTAATATAGCATGATAAGGTGACAGCCAATCCATACCCAATATGACATCAAAATCAACCATGTCAATAAGTAGAAGATCTACACGAGTCTCAAGACTCCCAATGGTGACCACACACGAACGATAAACACGATCTACAACAATAGCATCTCCCACTGGTCTGGACACATACACAGGAGCACTCAAAGAATCACAGGGCACAACCAAATAAGAAGCAAAATATGATGACACATAGGAGTAAGTAGATCCCGGATCAAATAGAACTGAAGCATCTCTACTGAAAACTAAAACAGTACCTGTGATAACGACGTCAGATGACTCAGCCTCAGTCCTGGCTGGGAAAACATAACATCGTGGCTGGGCCCCACCACCCTGAACTACATCCCTGGGGCGGCCTCTAACTGGCTGGTCTCCACCTCTAACGGCATGACCTCCACCTCTAACAGTCTGGCTTCTACCTCTGGCTGCCTAATCCCTGCCTCTGGCTGGCTGAGCAGGTGGTGCACCAACTGGTGCCGGAACCATGGCACGAGAACTCTGATGTTGTAAGTTGTCCGTTTTGCTCGAGGGCAAAATCTAGCAATGTGCCTTGGATCACCACAAGTGTAACATAACCTCGTCTGCTGTGACTGCTGACCCTGTCGACCTTAATAACCACCTTGATAACTCTGGAGTGGAGGTGCACTAATAGGAGCTGGTGGTGCACTGTAGGCTAGCCGGTCGAAATAATGCATTTGAGGGCCACGACCACCTGAGGCACCGTGGGATGCCTGGAGCGCTGAATAAAATGGCCTGGGAGGATGGCCTCTACCAAAAGTACTCATGCCTCTAGATGAGGCACCGCCGAACTCACCGGAATGATGAGGCCTCTTGTCAGAACCCTGACCTCCCTGAGTAAGAACTATCTCGACTCGTCTGGCGACATTAGCAGCCGCCGAAAAGAAATCTCACTCCCAGTCTCCTTAGCCATCTGCAATCTGATAGGCTGAACAAGTCCATCAATAAACCTCTTCACCCCTCTCTCTCGGTGGGAAGCAGAAGAATGGCATGACGGGCCAAATCCACAAAACGGGTCTCATACTGAGTAATAGTCATACTGCCCTGCTGGAGACGCTCAAACTGATGGCGACGCTCCTCTCTCCATGTGATAGGCAGAAACTTCTCTATGAAGAGCTGAGAGAACTGGTCCCAAATAAGAGCAGGCGACCCAGCTGGTCTGGTCAGCAAGTAATCTCTCTACCATTTCTTGGAGGAACCAGTCATCTGAAATGCAACAAAATTTACCCCATTGGTCTCCACTATACCCATGTTTTGTAGAACCTCGTGACAACTGTCAAGATACTCCTGGGAATCCTCTGAAGGAGCACCACTGAAGTGAACAGGAAAGAGTTTGATAAACCTGTCTAAGTGTCGAGCCTAACCTCGACGAAGTAGTGACGAGGCTAAAGCAAGGCACCTACAAATCAACCTATACAATTTAACAGCGTATATACAAATAACAGAAATGAAGAACTAAACAAGAAATGTCGGGAGGGGAACATACTGGGGGAGGGGGGGAATACAAGATAAAGAACTACAACAGAATGATCACTGGAGCAGTCAATATACCATGAATCAACAGAAATAGTGAATACAATAAGGAAAATACACGGCATCACCCTTCGTGCTTATACTCTCAATCTCACCATAAAATTAATGGAAATGGCACAGCATCACCTATCGTGCATTAACTCTCATATCATGGCACGACATCACCCTTCGTGCATTAACACTCACAATATGGCACGACATCACTCTTCGTGCATTAACACTCACAATATGGCACGACATCACCCTTCGTGCATTAACACTCACAATATGGCAATCATCACCCTTCGTGCATTAACACTCACAATATGGCACGACATCACCCTTCATGCATTAACACTTTCCCTTACCATAATGCAATGCATAAATAACAACATGGAGATAGAATAACAAGTACAAACCTTACTTCAACATTTGGTTACATAATATCAATCTCAACTTTGAAATAAAAACTCAACTATCACCAGAAAATCCGTAGACATAATAAGAACGATAAATTGAACAATACTAGTATAACACGTAGCAATTTGGCGGCGCATAAGTACTCGTCACCTCACATATACTCCGCTCACATGAATTTCACTTAGCAAGTAATCTAAAGTTCCTAATTCCCTCAAGTCAGGGTTAGACATAACACTTACCTCGCTCCGAAGGCCACTTAATTCTCAATCACAGCTTTTCCTTTGGAATTCACCTCCAAACCACTCGTATCTATTAAAAAATGACTCAATAATATCAAATATTGCTAAATAAATCAATTATATTGCATAAATTAAATTTTTTAAATTTTCCTCCAAAAAGTCAAAAAACTGACCCTGGGCCCGCTTGGTCAAAACTCGAGGTTTAGACCAAAATCCATTTACACATTCATCCCTGAGCCCGAATATATAATTGGTTTTGGAATCCGACCTCAAATTGAGGTCTAAATCCCCAAATTCTCGAAATTCCTACTTTCTACCCTAACCCCTTATTCTACCATGAAAACTCTAGATTTTAGGTTGCAAATTCAAGAAATCTAATGGGTAATTGAAATAAAATGGTTTAGAATCACTTACCAATACTTTGGGGGAAGAAATGACTCTTGAAAAATCGCCTCTCACCGTTTGGTTTTTGAGACAAATGAATTTTTGGCTAAAATCCTATTTTTGGGTTGTGTTAAGTGCTGGGCGATAGTGATCATCGCGTTCGCGAAGAGTATAGGCTGCCAAGACTTCGCGTTCGCAAAACAGTGCTCGCGTTCGTGTAGGCTACCCTTCCCTGGTCTTCGCGTTCGCGTTCGTGATGAAGAAAAAGTTGTCTGCCCTTCCCCAGTGCCTAACACTTCGCGTTCGCAATGGGTTTGTCGCGTTCGCGAAGGGTAACGCCCTCTCGTTTCGTGTTCATGACCAAGCCTTCACGTTCGCAAAGAAGAAATCCCTGCCTCATCAGTTTACTCTTCGCATTCGCGATAGCACCTTCGCGAACGCGGAGAAGGATATGCCAGACACCAGAATCTGCAGAAAACCAGATTTTCCCAAGTCCAAAATACCTTGTGGCCTATCCGAAATTCACCCGAGCCCTCGGGGCTCCAAACCAAACATGCACACAAGTCTAAAAATATCATACGAACTTGCTCGCACGATCAAATCGCCAAAATAACACCTAGAACTACGAATTTAGTACCAAATCGAATGAAATTCTCAAGAACACTTTAAAATTACTATTTTCTCAACCGAAGGTCTGAATCACGTCAAATCAACTCCGTTTCTCACCAAATTTCTCAGACATGTCTGAAATATCATAATGAACCTGTACCGGGCTTCGGAACCAATATACGGACCCGGTACTAACAATGCCAAACATCAATCAATTCTTAAAAATAATTAATTTTCATCAAAAATTCATAACTCAAGCTAGGAACCTTCGAATTCAATTCCGGGCATACGTCCAGGTTCCATAATTCGATACAGACCTACCGAGACTGTCAACGCACGGATCCGAGCCTGTTTACCAAAAATATTGACCGAAGTAAACTAAAATCAACTTTTAAGGCAAATTTTTTTTATTTTCATTAGTTTTCAATATAAAAGCTTTCCGGAAACCTGTCCAGACTGCGCACGCAAATTGAGGATGGTTAAAATGAGATTTTAAGGCTTAAGAGAGCAGATTCGAATTTTAAAATATAAGATGACCTTTTGGGTCATCACACTTCTGACATTTCTAGAGAGCATATTCTAGAAATTGGAATAACTTCGTTGTGCCATTTCTGACATGTGTGTAAAATTTGAGGTCATTCGGACGTGGTTTGGGAGGTTTCAGCGTCGATTGTGGAATTCGGAAATTTCTATGTTTATTAGGCTTGAATTCGTGTGTAATTCGTGTTTTTGGTGTTGTTGAAGGTGCTTTTAAGGTTCGAATATGTTCGTATGATGTTATGGGACGCATTGGTATGTTTTGGGCTACTTTGGATGCTGATTTTCTGATATCTGGTGTTGTTCTTCGCGTTCGCGAAAAAGGATTTGGCTTCTGGGAATTTGTTCTTCGCGTTCGCGAAGAAGGAAATCTCTGTTGTAATAGTCTGACTTTGGAAGCTTATATATCACAATCTATAAGGAATTTGGAGATGATCCAAAAATGAAAGTTGTAGCCCTTTGTGTCTAGTTTTCATAAAGGTAAACTATTTATCATTTGGAATTTTTTACCAAACGATATAGTGGATAAACTATATGCTGTCTGGGAAGAGTTTGGAAATCTCTGTTGCACAGGGCTGACTTTGGAAGCTTATATCTCACAATATATAAGGAATGAGGAGATGAGAAACAAATGAAAGCTATAGCTATTTGAGTCTAGTTTCTATAAAGCTAAACCATTTTTCATGTGGAATGTTTTGCAAAAAGTTATGATCATTAAACTAGAGGTTGTCTGAGAAGAGTTTGAAAATGGTTATTGGAGAATTTGTTCATCGCGAACGAGAGGGAAGGGTCGCCAACGCGAAGAACAAATACCTGGGCAGCAGAATAAAGTCCAAATTCGTCTCATTCTTCCATTTTTGGACCAAGGAAGCTCGGGTGAGGCGATTTTTCAAGAGTTTTTGAAGGAAAACATTGGGGTAAAAATTCTTAACTTGATTTTGGTTAAATTACATGAATCTATTGTTGTTTTTATCACTAAATTAGTGAATTGAATTGAAAATGGTAGAAATCTTCTAGACTTTAATTTAAGATTTGAAGGGCGATCCGTGATCGAAATTTGATAATTTTGGTATGGTTGAACTCTCATCGGAACGGGTCTTCGGATTTCGTAAAATTTTGTCGGGTTCCGAGGGGCGGGCCCCGCGTTGATTTTTTTAAAATAAAATTTTAAGTTGGTATTTTATTATCCAGAATTATTTTCGATGAATTTTAATGAAGTGGTACAATTAATTTGGATAGATTTAAGGCGTCTGGAGGTCAATTCAAGCAAGAAGGTGATTTTGGAATATCGGCATAACTTCAATAAGGTAAGTATCTTGCCTAACCTCGAGTGGGGAAATTACCCCTTAGGCATTAAGTCTTATGTGGCAATTGTGTGATTGGAAGCCGTGTACGCGAGGTGACAAGTACGTACTCGGGCTTATATGTGCAAATTTTATTGGTTTAAAGTTTTGGGCATTTTTATATATTAAATTGGATAATTGCTAGCATTAGTAAATCCTTGAATTATCCCGCATCATTCCTTATTTGTCAAATTTGTATTTTATATAATAACTTGGTGTTATTGTCATTTGGATTTTATGTGAATTACGTGTGTTTGTTGATTTGATATTTTTCTTGGAATTAAATTCATGATGGAATTCTTATCTGCAAATATTATTAAATAAGTTTAAATTGAGGAGTTAATATAATTATCAAGAATTTGAATTGATAAAGGTGTTGCCCTATACTGAATATTTTTCACCTCTGTTGATTGTTTTGAGGTTTTATATACGTTGTGTAGAGCCTTGAGCTATTTGTTGAAGAATTTATTGATTATGCAACATATTTGGAATTTGGTTTTGGTCAGTGGCAAATTGTGATATGAATTGTTGTATTGTGTTGTGATTTAAACACTCTCCTTGATGTTATTTATGCTTCCTACCTTGCTTGTTAATGATATACATGTGCTTGGTAAGGAAGAGTGTAAAGCACGAAGGGTGATGCCGTGCCATTTGAATTATATTATCATGTGAGGGAGAGTGTAAAGCACGAAGGGTGATGTCGTGCCATTTGAGAGTGTAAAGCACGAAGGGTGATGCCGTGCAATTGAAAGTGTAAAGCACGAAGGGTGATGTCGTGCTATTTCATTTATATTATCAGATGAGGACGAGAGTAAAAGCACTAAGGGTGATGCCGTGTAATTATTTTTATATTATAATATATTCATGGCACGAAGGGTGTTTCCGTGCAGGCGAGGACGAGAGACATACATTATATTGTGATATCGTTTTGTTGTGTATACATTCATGCATTTATCTTGAGATGTTATTGTGCACCTATGTTTTCTATGTGACTTGTAGTCGTTGTTGCTTCCTGTGTGTCTCCGCGTTATTTCTTTTATTGTTTTTGGCATTTCTCCCACTTAGTTGGTACCGTTATATGTATGCACGGTGTGAAAGATATAAATGCACGAAGGGTGTTACCGTGCCAATTGATTTGATCTACATATATGTATTGGGTGAGAATGATTTGATCTACATATATGTATTGCCGTGCCATTTGATGTGATATGTTAAATATATTTCTCACGTTAGGAAAGTTAAATGAGGTGTCACAAGGTGACTTTTATTTGAAAGAATTATATTGGAAAGATATTTACTTGAAAGAAGTATATTTAAAAGATATTTACTTAAAGAATTATATTGGAAGGATATTTACTTGAAAGAATTATATTGAAAAGATATTTACTTGAAAGAAGTATATTTGAAAGATATTTACTTAAAGAATTATATTGGAAGGATATTTACTTGAAAAAATTATATTAGAAAGATAATTACTTAAAAAGAAGTATATTTGAAAGATATTTACTTGAAAGAATTATATTTGAAAGATATTTACTTGAAAGAATTATATTCGAAAGATATTTATTTGAAAGAATTATAATGGAAGGATATTTATTTGAAGGAATTATATTCGAAATATATTTATTGAAAAGGATTATATTCTAGAGAATTTTATTGAAAAACTTATAGATAAAGATGTATATTGAAAGGACTTGATTAATTGGTTATACATGTGTTTATTATTTGTTTGAGTAATATTATGGTATTCCTGTTGCCTTGATGTTTAAATAATTAGTTGATTTGTGTTACTATCACCGCTATTTATTTTCTATTATTTTGTATATCATATTGCACATGTTATTAGATTAGTGAGTGTCTTGACTGTACCGCGTCTCTACTCCACTGAGGTTAGTCTTGATACTTACTGGGTACCGACCGTGGTATGCTCATACTACACTTCTGCATATTTTTGTGCAGAGTCAGGTATTGGAGATATCGGACTTGGACAGAGTTAGAGTGGGATCGCAAGGATTCAAGGTAGAGTTGCTTGGTCGTCGCAGTTCCTTGGAGTCTTTCCATTTTATTGTACTGTTATTTATTATTCAAACAGTATTGAGTATTCGATCCTTGAGATTATTTTATGTATTCAGTTAGAGTTCGTGACTCAGTACTACCAGTCTTGGGAGGTTGTATGTTCTTATTCATTCCGCTGTTAGTTTTGGTTGCTTATTTAAATAAATAAAAAGGGGGGGGGGCTTAAAAATGTAATGAAAATCGGCTTACCTAGTCTTAGAGACTAGGTGCCATCACGACGCTTGTGGTGAGATTTTGGGTCGTGACAAAAAACGTATTATTGCTTTTAAATATTATGAAGATCAAAGTCATACTGGTGCAGTTATAAGTAATACTATCCATAAAGTTGCTATATTTTATAATCTTGTCGAAAAAGTTTTATGTGTGTCATTTGATAATACTTCTAACAACAATGCTGCTATTACAATATTAAAATTACATCTACACCCACCACTTCCTGAAATATTTCATGTTAGATGTGCATGTCATATTTATAATTTGATTGTGAAGAGTGGCCTTGAATTATTTAGAAATGATATCACTTTAGTTAGAAGAGATGTTGGTGTAATTCAAGAAAATAATAGAAGTGCTAGATTAAATGCATTTAAAGAAAAATGTATAGACTATGGACTAAAACTAAGACTCATGCCTGAAGAAATAGTTATTAGGTGAAATTATACTTATTTATTCTTAAAATATTATTATAAATATAGAATGCCTATAACTGAAGTTGCTAATTCTCATTGTACCGATCCTAGCCGTTTGTTAACATCTAGAACTTGGGATGTCATTGAAGATGTTGTAAAGTTTTTACAAAAATTTTATGTGGCTACACTTGAGTTTTCTGGAGCTTATTATCCTACTATTGCAAATGGTTTAGTTCATATTGCTGAAATTTCTCTTTTACTACATAATTTGAAGAAGAAAGAAGGATATACTTCTGTTGTTGAATCTATGCTAGATAAGTTTAAAAAATATTTCTACCCAATTCCCCCTATTTACCTAATTGGTGCTATTTTAAACCCTTCTATCAAAATGGCTACTTGTCGCCATTTAATCAGTGCTTTATATTCTTATATGGATATTGGACCAACTGAAACTCATGATATTGACACTTGTATTTCTGATCTACAGAAACATTTAGAAACATTATATAATTATTATGCTAACATTGTTGATGCTTCTTCTGTTGTAGATGCAAATATTCCTTTAAGTTCAGTTTCAACATCTGGGACCAGTGCTTTGGATGATAATGATGGTGTTGAAGATTATTTAATTTGATCTACACTAGGGGAGCATCAACAAACCAGTAGCAGGAATATTGATGAACTTCAATTCTACTTGCAAAAGTCAGCAGAGCCCAGCACAAAGGAATTTCTACCACTGGGTTGGTGGAGGAGCAACACAAATCAATTTCCTGTTCTTTCGGCCATGGCTCGAGACGTGCTAAATGTGTCGATTTCAACAGTCGCATCAGAGAGCGCATTTAGCAAAGCAAGGCAGCAACTAGGAGATACCCATCATTTATTGGGCAGCAACGCTTTGGAAATTCTAGTGTGCTTCAGAAATTGGATAAGATCAGAACGGCGAAATCAAGGGCGTGACGAGGTAGATGAAGCGGAGGACCAAGAAATTAGAGATATAATGATTTATGGTTCTGATTTAACCAATGCCGGAAACCAAGAACCTCATGTTGACATGGATGAACTTACAAAAATGATGCAAAGCATGTGATGTACTATTTCTTTTTTTTATAATTATTGTAAACTTTTAATTTGCAAGTTCAAAAATAACAAAATCAAAAAAGAACTTGCAACTTAATTTGAAGTATTATATATTATTTAATAAAAATATCAAATGAAAGTCTTCGGAGCTTGATCCTTTCATATTGCCTATTGGTTTTATTAAATAATTTTTCGTAGCCACTTACTTTCAAATTTCAATTTTAAAATTTTAAAATTCAAATTTCAAATTTAAAACTTTAACTTCAAAGTTTAATTATAAGCCTTAAAAGTTTGCAAACACTTAAGTATCAATAACATTGAATAAGAAAAACAAACTTTACTTAAAAGAAAAAATGCACGGCCCGGTCCAGCCCGCTAAGCCCAAACCCGGACAGACAAAAACAAAACCCAAAAAAGTACAGCCCGCTAATAGCCCGGAACGTTAAACGGACGGGCTGTTTTTTGTGTCTAGCCCGCCTGTTAAACACCCATAGTGGTAACTGTCCGACAGGTCGTAGCGCTATGGTAAAATGCATGATTGCCCGACTGGCCATAGCTCTGTGGTAAATGCGTAACTGTCCGACCGACCGTAGCTCAGTGATAAATGCAAATGCATATAACACTACATTATGAACATTAACATATTTATTGAATGCCTCAATAGAGACTTAGGAACATAGTTAAACATGCTTTGAATATCATTTTACATGAATGAATAACGTAAACATCCTTAACTACTAAGTGTAGAACCATTTATGGAATAACATTACGTTTACGTTTCGTTACTTGGATCATGCCAAAATAATGATGGATTATCCTTAATATACCTTTAATGTCAACTTCCTACTTGTATCTGTGAACAATCTCCTCCGCGCCTCAATCTTATATGCCAAAACTAGTCTTCTTCCACCTTACTTCACTACGAAGAAATCTCCAATTTGCGATTATTCAGAGGAAACCGATATAGGTATAACATCTATGTCGTTTTTTGTGTTTGCCTCACTCATAGAACTTAGTACCCATTTTGTTGAGAAGGAATATGAGTTATCTCCTTAAAAATGGAGGAGGGGCATTGTTGTTTACACAATTAAATCATAGGTTGCTACACACAAAAGTGAAAGTCACGTTGCTACCTCCATTTGCCTCAATCCAAGACCTTTGTGCCACTTTAAAGATAAATTGTCCCCCACTCCTCAAAAAAGGAATACATCACTCCACAAATATGTATGTCTTACTGTTGAACATTAGTTATTTTAAAAAATACGAATAACTAACTTCAGTTATGTAAGGCCCCGTATATTGTTTTCCTAAAAATCTGGTTTCCGTGATGCCAAAGTAGGCATAGAGGTTATAACGCGATTCAGAATTTTTTGATAGAAAAGTGCACTGGGAGTTGAAGAAAAATGTTGGGCAGAAGTACGCATTTCTGCGGCTCATTCTGCGGCTGCACAACCACTTTGCGGACCGCAGACTGGTCGCAGAATGGGGCAGATTTCTAGGGCATTTTTATGCCCAATTTTGCGATCATTATGCAACCACATAACCATTTCGCGGGCCGCATTCTTGTCGCATATCCAGCCTTGGGAGTTTTTGGAAGGAGGTTCTGCGGTGCATTATGCGACCGCAGCATAGGTTTGCGGGCTGCATAATGACCGCAGACCAGGTTAGTTTCTTCCCAGCTCTGACACTCATTTTTGCGGTCATTTCACGGACCACATAACCACTATTTGGTCGCTTATGCGACCGTAAAAACTGTTCCGAAGCTTCAATTTTGGGGTTTTTAAACCTGACCCTATTCCGTTAAAACACATCCCATAGACCATTTTGATCATATTTTCTGATATTTTTAGAATGAGAGAGAGGGTCATAGAGGGAGAAGTGATATTCATCACATTGCTCTTCAATTCTCACTTAAAATCTTGAAGATTATCAAGAGAGGCACCTAGGTCTTCTTCCTAAGAGATAAGATTCCATCACACAAACTCTTAATTTCAAAATGTAACTAGAATGGGCCATTAGTAAGGTAATTCATGGGGATGGGAGTGCTTACCTTGCATGCATGTATCCTTGTAGTATATGAGAAGATTGTGAGCTAAAAATGATAGAGAAATGGGTTAGGGAATGGTGGAATCTTCCACAAAAAGGGCCTTAAAACATTGATACACACCTAGTGTTTGATAATATGCTCAAATGAGCTATAATCATGACCATCTTCCTAATTTTGGTCCAACTTGTTATATTTCTAAAATAGATTGAAGTTGCTAATAATTCCGTATCATTTTAGAGTTTGAGAAGCTCAATTGAGGTATGTTGGCTAAACCCCCTTCTTCTTAGAATCGAATCCCACGATGTTCATGTAATTGGAAGTAAGCCCTTGATCATTATAGAATTGGCGATTTCTAATGTGTTTGTGTTGAAGGATGTAAGTTTAATATTTATTCTAAATGCTTCATCATGTTATCTTTTTATTTGAGGATGTATTAAAAAATGTGGAATATGTGTTAGAAATGTTAAGACTTCATATCAAGATTGAAATAAAGGTTGTTATGCCAAATTATATGAAAAACCTCTATGTGCCTATGATTCCCAAATTGCTCATATGTGAATTTAACGTCTTTAGTGGGAAGCCTTATTGTTGTTGACAATGATAATGATATAGAATGTGGAAAAATGGGTCTGGAATTATGAAATACGGCCAAGTGCCAAGAATGACTTTGTAATCGTGATCACTAGTGCCAATGAATTGAAAAGATATGAAAGAAGTATGATGTGAGATGATTGACTGAAAATGGTAACGTCTCAAATGAGATGGCCTAGACGATCGGCCCATGATTGGACGCCATGCCGCACACATAGTGGTATTGTGCTGGAAATTATAATGAAATTGTGGTATTGTCTCAAATGAGATGGCCTTAACTTGTTGTTCTAATATTATTTGAAGCCCTTAATGAATTTTTGATTGTTCCTCTTGTATTATTATTCATTCTATTGAGTTTGTGTTTAGCTTTACATACTAGTGCTATTCGACGGTACTAACGTCCCTTTTTCCTGGGGCGCTGCATCTTTAAATAGATGTATGTGGTTACATAGCAGACGATGTTGATCACAGATAATGTTGTATCCTCTTCTCAACGGACTCGGTGAGCCCCATTTCATTCCGATGTCAAGTATTGTACCTTTTATTTATATTGTGGTCACCTTTTGAGGTATAGCCAGGGCCTGGTTGCCGGCACCATCTTTACTCTTTTTTGTATCTTTAGAGGCTCCGTAGACACTATGTGGGTTGTATATGGGTGTTGAGAATGTTAAACAAGTTATGTTGTGTTTGATCACTTATTCCACTCGAACTATAAGAAATGTGTATTTTGAGACTTAAAGGCACAATGGCTAATGAAACGATTTAGGATTGTACGAATGAGCTTCATACTGTATAATTAATGAAATCACGTCTTTTCTTGATCACGGGTGAATTGGGTAGAAAGTATCTAACATGCTTGATCGACCGGGTTCACTTGGTTGAGCGCCGATCGTGCTTCCTGAGATTGGGGCGTGACAAACTTGGTATCAAAGCCTAAGATTTTAAATTGTCCTAGGATGTCTCAGAGCCGTATCTGGTAGAGTCCTTCTTATCGGTGTGTTGTTGACCACATCTATAAGTTGGAGTCTACTTGGACATTTAGGAACAATGCCCTTCTTTGATATTCTGGATTGTGCGATGAAACTAATTGTGCAACTGTTCCTCCTCTAACTCGTGCATTCCTTTAACTTTCAGTATATGGAACCTAAGAAGAGAGCAAGAACTGGCCAAGGAGCCAACGCCGCCTTAGGAGTGGCAGTTGACCCTTTATTTGATGATGCGGGTGAACACCCGAGGGGTGGGGATAATCCCCCGACTGCCACACTACCTGATTCCACTACACCGGACCAGGACACACCAGTTCCTACACCTACTGAGGGTGCAATGGTTCCTCCACCCGATATTCCGATTCCACCTCCAGCCTCGGCTTCTGGTTCTGGTATTTCTGATGGGGATCTTAGGGGAGCTATTCGGATGGTGTCTCATATAGTGGCTTCTCAGGCGCAAAGGTCGAATGTGGCACCCACTTCTGCTAGCCAACAAGGGGATTCTAGTGGTTCTAGGGTGAACAAGTTTCTGTAGTTGGATCCTCCGGGGTTCACAGGGGCTAATCCCGAGGAGGACCCATAAGACTTCATTGATGAGATACATAAGACTCTACGAGTTATGCGCGCTACTGAGACTGAGGGAGTGGAGTTGGCCGCTTACCGCTTGAAAGGGGTGGCATATTCTTGGTTTGAGCTATGGGAGGACTCTCGGGAGGAGGGGATCCCTCCAGCAAGGTGGAGCGAGTTTGCTGATGCCTTTATAGACCATTTCTTGCCTGCTGAGACTAGGGATGCCCATGCCACAGAGTTTGAGAATCTTAAGCAACAGAGTAGGGGTGTATGGGAGTATCACATGGAGTTCGCGCGCCTGTCAAAATATGCTATTCACATGTTGCCTACTGCAGAGGCTACAGTATGTCAGTTTGTGTAGGGCCTTTGACCCTTGGTTATCAATGAGGCTGCTATAGATATGAACTATGGGGAAATGGTAGCATTTAGTCAAGCTACAGACGACCGCAAGTTGAAGAACATAAGGGAGCGAGAGGGTACCAGCAAGGCCCGGTCTGCAGGAAAATTTGGGGAGTTATTTAGTGGGGGAAGATTAGCTTTTAGGGGAGGATCATCAGGGCCAACCCAGTCTCATGCTCAATTTTCAACCAGTGCACCGTCAACAGGGCCAACCCAGTCTCATGCTCAATTTTCAACCAGTGCACCGTCAACAGGGCCCAGTCAGCAGTAGGGGAGTTATTTCAAGCCCAATTAAGGCAGCAGGGGACCCCACCAGCAAGGCCGATCAGGAGGGAGATTCCAGCAGCAACGGAGGCCCCCATGTACCAGGTATGGGAAGATGCACTTGGGGATCTGTTACATGGACCTACCTGTATGTTACGGGTGTGGATTGAGGGGTCATATTCAGAGGGAGTGTCGTTCATCCCGCCAGGGTACGGGCAGGGGCACAGTGCAACCATCCAGTTTTGCAGCTGCTACATCTTCAACACCCCCTTCAGCTCGAGGCCCTTCGGGGCACTAGCAGGGCGTGGTACAGCTAGGGGCGGTGCGCAGAGTTCAGGAGGACCCAGACGTTTCTATGCTATGAGTGGTCGCCAGAGTACAGAAGCTTCTCCAGATGTTGTCACAAGTATATTGACTGTCCAAACTCATGATGTATATGCTCTTATTGATCCCGGCTCCACCTTGTCCTATGTTACCCCTTATGTTGCTATGAAATTTGGGATTGAACCAGAATAACTTCTTGAGCCGTTCTCTGTATCTACTCCAGTTGACGAGTCTATTGTGGTCGCATGATTTTATAGGGGTTGTGTTGTCATGGTGTGTGGTCGAGACACTGTGGCCGATCTCATTGAATTAGGGATGGTTGATTTTGATGTAATTATGGGAATGGATTGGCTTTACTCATATTTTGCTAAGCTCGACTGCCGAACTAGAACTGTGAGGTTTGAATTTCCTAATGAGCCAATTGTTGAGTGGAAGAGGGATAATGTGATGCCAAAAGGTTTGTTTATTTCTTACCTTAAGGCCACTAAGATGATCAACAAGGGATGTATTTACCATTTGGTCCGAGTTATGGACACCATTACTGAGGCACCTACACTCGAATCTGTGCCAGTTGTGAATGAATTTCCAGAGGTATTTCCTAATGAGCTCCCTGGGATTCCACCAGACAGGGAGATTGATTTTGGGATTGATGTGATGCCAGGCACACAACCTATATCTATTCTACCCTACAAGATGGCACCGACAGAATTGAAGGAGCTAAAGGAACAATTGAAGGAATTGTTAGAAAAGGGTTTCATCCGACCGAGTGTGTCACCATGGGGCATACCGGTTCTCTTTGTGAGGAAGAAATATAGATCACTTAGGATGTGTATTGACTACCGACAGCTTAACAAAGTCACAATAAAAAACAAGTACATGTTACCAAGAATAGATGATTTGTTTGATCAGTTACAGGGTGCTAGATACTTCTCCAAAATTGATTTACAATCCGGGTATCACCAATTGAAGATCAGGGAGCAGGATATTCCGAAAACAGTATTCAGAACCCGATATGGGCACTTTGAATTTCTGGTAATGTCTTTTGGGCTAACAAATGCCACAGCGGCTTTCATGGACCTTATGAACCGAGTCTTCAAGCCTTTAATCGACTCTTTCGTGATAGTGTTCATTGACGATATTCTTGTGTATTCACGAGATCGAGAAGACCATGTTGATCATCTCAGGGCAGTTTTGCAAACTCTTCATCAGCACCAATTATATGTGAAATTTTCAAAGCGTAAATTTTGGCTCTAATCTGTCACATTCTTGGGTCATATTGTCTCTAGAGAAGGAATTAAGGTTGATCCTCAAAAGATTTTAGCAGTAAAGAATTGTCCTAGACCTACAACGCCAACCGAGATTCGAATTTTTTTTGGGCTTAACAGGGTATTACAGGAAGTTTGTGGAGGGGTTCTCTACTCTTGCCACTGCTTTGACAAAATTGACTCAGAAAACGGTTAAGTTCCAATGGTCTGATGCTTGTGAAAGGAGCTTCGAGGAATTAAAATCGAGATTGACTACGACGTCGGTGTTGACCCTGCCAGATGGTACATATGGATTTGTGGTATATTGTTATGCTTCAAGAATTGGGCTTGGGTGTGTATTAATGCAACACGGCAAGGTTATAGCATACGCTTCTAGGCAACTCAATAATCATGAAAAGAATTATCCAACACATGACTTAGAACTTGCAGCAGTGGTTTTGGCATTGAAGATTTGGCGTCATTATTTGTATGGGGTCCATGTGGATGTATTCACGGACCTCAAGAGTCTCTAATATATTTTCAAGCAAAAGGAGTTGATTCTGAGGCATATTCTATGGCTTGAGTTACTCAAGGATTACAACATCAATATTCGGTATCACCTGGGAAAGCCAACATTATGGCGAATGATCTTAGCCGGAAATCTATGGGTAGTTTGGCCCACTTGGAGGCATGCCAAAGGCCGTTAGCCAGGGAAGTCCTTCGATTGGCTAGTTTGGGAGTTCGTCTTGTGGATTCTAGTGAAGGAAGGGTAATTGTGCAAAATAGGGATGAATCATTGCTTGTTGTGGAAGTCAAAGAGAAGCAATACAACGATCCATTTTTGGTGAATTGAAGGAGGGGATTCAAAAGCATAAAACTATGGCTTTTACTCTTGGCATGGACGATGGTACACTAAGGTACCAAGGGCGACTATGTGTTCCGAATGTAGACGGTCTCCGGGAAAGAATCATGACTGAGGCTTACGCTTCTAGGTATTCCGTGCATCCAGGTTCTACAAAGATGTATCACGATCTCAAGGAAGTTTATTGGTGGAATGACATGAAAAGGAATGTGGCGGACTTTGTGGCAAGGTGTCCGAATTGTCAGCAAGTGAAGGCCGAATATCAATTCATATAAATTCAAATGTGGAAGTGGGAAATGATTAATATGGATTTTTTGGTAGGATTACCTTGCGCTCTGCGCAAGTTTGACTCAATTTGGATGATTGTGGATCGGCTCACGAAATCATCACATTTCTTGCCAGTTAAATCTACCAACATAGAGGAACAATACGCTCAGTTGTATATCAAGGAAATAGTCATGTTACATGGTACTCCATTTTATATCATTTCCAATCGAGGGGATCAGTTCACGGCAAATTTTTGGAATACATTTCAGCAAGGTTTGGGTACTTAGTTGAATCTTAGTACATCCTTCCATCCACAGACCGACGGGCAAGAAGAGTGGACTATTCATACGCTTGAGGACATGTTGCGTGCTTGTGTTCTTGATTTCAATGGTAGCTGGGATGATCATTTGCCACTCATAGAGTTTGCTTATAACAACAACTTTCATGCAAGTATTCAAATAGCACCATTTGAGGCATTGTATGGTAGGAGATGTAGATCTCCCATTGGGTGGTTCGAGATTGGGGAAGAAGAGTTAATAGGGCCAGACCTCGTGCATCATGCTATGAAAAAAGTTAAAATCATAAAGGAGTGGTTTTCAACCGCTCAGAGTCATCAAAAATCCTATTCGGATGTTCGTCGTAGAGACTTAGAGTTCAAAGAAGATGATTGGGTATTCTTGAAGGTTTCCCCTGTGAAAGGTTTTATGCGATTTGGGAAAAGGGGGAAATTAAGTCCGAGGTATGTCGGGCCATACAAAATCATCCAAAGGATCGGTGTGGTGGCGTACAAGCTTGAGCTACCACCTGAGATGTCATTAGTGCACCCGGTATTCCATGTGTCTATGTTGAAGAAGGTAGTTGGAGATCCGTAAGTTATTGTGCCGATTGAGACCATTGAGGTTAATGAAGAATTGTCATATGAAGAAATTCCAGTTGCCATTCTTGATAGGCAAGTCCAAAAGTTGAGAAATAAGCGAAACCAGCAGGTTGAAGAGGCCACTTGGGAGGCCGAGGAAGAAATTAAAAAGAAGTATCCTTACTTGTTTGAATAGATGTGTAATCCTTTCTTTTTATGAACTTGTCGCCTATGAATTTTGTATCATATGTTCAGTTAATGTAAAGGTGTTCCTTTTGATTATATGTTGCTTATGAGGCCAAGATTGGTATTGTTATGAGTTTTGTTACGTCGTTGGGTTGTGCATATGGTTGTAAGATGTGTTTATGAGGCTCTTTGATAGGTGGATAGGCCTAGTGTAGGGTATGATAACTGAGTTGCATATGGTGCTAATAATAGACCCTGATGCTCATTCGAGGACGAATGATCTTAAGTGGGGGAGGATGTAAGGCCCCGTAAAATATTTTCCTAAAAACCCAATTTTTGTGATGCCAAAGTCGCCGCGGTTCGGACTTTTTGGATTGAAAAGTGCGCTGGGAGTTGAAGGAGAATGTTGGGCAGAAGTACGCATTTCTGCGGCCCATTCTGCGGCTGCAAAACTACTTTGCGGACCGCAGACTAGTCGCAGAGTGGGACAGATTTCTAGGGCATTTTTTATGCCAAATTTCGCGGTCATTATGCGACCGCATAACCATTTCGCGGGCCGCATTCTTGTCGCATATCCCGCCTTGGAATTTTTCGGATGGAGGTTCTGCAGTGCACTATGCGACCATAGAACAGTTCTGTGGTGCATTACGCGGCCGCAGAACAGGTCTGCGGACCGCAGACTAGATCAGTTTCTTTCCAGCTCCGGCACCCATTTTTGTGGTCATTTCACGGACCGCATAACCACTATGCGGTCGCATATGCGACCGTAAAAACTATTCTAAAGCTTTAATTTTGGGGTTTTTAAAATAGTGGGTGTAATCCATCTGGTCCAGGAGATTTTAGGGGTTTAAAAGATTTGAGTGTTATAAGGATTTCGGATTCATACAAAGGTCAAAGAAACATAATCATCCTGGTTTATTGAGAATAGAGAGGAATTGTTGAAGACTCTAGGAGAGACTACTTGATTGGTAGTATACAAGTTTTCATAAAAGGATATAAAAGTGTGTTTTACTCGATTAATATCAAAAATCCATTCCCCGGAGTTATCCTTTAATTTATGGTCATGATATGATTCCTATGTCTTCTTTTAAGAGTGGTTAAGTGAAAAAACTTTGTATTAGCATCTCCATCTTGGAGCCATGAAATTCTTGATTTTTGTTTTCAAAATTCTTCCTCGAGCTTCAGAATGTGGTTAAACTTATAGATGAGCTCTTGTTCGAGAATTTGTAGGAAGTGACTAGTAGGATAATGTGTGGATGCCGGTAAGCCAGCAATGCGTGCAAACAGTTGATTGCTTCTTTTGTACGAATATATTACCAAATGGAATATGATTCCATTCTTGAAAAGATGTGGTAAATTTATTTATGGAATCCACAAGTTCATTATCATCATGCCATGTATTATGAATAAGAGAAGTAAAATAAGGGTGTGATAACTAAATTGTCTCAAATCTAAAAATATAACTCCTAAGTGGTGCAGAATGCTCTAACAGTAGCTGTAATGGGCAATGATCAGAGTGAGTACATGAAAAATATTTAATTAAAGCTTCAGGGTATAGATGTAACCATTCATAATTAGCTACCACTCGATCTAATTTTTCTAGAATCATATCACCCCTACTTCATTTATTTGTCCAGGTATAACGACTCCCACGAAAGCCTAGATCAATTAACTTGCAAAAATTGAAACACTCAAGCATCAGGTCAGAACAAGAATTATTTAAAGAACAACCACCAAACTTTTCTTAAGTAGTAATAATATCATTAAAATCTCCCCCTAACAACCATGGACCCGAATAAGTGTTTGCAATACATTTTAAATTTTTCCAGAGTAGTTTTCTTTGACTAAGATAAGGGTTTGCATATATGGCTGAAAATAAAAAGGTTTGGGGTTTAGGGTATACCCACACCATGAAATGAACTTCCTGATTGGTTACTGCAATGTCATCCACTTTAACGTTAGTTGCATTCTAAAGTACAACAATTCCCCTAGATTGGCGTTGCGCATGTGCTTGTGAGGAGTTGGTAAAACAAAAATCCTCCATAAGGTTTGCATGGCCAGTTAAATGAGTTTCAAGGAGGACAACAAAAGTTGTTTTGTAGCATGTTCCTAAAGTTACGTCGAAAGTTAGGGGATTGGGCACTTCAACAATTCCAGAGGACAAAGTTCATGGAGCGACTATGGGGTGGTGGTTGAGACGGGAGATTCTGTTGAGTCTCCACTCGTGGTTCCACTCCAATGACTTCTTGACTCTGAAGTTGAAGTGTTAGGGTGATTATGACTGCAAACTTCCCCACCTATGGTTTGACAGTAGGTCGCAGTTCGATTGAGTGTTGACTCATTTTTGGTGGACATGTTAGAAGTAGCTTTTTTTTTGTACTACTCTTTGAGGATGAAGATATGACATCGCTTTAGCCATATTGACATCGTGCGTATTTCCCTCATTTCCTCCATTACTGCAGTTATTTCCTAAGGTGTAAGGCTTTCTTGTTCGCTTGGACTGAGAGGGTTGTTGGTCATTGAACTGGAGGATGAAGTTAGTGGTTCGAATGGACTTATTGGGGAGGTGGATGGAGTTGGTGAATGCATGAAGAGCTCCTGGTGAATCCAAGGAGTTGGAGAGTGGTAGGATGGATAAAAGGGAAGATATGTATAGTTGTGGGGTTGTTGGTATGTTGGATATGCTTGTGGTGCATTCCAATAATGGGGTTGCATGAGAGGAGATTGGCTCGATCCCCATTGTGGTGCTTGGGACATCACCCAATGATATTGTCCGTAGAGTTCCATGGCTAGTTTCATTCCCTCTGTCACTATTTGAGCAATGTCCATAGGGTTCTGAATTTTGATGATCACTTCTTGGTTGTTGTCCAACATGGTGAAGGTAAGCACATGGTTCTGGATACCCAGTTATAGCAAAGAATGTGGAGGAATGTATGGGTGGGGTGCTTGGGAGGTGTATATTATGGGGTAAGTTTAGGGAGGTGGTATGTGGTTCTACATGTTGTGAGGGAATAGATTGTGTAAATTGAGAGGACGATAAGAAAGTAGAGATGGTATGTGATTGTGCATATGAAGGGATGGGGATTCTTGGTTGTAACGTTGCATTATTTGTAGTGAAACGATGAGAATAGATTTGGAGCTTGGGCTGGTCAGTTGGAGTGAGTGAAGTGGGCATTGGTCTAACATTTGTAGGCTCAGTAGTGGTGGTTGGAGGAGGTGAACCAACTGAATTGGGCTTGTTTACCTTGGGCCTTGGGGAATTGTTACATTGTTGGCCCTGTAGCTTTCATATCAAAATCTAAAGCTAAATGATTTGCAAAGTCGAAATTAGGATCTAGATTTTTTAGATGATGAAATGAGTTAGTATTAATAAGACTTTGAGGGCCAAAAGTGGAATTACTTGTGTCGACTACA
Organism: Nicotiana tabacum; assembly: GCF_000715075.1. Lineage (NCBI taxonomy): Eukaryota > Viridiplantae > Streptophyta > Magnoliopsida > Solanales > Solanaceae > Nicotiana > Nicotiana tabacum. The sequence continues at coordinate 14,569,962 of NC_134102.1, read as the reverse complement.
TTAGGTTTAGGAGAATTCGAGTCGATGAACATACATGTTAGTCCTTCTGAGTACGCAGTCATACCTGATTGCGCTGTTAGTGGGCCTTGACATGATTGTATTTGCATTTGTTGGCTTGAACTTGACATTGATTGGTCATTTGTTGCTTCCCTTGTCTACGCGGGAAAACTACAGTTTTCCATTTTGAATCAGTGGTGGTTGCTACTATTGGAGAATTTGATGTGGCTTTATTGGTTGGTAGTTATAGAGGTAATATTTGTGTTGGTGTTGTGGTTTGGTGAACAATGGTGCATGTTCGTGTAGTGTGACCAAGACGTCCACAGTGTAGACAAAGCATATTAATGCCTTCATATAGAATTTGTTGTCTATGGGTGCCAATGAACACATGGGATGTAAGAGGTTGTTCAATAGGTACTTCTACACAAATACGTGCATACATGCCTTTAGTGGTAGAGGATGTGCAAATATCTACTTTAAGTAGTTTATCTATTTTGCTGCCTACTTTACTAAGTATTTCGTAATCATAGAATTCAGTGGGCAGTTTAGGAAGAAGACTCCATATGGAAGAGTAAGTGAGTTAAGTATTTGATGCAATAAACTTTGATTCCCGTTGGCGGACCGATAAAAAGTGATTTAATACAAACCACGGTCCCTCGTGTAGTGCTCTGGCCATGTTTTCTTCCTTTTGAAATTTGATAAGGAAGAAATCATTACCCAAATCTATAAGGGTTAACTTTTCAGTAGGTCTCCATAAAGTAGTAAGCTTTTATTGGAGAGTTAAATGACCAATTTTCCTTTCAAAGACTTTAACTACAAGGGAGAATTTCCAAGGAGAGTAAAGTCGTGATTTATCTAGTGTTGTTAAGGGGATGAAATTATCCAAAGATGAGTCAGTTGAGAGTTCATCGGTCATATCGAGGTGGCAATAATTTAGTTTAGCTGAGAGATTTGGTAGTTGGTCAGCTATTAACGTTTGCATAAAAGTGGGGCCTAAGGGATTTGCTGGATGGGGATCTAAGTTCATCAGAGTATTTGGTGGATCCTCTAATAGAGGGGATGACAGATTGTTCATAGTTATATACAAACAAGGAAAAAGACTAGTTATGAAATGTGGGGGAAAGTTAGTGAGAGGGAGGAGATTCTCTCTCTAACACATTTCTGGTCAATTTCATTAGCTTTGCAACATTCGTGAAAAAACGTGTCTTTGATACCTCTATGTAGGAAGTGTTATACATTTAGATTATCTTTATCAACTATAGAGTGACAAGACAAACTACATATTACCTCCCGTACTTTTGTAAGTTGAATTTGTTTTAAGATAATTAACATAAATTCAAGGATAAAATTATTTTTGAGGTTATAAGTGGTTATACTAAGTTTATAAAGTGTTGAGGAAGTATCGTAAGATTAGAGGTCAACAAATCGAAGAGAATAAGTTTCGTCAATATAATACCCCGTGCTTTCGGGAAATGGCTTGAACCACTTGACATATGTAAGTAGACCCGAGCCACGAAGAATTTTGGTCATATTCAAGTATGTAAATAAAGAGCACGGTGTATAATAAGATGAAGTCCCAAAATGATGTAGGACTTAAAAGCGTGACGATAGTGGTAGGGAATAATATTTTGTGTGTATAAGGAGGCTATAGACTAGAATTATACAACGTGATAGTGATAATGAGTTTATGAAGCATGTATAAAATAATTATTATTGAGATTCAGGAATTAATTATGAGACTAATTGGTTAAATATTGGATTTAGTGGAAGATTAATAGATTAATTAGTGGATAACATCAATCCACGTGTAGTAGCTAGAATGACTAAGCATTACAAGTTATCACATGCCCTCTTAGGAGTTAAGTGCTTTATTAGGTGTATTCATGTTAGGGGAGCTCACATTCTATTATGTGGAGTTTAATGATTTAGAACATAGATGTCACACCCCAACCTTGGGAAGCGCGATCGATGCTCAACTGAGTGAACCCGGCCGAGCAAGCCTGTTAGATACTTTCTACCCAATTCACAAGAAAAGATGTGATTTCATTAATTGTACAGTAGGAAGCTCATTCATACAATCCTAAATCGTTTCATTAGTCATTGCGCCTTTAAGTCTCAAAATACACATTTCTTATAGTTCGAGTGGAACAAGTGATCAAACACAACATAACTTGTTTAACATTCCCAACACCCATATACAACCCACATAGTGTCTACGGAGCCTCTAAAGGAACAAAAGAGAGTAAAGATGGTACCGGCAACAAGGCCCGGGCTATACCTTAAAAGGTGACCATAATATAAATAAAAGGTACAATACTTGACCTCGGAATGAAGTGGGGCACACCGAGTCCGCTGAGAAAAGGATGCAGCACTATCTGTGATCAACAATGTCTGCTATGTAACCACTTGCATCCATTTAAAGATGCAGCGCCCCCGACAAAAGAGACGTTAGTACCGTCGAATAACACTAGTATGTAAAGCTAAACACCAACTCAATAGAATAAATAATAATACAAGAGGAACAATCAAGAATTCAATAAGGGCTTCAAATAATATTAGAACAGCAAGTTAAGGATCATATATGTTTTCAAGTCAATTTCCATATTATTAGGTTGGGTGATCTTTAGTACCAATATTCCACAATCCATAGTACCTCTGTATTCTTACACGTATTCCAATATTGACTTTATCGGCTAGGTTGTCTCATTTGAGATATTACCATAATTTTGTTATAATTTCCAGTACAGTACCCCCATGTGTGCGGCACGACGTCCGATCCCAGCCCGATCGACTAGGCCATCTCATTTGAGACATTACCACAATTTTATTATAATTTCCAGCACAATACCACCATATGCGCGGCTTGGCGTCCGATCACGGCCCGATCGCCTCGGCCATCTCATATGAGACATTACCATTTTCAGTCAATCATCTCACATCATACTTCTTTCATATCGTTTCAATTCATTGGCACTAGTGATCACGATTACAGAGTCATTCTTGGCACTTGGCCGTATTTCATAATTCCATACCCTTTTTTTATATTCAATATCATTATCATTGTTAACAACAATAAGTCTTCTCATTCAAGACATTAAATTCACATATGAGCAATTTGGGAATCTTAGACACATAGAGGCTTTTCATACAATTTGGCATAATAACCTTTATTTCGATTTTGATATGAAGTCTTAACATTTCTAACACATATTCCACATTTTTAAACACATCCTCAAATAACAAGATAACATGATGAAGCATTTAGAATAAATATTGAACTTACATCCTTCAACACAAACACATTAGAAATCGCCAATTCTATAATGATCAAGGGCTTACTTCCAATTACATGAACACTGTGGGATTCGATTCTAAGAAGAAGGGGGTTTAGACAACATACCTCAGTTGAGCTTCTCAAACTCTAAAATAATATGGAATTCTTAGCAATTTCAATCTATTTTAGAAATATAACAAGTTGGACCAAAATTAGGAAGATGGTCATGATTCTAGCTCATTTGAGCATATTATCAAACACTAGGTGTGCATCAATGTTTTAAGGCCCTTTTTGTGGAAGATTCCACCATTCCCCAACCCATTCTCTATCATTTTTAGCTCACAATCTTCCCACATACTACAAGGATACATGCATGCAAGGTAAGCACTCCCATCCCCATGAATTACCTTACTAATGGCCCATTCTAGTTACATTTTGAAAGTAAGAGTTTGAGTGATGGAATCTTATCTCTTAGGAAGAAGACTTAGGTGCCTCTCTTGATAATCTTCAAGATTTTAAGTGAGAATTGAAGAGCAATGTGATGAAGATCACTTCTCCCTCTATGACCCTCTCTCTCACTCTAAAAATATCAGAAAATATGATCAAAATAGTCTATGGGGTGTGTTTTAACGGAATAGAAAAATTTGGACACAAGTGGGCCCTTCACTAATTAAGTTTTGCAAAAATGTCTTCCAAAATAACAAGATTCCACAAGAAATTAATGAGACGTTCCTTTGTCTGATTCCCAAAACTCAGAGCCACCTCCCTAGCTCAGTTCTACCCTATTAGCCTTTGTAATACTATCTATAAGCTCATTACAAAAATTATAGTAAATCGCATCAAGCCTTTACTTAATAAACTCATACATCCCTCTGAGTAAGCTTTTCAGCAAAATAGGAGAGCTTCGGATAATGCCCTAATAGTACAAGAATTACTACACCATTTTAAAATCTCTAAGTTAAAACTGCTCCAAAATGTTGCTTAAAATTGATTTGGTGAAGGCGTTTGATAGATTAGAATGGAGTTTTATACGTCAAACTTTGACACACTTCAATTTTCCTCCTCCGCTAATTGAATTAATTATGTATTGTATAACAACCACCACCACATCTATTCTTTTTAATGGTAGTCCGACACAAGCTTTCAAACCCTCAAGAGGTATTAGGCAAGGTGATCCCCTATCACCATATCTCATTATTATGTGCATGGAAATGTTCTCATAGAGCATAAATCTCGCAGTAGATTATCAATCCTGGGATCCAATTTATTAGAATAAGCAAGCTCCACACGTTTCTCATTTATTTTTTGCCGATGACATTATTTTAGCTGCTAGGATAAATACACATACCATTCTATCATTGATCATATAAATCACTTCCCATCTTTATCCGGCCAAAAAATAAAATTTCAGAAATCCAAAGTATTCTTTCCCAAATACTGCACACCTGAAGACAAATATTTTGTAACTACTTCTTTCAATATCCATGAAGGCCACAACTCTGGAAAATACCTGGGGTTTCCAATTTTTAACTACAAACCGACAAAAAGAGATTTCCAATTCCTAATTGACAATTTTAAAACTAGACTCGCGGGTTGGAAAACGAATCTTCTCAGCATGGCAAGCAGGACTACCCTTATTAAGTCAATGTTAAACTCAATTCCAAATCATGTCATGCAAATCACATATCTATCAATAGAGCTCTTACACAAGCTAGAACGTTATCAACGAAATTTTCTCTGGGGAACTACCCCCCAAAAAAGAAAATTGCACTTGGTACGGTGGGAAAGAGTCACTACATCAAAAGTGGAAGGGGGGTTGGGTATCCAAAACTTAAAGGAAAAGAACTAGGCTCTCCTCGCTAGTACAGCCTGGTGATTGTTCCACAATCCTTCTACCTTATGGGCTTCTCTATTAATCTCCAAATACATTTCCTCTAATACAAAACATACTTCTCAGCTCTCCAAAAGTTGGAAAAATGTTCTTATGGGATGGTCTGCATGCCAACAAGGCCTTGTTTGGCGACTATCAACGGGATCTAATGTAAAACTATGGACTGACCATTGGTTAGCCCCGTGATTAATCCTGCGACATCAAGTGCAAGGCCCTTTAACACTCATAGACTCAATGGCTACAGTTTCCCAAATTATAAAATCCAATACAATTGCATGTAGCCAGCTATCTCTACAACTCCCATCCACTATCATGCGTTTGATAGAACAATTCTACCTCCCCCAATACCAAATTGATAATGACCAACTACTTTGGGGCCTCACCTCCAATGGCAAATTTACTGTACAATCTTGTTATAAATCCCTAACCAATGCTTTACACCCAACAAATAGTCATGGATGGATTTGGCGCCTACAAGTTCCCCAAAAATTTAAGTATTTCCTATGGTTATGTGCTCATAATAAACTGCCTGCTAAAGCTTATCTCCATAGACTAGGTATTATTAATAGTCCCTATGTCACTTCTGCCAGTTAGAAACCGAAATTACCTTTCATATTTTGATCAATTGTCCAAATGCTCGGCAATGCTGGGACAATTTGAGCCTCCTGCACCTTGTGCACTCTATCCCCTTTACGATGAATAATCTTCATCAAGGCAACAACAACAACAACATACCCAATATTATCACATACCGTGAGGTATGGGGAGGGTAGTGTGTACGCAGACCTTACTCCTACCTTGTGAGGATAGAGAGACTGTTTCTAATAGACTCTCGACTCAGGAAAGCATAAGCACCACATTAATAAAAATATAAACAAGAAGGGACAGTACCAAAAAGTCATATAAAAGCAGAATAAAAATAACAAGACAGTAAGGTGATCAACAATGAAAGAAAATAATGGTTAATCATAAAAACCTACTATCAACAAAAAGCGAGACTGCGTGCCAATAGTACTGTTATAAACACTCAAGACTACCTACTCTACTAACCTAATCCTCGACCTCAATACCAACCTATTAGGGGCCATGTCCTCGGTCAGCTGAAGTTGCGCTATGTCTTGCCTAATCACCTCTCCCCACTCTTCTTTGGCCTACCTCTACCTCTCCGTAGACCCTCCAATGTCAACCTCTCACACCTCCTCACCGGGGCGTCTTTTCTCCTCCTCCTCACATGACCAAACCACCTAAGCCGCGCTTCCCGCATCTTGTGCTCAATAGGGGCCACACCCATCTTGTCGCATTAACCTCATTTCTAATCCTATCTAACCTGGTATGCCTGCACATCCATCTCAACATCCTCATATCTGCTACCTCCATCTTCTGGACATGAGCGATCTTGACTGGCCAACACTCAGCCCCATACAACATCGTCGGTCTGATCACCACTCTGTAGAACTTACCCTTAAGTTCCGGTGGCACCTTTTGTCACAAAAAACACCGGAAGTGAATATCCATTTCATCCATCCCGCCCCAATACGATGTGTGACGTCTTCATCAATCTCCATATCCCCCTGAGTATTGACCCAAGTTACTTAAAACTCTCTATCCTAGGGATGACCTGCGAGTCCAGCTTAACCTCCTCTTCCCCTCCTTGAGTCTCGCCACTGAACTTACTCTCCAAGTATTCTGTCTTGGTCCTACTCAACTTGAAACCTTTAGATTTCAGAGTCTGCCTCTATACCACTACTTGCACGTTCACACCGTCTCGCGTCTCGTCAATCAACAAAATATTATTTGCAAATAGCATGCACCATAGCACCTCCCTTGGATGTGGCACGTCAGTACGTCCATCACCAAAGCAAACAAAAAAGGACTGAGTTGTAAAGGCTCGGAAAATTTTTCTAACAAGATTAAGCCGAACTTGAGCTTAAGAGAATATTTTGTGAGACCTCGAAGTGCTTGCAAACACACATGAGGGTAATAGGATCATTACAATACTTAGGCATGAAGGTAAAATGGATTTAAGTTCCTCAAGTTGTATTATTAAAGGCATAGATTGGAATGATTGGGCTAAGAGGGAGAAAAGGATTCCAGCAGACCTGCATAGCCTTCTTGCGTAGCCTACGCAGGCTGCATAGGCAAAAACAGAATGGAAGTGAGGGGGAGGACTTAAGTTGCATAGGCTACACAGGCCTGCGTAGCCAATCTACGTACCAATTTGCCTATGCAGGATATTTTCTATAAAAATAGGGAGATTCAGGGAGAGAGAAAGAAATTTCATTTTTGGCTAAGTTTTGGGTTCTAGAGAGAAGGTGGAGCATCCCCAACCCAAATACACATCAAAGGTGAGTTTTATGATATTTTTATAATGGATTAACACTAGTTAATGATAGTATTAATACCTATATGGGTTGAAATTCATAGAGATTGCTCTAATATTCAAGAATCATTCAAAAGGGTTCAAATTAGGGTTTGAGCTACAAGAGGTAAAATCCCTACCCTACACTTAAATACATCTATGGATTAAGTATTTGGAATATATTGTGAAGTAGAAAGTACCAATTGGTTGAAGAATTATGCTAGTCCTTGAATAGGTATTGTGAGTTAGGGTTCTTGAATGGAGAAGAAGATAAATAGTGAATTTTTGAATCTTGTTAAGATGATTGGTGATCCTAGTGCTTCAATAGCTTAATCATGATTAAGTATTGAATCGTATAACGTGTATTAGGCTTAAAGGCAAATGATGGAAGCAAGTAAGGATAAAAGGGATATGTATGGGTGAATTGGGCTTATTGAAGACTTATAGTTAACTTGTGAACCTTAAATGGGTATCGACGTATATTTGGATACACTTTGATATCTTGGGATGTCTAATGTAGATATTGGCTTGTTGGCGACGTTTGAGAGTTATAAATGAATTGAAACGTCGTACTATTAATTTGAAGCTTGGACTTGAGGTAAGTTGATTAATACTTACTCTTCTTAAGGAATTTTCTCTAAAATCATATTTGAGTTATTATGTGAGTTTGTAAATGTGCATCCATACTTGTGGGGACAAGCGGGAAAGGATGTCACCATGTATTTAGAGTTGTATAGCATAAAGAACGTTTTGTTGTTTTACAATTGAAAAATCTTGTTTCTAAAGATTCGATGTCAAACGATGCTTGAGGAAAATGTTATAAGTTTTCTTCAAACTTGAGTATTGGAAAGAATATAAAATATTTGAGTGCCAAAGATGTATTTTTATGAAAAGTATTTCCTTTTGAAACTTGATTAATGGATAGCACTCGTTGTATCTTTGAAAGATGGATGTTAAATTGCTAAAGGCTTTAACATGAAAAAGATCATATGTTTGATTGTTTTATTCAAATGGTTTAGTTTGGCCATGAGCGATGATTTGATAAAAATAGATCCTTTGAGGCTAATATGCTATGAATCTATTTTTGAAATATCAAATGTTTTGGGAGTTACTAGTGGAGACCACCGAAATTTATTCGAATGTTGAGTTTGTTATCATAGAACTACGCGTGCCGGTGTAGGGAGACATTCCAAGGCTAAGCCGAGGTTTGTGGGATAAAGTCCCCCATTTAGAGGAAAAATGATCATAAAGTAATGAGGTTAAGTCAACTCGTACGGTACTACGGGAAGCCGCCCAGACAAGTTGGGTCAAATACTTGTTGCTAGGTCAATCACCTAGTAGTTGTTTATTATATCGGTGTCGGTATAGTACTCCCGGTAAAAAGGTAAAAGCTAATTTTGTTATGTTTGGGCCTAAGGAGCCAAAAGTGATTTCAATGACTTAATGAAGTTGAAATGATTTTACATGATTTTATTAGAATCATGGGTTGGTATAAATATTTTAAAACTTTATATCTTGATTTACATTTTTCTAGTCTTTTCATTTAAAATGATAAAGAGTATGATTTGATATAATTGTTATTGTTTTATATCAATGTTGGTTGCATTATTTTTGTAAAGCCTTGTCCTAGAAACTTGAGTTAGAGAGAGTCTATGACACTAATTTAGTACCGCCGTGGTGTACTTAGCCCTCATGGCCCCCTCTCCAGGGTCCCACTTACTTTAAATGTTTTCAGGATGAGATGTGGTACATGATGCGCTGATGGGGCAATATGATGACTCTCTTTCCGAAGCATATAGCAAGGCACCACTTCTATTCTGTGGTAGCCTTTATGTTGATCTTACTTACTTTTGGTTAGGTCTGTCCCAAGTATTTATTTCATCATTGTGTCTTAGAGATTCCTTAGACGATTGTTATTCTTTTTTTTGAGTTGTAATCGAGAGTTATTCGTATGTCATGCATGAAAGAAATATTGTTATCCTTTTGTATTTTTCAATTATTGAAAAATAATGGATTTAAAGACTTTGTTTTATGTATGGTTTTAATCATTTAAAATGATTGTGTTTTCAAAAAGACTTCCACATGTATTTATTTTGCATATAGATGGACATTCTTGTAATATTTGGTTCACCCGGATTGAATAGTGTGTCGGGTGCCGGTCACGTGATTTTGGGTCGTGACAAACTTGGTATCAGAGCACTAGGGTCTAATTCGAGTCCTAGGAAGTCTATGGAATTGCGTTTAGTAGAGTTTTCCTTATTGGTTCTCCACACCCATAATCGAAAGGCTACATGGACATTGAAGGATTGTCTCATTCCTTTCTTCTCACTCTAGATCGTGCGTTAAAGCTTGAAGTGAGGAGAAAATTATGTGTATGTATTGACATCCTAGCAGGGTTTACGAAGGAGAGTGTTGAGCATAATGCTTGAGATTTAAGTAACGACACTAGCTACTAGATGAGCTACCAAGAAAGAGTCGGTGCCTCTGTATATGAATATGTGGGAAAAGATAAGAAATGAAATAAAATTGATTCAAATCGAATGATGCAATAACGAATCATATGTTTTTTTTTGTCAAGAGCTAATGACTGCTTGAAGGAATATAAGACGGGAATCGCGTTGACCGCTGTCGTGATACATCGAGAATTCCTGGAGGTTTGTGCTACCAAAAAGAATAATCACATCTTGAGAGGGCATGACCCTAGCGATCTGGTATATGATTGGGACTGCTCGGGAAAAAAAGACATGAATATAATATGTCAGCTACCAGTTCTGAAATACAAGTTGAACAAGGAGAGGTAAAGTTCAATCGAGTGAATATGATAGTTTCGAGTCGACTAAAAAAGTTTGAGTCCCGAGATTGTTATAGATGGATACTGAAAGTTGATGTGGGTCAGATGGACACTTAGTATGACAAGTTGTAGTCATTATCATGTCACATGAGCTAACAACGACATGTCTAGAGTATCAAGCGCATTTCTGAGTGATCAAGGTATTATGAAGGGCATTAATTGTTAATAATAAATATTGATATACATTGCAATGATATAAAGATACTAGAATGGTTAAGTAGATGACATGTCAAAGTACGAAGTGTATAAAAGACATGACCTCAGAGGTTAAAGGGGTAAGATAAATTATTTATAAGGCAAGTTTTCATGAAAGGACGATATTAAACTTGTATAGACGGGGTATGTCTCATTAGTGTTGATAAATTTGTGAAAGGTGAAGTTTCGAGATTTTACTACAAAAAGCTTTATATGGGCCAATGGAGTAGCTGAGTATGGATTAATTGAAACTCTCACATTGTAAAGGGACTGAATGTGTTGAATGAAGTATGAGGCTAGATAATACTTTTGAGGAGTTGTAAAATATTACATGAACTAATTAAGGCTAAAGAGCTGTAGAACAGTAATATTATATTTCGAAAGTTAACGAATTGTAAGTGTTTCAAATATATGTATTGATGTCTCATGCATTCTAAAAATATTGTGTGGAAATGAGGCTAAGGATATCCTATTAGATATAGAGGATCTCATTGTGTAAACACATGTTAAAACTCATGGGTAATAAGAGTATGATCGAAAAGGAAAAATAAAAAAAAAAAGTATGGAGACATGGTTTGAAAGTCGATATGGCATGTAAAGATAGGTTGTGAGTTGCTTGTATTATAATTGCAGGGAAAAAAAGAGTTATTATTAAAAGTTTCATAAAGATATGATATACGAATTCATGTGAAGCATTCGTACTTGTTCAAAATGGTTGAGCTTCGGCTTAGAGCTTAATGAAGTCATGAAGTCGTGCTTGTTAATGACATATTCAGGCATAGACTTAGAAGCATAAGGAAGTTGTACTTGTAGAAAAATATATGTGAATATGAACTCATGAATAACACAACAGAGTTGTACTCCAAATGCGTATCTAAGCTAAGATCAATGAGTGTGCACGTTAGTAAAGTTATGAGGTCTGTATAGATACAGAAAGAGAAATATGTTAATCATGATATTGTAGTAAGGGTGGAGAATGATTATACTTAGCAACATGAGTTGTGGGTCGAAAGTGTCGTGATATTTAATAAGGTAAAGGAACCAAGAGAGCTATGATGAGTGTAAAGATTCAATCATATCGCTGGAATCAAAAGATAACACGAATATGATGATCATGAGATCTGAGTCAAACTCAGTCGGAAGTGGAGACTATAAGAATAGATTCTTGATTGGGAAATAAATGACCCTTAACATTAGGGTAGACACGTAAGTGTACCGGACAAGTGTACTTATGGTTTAAAGACTTTGTAAAGTCCATGGAAGAAGCGTAGGAGCTTGTGAACGGACTCACTTTTAGTGGGGGAGAACCATACATGTAATTTCACTTTAAGGTGATGGGTGAAGGAAAGAGAGATCTTACCTGCCGGAAACGGAAAAGACAAGTTGAATTTATCAAATATCTTCCAAGAGTAGACAAAGTATAAGAGCAATAAAGTAGGTTGTAGTGGAGCTACAAGTTTATTGTAAATAAAAGAGGTACAATATTTTTGTTGTGGAAATTAAAGAGGTAGATTATTATTGTTCGAACAAGTTGCCAATGAACAATCAAATGGTTCAAATGAGTCTTAGAAGTTCGGGTTGGGTATGAACCGACTTGAATACCAGTTTTAAAAAAAAGGACGAATAAACATGAAAATGTTATTGCGCAAAAGTAGCTGGAGGGAATAGAGAAATATTTTTTCGAGTGTATTCCTAAACATAAAGTGGGATATGTAAGTTGAGACATGATGCCCAAGTGAATTCAGTATTTCAGAAGGGAGCGATAATCCTTAAGAGGGGTCATATTGAAGGCCAAGTGTCGAAGGCCTACTGATAGTGGTATTACTATGATGAAAATATAAAAAATCCTGGCGAATGGAACCACGAATGTCGACATTAAGAAATCGATGGATGGTGTGTATGTCACAAACTTAGTAATAGCGGGGAATGACTATTTTCTATGAAGAGGGCATATTAGCTATGATGATTAACAAGTTGGGGATTGAAAAAATTTTGGCTGTGATTTTCGTAAAGGCAAGGAGATAAACTATATGTTATTGGTGAACAAGGTAAGACAATTTCGTGCTTGATTTTTGAAGGGATAAAGTAATGTTCTAAATGGATGCAGATGAACTTAAGTCTCAAGTGTTTCGAATGGATGAATGACATTATGAATAATATTCGAATAAAGGAGTTACATGATTTTGAAATTTTTTTCGCAAGAAAGTTGATAAATGGGATTCTAACCAATAAAGAAAAAAACTTCTATGTGTGAATTTAGTCAAAAAGTTTGAAAATAGAGGACGAATTATGTAAGGTTAATTTAAGCCTTATGGTGAAACTTTAGTTCTAAGAGAACTATAAAAGATGTAGGGATAGAAATAAATACATGGCGTCTCAAGTGTAAAGTTGTTATTCGGGCGGACTTCACCAAGTACATGGTTTAAGAAATATGATGTAATATTCATAAAATGGAATTGTTAATGAAAAGTGTTGCAAGCCACAGATGGAAGCGCCTTTTTTTCGAGGTTGCGTAAGGTTTCTAAAAAGAGAAAATGTGTGCACGTGAGTTTACTTTGCTATCAGAACTACCTTTGGTGGATTTGATAATATAATTGCCTAACTACGAGAGTATACTTGCGATGAGTCACGTGTGATTCATATGGTGAATGAGATAACCTTAAAGGTAATGCTATTCTCTATTCTTGGTAGCATGTTTGGATATTAATAGTTATGGTTCGATTTACAGGGAAGGATCAATTTAGATTCTTGTCGAGTCCGTGGTTGGGAATTCAAAGTATTGCTTCAGCTAAAGTATATTAGTGTAATCATGACTTCGAGGAGGTTACTTGAGTGGACTAGGAGAATATGAAAAATTGGATATCCATACTTGTTCGGAACTATATTTATGACTACTTAAAATCTTCAAATTTGGTGAATATCGTATTTTGACTCCGTGGGGCGAATAAGTAATTTATTTATATTAATTATAAGTTGAGGGTTGCACATATTATTAGTGTTGTTGATTCAGTTATTGCCTATGATGGCTACATTTGATTCATTATAATAGATTTTATTATTGTGATGCCGAAAGTGGCTATGCAATTATGATTTGAGGCATATGAGGTCGATATTATATTGTTGATATTGCTATGATGTGTAGAATAGCGTTGGATTCTTTATTTGTATCCTTGTGGCTTGCTAGCAAGTGAAGAAGATTTAGATAGGCCTAGAAACAAAGGAAGCTCTACCGAAATTTTTGAGAATTTGGAGAATTAGTCAAAAGGGATGAATAATAATGAGGTCATGCAATGGTCAAAAAGGGTTGTGATTGGATATTTGAACTTGATTTCGTCTTCACCATGACATGAAGGCTGTTACCTGAATTCACGAAGATGGCGTGGACATTAACACGCGAAAAATTAGAAATCATCCTAAATTCTTGTTTTATGGCCGTAAAGTATTAAAAAAATAGAACGGACATGGTGAAGCAATGAGTATTATTCATTAAGTCGTTTCTAATGAGCCCGCAAATTTTAGGTGATTCAGAACCCGTCGCCCGAATTCATGAAGATAGCGTGGATATTAGCACATGAAAAATCGAAAATCGTCTTGAATTTCTGTTTTATGGCCCTAAAACGCCAAAACGAGGAATGGTCATGGAAAAATATTAATTATTATTTATTAGGTTATTTTTTATGGGCCCAAAAGTTTTTAGGTTATTCGGAGCTCGCCCGAATTTATGAAGATATCATGGACATTAGCACACGAAAAATTAAAAATCATACTGAATTCCATTTTTGTGGCCCTAAAATGCCAAAAAATAAGGAATGGTCATGTCAAAGCAATGACTATTGTTCATTAGATAGTTCTTGTGGGGCCACAGAATTTTAGTCAATTCATAGCTTGTCCCTCGATCAGGAAGATGCCATGGACGTTATCACACTAAAAATTAGAAATCGTCTTGAATTCCTGTTTTATAGCCCTAGAACACCAAAAAAAGAGGAACAATCATGGCAATGTAATCACTATTTTTCATTAGGTAGTTTTTGATGAGCTCACAAAGTTTTAGGTGATTCGGGGCCCGTCGCCCTAATTCATGAAGATGGCGTGACATTAGCACTCAAAAATTGAAAATCATTCAAAATTCCTATTTTATGGTCCTAAAACGTCAAAAATGATGAACTATCATGACAAAACAATGACTTTTGTTCATTAGGTCATTTCTGACGGGCCCACAAAATTTTAGGCGATTCAAAGTACGTCTCCCGAATTCATGAAGTTGGCATGGACTAAAGCACTAGAAAACCAGCAGACCTGCATAGCCTACGTACGGCACTACGGGAAGCCGTAGAGTATAAGCTATGACGACATGAGAAGGTAGAGGGCAAGTGATCATTACTTAAAGTAATGAGGTTAAGTCAACTCGTACGGCACTACGGGAAGCCGCCCAGACAAGTTGGGTCAAATACTTGTTGCTAGGTCGATCACCTAGTAGTTGTTTATTATGTCGGGTGAAAAGGTAAAAGCTAATTTTGTTATGTTTGGGCCTAAGGAGCCAAAAGTGATTTCAATGACTTAATGAAGTTGAAATGATTTTACATAATTTTATTAGAATCATGGGTTGGTATAAATGTTTTAAAAGTTTAAATCATGATTTACATTTTTCTAGTATTTTCATTTAAAATGATAAAGAGCATGAATTGATATAATTGTTATCGTTTTATATCAATGTTGGTTGCATTATTTTTGTAAAGCCTTGTCCTAGAAACTTGAGTTAGAGAGAATCTATGACACTTATTTAGTACCGCCGTGGTGTACTCAGCCCTCAGGGTCCCTCTCCACGGTCCCACTTACTTTACATATTTTCAGGATGAGACGTGGTACATAATGTGCTGATGGGGCAATATGATGACTCTCTTTCCGAAGCATATAGCAAGGCACCACTTCTATTCCGTGGTAGCCTTCATGTTGATCTTACTTACTTTTGGTTAGGTATGTCCCAAGTATTTTTTTCATCATTGTGTCTTAGAGATTTCATAGACAGTTGTTATTCTTTTTTTTTGAGTTGTAATCGAGAGTTATTCGTATGTCATGCATGAAAGAAATATTGTTATCCTTTTGTATTTTTCAATTATTGAAAAAATAATGGATTTAAAGACTTTGTTTCATGTATGGTTTTAATCATTTAAAATGATTGTGTTTTCAAAAAGACTTCCGTAAGTATTTATTTTGCATATAGATATACATTCTTGTAATATTTGGTTCGCCCGGGTTGGATAGTGTGTCGGGTGCCGGTCACGTGATTTTGGGTCGTGACATGAGTGTCGACCCCTGATGCAACTCCATCATAACTAAAAAATGGTCTGAAGCCTCACCCACCGTCCTCACTCGGGTCTTTACTCCATCATACATGTCCTTAATCAACCTAACGTAGGCAACAGGTACACCTCTAGCCTTCAAACATCTCCACAAAACCTCCCTCAAAACTTTATCGTATGCCTTTTCTAAGTCGATGAACACCATATGCAAGTCCTTATTTCTCTCCTTATACTACTCCATCAATCTCCTAACAAGGTGGATGGCTTCTGTAGTCGAACGCCCCGGCATAAACCCAAACTAGTTCTCGGAAATAGACACACTCATCCTCACCCTTTGCTCTACCACTCTCTCCCAAACTTTCATAATATGGCTAAGCAGCTTGATACCCCGATAGTTATTCCAATTTTGGATATCACCCTTATTCTTGTATACAGAAACCATTGTGCTTCACCTCCACTCTTCGGGCATCTTCTTCATTCTAAAAATGACATCAAATAATATAGTGAGCCACTCCAAGCCTGCTTTGCCCGCACTCTTTCAAAACTCCACCGGAATTTCATCCGGCCTGGTCGCTTTGCCCCTGATTATCTTATGAGTAGCCTCCTCAACTTCATCAACTCTAATCTACCTACAATACCCAAAGTCACAATGACTCCCGGAGAGTCCTAAATCACCCAGTACAATGCTCATATCCCCATCATCGTTTAAGAGACTATGGAAGTAGATCCGCCATCTCTGACGGATAAGCCCCTCATCCACAAAACTCTACCTTATTCTTCTTCATAGATGCACTTCACTTGGTCCAAGTCCCGCGCCTTCCTTTCTCACGCCTTGACTAACCTGAACAACCTCTTATACCCACCCCGGCCCTCGAGTTCATCATACAAATGACTAAAAGCTGCAGTCTTGGCCGCCGTAACTGCTAGATTTGCCTCTTTCTTAACCAACTTATAATGCTCCCTATTCGCCTTCTTCTCCTCGTCGTCTATACTTTCCACTAGCTTCAGATACACTGCTTTCTTGATTTTTACTTTTTCTTGCACCTCTCCATTCCACCACCAGAATTCCTTGTGACTACCAGAGTAACCCTTTTAGACCCCTAATACCTCTCTCGCAGCTTCCCTAATGCACTGCGCAGTCGTGGTCCACATAGCGCTTGTGTCCCCATTACTCCTCCAAGCCCCCATATTCACTAGCTTGACCCCTAACTCACACGCTTTAGCTTCCGTCAAGGCTCCCCACTTGATCCTATGTTGGCTATACATCGCCCTCTTCCTCGTGATCTCAAGGTCCATGACCATGAGCCTATGAACGATCGAGAGGTTCTCACACGGTATGACCTTGCAATCCGTGCAAAGACCTCTATCGGACTTCTTATTTCCTGCAGAAGTTCTTGTGAAAAGATTTCAGAATAGCCAAAGATTTAATACCGGAAGAGTGTTGAAATTTCTAAGAAACAAGAGTAGAGATGATTTGGATGTAAAAAGTTTGAATGAATGAAATGGGATATTTATAGTTTCCAAATAACGGTTCAAATCAGGAAGTGGCCGACCAGCGAATCGCGAGCATTTAATGCCATGAAGATGTGACTGACGAGACATTTTGTTCAATTTTTTGTTTATGGTGTTGAACATCGAGGGGAGATATCAGAGGCTCATATCGTTTCTCGTCGATTATTCTCCAAAAAATGAGGGGACTATCTATATACGGTCGAAGTAGAGCTCGACTTCAACTTGGTAGATTAGGTTCGGAATATGGCGATCACGGATTGAAGATCAACCTTGAGTCTCACCGAACTAGAACCCGAGGCCGGAAAACCTACCTTCGAGGAAAATTGAGTCTGGTGTCGACCTTAGCCTCGAACGAGCCCGAGGATAACTATCAGAAGACTGAAATATCTGTGACTGGACGGATTTGTTTTTATCATCAAACTTAATTTTTAAATTTCCTCTCTTTCTTTTACCTACCAAAGAAATGGCAAATATTTCAAAGTCCATTCCCCAAAAAGAAACTCCCTCTGCCTCATTACTGGCTGTAGAGGAATGCGTTTCATCTGCTGTTACTGAGGAACTGACACCGGAACCTCATATGAAGATGTTCATTCCTACGGGGTGCCCAATCGGTGCCGATTTTAAGGTCGAGAAAACTTCCTCGGTACCGGGTCGGTGCGAACAGGTCTCGAGATATATATGCTCGATCACCGACAGCTTCCTCTCCAAGGTCAAGGAAGACTGCAACTGGGCTGATAAGCACGTGGTGGTTCCTTCGCCTGAGGAAGCGATTACTACCCACATTGAGGGTTTTTTAAGTGTTTACACTTATCCCTTCACGTTGGGTCCCTTGGATCCGGTCAACATCGCCTTATGTCAAATTCATACCTCTTTCTGGAGGATAGTAATTCTCCTCCGCTTATTCGTAAACAAAATCTAAGGGTGTCCTTTCACCATCGATCGAGAGGGACTAATAAAACTTGCCCGTCGGTCTAGTAAGGCTCCATTCTCGAGCATCGACGAGGATCAGGACCGAGGCTAGTTAGACCGATTTGTTCGAGTGAATACCTCAGATTTAATCCCGGTCGAGGATATGTTATTTCTCGAAAAATAGAACATGAAATATAAGTATAACCTTGCCTTCAAGATTTCAGTTAAGGCCTTTTCATTTTCTTCCCTTCTCACCAATTTTTCGGGGTGGTGCAACTGTCACTCGGATGCCGGATGCAGTTCCTCGACTCAAGGAATGGGTCGAGGTCATCGTGTCCTAGAAACCATATTCCGAGCACACATGGCGCAAACTTTCAAAGGACCGGTGGGAGGCCCGTTCTCTCGGTAAGATTATGCTCTCGACTGAACAACACTTATTCCTCCGTCCTGTCGAGTCTTTACTTCTTTTTCTTTTCTTTGTATGTCTTCCCAAGGATGTTGCAATGAGTCCCTCATTCGGTGATGAAGATATCTTCCCTGAACCATCTGCTTTGAGGAAGGATAAAGAGAAGAAAAGAAAACGAACTACGAGTTCTCCGAGCTCCGAGAAGAAGAAATCGAGGAGGAGGCTGGTGCGCAAATGCAACGAAAGTACCAGCACCCGATAGCTCCCATCGGACTCACTACATCAGTTAAGGGATGATTCCGAAGAAGAATAAGAAGTTTCTGAATCGGTGGCCCGAGTGCGACCGCAGTTCGAGGGACGAAAGGGCCCCGAACCACCCCGAACCAGGGGGGTCGGTGGAGAGGCAGTGGCCGAGGCCTTGGAACTAGAGAGGGGCGAGGTCATTTTGCCTCAAGTTAGGGAGGCCGATAAGGAGGTCGCGGTAGGTATTTCTTGTGTAGAGGACAATGCCCCGAAGGACGCACTCAGAGTGATAGATATCTCGGAGTCGCCTTAGTTTACTGACTTTATGATCAACGAGGCCCAAACGCTGAAAGGTCACCTCGACGAAGGGCCCCAAGGGGTAGCAGACTTTAACAACTTCTTTTATGGCTTAGATTCTACCGCCTCGAAGGACGTCACCGGGTTGGGCGACTTACCGGTACCAAAGAAGAGACCGTCTTTGGGAGCCAGCGGGCCTTCTATAAGTCTGAGACTAGTAAACTGGTTCCCAGCTCCGAGTGCAGATCCTAACCGGAAGCGGTCGATTATCATGTCCATTCTAGAGGATGCCCGAATTCTCTCTGCCCCTGTAGGAGTTTCCAGTTATCTTTGGTGCCTTGTGACAAAAGAGGATAAAGCTAAGATGGGCGAGGTAGAAGTGCCATGCCTTTTCAACGAAGCACAACATGCGTTAAATGGGGTAATTTTGAATGCCTCTTTATTATGTACTTAGGTTAATTTGCAAACAATTGTAACTATTTTCTTTGTGCTTGCAGGCCTCGGTGCTTCATCATGAGACTTTTCTCTGATATCGAGAAGAGTTAAACCATCATAAGGCATGAGGCTGAGACTCAAGAGCTCACTAAGAAGATGGATGCTTAAGAGCTTCTCAGTAAGAAACTCCAGGTCGAGCTAGAAGCGGTTCGAAAGGAGCATGCCGACCTGGTCGAGCAGGTAAGAATAGTATTTAAAGTTAGCGATGATGAGTCAGACACAATGACTAATGGTTTGAACCCGCAGGTTCAAAAGAAACTTGACCAGATCAAGCATCTCCAGGTGGAGGTGTACACGATAAAAGCTGAGGCCGAAGAATAGAAAAGAAACATGGACCGCTTGGCCTCGGAAAAGGAGACTGCCCGGGCAAAATTGGCTTTGACTGAGGTCCAGCTCCGATTTGCAAAGGAAAAGGCCATGGTACAGGCCAAAAAGGTCACGGAGCTCTAGTCTCAACTGAGCTCGGTAGTCTTCGGTCAAAGAAATCTGGCCAAGAAGCTTGAGGCGGATAAGTCAGAGATCACCGTGGTCAAGGCCGAGGCCGATGAGAAGGTGACCCAGCACAAGGCCGATACCTAGGCGGCTCATGACCAAGTGAGAAATATTGTGGAGCATACGAAATGCCAATATCGAATGGAGGCCCTCAAGGGAGTTCATGCCGAGAGTTTTGACTTGTTGGCTAAAATCGAGAATGCCAAGGTATTCGAAGCCAAGGCCAGGAAACTGGCTTATCCCTAGGAGAAAGATACGAGGGGTCTGAAGATTCGAGTGAGTCTGAAGGTGGCGGAGACCCCGAATGTGATGATGTGTCTCTCGACAAAGATTAGGCGGCTTCTGTTTGACTTTTTTTCTTTGCATTTTGTATTTTGTCAGGGCTTGTCGTGCCGTTGTAAAGATTATATATATAATACAAGATTTTCGATAATTCTTTGAGCTTTTCCTTTCTCTTTATGTTTTGCAAATATTGAAATGCCTTAGCACTAAATAGTTAGGTCCTGATCGGGGTTTTGAACAAGCCTTGCCTTTGATTATTCTTAAGGCAATGCAGGAATTTTTGGTATGACCGGAAACTTTTCCCAAAGTACTTATAATTCCCTAGATTATAATTTTGCCGAAGGTTCCTTTTGTTACTGGCTTTGGACGTCTCCGAGCCTTTTTTAATATAATCGTAGTCTTTTCGAATCCGGGCAATGATAAATAAGCTTTGCGCCCTCGGGTTTTGTGATCCCGGAATGGCCATAGCCTTTTAGTTGGGGCAATGCCAAATAAGCTTATGACCCCGAGGTCTGATAACTCGGATCCTCCGAGTTTGTTTTCGGGTGGCAGTCCCCAAGTGAGAGCGATTGTTCGAACTCGAATTAAGGTGGCCCTTGTTCGCGATACCTTTAGGGGTACGTATGTAGGATATTCTTCGAGAAATGTAAGAAATATTTTAAAGGACAAGATGTTTATGCGCAAGGAAGATACTTCTTTTTATTTTTGTGCATAACAGTTACACATGTATACATGCTTTGTGCCAGGGTCTGAGCAGTCTATGTGGGCACAGTTCGTTTGACCGTTTGGCCCTTACAATGAATTCTATCGATCGAGACTCTTCAATCTTGAAGTCTCTTTCCATGCTAAAGTCGATATCCGAGGGTAATGCCCCAGTGTTCGGGGTTGATCGAAGAGAGTCCTTGAATGTTGCTGTGATCATCATCACCGGCTCGTATCCGGTCTTCAACACTAAGTTAGCACGATTTATTGGTTGCCTCGTTAAAAACCTTGCCGGAAAACACATTTGGGACAAAACCGATTCAAGGGAAAAAGAGTGCAACGCGTGCTTTTAGACCTAAAATCTCGTATCATCCCTTATTTGTTACTTGCAAGAGTTAATTTAAAATGTAAATAAAGGGAAGAACGGGGTCATACCTTAGTAGTATCGCTTCAAGTGAGTTATATTCCAGTTGTTCGGTAGTTGCTCGACGTTCATTGTTCCGAGTTTGTAGGATCCTTTTCCGGTGATCTCGATAATTTGGTACAGTCCTTCCCAATTTGGCCCCAATTTTCCTTCGTTCAGGTTTCGGGTGCCCAGTGTGACCTTCCTTAGTACCAAGTCCCCAGTATTGAAGTGTCAAAGGATGGCCCTTCGATTGTAATACCTTTCAATCCGCAGTTTTTGGGCGGCCAATCGGACAAGGGCGACTTCGCGCCCTTCATCTAATAGCTCCAGGCTCGTACTCATAGCCTCATTGTTTGATTCCTTTATTGCATATCGGAATCTAATACTTGGTTCTCCAACTTCAACCAGAATCAAAGCTTTGACACCATAAACTAAATAAAATGGGGTAGCCCCGATACTTGACTTCGAAGTCGTACGGTTTGCCCATAGGACTTCAGGTAGTATTTCCTTCCATCTTCCTTTGGCATCAGTTAACCTCTTTCTAAGTAGATTCGGCTTGTCCATTCCCACTAGGGTGGTAGGTGTTTATAAGATCCTTTTGATCTTGTGGTCTTCAAGGAATTTGGTTCCTTTGCTTCGGATGAATTATTTCCCATTGTCGCATACAATCTCGACCGACATTCTGAAACGGCATATTATCTGGTCCCAAATGAAATCGATGAATTCCTTTTCCCTGACCTTCTCGTACGCATGGGCTTCCACCCATTTAGAAAAATAGTCAGTCATAAACAATATAAATTGAGCCTTACCGGGTGCTAATAGAAGAGGGCCAAAGATGTCCATTCCCCACTTCATGAACGACCATGGTGACAAAACCGAATGCAATAAATCCCCGGGTTGATGAATCATTAGAGCGTGTCTTTGGCATTCATCACATTTTCGAACGAATTCCTTTGCGTTTTTTTCCATGTCGATCCAGTAGTAACCGGCTTTGACTAATTTTCGAACAAGCGATTCGGCGCCCAAATGATTTTCATAGGTACCTTCGTGGATTTACCTCAGACCCTAGACATATTTCAAGTGGGCCATCGAATGCTCCTCTGAACTGGGTTCCGTCTTCGGACATGCTAAATGAGGTTGCCTTTGCACGCAGGGCCCTCGATTCTTTTGTATCTGAGGGCAGTTTACCGGTCCTGAGATATTCCATGTACTTATTCCTCCAGTCCCATGTTAGGCTCGTTGAGTTAATCTCGGCGTGGCCTTCTTCCATCACCCATCTCATAAGTTGTACGACCTCTCCTGAGTTGAACTCGTCGTCTTCGACCGGCGACCCCAAGTTAGCGAGGACATCGGCCTCGCTGTTTTGATCCCGAGGTACATATTGCACTGTCCATTCTTTGAACCGATGTAATGTCACATATAACTTGTCCAAGTATCTTTGCATTCGTTCTTCTATGACCTCGAATATTCCATTTACTTGGTTTACCACGAGGATGGAGTCACACTTGGCTTCGATCACCTCTGCCCCCAAGCTTTTGGCTAGTTCAAGGCCTGCAATCATGGCCTCGTATTCGGCCTTGTTGTTTATCAATTTCACAGTCTTAATAGATTGTCCAATTATATTACCTGTTGGTGGCTTTAGTACGATGCCAAGTCCGGACCCTTTTGCGTTTGAGGCACCATCCGTAAAGAGGGTCCAGATTCCCGAAGAAGTTCTTGAGTTAATTAATAGATCTTTTTCGATCTCGAGTATTAGGGCCGGCGTAAAGTCGGCCACAAAGTCTGCCAAAATTTGAGACTTGATGGTTGTCTAAGGTCGATACTCAATATCGTACCCACTTATTTCTATGGCCCACTTGGCCAACCGTCCCGAGAGTTTGGGATGATGCATAACGTTTCTCAACGGGTAAGTAGTTATGACACATATGAGGTGACACTGGAAGTACGATTTTAGCTTCCTAGTGACGCTTAGCAGAGCGAGTGCCAGTTTTTCTAGGTGGGGGTACCTAGTTTCGGACTCATCTAAGGTTCTGCTAACATAGTAAATTGGAAATTACGTACCTTGCTCTTCCGAAACTAAGACTTCATTTACCGCTATCTCCGAGACCACCAGGTATAGGTACAATTGTTCATCTGCCTTTGGTGTGTGAAGCAGCGGTGGGCTCGATAAAGTACCTCTTGAGTTCCTCCAAAGATCGTTGGCATTCCGGGTTCCACTTCCGAGGTCCACGAGAAGATATTCTTCTTCTTCAATAGTGCGAAGAATCAGTGACTTTTGTCGGATGACCTGGAAATAAATCGCCCCAGGGTTGGATACCATGAATCCGAGGAACTTACCTGACCCCACTCCAAACGCACATTTTTCCGGGTTCAGCTTCATATTGTATTGCTTCAGTATGTTGAAGGTTTCCTGCAAATATTTTAAATAGTCATCTTCTCGCAGGGACTTAATTAACATGGCGTCAATGTAAACTTCCATTGATTTTCCTATTTGTTCCTCGAACATCCGATTTACTAGGCGTTGGTATGTGGCACCAATATTTTTTAATACAAACGGAATTACGTTATAATAGTATGCGCCGTATTTAGTGATGAAGGAAGTTTTTTCCTGATTACCGAGTCCATCCGTATTTGGTTGTACCCGAAATAGGCGTCGAGAAAACTGAGGATCTCGTGTCCGGCCGTGGCATCGATCATACGGTCAATGTTGGGCAAAGGAAATGAGTCTTTGGGACATGCCTTATTCAAATCTTTGTAGTTTACACATATTTTTTGTTTATTCATTTTTTTAGGATCTACCACTATGTTTGCTAACCAATCCGGGTATTTAACCTCCTCAATACACCCTATTTTAAGTAGTTTAGATATCTCGAACTGGGATCTCCTCTTCTGATTGACCGGGTGAAACTTCAGGTCCAAGCTTAGCTTGTGAGTGGTTATCTCCAGTGGGATCCCTGTCATGTCAAGGTGGGACCAAGCAAAACAATCTTCGTTAGTAATAAGAAATTGAATGAGGTTTTCCCTGAGCTCGAAGCTTAACCACATGCCCAAGTATACCTTTCGATCGGGCAAGCGTTCTCTCAATATGACTTGTTCCAGATCTTCAACCGTCGATTTAGTGGCGTCGGATTCATCGGGGGCGATAAAAGATCTGGTAACCCCGTAATCATCATCCTCAAATTCCCTTTGTTTGTCTGAATATGCCAAGGATGGTATCAGTGATTGCTATTTGGCCCCGTTTTTGACCATCTGGTTCGGATCCTTCGGTGTTGAGATTGCATATGCCGGTATCACCTCCTCGACCACGAACATTTCCTTTGCAGTCGGTTGTTCACCGTAGACTATTTTGACTCCGCCAGGTGTTGAGAATTTCAGTGCCTGGTGTAGTGTTGAGGGCACCGCCCTCATGCTGTGTATCTATGGCCTCCCGAATAAAGCGTTGTACCTCATGTCCCCTTCGATCATATAAAATTTAGTCTCCTGGATGGTCCCGACGGTATTTATCGGTAACGTTATTTAGCCCATAGTGGTCTCGCATGCCACGTTGAATCCGTTTAGAACTCGAACTGCAGGCACGATTTGGTCTTGTAGACCGAGTTGCTCCACAACCCTTGATCGAATGATGTTGGCTGAGATACATGGATCAATTAACACACATTTAACCCAAATTTTATTAACGAGTACAGATATTACCAATGCATCATTATGGGGCTCTACGATTCCTTCCGCATCTTCGTCGCTGAAAGATAAAGTTCCTTTCGGTATGTAGTCTCGAGTTCGTTTCTCCCTAGTGATGGATACTTTGGTGCGTTTCAACATCGGCTCTTACGGGATATCGACCCCACCAATGATCATGTTAATGACGTGCTGAGGTTCTTCTTATTCTGCATGTTTGTTAGAATCCCTGTTCCTAAAATGATTCTTGGCTCAGTCGCTCAAGAATTATCGAAGGTGTCTATTGTTGAACAGTCGGGCTACGTCCTCCCTCAGATGTCGACAATCCTCTATTATGTGACCGTGAGTGCCATGATATTTGCACATATGGTTAGGATCCCTTTAGGTTGGATCGGATTGTAGAGGTCGAGGCCATTTGGTATCTTTGATACGTCTGATAGCCGATACAATGGCGGCAACATCGACATTAAAGTTATATTCCGATAGCTCGGCACTTCTTTAGGCCCGATGGGTCTGTTGAAGCCATATTTGGTCATGATTCCCCGGTTACTTTGTCCTCGATAATTTCTTCTTTCGTTTCTTATGGAGTTCCGACCGGACCCACTGCTTCTCCGATCTCCACTATATGGCCGATACCGATCCATGTTTGGTCTCGGTTCACGATGAAGTCTCTCTTGATTTTGTCGAGGGTTCTAACAGGATAAACAGGCCCCGAGAGGGCCCAAGTTGGTCGTCTTTGACTCTTATTTTTGATTGATACTGGTTATGCACATCGGCCCAGGTAACAGCTAAGTATTCTATCATATTATGCTTCAGCTATTGTGAAGCCACTGAGCTTCGAATATTGAGTCCCTCAGTGAAATATTAAACATCCCAATCATCAACGACCAGTGGCAGATCCATTCGTTCCATTTTAAACCGGGACACGAACTGTCTGAGCATCTCGTTTTCCTTCTATTTGACTTTGAAAAGGTTTCATTTCCTATTCTCGACCTTGATGGCATCAGCGTGTGCTTTTATGAAAGAGTGTGCAAGCATAGCAAATGAGTCAATAGAATTAGGAGGCAAATTGTGGTACCATATCATATCTCCCTTTGACAAGGTCTCTCCAATTATTTTCAGCAGAACAGACTCTATTTCATTGTCCTCCAAATCGTTCCCTTTGATGGCATATGTATAAGAGGTCACATGCTTATTTGGGTCGGTCGTTCAATTATACTTAGGTATCTCGGGCATACGAAAGTTCCTGGGGATCAGCTTTGGAGCCGCGCTCGGAGGAAAATATTTTTGCACGAACTTCATGGAATCCAAACCTTTTAATATTGGAGGCGCTCCTCAGATTTGGTCTACCCTGGAGTTGTAGGTCTCCACCTTTTTGTCATTAGCTTCGATTTTCTTTTCCCCTGATTCTACCCGTTTCGTCAGCTCCTCGAGCATCTTTATTATCTCGGGGTTAGCCCCCGATTCGAGTTCATTTGTCCTTTTTATGACCAGTTTATCCCTGCGGGTGACTTCCCGGGGCGGATTGGGCTCAATCCCGCTTGGTGCACAGCCCTGGTTCTGCAACTGTGCTATCGCCGCCTCTTGAGCCTGCAGCATTTCGAAGATCATTCGTAGACTGATCCCGTCTACTTCAATGTTTTGTGTGTTTCGAGTTGCCGATCGGGCTCCACCACGAACGTTATTTTTGGGGTTGGTAGGCAAGTTTGCATCGATAGCCACATGTGAATTGACGTCGATCGGATCTGTGATCGGAATTCCAATAGGATCAGTACGTGGTACCTTATACCGGGCGCTATGTTGTTGTTTTTACCTTGATGACCGGACTCGTTGTCAACATGTAGGGGTGCTGATTGAGAGTTTGACATTTTGTGTTTTAGTATGGAATCAAAGACACTTCAAAGAGCAAGTGTAAAGTTGTGTGTGTTATGAAGATTCGTATCAAATAACCACTATTATCCTTTATCCCCACGGTGGGCGCCAAACATTTACCCTTAAAATCGGATAACAATTGAATTTATGTATGGTTTTAAGGATACGTGGTCTAACTTGATACAAAATGAGAAATCAGATTAATATTGAAATAAGCAATGAAAAAATAAATGCAAACCACACAAGTTGAACAATCTTAGCCTTGAAGATTAATCACGCTCGAGTCAGAAATGCTTTTTATCGATACCGGAACAGAATGACAAGATAAATGAGAACTAGAAATAATAATATATTGCTTTGTGATACGTGTTATAATCTTTTGAATGAATTATCAGACCCCATTTATATAGTAGATGAGTCTTATTCTAGGTACATTTCTATACAAGGTAAAAATCTCTTGATTTGCTGATTACCGGTTCCTTGCTGATACGTGACGAGATCCTCGCCGTAATATTCGTCCGGTCGCGGTTATTTCGGTCTTCTATTAGTTATCCTCGAGCTCGTTCAAGGCTAAAGTCGACACCAGACTCAATTTTTCATGAAGGCAGGTTTTTCGACCTGGGGTTCTAGCTCGGTGAGACTCGAGGTCGATCTTCAGTCTGTGGTCGCCATGTTCCAAACCTAATCAACCAAGTTGAAGTCGAGTTCGACTTCGACCGTATACAACTTCTTTCTTCTTCTACGTTTTGGTCCTCTTCTTTTTTCCTTTTTTAAGGCGAAGAAAAGAAAAGTCGTCGAGTGCCGAGTTGACGGGAAATTCCATGACGTCCCATAAAAGGATAAATCCATGATGGCATATAGATGATCAAATACACAACAACAACATATAGAAGGACAAATCCCTCACAACATATAGAAGGACAGATACATCACAATACATAAACGATAAATCTGCATCGCCATATGGACGGACAAATCCACATCACCATATAGACGGAAAAACTCACATCACCATATAGACTGAAAAATCCACATCACCATATAGAAAGATCAACTCGCAACAAGAATGGCTTAAGCTGAAAAGGAACTTCAATGTCCATCCTAAGCTTGGAAGATTATAGATCCTTTTAAGGGAAAACCCACTAAGAGGTCGACTTAAGGTGCAAAGGGACTTAAACATCCACCTTAAGATTGAAAAATTATAAAGCTTCAACCCGATGGTTTGGTGGACTTGACGGCTTCGACTTGAACACTTGGCAAACTTCGATGCTTTATCTCGAAGAGCGGTGGACTTTTAAAATTCTTACTTGAAAAATTAGCAGACTTAAAAACATCAACTTGAAAACTTAGAAGGCTTGAATACTTCAACTTGAATACCGGTGAATATGAAGGTTGACGGACTTGAATACTTCAACTTGAAGACTTCAGCTCAAAGACTTGCAGGGCTTAAATACTTCAACTTAAAGGCCAACGAATGCTTGAATACTTCAACTTGAAGACCGGAGGACTTACAAACTTCAACTTGAAAAATTGACGGACTTGAAGACTTAGAGGGCTTAAACATTTCAACTTGAAGACCGGAGAGCTTGAAAACCGACTAACTTAAAGACTTGGCAGACTTTGAATACTTCAAACTGAGGCCATAGCAACCAAGATGAATTCAACTTGGCTTGGCATTAAAAACTTCAATTTGAAGATTTGAACTTCCAATAAAAGACTACATCTATCCATCAGAGATGTCAATTTGCTACGAAGGCTTGCCCCTATTGAACCATCAATCTTTGATAAGGTACAAAGTTCAATCAAAGAATACATGTAAGCCCATTTTTTTAAGTCCCGGTCAAGTGGATTATATTCAATCATGCTTCATTCGAACAATGATTGGGGAAATCTATCTTTTGAACTCATGCGACTGAACTTAGAATAAAACTTGAAGCTGCCTTCGTACCTCGGCGAAGAGAATCAAATCATACCGTAGTTCATAATGGGTAATTTTTTTAGTGTCCTAACTTTTGCTTAGGCTACCTCTTTCGAGGTTTTCAACCTATCAGCCATTTTTTTAACCTGTACATAGTTTATACTCTTGCGAGCCAGGAGTAACATGCAATTTATGCTCTTGCGTTAAGGAATGTAGCAACATGCAGTTTAGACTCGTGCGTTCATGAGCGTAGTAATTTGAAGATTTAGCTCAAGTTTTAAGAGCTTCGTGACTTGAAGATTTACCTCTAAGTTGAAGAGCTTTGCAACTTAAAGTTTAGCTCGAATTTGAAAAGCTTTGCGACTTAGAGCCTTTACTCGATTTTGAAGAGCTTCCGACTTGAGTTTTTGCTCGAATTTAAAGAGGTTTGCAACTTGACCACTTTGCTTAAATTTGAAGAGCTTTACAACTTGAAGACTTTGTTCGAATTTGAAGAGCTTTACGTCTTAAAGATTTAGTTCAAATTTAGGGAGTTTCGTGACATATAATGTAGGCTTGTATGCCAAAAAGCCTTATAACTTGCAGTATAGGCTCGTACGTTGAAGAGAATTATAACTTGAAGTTTAGGCTCGTGCGGTGAGGAACGTTGCAACATGCAGTTTAGGATCGTGCATTAAGGGGCATTATAACTTTCAGTTTAGGCTCGACCGTTAAGGAGCGTTATGACTTGCACTTTAGGCTCATGTGTCAATGAGCATAGTGACATATATAGACTCTTTGATTTCATTCTCGGATGAAAACTTGCCCCCATCTTTGCCTTCTTGTTCTTCTTCTTCTTCATCATAAGGCTCAAAGACAATTAGCTCTTGGTCTCCACTTGTTGCCATACTTAGTTCCATATCATAAGAATAAGTTGCTAGTTCTTCAAATGTTTTGGGATTTATGCCTTATAAGATATAGCGAAGACCCTAACTTATGCCTTGAATGCACATTTAGATGCTAAAAGTTTCGCTAAGGCGATCTTTGCAGTTAAGGATTAAGCTCATCCAACGATTCATAAAGTCAATAACTGGCTCATTCTTTTGTTGATACGAGTGTAAGTTCAATCATGCTTATGATGCTTCTTGTGCTATAGAAATGATTGAGAAACTCTAGCTCCAACTGCTCCCAATTATCGATGGAACCAGATTCGAGATTTGTGTACCAATAAAATTCATTACCTTTGAGAGATCACGCAAATTGTTTGACAAGATAACCGCCATACGTTCTAGCATTATTGCAAGTTTCAACAAAAGTTTGCTATATGTTGTCTCGGATTTCCCTTGTCATCGAATTGTTGCAACTTAGGAGGTTGATAACCAACATGCATCATCAAGTTATCGATTCTTTGCGTGTACTGCTTGCATATATGAGAGATAATTTGGACGACTCAAGCTTATCTTTGATAGCCTCTATGATGAAGTCCTTTAATTTCTCAACGGGAATCAGACCTTCAGCGAAGACTTGAATCTCCTAAGTTGTCGTTGCTTACTTTTTGGAGGAGTCTTCTTTTTCTTGTGATATTTGAAGATTTAAAGGTGCTTGTGTGGATTCTCCTGCTACTATTCTATCCAATGTATTTGTTAAATTAGAAAGTTTAGCATCTTGATTACATGCGCTTTGACAAGCTGTCACGCCCTGAACCTGGGGAGCGAGACCGGCACCCGGTGCCTCACCTATCCATGCGTACCAACTTGCGACTAAGGGACTCTGAACATATAATATCATACTTTGGTCGTGGGCCACACTGCAAGACAATTTGCGAACGCTGGCTAAACATCAATATAAAGCTGGGCCGACAAGGCCGTCATAACTACTACAGCTGGCAAACCAACAAAATATACATACAAGGTTTACAATCCCAACATACTGCGCTAACTGACAGGAAATGTCTACAAGCCTCTACTGATGGATGTACTGTGATCGGAATAGGGACCCGACCTACTCATAACATATATACATATATACACAAGATGTACACACAGCTCTAGACCCGGCAACTCCGAAGGGCGTGGCGCTTACCGATCAAGCTGAACTCGGGCAACACCTAATGAGGAGGTCTACCCGTCTATCTGTCTGAACCTGCACGCATGAAATGCAACGCCCCCAGTAAAGGCACGTCAGTACGAAATAATATACCGAGTATGTAAGGCAATAGACTGAAAGCTGAAACTGAACTGATAATATAATAAATGAAAGTAACTGGGAGTCAATAATCTAAAGATATGCTCACCTTCTGATACTGACCCAACTCCCTCAATATAATAAGTACAATAGTTGTCCGGCCTTATAAGGCTCGGTATATATAACTGCCCTGCCGTAGTAGGCTCGCTCATAGGCGCTCGGACATACTAGGCTTTGTATCTCGGCCAACTGGGCTTGCTCATAGGCGTTCGACTATAGTAGGCTCGGTATATAACTTACTATTTGATCAGAGGTTGCCCAATAAGGGCCTGCCCATCGATTATAGCTAGATGGTGGTGAGAATATTGTAATACTGTATATGTATATAGACTCTCTGCTCTCTTTATTGGAAGAAGATAATACTCAATTGAATATAAAGTCCCGATAAGGGAGAATACTGAAACTTATGACACTAGGATAATGTATATAAATTCGGGAGTATGAACTTCTCTTTATGCCTCGCTATTAAACACATGTAGTTACGAGATCATGCCAAAATGAAGGAAGGGCTTAGCTTTAACATACCTGAACCGATTCTCTTGACAATCCCTTTAACACCCATTGATTGCGACAACACGTAACGACGGATCGAAGTAGGAAAAAATCCGTATGATATTCTTGAGAAAGATTGCAACGCACTCCCTTAGAATCGCAAAATCTCACGTTGCTAAGATACTAAGAATTCTCGTTTGAATTTTTGAAGACGCTTGTGAGATTTTGTTGAATTGTTGAAGATGAAAATTCTCACATTACTCATGAATATGCATCTCTCTTTATGAAGTAAAGAGATCCTTAAATGCGTGAGCTCCATCCATTGCCTAGAATTGCAATTCTCTTAGAATTGTAAATGCAACATATGTATTTTGATGACTTATATTGGAATCTTTATTAAAGAGAGTGGGCCCCACTTTAGGATGACTTGGCCATAAGATCTTCTAGTTGTGAAACCAAGTACATGACATAAGAGTCATTTTTAGCTAAAGCTTCTTGGCTTGGGAATTTGTCCTCACCTATTAATTATTCACAAATCCTTAATTGCATGATTAATCTCCTATTAAATCAATAATTAACTAATTACTCACATAATTAAGAATTATCTCAAATTACTTAAAATACTATTCGTTTTTAACACACTTTATACATCATACCATCATGGTCATGTGGTACCTTGTATGACACTAGTCCATACATACCAGGTATTATAGCTCAGATCGTATTTTATCCCAAATTGTCAAACTTTGACGAAACTTATTTTCTTCGATTCGCTTACCCTCTCACTTTCACGAATTTACTTACCACTTGTTTGGAATAATATAATGCTTATAATCTCCAAATAATCTTGTCCTTTAACTGATGTCAATTATCTTACGACAAATTCAACATACAATACTACAAGGTATAACATCGTCGTAACATCGACGTAATACTGCTTGGCGTATAACAAGCCTTCGATTACTTTCGTCAAATTTGCAAGTTGTTCTTCTATGGTAGAAACTTCAATAACCATTGCTTGCATGGTCGACGTAGAGGATGGAGAATGATATAGATCATTATTGAGAAAAGAGCTTAGAGGTCACATTAATTGAGGCTAAAGTAGATTCAACGCTCAAGTCATCATCATCAGCTTGCATGAATAGTTTAACTAAGTTGGGAAAGAATCTTTTCAATCCTTTTGGTGACGTCGTTCCCTTTTTGGGTCGTGTTTATAAAAGATCTTACTACTTTTGAGGACGAAGATCCCAAAATAGGATTTGATACGCACGACACTTGTGTGTCCTAAAGAGCTTGCTTTGCTCCTTGTAACTGTCTCAAAGCTTTCAAAGGTAACATCGAGTATGCTTTCCACATCAGAAGAGAACTTGGAATTAGCAACCCTAATAGAAGTTGATATGGAGTTGATTTTCTGTGAAGCCATTTCGATGTTCTTGAACTTTGGTGATTGAAAAGTTGAGATGAGAAGTAGAGATTGTCCCACTGGGTGTGCCAGAATTTGTAGACAATAAATTTGCGTCGAGAAAAATAAAATCAACACCGAAAATATTACAACAATTGTAGTATTTTATTTCAAATAATATTTGAGTGTTACAATCTCTATGATTCCTCTGATTCTTCTTTTCAACAGTAAATAAATTCAAGGGCCTTTGAGCTTGATTTTGAATATATATTTGTTGTCACGAACGATGATCTTTAATTCAACTAGCACGAACTTTGATTTGAACTTGTACTCCTTCAATCTTGATTTGTTCTTCGTTCTTGAGCTTGAACTTGATTTCTTGAAGCTTGAAACTTGTGGAGGAATTTGCAACATTTGATCCACGAGCTCTTTCTTGCTTCTTGTTATAACTTCTGGTCCTTTTTCTCAGTTATGAAGACCCTTATTTATAGTTGTGGGAGAGAAGAATTGTGATGAGAACAAACTCTTTCTGACCAATCAGATTGAAGCAATGCCGCATTTGTTGGCTAGAACATGTCACTTGCACATGTGGTGCGCTTTTATTGGTCTTTTAATTTAATTTGGCATACCTTGTCATTTTAACAGGTGGCACAATCTTATTAGATCTTTCATTTGACTTGGCGTGCCAAGTCATTTGACACGTGGTACCAAATTGGACCCCTATGAAGATGACATATTGGGCCTAATAAAGTGGCTTATCACTTGTAGCTCAACTAAATGGTCTAGCCCAACCAATATTTATTGGACTTAAGTAATTAATCCAATTATATTAGTCCATAACATTTATTTGGACCAAAATATATTTAACTTAAGATTACATCCGAATAAATTTTTTGTACCGATACAAGTTTTATTTCTTAACCTAGCAACTTACCAAAACGATTAGTACAAACAATACAAAGCACAAAAATAGATCTTAGACAAGTTATATTCTCTTTAAAGACTCAATTAACTACTCCTATAAGTCCTAACATTCGGATAATCGAAAAGCTTGGTGGTCCCTTTCCCCCTCTATCTATTTTCCTTTTCCCTCCTCAAAGCGGGACTCTTATTTTTCATTTTTTTTATTTTCCCGCTACCGACTATAATAAAAACAAAATAATAATACAAAAGTCAGATTTCATCAATTTAAACAGAAGCCAACCATTAAAAGCGGTCTCTATCTGTAATCTTGTGCCTTTCAATTCAATCCTTTGTGTGCCGCACTCTTCACCCAGTTGTTTTTTCGCCTCTCTCTCTCTCTCTCTCTTTCTGCCTTTCTTTCTTCATCATCAAAAGTCACTGTAAGTTTGTTTCTCTTTTCTCCATTTTACGCTCTTTTTCTGCAAATCTGAAAACTTTCAAAACCCTAACTTTCAATTCCACATTTGCATTTGATGCTAAAATGTATGTAAAATTCGCTTTTTTATTTTAATTATTTCGATAAGAGTAAAATTTATGCATGCACAATTTTCTTAATGAAAATGCATATGTGTATGTATGTGTGAATCACATCATGCGATGTGGCAATTGAGTGCATTTGAATCTGGTTATGTATTTTCAAATTTTCTGATCTGTAATGGAAACTGTGGCATTTTTACCTTTAAATTAGGGTTTTGAAGTATTTGCTTTCGCTTTAAAATAAATGTACTAGATTTGCAGAAAATGTAGGTGAGAGTTACTTTTAATGTGTTCAGCTGTCAATGTAGTAGAAATTAATTGAATTTATGGTTTACGTAAAATTTGAAATATATTACAGGGCAATCATGAGCAATGAAGAAGAGAAAAGGTGTCCTCTTTGTGCCGAAGAGATGGACTGGACAGATCAGCAGTTTAAGCCTTGTAAATGTGGTTATCAGGTATCAATTCTCTAGCTTTTTTTCATTATAATTTCGATTGTTGTGATTTGCAATTATCTGATAATTGTAGAAGACACATTTAGTGCTAATTTATGAATGATATGTGTGACTTAGCTGCTAGTCATTACTTCATAAAAAAAAAATTGTGATCCAGCTGCTTAACTGCTCATCAAAACGCAAGCAACACTTTCTGGAGTTCTTTTTTACTGTGGATTTTGTGACCTTTTGGAATAGCTAATTGTGTTAAGGTAGTATGTTTGCGGGCTTTGGCACCACCATATGACCTCATGCTCTTCTATGTATAAAAAAATGCAACTATTGCTCTCTTGAGCTCTTCTCATTGTAGCACGCTTTTTACAAGTTGATATAAGAACATGGTAAAAGATTCGTTCCTTAGTATACGTGACTTTGGTTATACTCTTAATGTCATCTTTAATATTTACAAAACAGTAGAGGGTTGTGAGCAGTTGTTAATCTATTTGCATATCAGAATTGTCGTCCTCAGCTGGAGAAACCAATGCTAAATGATTATTTCATGTTTAAATTTTGATCCAGTTCAGAATTTTCAGCTATCTAAAGCCAATTGAAAGGAATAAATAAGATATATCTTAGCTATCACACTTCCAAGTA
This sequence comes from Nicotiana tabacum, assembly GCF_000715075.1. NCBI lineage: Eukaryota > Viridiplantae > Streptophyta > Magnoliopsida > Solanales > Solanaceae > Nicotiana > Nicotiana tabacum. The sequence continues at coordinate 14,534,241 of NC_134102.1, read as the reverse complement.
GTTGATGTTGTCCCCACTATTAGGTAATTGCTGAAATCTTGATAAGACAGCTCGCTTGATAATATGATATTTAAGGAAGTCATTCTAAGATATAGAATTTCAAATATATAAACTGTTTTCTTTTTAATTGCTTCTTTTTTACTTTTATTACTACAGGTGTGTCTTTGGTGTTGGCATCACATAATGGACATGGCAGAAAAAGATGAGTCAGAGGGTCGATGTCCTGCATGTCGAACAACATACAAAAAGGAGAAAGTAGTTAAAATGCAAGAAAATATTGAGAGGTTTTTCCCCTCGTGACTAATTTACTTTTGAAGGTGTTTGGAGACGGAATGTAACACACATTTAGTTTCAAACAGAGCAGGGAACAACAATGTCCACCGAAAAAGCAAACAATCAAAAGCAAAGCCAAAATCTAATGAAATCAAGAAGGATCTCACAAATGCTCGGGTCATTCAACGTAAAATGGCATATGTGATTGGGCTGCCTCTTAGTCTTGCAGATGAAGATGTATGGTTTTTTTTTTTGTGTTACGCCTTGCTAATTGCTTCTGTATCTTTCTTTTTTTGTTTCTTTTATTTTATATCTTTTAGTGAAGCAACTGGTTTTGTTTATTCCAATTTTTCTTAACCTTGTGATTATAGTAAAATTTCTTTTTCTCCATTTCCCTACTGATGATTCTTACTTTTGAGCAGCTTTTAAAGCGGAAAGAATATTTTGGGCAGTATGGAAAAGTAACTAAAATTTCTCTGTCTCGGACTACTGGCGGTGCAATCCAGCAATTTGTTAATGATACCTGTAGTGTGTGAGTAAATGATTCATATCTTGGTTATCTTGGTTTTTAGGTGTTTATTACTGAGGGATTTGCTGTTATTGGCTGTTTGTTTCCTTAGATTCAATTAGTCCAAGTATTGTCTCAAACAGTGGGAGTTCATTTTTATTTTTCTCTGATATTATGTACCCAGTACCTTGATATGTTCCCATTACTTCATTCTGATTGGTCCCTCGTTTAGATCTTATTTCTGTGTTAGGGCAATATTATTATTATTATTATTATTATTTTTTTTATGACCGAGAAATCTGTTTGGGGCCGATCCTTTGGACCAATCGCAGCCTTCGAAACTCTGTGGATAATGGGCCCGCCCCTCTACCCTTCTCCACTTAAATACCAGGCTTTGCTTTGCATGGTGTGGGGGCTTGAACCTGTGACCTAAGACACAAATCCACCACCCTTTGCCACTTGAGCTAGGCCTTGGGGGCATTATTATTATTTTTTTCAAATGCAATAGTATTATTTTATGTTGCTATGGTCTAGTGTCTTGGGTTTCTTCCTATTGGTCTTGCTGACAATCATTCATTTCCTGAAATTTCCACTGTTGCATTAATACTAATATAATGTTCTAGTTATTATGATCCTTTCAATTGTAGGTTCTTGTACCCTCAGCTGTTTTTTTGCCTAGTTAGTCTTTTGTTAACAATTATACTTTGGTTATGTCCATCTCAAAAAATTATACCTTGGATATGTATGTTCTTTTGTTTTGCTTTTCCTTTTTGAATTGGTTTTAGCTTGGGATATATATTTCTAAGTCCTGTTGTAGAAAAACTCAAATCTCTGAATTCTTTCTGAAGAAATTTTCAAGTTTAAGGTTAAAAAGTGAGCCAGTTTTCACAATGTTGACAGCGGTGTTGGGTTGTTGAATATTACTAAAGCGTATAATGGTTAACTTGTAGTTCCTTTTTCAATTATTTTAAAAAGTTTTCAATCAGGATGTTGCAAGATAATAACTATTGTTGTATCACTAGTTGAAACTTGAAAGAGGCGAAATTGGTAGTGCTTAATTGAAAGGTGGCCATAGCCATGATACATGATCTGTAAGAGGCTGGAATTGTGGAAGCTGTTAAAATTACCTAGTTGCCTAAACTGAAGGGGGGGATAGAAGGTTTAGTTTGGATTTTGTTTCAATGCAATGGAAGTCGAAACTGTTGGACTCCTGGTGTATTCAGATAATCATAACAGTGTCATATACTTGTGCATTTCTAAAGTGTGCATAATTTACTGTTCAATTTTGATTTGATTGTATGTGTTCCCCCCCAAGATTGTCGATCTCATATTCGATCTCTTTCTGCATCTTGTTTCTTGCAGATATATTACGTATTCAAAAGAAGAGGAAGCCGTACAATGTATTCAGTCTGTACATGGTTTTGTCTTGGAAGGTAGGTATTTGAGGTAAGCATCTACACCCCCTCCTTTCCATTCTTGGTCATGCAGGCATAATGTCATTTTTTGACAGTGTGAAAATGGCCTATGCAGAGCATCCTTTGGGACTGCAAAGTACTGCCATGCGTGGTTGAGAAACATGGTATGGAGCGCATGCTTTTGTGATCGCCGTTTTTCCTATCACTCCCTTTATGAGCGCATGTTATAATTTACCGAACAAATGAATAACCAGTGTTGACATGCTTTATTCGTTTGTCCAGCCTTGCGGTAATCCTTCTTGTCTATATTTGCATAGCATTGGTGCTGATGAAGATAGTTTTGGTAAAGATGATGTAGCTGCAATTCATACAAGGTATTAAGCACACAGAAATTCCTCTTAGCCTCCAATATAAATGTGTTATCGCCCTTTGATGTGCGCATGCAATTTTAGGTTAAAATTGAAAGGGCAGTATATGACTGCATCACTGATAAGAAATTATAGTTGTCTTATTTTTCCAGCGTCCTCTTATGGGTGGGATGAAACATAGTGCATAAAAGAAACATTCAGTTTCTCAGTTTAGCAATACTAGCGAAATCGTTTGACAATCCAATATGTGGTCCGCAAGCTTTACATGCAGAAACTGGTATTCCAAGTATCTGATTTTGATATTTGGTTGACAAGAATGATAGTCCTGTTGTACCTTAATAGAGATATCGTTTTGGCCAACTATGTGTCGTAGGCTGCCTAAAGGTGCTGAAGGTCTCTTGAATGTTCTCATGTAGTCATGATCGACAAATGAGGGAAGTCAAATTGTAGTTACCCATATTGAAAGAGTGTACGTTCTATTTCCCAATGTGCTTCAGTAGTTTTCTTTTAATATCTCAAATTTTTTGCGATTGACATTGAAGTTGCATGATAATATCCGATGAAACATGCAAACTCTTGCCTTATACTGTTACGTGAATTTATAATCTTCAGAGAATTGATGAATGCCAACCTGTTTATTTTCTGGGTGAGATCATAAAGGATTTGTTATTCAACAACAGTTACGCCTCAATCCCAAGCTAGTTGGATTTACTTTATGAAATACTCAATATCATAAATGCTCTATTTGGGTCCATAGTATTTCAATACTCGGTACTTTAGGATATTTCACACTAGGGGCTCTCTAATGTACTTTAGTAGTTGTATCTCTAATATACTAAGAGTTTTCTAGTAAGAGGATTATTCATTATCTATCTACAATATATTAAAAACTGGAACCCCTTTAGCTAAAAGTCAAATTACAAAATTATCCTTATTTTAGTAGCTTAATATGAAATTACCCTTCACTTAATTTTTTTTAAAGAAAAAACAAACAGAAAACCCTACACATACGTGCCTCTCTCAACAATCGCACCCTTTTGGCGCCAGATGCCTTTTCCAAAATGCCTTCATCTAAATTTTGCTCTCTCAAAAAATCAGAACCCCAGTTTCTCTCAATCTTCGGTCTTTACCATTAAAGCAACATGTGGAATCCAAACTCTACTCCACCAAATTCTTATCTTTTTCACTTAGTCTTTTCTTACTCAATTTTTCCTAATCTCCTTTATCAGCTTTTTGGCACTATTACTATTCTATCTTCCCATACCTAATTCCTAGCAAAGTCAAGTTGTAAGTTCCTTGGTTTTGTTCTTTCGTTGATTTTATTATAATTTTACCTTAATTAGTTTCTGAATCATTGTTTACAATTATTCAACTGAGATATATTCTCTGAATGGTTAGTATTTGAGATGACTAGCGTATAAATAAAGGATAACTGTCTAATTATTTAAATGGTTACTTAAATGTCATTTTAAATAATTTAAATACTCTATTTTCCTACTAACAACTCTTAATTAGCAAATCGTCATTCATTAAAAGTCACAACCCTTGGAGAAAAGAAAAAGCCTAACTAATGAACATGCACAGACGTCTTTGTCAGCATTATGCTTTAGCAAGTTTGCAATTCTCAAGTGAGAATTGAATTCTGATAGTAATTCAAGTATTCGACACAGGCATCTTTGTTACATTAAGCATTGAACTTTAGCAGTTCTCAAACACATTTATTTAATTATGATAGTAAGGCCTTCTCTCTCTCTTTTTGTGGCTTTTCCTGGACCGAGATGTTTACGTATTAGAAATATCACATAACTAAACTATGGTAATTCGCAGTTAGAGGCAAAACTTCAAAACAAACTTTAGGTGGGTTGATTATATATTCTTTGACACATAAAAGTTCTGCTCTCTTCATCCTTCTGCTCCAGTTATGTACATACACACTTATGTGACTATAAACACTAATAAGAAATTATATATATCTATGCTTCCTTGAACAGGTTAGTTTGAAAGAAATACACCTATCATGCTACTTAAACATTTGGACCCTCAAATGGCTTATGCAATAGTACAAGGATGAGTTGTAGAGGAACAATATTGATTTTCTATTATAAAATGATGTACTATATGACTTGGCATACACGTGCACTGCACATGCCGAGAAACTAACTTATCTTTATGTTTATGCAATTATTTTTTGTGTTTTTGATTCTAACTATTTTACTGTTATTATGGTAGAGTCGCTTTTCTACTTTATTCATATTTTAGTTTATGTGCTTTTGGCATGTCTTGCTAAAATTTTTAGTCCAAGGAACATATGACAAATAAATTGTGTTGATGGATTTCTAATTTACTCCTTTGTGAGTTAAATAATCATTTCTTCGACAATAGTTTTTCCAAATATTTTGATAGAATCATTTTTCTATTCTATTCACTCTTAGTTTATGTGTCTTTAGTCTTTCTTTCTTAAATGATATGAAATATATTTTAGTATAGATATTTTATAAATATATATAGAATACACGTGTAATAATATACTAAGAGTGTTCTAGTAAGAGGATTATTCATTGTGGATAAATATGAGGAGGCAGTTTGTGTTGTCCTCGTTTCCCATTTATCAGAATATATGGGAATTGACAAGCTCTTTTTCTTGCGCTAATTGAATGTTGGGACTTGAAAAATCTTCGATTTTCTGAAGGAATGCCCTGTGGGTTTTTTCTAGTGGACCTCAGAGGTTCCTGAAGTTTATATATCTGTAATGGTCTTAGCTAAAGGGTCTTATGTATTGTTGTCGTTGCATAATGGTACATTTCTCTTGGGTATGTCTAAGCATTGGTTTCATTTTGTTGGTTATTCAGGAATAGAGTTCAACAAATTGTTGGTGACATTAGTAATACGATGAATCGCTCAGGAAATGTCTTGCCACCCCCTATTGATGAATTATCGAATACATCGACTGAGAAATCTAGCATTAGAAATGCAACAAGTGTAAGAAACCTTGGTGTTTGGTTCTGCTTGTGGAGTTGTTAATTTTTTAGCACAGTATCTGAAAAATAGTTCTCATGTTTCAGCACAAAAGTCGCTGTATTTTTCTTATAGTGTATACGGATTCTTTGGTTTGAACTGCAAACATGTTCATCAAAAGCTTTTATGTGATTTAGGATGCAGCAAATGATGCAATGAATTACAGTAGCTACACGGCTCATGGAATTCCTTATGATAAGGATGTAGATGCTGGTGTGCCGAACCGAATGACAACTTTTGTAGATATTGTTGGACGGTCCAACACTTCAGGTGCAGAGAGAGATGGAAATAGCAGTGATGATTGTAGGATTTTGGATTTATCTTCTGACCTATCTTCAGTAACCATTACTAATGATAATCATGGTCGTGAAACATATCCGAACACAACTGTGTTCAAAGTTCCATCTTCGCACCTTGTCAATAATATGTGGGGGAACCAAAATTTTGTTGAATTTTCTGATGAACCATTCAGGGAACATTATATATCTTCTGATGATCAAGGACCGAAGGATTCAAATAGTGTGGCTCAAAGGGCTTTTCTTATGCCATCTCGTTCTGCTCAATCCACAGAGGACTCTGGTGATCATTCATTAGTACATAAGTCATATAGTCCTAGTGGCAATGGAAGGGATTATGGAGCTTTACATAATCAAGTGGATGAAGCTTCTCTGCCACTTTCGTGTGTAAATGCAATATTAAATGAAGGATTACATGATATGAAATTCCAAAGATCTGTCAAATCTGATAGGGTTTACAGAAGTTCTACCTCATTCTCCAATGAAGAAATAGTGCAGCACCTACGGAGGATTGATAGTGATAACTCGACTAACTATGGGGATTCATCATTCAATGCTGTAGAAAGCAGTATTATTTCAAATATTATGTCAATAGACTTTGATTCATGTGATGATTCAATGGCCTTGCGTCGTAGCTTTGCTGGCGTGTATAATGAATCTGATGGGAAGCTTGGTGCTACCTGGAACTCTTTGCACAATGATCAATCAGGGTTCTCTTTTGTGAAGCAAGATGACTTTTCAAGGCAAGGATGTGATTTAGAGTCTCCTTTTAGTAATATTGGTCAGGTATCAAAGAATTCATCCATCCCTCAAGATTTCAGAGAGAACAAGGATCAGTATGTGCAGAAGGCTCCGTATCAAAGTAAGTGTCGACAAAGCTTTTCCTTATTTTATCAAGTAAAACAGATTTTGCAACATGTATTTATCCTTAATTGATTTTCTTCTTATTTTCTTTCTTTCAAGTGGCTTTCCAATTTTATGTTACTTATTCTAATGTACCTATTGGATAGGAATTCTGTAAAATCAGTAAAGAATGTTATAAAATTGGGATCTTCTAAGATGTTTGCTGCTGCATGCACCTTATTTTCTTGCATGTTAAAACTATTTTCTGTTGAAATTAGTCAAATCCTCGCTTATCTATAGGCTTTTCATTCTTTAATTATTAGAATAAAACATGACACTATCTTTGATTTCCTAACTCTGCTTTGTGTTAATGTGTTAGTTTCTTTCAGTTAATATAGTTTTTGATAATGATAATATTGTATTCATCAGTACATTAAAACCTGTACTGGCAATAGTATTTACAAGTTGTATACGTTTCAGTTAATATATATAAAGACATTTTGTCATAGTTTGACAAGCTTTCTGGCTTATAGTTGATTGCTATTATCATTCAAATAGATAAATACACTATTAGCACAAGTAGCTTGAGAAATGGAATTATTATCTTTGCTTTGTTTGGTATTGCTCTCAAGGGAGGAAGATCGGGTGAGTTTGCCAGGCTTCAAATTGTATACTAATGAGGAAATACAAAGGGATTTAATGTAAGGGGTTTATATATACATATGCATTTCTGGTGACCTCTGTTCTTTAATTGAACCAGTTGCTGCACCTTAGTGTTCTATTTCATACTTTTGAGCATCTTTGTACTGTAGTAGAGTGGTACATTATTGAAAAATGTTGCAGTTTATTGGTTTCCGTATACTGAAACTTCTGAGCTGTCTAACAGTCACTAGACCAAAAGTTTTGGCTCCACCTGGATTCTCGATGCCCTCTGGGGATCTGCTTCGCGGTTTTGCTTCATCCGATGAAATAGGACGATCTCTCTCCGGTAACAACCACATTTCAGTTTTTCGTTGCATGATAAGCTGTGGTTTGTTGTGAGTGAAGTTAATATATAGTTTCTTTTGCTGTTATTTCTACAGGAAGTCGTTTAGTAAATAGTTCTTCATCAAGTCTGCTTCACACACCATCAACTGGAAGTATTAGCAGTGCAGGTGATATTGATTTTGTTGAACCTGCCATATCAAGCTGTGGAAGCGGCAAGCCAACAAATGGTTTTGATATCTCTGCCCTGGAAAACGGGTCAGCTTGTGTGCCACAGAGGAGAGCCTTTGAAGACCAGGCAAGAATCTGGCATTTGATGCAACAAAAATCTGTAGATCAAGAAGGGAAATTCTCTCAAGTTTTTGCTTCACAAACACCGTCTGTTCATCAATTACAAAGATTTCCTGGTCATGGCGGGGATGAATATTTTGGTCTAGATGATATATATGGCTTCTCATCGATGGTGAACCAACACCAAAGTTTTGATCCATCTTCCTATTCACAATTTCCACAACAAAAGCTTGCCAATGGTAACATCTTTAATGGCTTCCAGCACAATAGTTTCCGCGATATCCATCATAGTAATGAAGTAGACTGCTTGACAGAACTCCAGAAAAATGAGAGATTAGGTTTTAAAAATTTCTATGCTGGATATGGAGATATGATATTCCAGGCGCCCAGGTCTGGCGATATATACACCAGAGTTTTTGGAATGTAACCTGTGACTCTAAAAAAAGAATGAAATTGTCCCCAATTACTTTGTTGCAATGTTGTCTGCAGAAAATTATAAATATGGAGTGCCAATTTCTACTTACCTGGTATTGACTGTTTTGAGTTTTTGTTTGGATTTGGATTTGGGGGTGGGGTGGGGGAGTTGGGGGGGGGGATGGAAGGGAAATAATTGAGCCAATTAATTGTTTTTCATTTTCCTATCATCCGTTAGTTGATTAAAAAAAGCTTGTTGGTCACATATTAAAAAAGTTGTAGCAACTACTAACATCTTAGCTAAAACAGAGAACTAAAACATAAACTGCATTGAGATACGACCTTGTGTGGCTAGAAGTTCAGGATTTTTAGAAATAACTTTCTCAGCTATTATCATAGTAATTAGTTTCTTAAATGCTGCAAGAATAGAACGTTTTTTAACAATATTGATTGTGTCACTTCTCATGATTAAAATCTTGTTTTTTTTTTTTTGGTCAAAACAAAAAGTTCTTGACTAAAATCATATTGATTCAATTTTTCCCCCGGCTCACTAGCCAATTGACCAATTGCTCGACTATACCACTCCGTGGCAGCTGCTAGACTTAGTTGCTTATTGTCCCACTACGAACCAGGCTACAACAAAGCTCATCTTCACCTATTGTCATGCAAGAACACAACCATGGACCCAGAGGAACTCAAGATGTAGCTAAACCAAGTCATCCATCAATTTGAGCTCAGACCACTAAGTTGAATATCATCTTTTTCAAAAATAAAACAGATTGCTATGCATAAAGGGGGAGGGGATTACAAGGTGAGAATCAACAAACCTCCACCCACAAGTGGAAGTTTTGGTTGCCAACTAACCGAGGTCCAATTAATTAGTGGGTGCCGGTCTCTTAAAGGATGGAGGGCATATTTTTGCGAAAGTATAATGGTGAGGATGGTAAATATGAACAATATTTGAAAGCAGAAGGGTAAATATGACCCTTTTCGTTCTTTTAAAGCATGCTTAGTTCTTTTTTTTGTTAAGCATGCTTGCTTGCTCTGAGTCAAGGGGCATTAAGTTTTGGGGGCAAAATCAAACTTCATGTGCCTGATGAATGCCAAAAGAAACTTCTTGCATTTCAAAAATCTTTTGACATTCTCCTTAGACTGCCAAAGTAGAAGGAAGGCTATGAAATTTTGGTTAAACTGATTTTTTCAGTGATACATCAATTTAATTCACATACAAACTGTTTAGCAGTAAGCTTTGCATAATTGTGGATGCTGTGTAATGGCAGAGCTCAAACCTGAGACTGCAAAAAGAAAACAATGGTGGTGAATATGGGTATAAAACAACTTTTGGATAAAGAATATCGAAGTAAAGGCAGTAGATAAGCGATTTACCAAGAAACGTTTTTTATAGCTTTCCAGAAGCTCCTTTGCGTCGCGTTTAGTTACTGTATAAGCCTCAATTTGGTTCATCTCCTGCAGTAAATGCACCACACTAGATCAAGTAATGTTGCGCTGAGTCATAATGTCTATACAAATATTTATACACACGCGCAGAAAATTTTGCTATTAGGGCGGTAATAGCTGTTATATGCTTCTATTATAGAACGGGTACTATCAGATCTAAGTTAACTAAAGACGCTATGTGGGCATGTAATTGTACGTACGCTCTTTGACTTCAAATTATAGGTTGACCTGTAGATTCTCCTATTATATGCTAAGCATAAGGATAGCACTATAGAACTCCGGTAGAACGTCAATATAAACCTTTTCTTATAACCAAGAAATCCCCGAAAGACAGTGGTGCACGGTTCAAAACTTGGTGGATGATGGGCCTGCCCCTCTACCATTCTCCACAGATACCACGCTTTTGTATGTGGCAGGTTTCAAACCTGTAACGTGCGCTTAACCCACACATCAAAAGTTGCCCTCTTACCACTAGACCAAAGCTTTGGGGGCAGAACGTCAATATAAACTTGAAAGAAGCAAACTCCAGTAAAAGCTTAGAGAAACACCATGTTCTAGTACTCAAAATGCTTATATTTTGGTATATAACTCTAGATAAAATTATATTCTGGCAGTCAAACCATGCCATTGGAAAAATCAAGAAACGTTAATCCCCGTGATACCTCGATCCATGCTGCAAGTTTTGTCCTGCCTGTTGTAATATCAAAGTTCTTTACATCGAGCAAGAAGGGCTGGAATCTTTCAATGAATGGAGCATAAGCTATATCTACCTGTCCATCAAACATATAAGGTAGTAAATATTCAGGCATTTACAAAAAATAATCCCATGGTGAACATTAACAGCTTGTTTGGATGGTTATTACATATCGTTCCATAATGTATTGTATTGTATTATATTGTTTTGTATTGTTTGATGAATACAATGTTTGGATAGATTGTATCATTTGCCGTCGTTTCATCATATCACGCACATCAATATGAAGAATAAACTTATAACATTATAAAGAAAAAGTAGGGTACGGGATATAATTATTATAGAAAAAGATGGGATAAAAGATAAAATAGGATTATATAGTAATAAGGAAGGACAAAATGAGAGAAAAATACAAGGTAATGACGCGACCACACCAAATCGGTCGTTACATAAAGTGACACTTTTTGTCGTTATATAACGATACGATACAATAAAATTTGAGTAACAATCAAAATAAGCATTGTATTTAAAGTAACAATACAATAGGTAACAACTTTCCAAACAAACTGTAACCGTCAATTTCACCTTTTCACCTACTAATCCATCTACGGATAGTTTTCCGCAATTGAATTTGGAACAACCAAAAATAAGGGATGGATACTCACCAGACTGAACGTACCAAGGAAGAAAGGTCCATCAACAAACTTGGAAAGAGAAGTCTCAATGGAATCAAATGCTGCAACTACACCAACAGCACATCTCAGACTCAAAGCTTCTATGCCAAAGCAAGTATGTAATTATAAAGGAGTTAAAACTTACTTGCATCATTTACTGTGTCTTCCTTGAAAGACGAAATTACAGCTTTGTAAAAGGAGTCAAAGTGGGAGAACATTTCTTCCGCGAATTTTCTCTTGGAAGGATCCTACAGAAGTTAGCACACAAGTTGTGAAACGGCAAAAGTAGGAAAATCTCAAGGAAAATCCTATCAAGAACTTACGTCTGGGAAAAGTGAAGGTCCTTCAAAGTTACTGTCAATACATCTAATTAGATCCATACTCTCACCCTTAACTTCATTGTTGTGTTCCAGTGATGGTACCTGTGCAAGAAAAGAAATAAGTTCTTGGAGCTGTCTTGAGATGGAAAGGGCGAGCACATGGATCAGCACAACAAAGTGACAGTGAAGTGTAATGCAATTAACAGGTGTGTATATTTCGTCACCTAAACCTGTGAGTTAGCAAGACCTAAATCTGCTCATTTACCTTTGATCTATCATCCATTCAGATATAAGCTTTTCTTTCTTTTTCGCAAAATTTCAGCGTTCACGATATGTAAGCTAATCGATGATGGCACTTAGACCACATATCAAAGAATCTTGCAGATGAACCTCAAATACAGATACACACACACACACACATATATATATATATATATATAGAGAGAGAGACACAATCTGGTTTCAACACATTGTTTAGGAATCGATAAATTACGTCTTTCTTTTGTAGATTTACTGTGCTAAAACAACAAGCGGACCAGCTTATACTATGGTTATTATGGACTGAGGAAACTTCAAAGAAAGGAGATACTATAAACCATTTGAATAATAGTCGCCATTTATTTGAAACAGTAATGTCACTTTCACCTTGTTTGCTGGATAAACCTTCTCCTTGTACCAATCTGGCCTGTTCTTTAGATCAATAGGAACCAGCTTTATCTTTTCCTGCAACCCCTGATTCACATACACGAATGTATATCACTAAGTTTATAGGTAAATGGAAGGAATTCAAGTACACACTAAATATAATGTTTAAGCAAATCCTAGATCAATGATTGCTTACGGACCTTATAATTTCTAGCAATCCACGTACGTTGGGCATATGGGCATGAGTAAGAGATATAAAGCCTTCAACCATGAAAATGAAGCAGAATTGATAAAATTCACCATCACAGTTAGAGATAAATACTATATCGGGTTAATTTCACATATGGTCACCGAATTTTACCAATTGTAACACTAAAGTCATGAAGCTTCTTTTTGTCACAACTTTACACACTATAACTAAATTGTATACCTATATAACAGTAAAGTCGCCTTGATGGGAAGGTTTTATCGTCAGTGGATAAAGTTCATTGAACTGTTATAGTGGGTAAAGTTCATTACTTTAAAGTTCGGTGGTGGTGTTATAGTGGATAAAGTTCGGTGGCAATTCGAGAAATTAACAATATTATATCCTACAAAGTATAAGAACCAAAAGGCAAAAATCGCATCTGAGCCAAAAGAAAAAACAGCAGTAAAGTAAAGGCAACTAACTTGGGAGTTCCATCAAAGATAGCTGGTGGCTCTGAAGAGGAATCAAGAGCAGGAGGAAGCACCTCTCTGGAACTTCTGAGTCAAATAAGAAATCAACTGGTGAAACTAACCAAAAAACAGTGAACCCAATTGAAGCACAACAACAACAACATACCCAGTATATTACCACAAGTGGAGTATGGGGAGGGTATAGTGTACGCAGACCTTACCCCTACCTTTGAGAAGGCGGTAGACCCTCGGCTCAAGAAAGATAAATGAAAGGGGCAATAACAAGCAAATCAAATCTGACAACCGAAGCGAAAATACAAAAGCTAACACTAAATAATGCAAACAGAAAACCGAAACAAAGGCAACAACAAGTAATAACATAAGCAATTGAAGCACCTCTTAATTAAAAGCCACAACTAAAAATCTAAGTTAGAAGACAAAGGAGTTTAAGAATAATTGTTTAAGAATATAACTAGTAAATAAAAAATGTATTTTTTTTAACAACTTAAGCTTTTAGATGAAATGGTTACACGCTTTAATATGATATCAGAGCATACAGAGATCCTATATTCGAGTCTCACCACCACTCAACCAGGCCAATTTGTGTGTGGGCGTGTTGAGGACATACTTAAGTAAATAAAATAGGGTGTCTCTAACATGAACTCCAGAAAAACTTAGCAAAATAATGGAAAAAGAAAACTACCCAAAAGCCATTACTGAAACAGCTGGTGGAGCATAGATTTTGGGGCACCAAATGTGATGCCGTCTTAATGGGTGTTTAGCAGTAAAAGCGAGAGAATTGAATTTGGTCGGTAAAGGAGTAAGATTAGGAGGATTGAAATGGAAATGAAATTGATATCCAATGCTCAAAGCTGCCATTTCTATTTTCTTCTCCTTTGGGTTTTGTTCGGGAGAGGAGGTTAGTTAATCGTTAGTACGTTACATTATATATATTCCTTAAAAGAAAAAAAGGATCGAATTTGCTTATCTACGAGACTATATATAATAATTGAGCAACTTTGTACTAAGTTATATTTTGTCTAATATTCTCTAGGAAAAGTTTCATTTTTGTCCTTGATCTATATAGCTTCAATCTTAAGATAATTTTGAACTATAATAAAAAATTAAAAAATAAAGTTAAATTTTTCCCCCCAAACTATGGACTTGTTGAGTTAATCCATTTCATGTTGGAGTTATTTTAGTGATAATAACAAAAATAAAATAATTTGATAATTACAAGCATATAAATATGCTAAAAATATAAACAAAATTAAATAATTTCGAAAAGTATAATTGTGCAAGATAATTTACATTTTTTTCTCTTCTGAAAAATATTTTTGAAAGATTATACTCGTGCTTTTTGGACGGAAGTTATATTTCTTCACAATCATTTCAAGTTTTCAACTCTTAATTTCATATCACTCATTTAACCTACTCTTAAATATTATTATCAATCTATTTCAATAACTTTATGAAATATTGTCCAATTAGCTAATACTTTTATCAATCTTCAACTAATGTATTTTTTTGAAAACTAATTTTCAAAAGTTAAACATTTAAAAATATTTTTGAGCAAATAAGGTCATATTTTAGAAAACATTTTCCGAAAAATATTAAGCAACATATATATAGAGAGAGAGAGAGAAAATTCAAGTGAATCTTCCGAAAATATCCCCAAATTCACCTTTAGCACAAAAGATAAGGCAACCAAAAGACATTAGCAACATCCCTTATCTCTCTCCCAATCGAAATTCTCAAGCTTTCATCAATGGAGGCTACTTTCTTCACCTTACCGTCTTCTACCTCCCACTCCTACCCTTTCTCTCTCAAATCCCACTTCAATAACTCCCTCACTCTCCCCACCCACCCCCATTTCAAACCCAAGTCCAAAAATTTAACCATCCGTTCAGCTATTAGCAGAACCAAGAAAGAAGAAACAGTAGAAACTGTAAAACAACAGCTCGAAGATTGCTACCTTTTAGCTGGAATCGGTTACAAGGGCTTAACAGTCAAACAATTTCAAGAACTGAGATCCCAACTGCCCGATACTACAAAACTTCTCGTCGCCAAAAACACCTTAGTACTTAAGGCAATTGAAGGGACAAAATGGGAAGCGTTAAAGCCATGTATGAAAGGAATGAATGCGTGGCTATTTGTACATAGTGAGGAAATTCCAGCTGCTTTAAAACCTTATAGAACATTCCAGAAGGAAAAGAAATTAGAGGAAAATGATTTTACTGGTGCTGTTTTTGAAGGGAAGTTTTATGGGCCTGAGGAATTTAAGGCACTTGAGACTTTACCTACTCGGGCTGAGATTTATGCACAACTTCTTGGGTCTTTGAAAGGACCGGCTTCGGCTGTTGTTGGAACTATTCAAGCTCCAGCTAGGAATTTGGTTATGGTGCTTAAAGCTTATGTTAAGAAATTGGAGGAAGAAGGTGGAAGTCAATAGTTTCGTTGTAATTTCTTGGATATGGTATGTTTAATGTTATGTTAATTTGATTCAAAATTTGAAATTTTGTTTGGACATGTAATTTTGTAAATTTAATATTTGGTAGAATGGTAATTGATTGCTGCAATTTCTTCTGATTTGTGTTCTTATATTAGGTGGATAAATTTTGTTAGTTCATAACTGTGACATGTAGTTTCTGCACTTCCCATTATTATTGATCCAAGAAGATAATTTGTCTTCCTGCCCCAGCTCAGTATATTTGTTAAATAAAAAAAAAGGCAATTCGGTGCTGTTTATGCGGCTTGAACCCATGACCTCCTGCTTACACAACGACAATCTTACTGCTGTGTGAAATGCTCCCGTTCATATATTGTCAAAAGAAGAGTAGAATATATTAGCAATAAAAAAAAGCAGTAATCCTGCCCATTGTCGAATGCATCTTCCACTTTGTAATTGAAAAGACTGAATCCTCTCGCTTCGTTGCTCAGTCCGTTATTATCTCCTCTTTTCCCTTTCCATCCTATCAAAAGTAACTTTTAGTTTTCTGTGGCTATAATATGGTGGATGGTTTCTCTTTAAAATAAGTTTAGTGCCTTTTGGCTGAGGAAAGGATGGATTAGTTTCTGTGGTAGATGAAGAACATTCTCTTAGAACTTCAGTGTTGTTTTCTGGAATTAGTTTAAGGCCTCTTAGTTTGGGATAGTGTTTGCAATGTGTTTATCTGGTGCATTAAGTCATCTGGTTTTGAATGAGTGAACAAAATCTGAGGTTTGTTGTATGTCAAAGCATGCCTTTAATTCCGCTTTAGAAAAGCTACGTCCTTTGGAAGCTCGGGGGATTAGGATTCTCTAGATTTTTGAGCAAATGTGTTAGCCGAATGGTTTTCACTAATTGAAGGAACTTTTAGTTTAACCCTACGCCAGAGCGGACCTGATCATTGTTGAGAAAAAGCAGTATCTGTTCAAGCTTTGGAAATTTGGATTCTGCTAAATGGTTGCGCAGATAGGCAGCAACAATAACAACAACAACAAATCTTGTGTATTTCCACAAGTGGGGTCGGGGAGGGTCGTGTGTACGCAGACCTTACCCCTACCTTTAAGAAGGCAGAGAGGCTGTTGCGCAGATAGGCATCAGGTTTATTATTGCAAGCCAAAATTTGATAAGTATGCCTTCTTTTTATGTTTAGACTTTACAAAGTAGTAGGCGTACAACGACAATTTACCATTCTTGATCATGCCAAAGATTTACATACACGCTACAGATTGGGACCTTCGGATTCTATGAGATGCACAGTTCTACTGATGGTCCGCAGTTAAGAGAGGGTAAGATTATTCACTCATAATGTGAAGGAAAGGGACTAATCACAAGTTATTTCTTTGAATCATTCTGATGTTAATGTGAGAAATCAGCATAAGCTAAGGCCTAATTGAAAAGCAAGAAAATGTTGACGACCATCGGTTTGGCCAACCTTTAAAATATGAACTCTTCTTTTACTGCTCCTCTGCAATAAAAGAAATTTGATGTCTCAGCTAATATATATATGATGTAGAGATTTCTCCTCTAGTGCTACCATCAGTTCTGCCTTCACTTGAAAATGATGGAACTTTTTTCTGCATTGGTGGTAGGTGCAAATTCATGTGCATCTCATATCTTTTCTGTTTATAACTTGCCAGGTTCCTGTGCTGGTTCTTGTTTGACTTTGCCATTCTTGTACCATATTCTGTTTTAACTACTTTCTAAGATAAATTTATGCCATCTCAACTGAAGTTTTCATCTCAGCATATATCTGTTTTATGAATATAATTTGAACAACTTCTCCAGAGTTCGGATCTTTAAGGTTTAGTTACTCATCAAGCATGTTGCATGAATTCTTCTGTATCTCACAAACATTTATATGTGAATCAGTTGACAAAACTAGAGAGGTGCAATAGTTAACTCTAGCTTCAGTGGCTTTGTAGTGTTCCCATTGCTTATTCGACTCCATTTATACTTCAGGTTGAAATTTGGTGTCGTTGGACATTTATAGCCTGTTTGGCCAAGCTTCTAAAATCAACTTATTTTGAGAAACGCTTTTTCTCAAAAATACTTTTGGTGAGAAACAGTTTGTGTTTGACTAATTAATTTAAAAGACACTTTTGAGCGGCTATTAGTATTTAGCCAAGCTTTTACAAAGTGCTTCTAATTGTATTTTTTTTCTTCTTAAAAGTACTTTTCAGAAAAAGTAATTTTGAGGAGAATTTACTTTTTTCTGCTTTTCCAAAACTGCTTCTGCTTTTACGCAAAAGCACTTTTTTTTCTTCTACAAGCTTGACCAAACATTTCAACTTTGAAAAAAAAAAACTTTAAAAAAATAAAGTGCTTTTGGCCTTGGAGAAACTTGACTAAACAGGCTGTTACGCTCCGGTACGTCACTGTGTTTTTATTTTGTTTATTTCTTGAAAATGTCTAAACTTACTCGCTACTATACGGAATATCTTAATTTTAACATTTGTTATACTTTGTGGTATAATATTTTTTATACTTTGTGTGACCTCCACAAGGCAGGGGTAAGATATGCCTATATACTAGCCTCCTCGTACTCCATTTGTAAGAATACACTGGGTATATTATCATTATTTTTACTGTTATTATCATACTTTGTGGACAAGAGTGTATTGCTCTAGTGGTAAGCACCCTTCACTTCCAACCAAGAGGTTGTGAGTTCGAGTCACCCCAAGAGCAAGGTGTTGAGTTCTTGGAGGGAGGGAGCCGAGGGTCTATCGGAAACAGCCTCTCTACCTCAGGGTAGGGGTAAGGTCTGCGTACACACTACCCTCCCCAGACCCCACTAGTGGGATTATACCTTAGGGTAGGGGTAAGGTCTGCGTACACACCACACTAGTGGGATTATACTTTGTGTTGTTGTTGTATCATACTTTGTGGTTATTTATACTCTTGTAGTTAGCAAATTTATCTTGTATTTGCAATTGTCTTTAGAGCTTTAATGTGACATTTGGAAACGAGTTCCGAATAGACCCCTCTAATTTTGAGTTTTGACTATGAACTCATATACTAGTTTTTCTGTCTGCAAAATGTATATAGTATATGATTAATAGTTAGTTTAATTAACCTACACAATTGTTAATAGGGAAAATGGCCAAATATACCCCTGTACTTTCAAAAAATATTTAAATATACCCTTCGTTATACTATGAGTCCAAATATATCCATGCCGCTATAATTTAGGTTCAAATATACCCCCATTTAAACGGAGAGACACGTGTCATCGTCCTGTTGGCCAATTCTAAATATCTCCTAATTAATTAAAAAGACTCATTACTCATACTCGAAAAGCAATTTTTTTTTGTAAAAATGGGAAAAAACTGAATTCTTTTTTACTAAAAACTGAAAAAAACGAAAATATTTTTTTTCAGTTTTTACAAAAAGATTGCTTTAAAAAAAAACTGAAAAATATTTTCTAAAGCAATATTTTTGTAAAAACTGGAAAAAAAAAATTTAAAGTAATTTTCTAAAGCAATGTTTTTGTAAAAATTGGAAAAAACTGAATTTTTTACTTCCAGTTTTTAGAAAAAAATTGCTTTAAAAAAAACTGAAATATATTTTCTAAAGCAATTGTTTTTGTAAAAACTGGAAAAAAAAATTGAAAAGCAATTTTCTAAATCAATGTTTTTGTAAAAACTGAAAAAAATAAATATTTTCGTTTTTTTTCAGTTTTTAGTTTAAAAAATTTCAGTTTTTTCCAGTTTTTACACGCTTTAGAAAATTGCTTTTTAGTTTTTTTTCCTAGTTTTTACAAAAATATTATTTTAGAAAATATTTTTCTGTTTGTAAAAACTGGAAAAAAATATTTTCGTTTTTTTTATTTTTTAGTAAAATGTTTTTTTTAGTTTTTTCCAGTTTTTACAAAAAAAAATTGCTTTAGAAAATTACTTTTCGGGTATGGGTAATGAGTCTTTTTAATTAATTAGGAGATATTTAAAATTGACTAACAGGACGATGACACGTGTCACTCCGTTTAAATGAGGGATATATTTACCCAAAATATAGCGGCATGGGTATATTTGAACTCATAGTTTAATGAAGGGTATATTTAAATATTTTTCGAAAGTAAAAAGGTATATTTGATCATTTTCCCTTGTTAATAACATAACTGTGTTATGTCAAAATGGTGATTTTATTCTCAATGCGCTTTCTTTCTTTATATTTCATAATATATTTTGTAATAAAATGCTTCATCTACTCACCTTTTAATTCAAAAACTCTTGTTGGTCCTTTGGTAAATAAAATAACAATTGGAGCCTTACAAGCAACCGTAAACAGGATAAATCTTGTGATTATTTCAACTCTGAATAATTATTAACATAATTTAGCTGGAATCACATCGCAAAGATCAAAACTTAATGTAGGAGAGTCAAATATTATGAGAGTCAAATCATAAACAAACTCATTCCCTTGTTATATTGATAGTTACGAATCTACAAAGTTGAGCCTCGAATTTAAACTTCCTAATGTTTACAGTTTAAAAATCTCAAATTAAAAGTACTTACCTAATTATGACTCTTCATACGTTAAAATATAATATTAATGCATACGTTAATCATTCAAAATTTTACTCTGTTTCAGAAAAGAGTGAATGTGTTCAACATACCACGGCCAGACCTTCTAATTTCCGCTCTTAATTAGGACATTGATTTCACAATTCTTAAAATAAAAAGTAGATAATAAGAAGCTACATAAAAATATATTTAAAATGGTAACATTTTAAGAATGTTTAAATAATTTATGAAAAAGTTGTAGTAAGAAAAAGTTATTTGACTTCTCAAATAATAATAATGTCATATAAAGTGAAAAAAGAGATATGATTAACTTATACTTTCTCTTTCAAGTTTCTAAAGTTTGATTTTCACACTATTCTCCATTGTTGTAAAAAATATGAGTTTATGTTTTATACAATAGAAAAATATTTATAGAATCAAATTACTTTCTCCGGTCCATTTTAGTTGTCATATTTCTCTCCTTTTATTAATAAAAAGGGCATTTAGATTGTTATACCCTTATTTACTCTCCACATTTAATTTTTTTATGCTATATAATTAATACTTTTTACGTTCAAGAATAATTAATATTAAAGACAAAATGAAAAGGAAATAATAATTTTAATCTTAATTTTCTAAAATAATAAGTATTTTGGACCAATTATTTTTAGTAACCACAACAATTAAAATGAATCGCAAGGAGTATTTGTTAACAATATATGTGCTTATAATTTATAGCATGTTTGACCAAGTTTCTAAAATCAGCTTACTTTGAAATTTTTAAAAGTGTTTTTCAAAAATGTACTTTAATGAAAAATGGTTTGTATTTGGCTAATTAATTTGAAAATCACTTTTGAGCGGCAATTAGTATTTGGACAAGTTTTAAAAAAAATAATTCTACATATATTTTTCTTAAACTCAGAAAAGTACTTTTGGGAAGAATTTTTTTTTTTACTTTTAAAAGTTTGGCCAAACACCTTTAATTTTTTTAAAAAAATACTTTCAGCTTAAAAAAAAAAAATACTTTAGGCAAAAAAAAATAAAAATTACCAAACAGGCTATTAAACTTAAAATGTAAACCATGGCGGATTCAATTTTAACCAATTTTGTCGAAACAAACCAAAATTTGGCTTAAATCGGCAGAGACGGGGCAAAGCGCATAGGCCTTCCCTTAGAAAAGAGCAACATTACTCTTAGCAGACTGTAGAACCCGAAAGTGGAGAAGAATTTCAGTATCTTCAGAAATGGACGATTACACAAGAGAAATGATGGACCTCAAAACCCTAGTCACTCGAACCCTAGAGAAGAAAGGCGTCCTTGCCAAGATCCGAGTAATTTACTATTTACCCCTTTTTCTCCTCTGCATTTTCCTTTTTTTTTTAAAAATGTATTCTCTTCTAATTTCTCCTTTACTTGACCTAAAATGATGCTAGGATCCGATCTGGTAGTTATCTATCCATGCTTTACAAGACTCTTTATTTATAAAATAAAATTCATGGGTAGTGAGAATTATCTATGAACTTTTGGAATGACTGTAACAGCAGCTTATAGAAATATCAAATTTCATGAAAGATATTCAACTCATTTTTCCACTCGCATCGCACTAATTCTTTTATGTACAACAACTACAACAACAACAACCCAGGATAGTGTGTATACAGACCTTACCCTTACCCTTGGGATAGAGAGTTTGTTTCCGATAGGCTCGGCTCAAGAAGATGACAAGAGACAATTCTTTTTATGTACGAAAAAAGAAAGAGGAAATAGAGTTAGAAAAAGGCTGAAAGTGAATGTGTACCAGGTTGGATTTTTAATGCTTGAGAATTGTAGCGAAAAACTAAAAACTGATGATCTCTAATTGTTATGTCACATTTGCTTCCCTTCCTTTGAGTTGGATCATTCTTTTTTTTTTTTGTTGTAGATTGCATACCCTATGAGATAATTTTACAATTTTACATATTTTACGGTGTGACGTTTCTTAGGCCGAACTTAGAGCGAGTGTTTTCGAGGCAATTGAAGAGGAGGATAAGGTAATTGAGAAGGATGAAGGCTTGGCCCCTGCACTATTGGGTAGCTGCAATGATCAGGCAAAACAACTCCATAATTCGCCTTCAGGTCATTTTAATGTTTTTGTCCTTTTGTCATTCTTCTGCTTATAAATCCTTGCCAATGTTTGTATTAAAGATGGAAGGTAAAACATACTTATCTTGTCTAGAAGAATTCTATCTGATTTTAGTAATATATCAGAAAGCTGAGTTCTTCTTAAGTACTGCAGCAGACCGCTGGTTAAAAGTTTCAATCTATTGACCTTTGGTTGCGCAACCTCCATCAGTACTTTTTAGGACTTGGGAGTTCAATCTGAATATCTGTTTTAGGATCTAGTGCTGTGAACCTCCCGCATGATAAGTCTATATCTTGCTTGCAGATGGCTACACCTTTTTTTCAATAATTCATGATTTGGCTTTTGGATCCTTGTTTTGTGAAGCATGATATTATTTTCCTGTTTCAAACTGACTTAGTTTGTAAGCTGTGATGAAATAAGATATCTAAAACAAACTACAAAGTACCATCCCCAAAATCAATTTCCAGACTTTCTATTAAATAAGTCTTAGCGAAAGTCCTAGAGAGTGTCATCTATCAGCAAAGTTAAGCATGTACTTGAGCTCTGCATTTGTATCTTAAAAGGCGTTTTCTGAACGAGTCCCGCCGAGAGCCCCGGGGGGTAAAAACGCACCCAGGCATACTAGCGTGGCAGAAATATCTTGCAACATAAGTCCCAGCCCTCCTGGCATTCGCTTAGGCGTAAGTCCCAACTTTTTGGGCGTTCATTTGGGGCGTGCCTAGATAACATTTCCAAATTGGAGCCAAAATTGCTTAATAATTCCCCTTTTTAGTATGATAATACTCAGAAGTTAACTCATAGTAAATTTTCAAAGTAAAAGAACTCAAAAGTCAAAAGGCTTTTTCTAATTTCATAATCCCTTCTCTTTGTTGTTTAGAAACAAATACTCTTTGGCCCTTGGTCTGCAAAGTGTAAACTACAAAGCAAGAGCTTTTTCCTCAATGCTTGCTGCTTCCACGCATGCATATTTCTTCTTTGTGCTTCATTAAGTTTTCTCTCTCTCTTTAATCTATTCTTTTCAAGTTTGTTTTGGTTTTAGAATTTTATAAACTTGAAAACCAATTTTATAAAACCTATCTTTTTGTAGTACCTGCAATAGGAAGGATCAATTTAAATGGTCAAAAGTCTTTTCTACATCCAATTTGCAAAGGATCCTTTTTTCTCCTTTTTTTTCCGTCCCCAACCCAAAACTTCATTGGCTATGAGGGCAGCATCAGTTATCTGTCTTCCCTGAATGAATGCGTTCTGATATCCACAAAAAATTTGCTGGTCACTTTCTTCAATCTTTCAGCTAGAGCTTTGGCAGCTATATTGTAAATGCTACTAATCAAACTAAGAGGCCTGAAATCCTTCAATTTTAATACACCTTCTTTCTTCGGTATTAAAGCAATAAATGTGGCATTACAGCTTCTGATCGTCTGCCCATTCTGATGGAAGATTCAAGTGCTCCCAGAATGTCATTCTTTATTACTCCATGCCTTTTGATAGAATGCCATAGTAAAGCCATCTGGTCCATATGCTTTATTAGGTGCACTAGACTTGATAATTTCCAGTACCTCTTCCTCTTCTTCAAATGGCATTTCCAACCAATTATATTGTCCATGCTCCAAATATCTAGCTGGGTCCTGGAAGTGCAAGGGGGTGTTAGAGTGTCTCACATTGGTTGAGGAATGGATTTTTGTTATATTGTTTTGACAATCCTCATCTCATGAGCAACCTTTTGGGATTGAGTTAGGAAATGTCTATTTCCTTTATGGCCTCCTTATCCCTTTTTAGTCATGCCTACTATTTATTGTATTATGATTTTCTTTTTGAACTAAAATCTATCAATGTGGAAGGTTTTGGTTAGACCTTACTTGTATACAAATAATAAAAATAAAGATATGAAGGGGAGAAACATAATGGCTTTTGCTTCTCATACATCAGATCAATTCCATTACAAAAATTAATATATGATAGAACTATCTAAATGCAAATTCTTTTGCAGGAAGTAGTCCTCATTTTGACAAGAATTCTAGAAAATTTAACTTTAAAGAGAAAGAATCCTCTCTAGAATAAAGATATTAAGTTTCATGGATATGCCTCTTCACATGTGATTTACAAAAAGCATAAAGCGACTTAGTTTACAAATACTAAATTTTGAGGGATATACCCTTCAAATTAAAAACTTTTCTTGTTACCTTAGAATTTTCCGAAGGTACCTAGACATGTCTTATCGGAATCTAATTGTGATGATAATATACCTGTTATTGCACTCTGTTTGTCTAATGATCAATGCATCAACATTGATGTGTTTTAGCTCTAAGAAGTGTTAAAGTTTGATACATCCTCCTACAGTAGATCACTTTGCTTGTTCGTATTAACTTTTGTTTTTCCCCTCTTGATGTGCAGGAAGGCTACTAACTGCACTTATATGTGAATATTTGGATTGGGCTCAATTAAACCATTCACTTAAAGTTTATTTGCCAGAGTGTAATTTGGTAATCATGTACAGGGTTCTCCCGAGTGAATATATACCGTTCTTTGCAAAATCTTGTCAGTATCTTGTTCTACTTATGAAGGACCCGTTATGTGATTGTGTAGCCAAAGGATTCATGGAAATCTGAGCTAAAAGAATTTAGCAGCAAGAATGGATATGATCTTAACAGGAATGGTGATAGCGCTCCCTTGCTTTTGGATGTTCTTGAAGGATTCTTGAAATATGAGGTTGGGTAAAACCTTTTAGTTTAGATGTCAATATAGTCCGACAAATGATAATTTTTTTTTGTTTACATTTTGTTATGTGTAAACTATTTTTAAATATAGTATTTGCAAATAACAGTTTCCGGTACAATGTGGGTCAATATGCAAGTTTGTGGTTAGGAATTATAGTAAGTATTGTTACTAAAATTTATTTTTTTGCAGAATTTATCTCAAGCAATGGGGGCTGGAAGGAGATTTACTGCACCAGATGCTGGATCTCTTTCCAATACTGAAGCTAGGAACATTAGGAAACCTTCATCTTCAGTTGCTGGAGGCTTACCTCCATTGGGAAGGTTAACATATAAAACATTATCACTTCTTCTCTTATCTTGTCATTTGAATTTAAATTTGACTTGGGACCATTTTACACCACAGGCCAAGTCCTGCTGCCCAGTCATCTGGTAAGTAGTCTAGCTAATCTTTCTTTTTTCCCTTTGTTTTCCTGTTGGTAATTAATTCCCAGATAAATGCATGAATTTCTGATATTGTTGAGATTCTAGACAGAAGGGCAGGTTCATCTATATCTGGATATAGGAAAGATGAATACAACTGGAGATACGAAAATGATGAGCTTCCGCAGGATGTAATGCTTGCCTCATCTGCCTTAGAAAACCTTCAATTGGACAGAAAAGCTTGGAACCTTACCTCTTCATGGAGGTCAGTCTTTAAACTTTCAGTGGGATTTAATTACAGATTTGATTTTAATGTAATTATCTATTGGCATGAGTTCCAAAGAATGCATATGTTTTAAGATCTGGCTTGGAGGGTTCGTCAACTTATCAAAATAATCTGGCTTGGAGGGTAAGTTTTTAGAAGAAAGGCAACCTTATCGCTTCTATTAAGGCAGTATTAGTAATGTGCTTATTGTGAAATTCATTTATGTAGCTTAAGCTTCAGAAGAGTCAGATTGTGGTGTAGGTTTTATGCTACTTTTCGTTCTTTTGATGGGAGGGCTTATGCTACTTATTTATAGACATTTCCATGATGAATGGGACGATGTCAATGTAAAAGCAGCTTAAATATGATGTCAGTGTGGCCTCTGTTTTCGGGGGTGGGGTGGGATGGGAATGTAGGCATTACCAAACAGGTTCATAATTGTACTCCATAATTGGTGTGCAACCTGACAGCGTAGCAACATGTGGTCCATAGCTTTACTCAACCTCTTACACGTAGCACCTGTTAGGCTGTTAATATGCAGGACACCTCAGGTCATTGGACCTTGGTGCTAACCCAATTGAAGCTTGTATGGATTTAAGATTGACAGTTCATTACTATATTGTTTGCCATTGAAAAAAAAATAATACAAACGAAAAAGACTTCTCTCATATGAATTTGTTAAAATCATTGGTTGGATTGATTAATTGCATCGTGTTTCTTCGTCTCATTAGCAGAGTTCGAAATATTGACTCAAATGTGTAAATTTCACTGTAACTCCCAATTACGAATTAGTGATTTGAAACAAAACCAACAGTTAATTGAATCAAAGGTGTTAACTCTATGAACATCCGTAATTTATGAGTTTAGGCCTTGTACACTTGATTCCCAAAATAATTTTCATACTTCAAAGGCCTCACAATGATCTCAAAGTAGGTAAATAATTCAAATGCGCTAGTTGCTTTAGGTGCGATTAATAAGTAAATTATCATGGTTATGGGTACGGTTTCCGTGGCATAGCTATGATACGTACATCAAAAATTCAAGTGCGCGTTCACGCGACTTGACCCGAACTTCAAATAATAATAAATTAAACATGTGGTTAAATTGCGGGTGGTGATTTACGATGGGTATAAAACAACAAGTGTACGACATCGTAACTTGTTCAAATAAATTCCATAAAAATACCAAAAATGATTAAAGTAAATAGTTAAAAGCGGTAAAAGGTAAAATGCACAATAGGTTTTTAAATGTGTAATAATTAGACAATTAAGCCGAGTATAATTTGTTAAGCGACCGTGCTAAAACTACGTAATCCGGGAGTGCCTCACACTTTCTCCTGGGTTAACAGAATTCCTTGCCCGGTCTTCTGTGTTTCGCAGACCATAAATAAAGTCAAATTTCCTTGAATTGGGATTCCAAATTTGGTGACTCGGAACACCGTTAATTAAATAATTCCGAGTGGCGACTCTAAAAAATTAAAATAAATTAATCTAATTTCAAATAATGTCACTTAAATTGGAAAAACTCCTTATCCTTGGAAAAATGAGGTGTGACACCCCAACCCCCCCAACCCCCCCACCCCCAACACACACACACACCAAAAAAAAAAACATTGCCTTGAAAAGTGCTCCCATTTTGTTAGACCTAGTAGAAGTTTTTGTTACATGAGCAGAGAGGGAATTTGTTCAATTATCACAGTGATGAGCGACGACCAAGATAATCTGCTGAAGTTCTTGTAAAACTTGCATACTCTAATTTTCCACCTTCGAGTTCACTGCTGATACTTTCTCACCTTGTCACTCCTTTTCCATAAGAAGGTTGAGGTCTCTTCATTTGTCAGGCATTGCATAGTTGACCTTAAAGTTCTACCTTGGCTTGTAAGATCACTTTTATTGACTGCACCAAGGTTCCTATCAATATACCAATGGTCGAATGGGATAAAAAGCATTAGCCCTTGTTACTAAGTGTCTCCCCCTTGTCACAGTTTCTTCCACCCTATGTGTGTGTGCGCGCGTATGGTAAAAATGTCGGTCTGTTATAGTTAAGAACATGTTGTACGTCATTATAAATTTCATTTCCAATTAATCTGAAAAAAGCACATTGCATGCTTCAAAAGTGCTCCCATGCTATTAGATTGAGTAGAAAATTTTGTTACGAAGTGATAAACGATGACCAAGAACTGATGATAAGCTGCTGATTTTCTTGGAAAAAATTGCATACTCTAGTTTTTCCTTTTATTCATGTCTCCGTCGTTTGTCATACTTCCTGAGCGGCTGTCCAGCAAATGGAGTGGTATCTCAACTTGTGTTGAATTGGATTGCAGGCACAGAGGTGATGACATGTCTGAGGATGATAGCAGGGGAGAATAGATGAGATGTGTGGTCTCCAAATCACCGAGATGGGAATTGATGATGTCCTTCTAACTTAGAAATGCAATGTTCTGATGTATGCTGTGTATGATTTAAATACTATATTGCTTGTAGTAATTGGTGTGAGCTTCTCATTTTCTTTCCTTTTTTCCTTGAAATTTATCATCCCCCCCCCCCCCCCCCGTGGCTAAGCAGCCACGAAATAAGATTTTTTTTTATCATATGACGGTTGCTCGAGTTGGATGCCCAGCGTGATTACTAGAAGCTGGTTCTCTGTGGTATTACTGTTTGCAGCAACTAATATGGACCTTTATTTGTAGCACTTAGTCTGACTTATTGACAGTAGGGAGACTGAAAGTCCTAAGAAAAAGTTCAGTTGCTGAGCAGGCTTATAAAAAGTGTAAAATCCTACTTGCTTACTGCCTTGTAGGAAAACTGGAAAGTAACCGTTTTTTGAGTATTGCTAGTTTAAATCACTGGTAGATGTTCTTTTCTTCTTCTTTAACGAAATACCGGGACTGGTAGCGTGGGTTTCGAATCTAACTTCGCGACTGCTAATTCGTGTCAAACTTTTTTTCCCATGCCATTTGGAGTAGAAATGTTTCTAAGTGTTACAGTTTTTTGGACGAGTATTTGATGCGTCAAATGTGTAAAAAGCGCCAAATGGGACAAAATCTAGTGAGTTTCTAACTTTAGAGAAACATATCAGTGATAAAGGTAAAGATCATAAAGAATCAATTTTATATTGGCCTCAATATGAACAATTAATTGTTTCGTTTTACTTTCAGCTTAGTGTACACAAATATGATTAGTTAATCAAAGGAAGCGTGTTTTAGATGGATTAGTTGCCTTACAAACCTAGAAACTGTCGATTTATTATAGACCTTAGTAGGAAAATAATTATTCAGCCGTTTATTGCTACCCCAAGGTATTGTATCCATCAATGTGATTTATACATTTGAAGATAGAATACAATTGAGAACGATTTTACAAATACAGTAATCAAAAGTCCCTTTTGCTTTACATTCTACCGATTATTGTCACCTTTAATGAACAAGCAACAGATTATACGAATGCCCTCAAGGGAGTGGATAAAGGGAAGAAAAGATGACAGATTATTCCTCCATTATCCCACATCTGGTGTCTCATGAATCTGCATCTTTAGGCCTGTTGCACTTTCTCCTCCAACAGATGGCCGTTCATTCCTCATTCACAGAGTTGGTGTCATTAACCTCCTCGGCCGGCTTCCCCTGTTTCACTCAATTATTTTTATACTAGATATTAGAACCAACCATGGTTTGACTGTTAAAGGAACAAAGAAACAAGAAGGCTGATATATTTTTCAGACAGAAGCCATACTGCCATACTACAACTTCAACCACCTATTGAAAGTCTGAAGTTATGTAACTTTTCAGTAAGGTAACCTGCAGTTATATTCTATTGCATCTTTCTAGCCACTTGTTTAAAAGGAGATTTGCATCCGAATTTCTTTGGCACTTTGTAAGCACAAATGTGTTGACATGTATAATTACACATGAAAGCGGGAAACATATGGGACGATTTCATATTAGTATTCAGTTATTACTTTTAACATAATAATCTAGCTGGGTAATAAAGCATGAGAATAGAATGCATAAAGCTTGAAATTGATGTTTGAAAAAAATATTCATCTTTGTTCAGTAAAAAAAGAAAGAAAAGGATATTGATGTTAGTAGAAATGTCCAGTTTGCAATATATCTGTGGATGGTGAAATACCAGCAATAATGTCACAGCATTTAGCAAGTTAGACAGGCTAAGAAATATAGTGAATAGAACTAGTCATCTTTCCAGGTAAATCATGACGGCTGGAGTCTAGCAATCTTACAAGTGCACATGTGATGTCTAATAACTGCCAGAAAGGTGATGACCCAATCAATTGATTTCATCCCTAAATTGGAGAACAGGACTTACCTTGCTGCTGTCACGCCAGCCAAGTCCAAACGGTCTTGAGAGCAAGCTGATCTTTCTAGCAGGTATCTCTTGTGATGAATCTAGGTTGCCCCCTACAGGAGATGAATCTTGCTGTGTGGATCTATAAATAAACGCGTTCTTCCATGTTAGAGAAAATACAAGATTTGCATTAACAAGGTAGTATACTTTTCTTATTACTCTTTACATAGGCATGTTATTGTCCTTTGGCAACTGATGAAGCAGTTTCAGTGGCAAGGAAATGACTAAGTATGAAATAGTGTCAGTAAAGAACACTATGATTACCAGGGCATATGATAATGTGTTTAATACTGCAACAAAAGTAGTACATGTAAGCATGGGTATATACCTCGGAGAAGGTAGTACTTTATCTTGACCAGATTGGTACTGCAAGGTAGCCTCCAACATTGTTTCTGCCATAACCACCCTCTTTTCCATCTCAGCGAGGGAAGCAATGGTTTCGTCATACTTTTCCTGCAGGTTGTCAGCAGTGACACACAAGATGTTCAACATTTCAGCCAACTACTGTCATATTTCCAAATTTAAGTTCCCCTATCATGCATGAACTTATGAACTAGATAAGCTTGAGTAGAGAAACACAAAGAATCTGATGGAGTAAGAATTCCCAGATAAAGAATTAGAAATCCAAATATTTCACCAAGAAATTCAATCAAAGAAGAAACCTGTAGCACTTGAGAGGCATGTCTTTGAGCTGCTGCATCTTGTTCAGCGTATATACGAGCATCTTCTGTTACCCTCTGTTCTTGCTCCACCCTCATCAAAACCTACAAAAATTAAATAAATAAACCCAAAATTGAAAGAAAGGGGGATTAGGAGATAATGTTCCGATACATCATCAAACAAGTAATGAAAATTGTCACCTGAAGCATGGCATTCTCTTGTTCTTGCTTAGCAGCAAGTGCCTGTCGAAGCTCAGCAACCTGTCTTTCTAATTGCTCAACCTGAGTCCATATGAAAATACCAATGTTCAAATGTAATTGTGTTAAATTCAAAATTTTCCAGGAAAAGGAAGATGATATATGCCAAAAGCAACCATCACTTTGTGGAGCAGAGTACGACAAATAATCAAATGCACAGCAGGTAATGGTGATGGAGTCTATTGTGCTAACCATCTAGAAATTCCTCAAGTCTACTGAAATAGATGTGTGGAAGCACATAGTCACAGTAAGCCAAAAGAATTCATGGCACATTGTGTTATTTATCGAGAATGTGGTTCAGGTGTATATTCGGGTATGAAAAGTTGCATTTATTGTTCATAGTCAAGTTCAACCTGGGATACTGCTGAAGGCAAGAGCATACTTATAAAACCACCATTCTCCCATAGATCAATGTAAGCAGGAGCAGATTATACATGTTAGAAGAGACAGGGAATCCGGGCTAACATTAATTAGATTATTAGGTGGCTCCGCTTATACCTGCTCCATGAATAGGAGAGGTAGCTAAATGCAAGCTGGAAGGTTAGGTGGCTCCGCTTTTACCTGCTCCATGAATAGGAGAGGCAGCAAAATGCAAGCTGGAAGGAACGGACTGGAAGCGCGGTTGTTCTTTTTCCTTTGTTTTGGGTGTTTGGGAGGAAATGAGTTGGGGATATAACTTCCTACTCTGAAGAAAGACATAATTCATTTATAAAGAAGCTTCTCAAATACCCTTGCGCTCAACTGCCGCCGGTTATCCTGCTTGACCATCTCCATCAATGCTGTTTCCAACTCCTCAGCTCTGTGGACAAGGAAAAAAAAGAGGAAAAAGATATCATTCCCCTATCAATATGAGGTCTAGGTCCCTTAGCTTTCTATACACACTAAAAGGTACAAGAGTTCTTCATTCTGAAAGCTCTCAAATAAGATTTGGAGTAGATACTGAGAAATATGCAACTTCAATGAAACCTTCTACAGTATAACAGGTTGCTCTCTAAATGGACAATTGAACTGCCAGTCCGCAAACATCAAGATTTTCCGTTTCTTTTATAGAGTTTTTGTAATTTTTTCAGTGAGTTAAAGGCTGGCAGGGATGAGATCAACTTGCCCTTTCAGAAGCTTCCTCGTCCTTGAAACATTAGACCATAGCTGAACCTAATTACATTTTGAATAGTTTAATTTGCACCACCACTTATCATTTAGTCTCTCTGCTCCATACCTGAATCTTGATGGTGCTGGGGGAGGACAAGAATAAGGAGAAAAGGTGGTAGAAAATCATAATAGGCTGGGTTTAGACGGGCAGAAATGGGAGAGTACATGGCGTCAGTTCTTTTTTTACTTTCTCCTTTTTCTTAAAAAGAGGTCATTGCCGATGCAGCCAAAGAACAACATTTGGCTTCAGATATAGTTTACAGCTTGATCGTAGCATAAAACATTAATTTTTGAAATTCTACCCAAAAGTATAATAATTAGCTGTTTCAAAATCAGTACATTCACACGGAACACAAAGGAAAAGGAGCTAACACTGGAACTTCATACTTTCCCAGGAATAGTTTTGAGAAAAGCCAACCTGCACAATATTGTGCTCACTAGATAAAGAAGCATGGACATGTAAAATATGCACCTGAGTTCAGCAGATCGTTTCTCCTCCAGCAACTTGGACAACTCAGCCTTCAGCCAAACCACCTGATAACGGTCATGTAGTAATGTAGGCAAAATAGATGTAAGTCAGAATTGTCTGCGAACTAATAGGTTATGCTATTGGGAATATTACTTTTAGGATATCCAGAATAACTGATAACTTACTCCCACAAATTTCTAAATATTCAGAACAAAATGAAACCAGAAGAAGGACAGGAAGGAAGTAATTGGAGTTGAAAGTAGGTAAATAAAGGATAACAGAGATAGGGAGGGGAGGGAAACAAGAATGAAGAAAATGAAAAGGAGAAAGTAGACGGAGAAAAACCGGTGAGTGCTTTACCTTTAGAAATTTAGACAACATGCGTTTTCTTAAATTTCTAACTTAGCCAACTAAAATATGTCCTCAAATGAACTGTCACTTCAATTTCTTGACAAGCAGGGTCTTCATGTCTTACATTGGATTATGTCACCAGTTTGATGTCAATGCAATTCTCTTGCTTTGTATAGCCAATACTATTTGACCTTGAATAAAGTTATGTCGGGAGAAGGCAGAGCATTAATTATCACCTAACAAAATGCTGGAGTGTCATTAGTTAAAAGACTATACTCCAGCCAATGACTATTTCACCTTTCATTAGTTAAGTAGATTGACCTAAGTACCACAAGATTCTTCAGGGTGGACATAGCATTCACTTGAGAGTAAACGTATATGGGATTGGTATACAAGTGATTCATTGGGCATCTGTTAATGATTACACTCACATAGTATATATTTTTTTTTTGATGAGGTAAGATGTGATTGCACTCGCATAGTAAACAAGACTGATTAGAGTTATATGGCGTTTATTGTCTCATCCTATTACAAGGCTGATTGAGGCCCTCCAGGTAAAGTAACTGACTCCCAAGAGAAATACTTAAAAGGGTCATTTGGTTCATGGACCAGTTATGCCTGGAATTATAATGCATGGATTGTTTATAGGGTGAATAATAATGTAGGGATCATTATATGGAGCTTGATTACTTTAAGGATTTTTTGGCCTTTATGTTGTAGACTGTAACTTTTCTCCAAAACCCAAACAATTTGGACAAAAAAGTCAGATATGTGACCAGCCTATACCTAATTTCACAGTTCTGGACAAAATTGATGGTCATATTTTATTTAACACTTATCTTTGAGAAGTTACTTCTACTGCCTTCTTTAACTATCTGTGCGCATAAAAAGAAAGTGGGACACGAGACCAACTCACTTTCTCGATGAACATCACAAAACCTTACCCCTTAACGGAAACCCCCAATCTGTCTCCTTTTCCTACTTGTTCTGTATTTTCCCTAATTCTCGGGATTGTTTAGCTATAAAACTGCAACAAAAAACTTCCCCTGCAGCCTCTAATCCTCAAAAAGAAGAAACAACATTGATTTTTACCACATCAGGCTTGGAACCGAGGTGTTGCAAGCTAGTTACACATTAGTAAGCTAGATCACTTTTAAGTAAAAAGAGTCGCATATATCCCCATTAACTAAAACTTATGCACCCCGTTTTATCCATTCTCCTTTTCAATTCTGCTTTATCAGGCAATTCCCTTCCAAGCCATTTTGAAGCAGACAAAATTTACTTAAAGAGAGAAGTATCTTACTACTCAATCCTTACTTTATTAATGACCATCCAAGTTTCACTCTTTTTATATAGACCCAAGTTTCAGTTTATAAGCACATTTCCATACGAATAACACTATTGTGCTGGAAAGAAAACTAATTTCAGTACATTCTGCTATTTCGGATAATCATATGAAATCAATTCTGGAGTCCCCATTTAAGCGGCAAGAAGATAAAGCTGGTAAACCAGGATTAATAAAAGATGATCAGGAGGGGTGCAAGTTAAAAAGACAGACTTCAAAGAAAGAATATGTATGGGATCATAACATAGGAAGAAAATTACCTGCTCTTGGAGATCCGGCGCAGAAGCTATTTCCACATCACCATTAAGGCTCGTGTAAAGTTCATCCACATTAGCAGATCCAGTATCTGCCTGAGATGCATCACTATTTGTCAGTTCATAAGCTTTCTGATCTGCTTCAGTGGTTCCGACAACTATAGATCCAGGATCATGCTTAAAACCGCACAGTTTAGAAGATAAACCCTGACAATTCCTCCAATCTTGAAGTCCTTTGGACCTTTCTTCAACCGCAGCCTTCACAGATGGTCGATGCTTGTTTCTTAGTTCTTCTAATCGAGCTTCATTCACATTTTGATAGCCCATGCAGGCTGTCAGCACCAATTGACTGCTATCAAATGTGGATCCAGCAAGTGACTGCAGCAGGGTAATTGCATCCCCTGCATCTTTTGTGGTAACTAATGCAGGTCCTGAACAAGACCAAATATGTATATCACTTTTGAGCTGCACAAACAAGAGAATTGAACGACAATGGCAAGGAAGAAAAGAACTTGCATTAACACAATGTTTAGAAACTTTCCAGCTCTCATGAATTTAAAAAAATTACCATAAAGCTCCATCAAAGCGAGTGCAGTACGGAATAACATCACTCGATTTCCTTCAAACAGAATTACATCCCAGACCCTAAGGACTAAAACCAAGAAAATTTCATGAGAAAGGAAGCAAACAACCAGTAAGACAATCCAAGCGCCAAAAATAAGCTTAAGACAATTGACGTCAAATTTAATATCTCGTCAACTTAAAACCTAATTAAATATGTAGTATCAGCCATACTACAGATCAGACATTTCAAGATGAGATAAAAACAACTGACCACTTTCCCATGGAAGCATGTTCATAAATATGGAGAGGAACCATGGTCCAGTAACCCATGCTACCTGCACTCCCAGGTAATCAAGATGATTAACTGCGCAGATGCATCAATGGGGAAGGAAGTCAAAACATATGGGAAGCAATATAATCAGTAAAGATCTGGAGAAGGAGCTTGAATTAAAGAAGTGGGAACAAGAGATATACCCAACTTCGGAAATTTCTCCCGCACCAACACCTCAAGAACAAGTTGGTCAACCTGATAAGAGACAATGTAGCAAATAAAAAACTGTTGATATCTTCATATTTCTCACAATGCAATTTATTCGTGTCAAACAAATGAAGGGGAAAAGTAATTGTTAGCAGATGAAATAGTGAACTACAGCTAGTAGAAGCAAAACTTGTTTGTTACCTGAGACTCTAGCATCTCTTCTGAGTAATAGCCATCAAAATAGTCATCTAGAATCCCCACTAAAGTCCTGTAAGTTTAACAACATATTTATTTAACTAAGCCAGACTGACCAAATATACAGACACACATTTAGCACTTCAGACCAAACTAACTCTTAAAGTGCAAGGTATTAAAGAAGACTAAAGCTGTTCCAACTCTGAATTGCAATTTCAAATAAACCAATAGCAGCAACTTTATTTTAGAACATAAATGAAGACATATCCATCTGGAAGAACAAGATGTAGATAAAGTTCAAAACATACCAAAAGGCGTTTTCCTCAGGCATCAGAAGCAATAGCAAACCAGCAAAAAAATTCATGGCCTGCATTATTAGATGAGCAAAACTGAGCAATGTAACTTAGAACGAAAAGAAGACTTGCGTAGTGACCAGACGGGTGAACCACAAGTTGAAAGAATCAACACCTTCATACAGAACTGGAAATATATCACCATGTTTACAATCATTTTCAGAAGCAATAGAGGATTAAAAAACAACTTGGTAAAATTCCCAAATAACGAAATTCAACGAAATATTAGACATTTTGACACTGAAGAAAGAAAACCGTGTCTACAACACTTCTTATGACCAACAGAAATCAAATAATAGAGAAGTACTTGATGGAGAACCTGAAGCTGAAAAATAAAAATTTGTGGCTTAACCATTTAAATTGCACGTGAATGGAAAAAAGAGGAATTTAGAACTATGTAGCAAATTTTATCATTCGCTCATCCTAAATTTCATCTTTTCCTTATCTCCAATTTTGAAAAATTTGCCCCTTTATATATCTTCATTCTATCTTGCTCATCCGAAATATTTTGAAAAAAAGTTTTCAAAACTTTCTTATATGATCTTTTGGTACCGTGTTAGATAATAATAGGCATTCAAAAGAATGTGGAAAGCATTTCTTTCAGGCTACAACTATTACTAACTCTCAGAAACTCCAATTGGGGGCGGCTGTCATTTGAAAATTTATACAGTAACACTGTAAAAACACTTTTTATATGGTGCTTTCTAAACACATTTTAATTTTGCTTAAATGATTGCAGACAACTTTGCAAGCAGATTTCAAAGAAATACATAAACAACACTGTAATACATAAATTTCAATCAAAAGTTGGAAGCTGTAATCTAGCAACTGAAGACAAAGGATGCTTTGGGCGGTATTTCAAACTTCAGCAACTATATTACGTCCTCTCAAAACATATTTTGAACAAAAACTTCGCACTAGTTATTTCTAGCTCTCTAAATAAGCACAACAAACGCCAAAATTAAATCGATAACCAGTTCATGATGTTTGATTTGCCAATTCCTACAGCCACATGGTCAATCCAAATGTCAAACATCAAAGCAGACATAATTATTCCCCCACTCCCCCCAAAAGAAAAGAAAGTAAGAGATCGCCAACAACGGAATTACCTGGCAATAGCCAACAAAGGGATTATGCCGAGCATAGGCAGTAAGTAAACGTCTTAAAGCATTTCTTCCATCCTCATCTAGAGCAGGATGTCCAGGAAATGTTCGTGGTAGATCCTGCATGAAAGATACAAGACAAGATTGAAGCCAAAATGGATGTTCAATGACCTTTTCAATCTGCCTTCATGTAGACGGTACTGAAAAAGGAATTGATAAGTAGCATGCTCAATGACCTTTTCAATTTGCCCTCTCCATTTTTCAGGAAGACATACAGTATCTATGCTTGGGTCCACACAACTTCCATTACTCTTTGGTACAATATTTTTACACTCTGCATCATTACCAGATTTAGTGCCTAAAGCAAGCAAATCCTGGTAATAGGTCTCCACTCGGCGTGCCTTCATGCCCACAAAGGCTTGCCAAAGCTGTGATTCAAGTATCAGCATTACATAAATAAAGCTAATGCATGAACTCAGATGACTTAAAGAGCAACAGCATAAGAAAAGTTTGAGCATTCTATCTAACCTCTCCCCTGAGAGCCATGGGTACTCCACCATGAACAAGACACTCCAATTCTTCTTTCCAAGGAGGTAAAGACTCATGATCCTTAGTAGCCAAATGGCTATTATTTTCATTTAGAGGAACATCTTGCATGGAATCCAGTTCAGATCTGTCGAAAGATTCTGATCTTGCTAAATCATAAAACTCGTCGTCCGAGTCCTCTTCAGATTCTCCTTTTGTGGCTCTAGCCTCTTCAATTGCAGGAAGATGCTCCTGCAGACCACGGTCTTGCTCGTTTTTGGCCAAAGTTTCCATCTTTTTTACACGAATGCTCATTATATCCTCAATGGCACGTAGAGTTGGTCTAATCTCCGACCATATTTGGGCCTGATGAGTTTTCCTCTCAACTGAGGTTATTGTATCATCCTTCTTTCTTGCACCTTCAAGATGACCCTCAGAACGATGCTTTTCATCAGTTTGGTTATTGGTTTCATCTGCATTCTGCAAAAAGGAGCTTGCATCCTGCATGGATGATTCAGTACCAGGCTTGCCGGAGTTGCCGTCTGCAGACACCCCATTTATGGCCAACTGAGCAGGCTCTGCCTGCCGTTCCAAAAAGTCTGTCCACCTATCCGACCTCTCTTCCTCTTCTTCCTTAAAACAACGAAACAGTTGACACAATCAGAGAAAGTATTTAAATTAAGACAATCAAAGAAAAGTTTCTACATGGGAATGGTTGCTGAGAAATTTGGTAGAAGTACAATAGAAGGAAGCTGTTCTCAACGTGATACAGCTGGTTTTTGATGCTTCTTATGTAACTAACTAATTAGACGGAAATTCTTCTAGTTTAATGCTCCTCTTTCTTCTGTTCCTTCTCTCTTCTTTACACAAACTTCCTCACCAATAAACAGGATACTAATTAGTAAACCTGTAATCATGAGAAGATAATACCTTGTAGATATTTGCATATTCATGATATCTTTGTACATGCTGAGGCCGCACAGAGAACCCATAAGCATCCCTGTCCATGTTAGTACTTATATGTATTAGTCAAAAACTTTTAAGGAGAAAGTTTTACTAAAACAAAATCTTTATGAGCAGAAGTTTCCAGAAACCACATTAATTTAGATATTTCTTCTGCATGACTGAGCATTATAAAAATCAAAATAAGACAACCTGAGCTAATTGAACACAGTAACTGCCTATTAAAGCAGTATGTTTAAAAGAAACACTTTGAAAAATTTCAAATAACATTTCACCAAGAGTTCAGTATAATTACTTTGTAAAGCATTTTTAGTGTTTAATATTTACATATGACCTCATACAAAAAATTTATGCTTTGATTTGACGGTGGAGCAAATTATTTTTGAATTGAAGGACAAACTTTAGGCCTTGAAGCAGTTCCATAAATTCCAAGCTTGAGCTTTTGCCAAATGTAATTATGGCGGAACTTCTGGTACAAATTAAAGAAACTTCTAAGCATTTACCAAATACTTAAAGATATTCGTTCATGTTAAAACGCAGTTACTTGTCAAATGCACTACACTCCCAATGTGGCCTAGATGAGTCACAAATTAAGTGCATTAACGGGAAAAAATGTGAAGAGCCATTCTAACCATCAAGAAATGCAAACCAAGTTCGAAGCACATCTCTTTACTGCTCTACTTTTGCTTTTATTTTTCCTCGTGCACACCTCTCGACTATTCAACCTTATACATAGCATCCATCCAATAACTCTATCCACTCTACTTTTTTCATTGTTTACCAGCTGTCAGCTACGAAAATCACTGATTACATTAGAAAACAAGTTTTCGACAAAAAGCTCAGTTTTTAATAGCTACTCAACACCTCAAATCTTAACCGTACTTACCAATATACTCACTTGGAACTAAATCATATCAAAACAGTGAGTAGAATCTTACTAATCATGTAAAAATCGAAATAAGTTCATCTGAATACTAGAGCACTTAATATCATCTATTTTCTATATTATTTTTTCGGCGAAGTATATAATCTAGAATCAAACAGAGAGGAATAGTTCACAAAATAGAATACAATGTGAAAGGGACACGTGGAAGGCAGAGAATAGATAGTACCTCTTGTGGTCGATTGAAATGATGCAAGGATTCAACACAGCTGTTTCTGCACTCGCCTTCATTGTCGGTAAACAGTATCAAACACTTGGCCAAAATCCGTTGATTCTGATTTGAATTTCTTTCCTATTTCTGACTTTCAAATAAATTTCAAGGCTTTTTCTTCCATTTTTTCAAAGATTAAGTTAAACACTTCAAAATGCAGTTTCATATAGTTAAGTCGGTGACTAGCACTCTACTCAATGTATGAGGGAGGACACGTGGCATTCACATGGAAGAGCGAGTTTAGCGTCAGAGTGAATTTTATGAGTGAAAGTGAGGAAAAGGAGGAAAGATTTCAGTGTTGAGAGATTTCAGGGGAAGTGTGCTTTGGATCAGGTAAAAATTACAGGGCCAGTGGCTGGCCCATGTCTTTTGTCCAAACTCCCAAAATTTTCTTTACTTTTTCTATTTATCGATGAGGCCGAGGGGAC
Organism: Nicotiana tabacum; assembly: GCF_000715075.1. Taxonomy (NCBI): domain Eukaryota; kingdom Viridiplantae; phylum Streptophyta; class Magnoliopsida; order Solanales; family Solanaceae; genus Nicotiana; species Nicotiana tabacum. The sequence goes on along the minus strand of NC_134102.1, from coordinate 14,494,272 downwards.
CAAAATTTTATCATTTCGAAAGTAGGAGACTTTTTACCGAAAGTAAGAATCTAACTCTTTTCCTTTTTCTCTCTTTATTTTACGTAGAATATACTATGTAGCACTCCTATTTATTTGTTTTACGCCCGTTATTAGTGTTCGTATTGCAACCCCATTAATTCGAATTCGTTATATTTAACAACAACAATATAATTTCACTAGTGAAATTTAAGAAGGATAGTGTATATATAAACATTATCCATATCTTGTGAATGTAAAATGATTGTTTTCGACAGACACTTGGCTCAAGAATAAACATAGTCACAATAATATTGAAAAAGAAATGCAGTAATAGAGAAGCCATGCAAAAAAAAAATAACAATGTCAAGATAATAAGATAATCAAGGCAAAAGAACACATGTAGTAGTAAAAATCTAAGGATAAGAAAATACGAGAATAGTATTAAATCTACTGGTATAGAAAAAAGATAAGCTCGACAACCTACTAATCTTCTACCTATCAAGGGTCATGTTATCGCTAAGCTGAAGTTATGCCTTGTCATGCCAAATCACCTCTCCTCGACACTTCTTAGGCCTACCTCTACCTCTTTTTAGACCCACCAAGACCAACCTCTCACACTTACTTACTGGTGCATCTGTACATCTCCTTTTCACATGCGCGGACTGTTAGTAATCTATATTTGCAGAGTAATTCTAGAAATAAAATAACGTAAAAACAGAAATATAAAATAAACAGAATTTAATCTAAGTCCACTGAATTCACAGTATTTTCTTAAGGAACTTAGTCCCCTCCTAGTACTCCGAGGTTGTGGACTATTTCCTCCCAGGATAAAACGGATTACACATTGGTGTAGTGGTACTTCAAACCCTAGTGTTTCAGCGAACATAATGATTGGTAGCAAATTACACTTACTGTTGCTTTATTTTCTAGTTAAAACAATGCAGAAGAAAGAAGGAGAATTCAGAATTTCATAAGGAAAATCTGAGAAAATGGCCTGCTATTTATAGCCAATAGGTTGGGTTCAAACAAAGAGGTGCAACTCTTCATGATGATTGTTTGCGTAAAAACAGTCATTACGTAAATGACTATTTACGCAAAATAAAATGAAAAAATCAAACGTGGAGGAAAATTAATTTACTGCTACAAAAATGGCTACTTTGGATTAAAATAATATTACGTTAATCTTAATATTAACAAATAAATTTGGTCCAAAAAATTAATCAATCAATCAGATCATTTGACCAAATTCAAATCCGAAGTCAAGCCGAGCGAGCGAGCGAGCGACGACGGCGCGAGGCTTGCCTTCTTCTCAACTCTTTAAGAGCTAGAAGAACAGCAATTGTATATATACCCATCAAAATTCTTTTTCTTCTCCAATGTAGGACAATGTCCCTTTGTCAAAGAGAAAAATTTAAATATTTTATTTTTTCCTTAATTTCTCATTCACTCTATTTTAAGCTAAACCAAGTTTAAAGCCAACAATCCCCACATAAATGGGGAATGGCTATATCACAAAAATATGCATGAAAACAGTATGATTCGCAAGCAATGATTAATCGCATCTGGATAAGTAAGTTTTCCTTTGAACTTTCCGTAGTGAACTTATGTCGGATATACTCGGTCAATCGGTAGATTTGATATTTTTGAACCGTCGAACTTTGGTGTATACCTAGACAACCATAAGCCACACAATCAACCTTTAACCGTCTTTGGTTCTTATTGTTGTGTTCGTTTCAACCATGAACACCGCATATTTCATAAGTGCATAGAGAACTGGCCTTGCAAAATTCTCCTCGATGCGGCTAACACTTCACACTTACATAGGTGATTCCTAAATGTGTCATCCCGTAGATACACTCTTTGATATACCTCGTATCAAATTTAGAAACCATTAAAATTCCTTAATATTTTATCCTTGGTACTGAACATTGTCTCATCACGAGAATGGACCAAAATTTTAGTTGACAATGTTGAACCGTCATTAATGACTTTGTTTGATTTTCTTGAACCTAAATCTTGGGATCTCCAGTCCTCTAGGTAGAGTTACCGCCACAATGACTTATCCTCGGCCATAGTCCCATTCCCCTCAATGATCTTTCAACTATCTATGTGGTTAGGCTTTCTGTAAGCGGATCTGACACATTATCGCTTGACTTAACGTAGTCAATTGTGATAATTCCCCTAGAAAGTAGCTGCCTAACGGTTTTATGTCTTCATCGTGTATGACGAGATTTATCATTATACATAACACTCACAGCCCTTCCAATTACCGTTTGACTATCGCAATGTATGCATATTGGTGCCAACGATTTGGGCCAAAATGGAATATCTTCCAAGATATTTCGGAGCCATTGAGCTTCTTCGCCAACTGTAATGACCCAATCGGTCATTTTAACTTTAAGGAACCCGTTCCCTAAAATAAAACTCCCCGAATATACTTTTATTAATTTATGACTCGCGGGGGATGGTTGGTTCGGGATTTGAAAGTGTGTGGGTTGAAATCGGAATATTTGGTTCCTTAAGTTAGCTTTAAAGAGACAAGTTTGACTTCGGTCAATATTTTAAGAAAACGACCCCGAAATCGGAATTTGACGGTTTCAATAGGTTCATATGATGATTTTGAACTTGGGCGTATGTTCGAATCGGGATTTTGGATAACCGGGGAGCGTTTTGCCGCTTAATAGTAAAAATCAACTATTTGAAGCTTTAAAATTCTTTAAATTTGGTTTGAGGTAAGTTTTTGAGTAATTGAAATCCGTTTGGAATTCCGAGTTTGGGAATAGTTTCGTATAGTGATTTAAGACTTGCACGCGAAATTTCGTGTCATTCCGAGTAGTTTAAGTATATTTCGGCGCATTGGAAGTAATTTGAAGAACTTGAAATTCTTAAATTTGAATCAATTTGGTTTAGGGTATGATTCTTAGATTTGATGTTATTTTACGCGTTCTGAGAGTTCGAGCGAGTCCGTTTTATGATTTCAAACTTGTTGGTATCTTCGGGTGGGGTCTCGGGGACCCCGAGTGTCAATCGGACAAGGCTCGGACCAAGTTAGAAGTTGGGAGCCAAAACTGAAGCTCCCAGTTACTGTCAGAATTGCACCTGCGCTTGGCCAGTCGCAGGTGTGACATTCGCAGATACAACAGAAGCTCGCAGGCGCGGCACTCGCTAATGCGAGATTTCTTCACAGAAGCGGAAAAGGAAAGGGGAGGCCATCACCGCAGATGCGGAATTTTGGCGCACCTGCGATCGCGCATGTGCGAAGCAGTGTGCGCAGATGCGAGCTTGGCCAAGGCTAGTGAGACTCGCACCTACGAGGATTTTTCCGCAGGTGTGAAAGCCGCAGATGCGGTACCTCTTCCGCATGTGCGAAAATCATTGTTGGACAGAATGGTTAAAAATCGGGGCTCAGACATTTTGAGCCCATTTTTCCTCCATTTCCGGGCGATTTCAGAGCTTTTGAGAGGGGGATTTCAACTAGCAATTGGAAGGTAAGTTAATTATACACCCCTTGAGTTAAGTACATAGATTATAGGTAGATTATAACTAGTAAATCTTAGAAATCAAGGGTTTAGATAAAAAAAAAAACCTAGATTTTTATAAAAATGAGATTTTAACCACGAAAATAGTTATGAAATTGGATAGAAATTATATGTTTGAGTTCTTTAGATTATGAGTAACATTTTCATCCGAAAATTTTCGGAATCCGGGCACGTGGACCTAGGGTGGATTTTAAAAATTTTACTATTTTGGATAAGGTAATTTATTTAATAGATAAATTTCGAATCATTTAGCATATATTAATTATTTTGTATAATATTTGGATAGTTTCAGATTTTTCGGCGTCGAATCGAGAATTCAACGCGACGTGGTAATCGAAAAGTGGACTTTGAGACGAGGTAAGTCTCTTGTCTAATCTTGTGAGGGAAAAATTACCCCATAGGGATTAAATTGAATAATTATTGCTAATTGCGGGGACTACGTACGCACGAGGTGACGAGAGTCCGTGCGTAGCTACTATTAATGCTAAAGTCCGGGTAGTTTAGGACTCAAAGTATGAATTACTTGTGTAAATTCTATTCTTTGTTTAATTAATATTAATTGATATATATATATGAATATATTGTGAATTGTCAGATAAAGATATTAAAGGATGGAAATCTCATATGCTTGATTTTCTGTTTTAAATTAATTAATTATTAAAAGAAATTGTTCTTCCTCCCGAATTTATCTTATAATAAATATACTATCCTTTCGGAGGTGCATAAGAAAATGCCCCCCTTTCTTGTGGAGCGGGCCGAACGCCTCGACAAGATAGATGCATCTATGGATCGTGTCGCACGTCCCTCGACAGTGTACACAACACTCTGGATCGGGCCGTACGTCCTCGGCAAAAATCGTGCTTAATAATAATAATCACACGATACCTTAATAGCTTATTTCACCTTGCGAAGCCAATTGATAAATTTGAGAATCCTTGAAATTTAATGAATTATTATGCGTGCTGGTTAAAAAATTAATTGTTATTCCTGTAAATGAGATTTAATTGATAAATTGGAAATTATTTGAATTGAAGGAGTTTAATTAATATATTGAGAATTGTTGCATTTGAAGGAATTTGATTATTTTTGCTGGTTAAATAAATTATTGTAAATTCTATGAATCATATTGATTTAAATATTCCAGTTGTATTTCAATTATTATTATTGACACATAGTGAGTGTCAAAGTCGGTCATCTCGTCTCTACCACTTCGAGATTAGGCTTGATACTTACTGGTTACACGTTGTTTACGTACTCATACTACACTTGCTGCACTTTTTGTGCAGGACCTGCGGCAAGTACTAGTGGGGGACCTATCGTCTTACATCCACGCTATCCAGGGGCATAGTGGTGAGGTGTCTTTCTGAGCCGTTCTGCAGATACTAGTGTCTCTCCTTGTATTTTTTATTCTGTCTATTTTTATTTCAGACAGTATTTGAGGTTTTGTATAATCTACTAGATGCTCATACACTTGTGACACCAGGTCTTGGCACACACATTGGTAGAATTTGGTATTTTATTATTTTTCTTGGTTTTAAATTTTTATCAATGTATGCTTAATTTATTAGTTAGCTTGCCTAGCTGTAGTGTTGGGCGCCATCACGACCTACAAGTGAAATTGGGTCGTGACAACATGGTATCAGAGCACTAGGTTCACATAGGTCTCACAAGTTATGAGCATGACTAATAGAGTCTCGCGGATCGGTACGGAGACGTCTGTATTTATCTTCGAGAGGCTATAGGGTGTTAGGAAATTACCTTTCTTCATATTCCATCGTGCAATTGATGTAGTTCTAAATATCCTTCTCTTATTCTCTCTCAGATGGTGAGAACGCGCTCGAATGAGGTTCTAGATCAAGGAAGAGCTACTCCCCCAGTTGCTAGAGGCAGAGGCAGAGGGAGGGCTCCAGCCCGCAGTATAGGGCGAGGACGTCCCAGGACTGTTCCAGTTATGCCGCCAGTGGGTCTAGCAGAGAACCCCATTGTTGAGGAACATGATGAGGTGCATGTGGCAGAGCCAGCTCCGGTGGATTTTACATCTGCACCGGGATTTCAGGATGTCATGGGTCTTATGCTGTGGTTCATGGACAATATGACTCAGGCCGGTTTATTTTCGGTAGACCCAGCCATATCTCAGGCAGGCGGGGAGCACAGACCCCTACCGCTCAAACTCATGGACAGGCAGCTGCTGTATATCAGATATAGGGTGCACTACCCATGGGAGGAGCCCAACCAGTAGCAGCAGCTACACCTGAGCCCAGGCGAGCTGTAGCCGCTGATCCTCAGAAACTATTAGACAGATGGACTATACTATATCCTCCTGTATTTGGGGGTGAGTGACATGAGTATCCAGAGGACTTCATTGATCGTTGCAGGGATAGACTGCACAACATGAGGATATTAGAGTCTTATGGGGTAGACTTTGCTACTTTTCAGCTAGAGGGCAGAGCCCGTAGATGGTGGTAGTCTTATGTTCTTGGCAGACCAGCAGATTCTCCTCCCATGACTTGGGACAAGTTCACCCATATCTTCCTGGACAGGTATATTCCACCCTACCAGAGGGAAGAGTTGCGGTTTTAGTTTGAGCAGCTCCAACAGGGTCAGATGTCAATGACCGATTATGAGGCGAGGTTTTTTGAATTATCTCGCCATACACTTATGATACTCCCTACTGAGGCGGAGAGAGTGTGGAGGTTTGTAGCCGATTTACATACTGGCATTCAGGCCACTATGGCTCGAGAGGTTGAGATGGGTACTTCTTATGAGCTAGTTGTGGAGATAGCCCGGAGGATTGAGGGTGTGCGTCAGCGGAGCCGAGAGCAGATTATGAGAGATAAGCGGTTCAGGTACTCTGGAGAGTTTAAAGGTGCTCCGTCTGGGGGAAGAGGTCAGTTCGTGAGGGGCCAGTCCAGCAGACCCCCATTTCTAGCACCACCACCTCCTCGGGGGTACTCCAGTGTGACCTTATCTCAGTGCTATACCAGAGAGTTTTTACCGCCCACCAGCTATTCAGGGTCCTCCCAGTGGGTATTCAGGTCCCCAGGGCCAGACTCTTAGTCAGCAGCCCATCACACCGAAGAGTTATTACGAGTGCAGGGATCCCAATCACATGAGGAGGTTTTGCCCCAGGCTTCAGGGTAGACCAGTACAGCAGGGTCAGTAGCCTATACTTACCGGACCAGTTGCTCCATCAGTAGTCCGATCACCAAGAGGTGGAGGACAGGTGGGTAGGGCCATCCTAGAGGTGGAGGTCAGCCAGGCGGAGGCTAGCCAGTTGGTGCTCCAGCTCGGTTCTATGCTTTTCCAGCTAGACCAGATACAGAGGTCTCAGATGCTGTGATTACAGGTATTATTTCTGTTTGCGGCAAAGATGCCTCAGTATTATTTGATCCAGGATCCACGTATTCATATGTGTCATCTCTATTTGCTCCATTCCTGGGTGTTTCTCGTGAGTCCTTGAGTACTCTTGTTTATGTGTCCACTCCTGTAGGCGATTCTGTTATTGTGAACCGGATTTACCGGTCTTGTATTATTACATTATGTGGTTATGAAACTAGAGCAGATCTCTTATTGCTCGAGATGACCGATTTTGAAATTATTCTGGGTATGGACCGGTTATCTCCATATCATGCTATTCTAGATTGTCATGCCAAAACTGTTACCTTGGCTATTCCATCTTTGCCTAGGCTGGAGTGGAAGGGTTTATCGGTTAGTTCATTTAATCGGGTTATTTCTTTTATAAAGGCTCAACACATGGTTGAGAAGGGTTGTTTGGCTTATCTAGCCTATGTTCGGGATACTGCTACAGAGACTCCGGCTATTAATTCAGTGGCAGTAGTTCGGTAGTTCTCCGATGTATTTCCTTGAGATCTTCCAGGTATGCCACCTGATCGGGATATTGATTTCTGTATTGGCTTGGCTCCAGATACTCAACCTATATCTATTCCACTATATCGCATGGCTCCGAAAGAATTGAAAGAGTTGAAAGAACAGCTTGAAGAGTTGCTAGCCAAAGGGTTCGTCAGACCGAGTGTATCGCCTTGGGGTGCACTAGTATTATTTGTGAAAAAGAAAGATGGCACAATGCGAATGTGTATTGATTATCGCCAATTGAACAAAGTTACTATTAAGAACAAGTACCCGTTGCCATGTATTGATGAACTATTTGACCAGTTGCAGGGTGCTAGGGTGCTCTCTAAGATCGACTTGCGATCGGGATATCATCAGTTGAAGATTCGAGATTCGGATGTTCCGAAAACTGCTTTTCATACTTAGATATGGTCATTATGAGTTTTTGGTGATGTCTTTCGATTTAACTAATGCCCCAACAGCGTTTATGGATCTGATGAACAGGGTATTCAGGCCATATATTGATTCTTTTGCCCTTGTCTTCATTGATGACCTTTTGATCTACTCGCGTAGTAAGGAGGAACATGAGCAACATATGAGATTAGTGCTTCAGACAAGGCGGGAAAAAAAGCTATATGCTAAGTTCTCTAAATGTGAGTTTTGGCTAGAGTCTGTAGCATTTTTGGGACATATTGTATCGGGCGAAGGTATTAAAGTTGATCCCAAAAAGATTGAGACAGTTCAGAATTGGCATCGACCCACTTCGACGACTGAGATCAGGAGTTTTCTGAGTTTAGCAGGTTATTATCGCCGGTTTGTGGAAGGTTTTTCATCTATTGCAGCACCTTTGGCCAAATTAACCCAGAAGGGTGTTCAGTTTCGATGGCCCGATGATTGTGAGGCAAGCTTTCAGAAGCTCAAGATAGCATTGACTACATCACCAGTGTTAGTGTTACCTTCCGGTTCGGGAATGTATACAGTGTATTGCGTCGCTTCACTCGTTGGTTTGGGTTGTGTATTAATACAGGAAGGGCGAGTTATTACATATGCTTCACGTCAGTTGAAGCCCCACGAGCAGAATTATCCGGTACATGATTTGGAGTTAGATGAGATTGTTCGCGCTCTTAAGATTTGGAGGCATTATCTTTATGGGGTGTCCTGTGAAGTTTATACTGATCATCGCAGTTTGCAGCATTTATTCAAGCAGAGGGACCTAAATTTGAGGAAGCGCAGATGGCTAGAATTACTAAAAGATTATGATATTACTATCCTATATCATCCAGGTAAAGCAAATGTAGTTACAGATGCCTTGAGTAGAAAGGTGGAGAGTATGGGTAGTTTAGCTTTCATTTCAGCAGAAGAGAGGCCATTAGCTTTGGATATCCAGTCCTTGGCCAACCGACTTGTACGGCTAGATATTTCAGAGCCCAACTGAGTTCTTGCATGTGTCGTAGCTCAGTCTTCGAGAAACAGTACTACGAGGTAGTGCCAAGGAAGTTACTATTGGTGCAGATGGTGTTCTGCAACTCCAGGATCGTATGTGTATTCCTAATATGGATGAACTGAGGAAAATGATCCTAGAGGAAGCACACAGTTCTCGGTATTCTATTCATCCAGGTGCTACGAAGATGTATCGTGACTTGAAGCAGCATTATTGGTGGCGACGAATGAAAAAGGACATAGTTGAGTATGTAGCTAGGTGTCTAAATTGCCAGCAAGTTAAATATAAGAACCAGAGGCCAGGCGGCCTACTTCAGCAGATGACTATACCAGAGTGGAAATGGGAACGAATTACTATGCACTTTGTAGTTGGGTTGCTGCGGACCTTGTGGAAGTTTGATACAGTTTGGGTCATTGTTGACAGGTTGACCAAGTCGGCACATGTTATTCCTGATGTGACTACATATACTTTAGAGAGGTTGGCCCAGATTTATATTCAGGAGATAGTTCGGTTGCACGGTGTGCCAATTTTCATCATATCAGATAGAGGCCCTCAGTTTACTTCCCATTTTTGAAGAGCAGTACAGAGAGAATTAGGGACCCGTGTAGAGCTCAGCACAACCTTTCATCCGTAGACCGACGGGCAGTCAGAGGGGACAGTTCAGATTTTGGAGGATATGCTCAGGGCTTGTGTGATTGACTTTGGAGGTCAGTGGGATCGTTTCATTCCTTTGGCCGAGTTTGCTTATAATAACAGTTACCAATCCAGCATCGAGATGGCTCCATTTGAGGCTTTATATGGTCGTTGATGTTGTTCACCTATCGGATGGTTTGAGCCTGGTGAGGCTAAGTTATATGGTACTGATTTGGTAAAGGATGCCTTGGAAAAGGTGAAGTTGATTCATGAGCGACTTCGTATAGCACAGTCCAGATAGAAGAGTTACGCGGATCAGAAAATGCGTGATTTATCATTTATGGTAGGTGAAAAAGTTCTCTTGAAGGTTTCGCCGATGAAGGGGATTATGAGATTCGGGAAGAAGGGCAAGTTAAGCACAAGGTTTATATGCTCATTTGAGGTGTTGAGACGAGTTGGGGAGGTTGCTTATGAGCTTGCATTGCCTCCCAGCCTATCGGGAGTTCATCCGATTTTCCATGTATCTATGCTCCGGAAGTATCATGCCGACCTATCACATGTGTTAGACTTCAGCACAGTTCAGCTAGATAATAGCTTGGGTTATGAAGAAGAGCCATTTGCCATTGTTGATAAACAAGTTCGCCAGTGGAGGTCCAAGAGGATTTCTGCAGGAACATACTTTTATTAATTTATGACTCGCGAGGATGGTTGGTGCTGGATTTGGAAGTGTGTGGGTTGAAATCGGAACACTTGGTTCCTTAAGTTAGCTTTAAAGGGACAAGTTTGACTTTAGTCAACATTTTGAGAAAATGACCCCGGAATCGAGATTTGACGGTTCCAATAGGTTCGTATGATGATTTTGGACTTGGGCGTATGTCCGAATCGGGTTTTGGATAAACCGGGAGCATTTTGACGCTTAATAGTAAAAATTAACTATTTGAAAGTTTAAAATTCTTTAAATTTGGTTTGAGGTATGTTTTTGAGTAATTGAAGTCCGTTTGGAATTCCAAGTTTGGGAATAGTTTGGTATAGTGATTTAAGACTTGCACACAAAAATTCGTGTCATTTCGACTAGTTTAAGTATATTTCGGCGCATTGGAAGTAATTTGAAGAACTTGAAATTCTTGAGTTTGAATCAATTTGGTTTAGGGTATGATTCTTAGATTTGATGTTGATTTACGCATTCCGAGAGTTCGAGCGAGTCCGTTTTATGATTTCAAACTTGTTGGTATATTCGGGCGAGGTCCCGAGGACCCCGAGTATCAATCGGACGAGGCTCGGACCAAGTTGGAAGTTGGGAGTCAAAGCTTAAGCTCCCAACTACTGTCAGAATCGCACCTGCGCTTGGCCAGTCGCAGGTGCGACATTCGCAGATGCGACAGAAGCTCGCATGCGTGGCACTCGCAGATGCGAGATTTCTTCGCAGAAGCGAAAAAGGGAAAAGGGAGGCCATCGTCGCATATGAGGAATTTTGGCGCACCTGCGATCGCGCATGTGCGAAGCAGTGTGCGCAAATGCGAGTTGGCCAAGGCTAGTGAGACTCGCACCTGCGAGGATTTTTCTGCAGATGTGGTACCTCTTCCGCAGGTGCGAAAATCACTGTTGGGCATAATGGTTAAAAATCGGGGCTCAGACATTTTGAGCCCATTTTTCCTCGATTTCCGGGCGATTTCAGTGCTTTTGAGAGGGGGATTTTAACTAGCAATTGGAAGGTAAGTTAATTCTACACCCCTTGAGTTAAATACATAGATTATAGGTAGATTATAACTAGTAAATCTTAGAAATCAAGGGTTTAAGTGAAAAACTTAGATTTTTATAAAAATGAGATTTTAACCACGAAAATAGTTATGGAATTGGATAGAAATTATATGTTTGAATTCTTGAGATTATGGGTAACGTTTTCATCTAAAAATTTCCGGAATCCGGGCACGTGGGCCCATGGTGAATTTTAAATTTTTTTACCATTTTGGATAAGGTAATTTATTTAATAAATAAATTTCGAATCATTTAGCATATATTAATTATTTTGTATAATATTTGGATAGTTTTGGATTTTTCGGCGTCGAATCGAGAATTCAACGCGACGTGGTAATCGGAAAGTGGACTTTGAGACGAGGTAAGTCTCTTGTCTAATCTTGTGAGGAGAAAATTACCCCATAGGGATTAAATTGAATAATTATTGCTAATTGCGGGGGCTACGTACGCACGAGGTGACGAGAGTCTGTGCGTAGCTACTATTAATGCTAAAGTCCGGGTAGTTTAGGACTCAAAATATGAATTACTTGTGTAAATTGTATTCTTTTGTTTAATTAATATTAATTGATATATATGAATATATTGTGAATTGTCAGATAAAGATATTAAAGGATGGAAATCTCATATGCTTGATTTTCTGTTTTAAATTAATTAATTGTTAAAAAAAATTGTTCTTCCTCCCGAATTTATCTTATAATAAATATACTCTCCTTCCGGAGGTATATAATAAAATGTCCTCCTTTCTTGTGGAGCGGGCCGAATGCCTCGGCAGGATAGATGCATCTATGGATCGTGCTACACGTCCCTCGACAGTGTACACGATACTCTGGATCGGGTCGTACGTCCTCGGCAGAAATCGTGCGTAATAATAATAATCACACGATACCTTAATAGCTTATTATATCTTGTGAAGACAATTCATAAATTTGAGAATCCTTGAAATTTAATGAATTATTATGCCTGCTTGTTAAGGAATTAATTATTATTCCTGTAAATGAGATTTAATTGTTAAATTGGAAATTATTTGAATTGAAGGGATTTAATTAATATATTGAGAATTGTTGCATTTGAAGGAATTTGATTATTTCTGCTGGTTAAATAAATTATTGTAAATTCTGTGAATCGTGCTGATTTAAATATTTCACTTGTATTTCAATTATTATTATTGACCCATAGTGAGTGTCAAAGTTGGCCATCTCGTCTCTACCACTTCGAGATTAGGCTTGATACTTATTGGGTACACGTTGTATACGTAGTCATACTACACTTGCTGCACTTAGGCTTCAGCCATTCCTCTAAGTCCAAAACTTGTTCCGCGCCTCGTCCGATTAACACCCGGCCCCCTGGGGCCCCGCCCAAATATACCAACAAGTTTGAATTCATAAAACGGTCTCGCTCGCACCCTCAGAACGCATAAAACAACATCAAAACTAAGAATCACACCCCAAACCAAATTGAATTAACTTATGAACTTCAAGTTCTTCCAACTTACTCCGAACGTGCCAAAACATACTTAAACTACTCGGAATGACACCAAATTTTGCGTGCAGATCTTAAATCACCATACAGAACTATTCACAGGCTCGGAATCCCAAACGGACCTCGATAACACAAAAAATCTAGTCCAAACCAAATTTAAAGAACTTTAAAACCTTCGATGCGTCAACTTCCAATATGAAGCGCCAAAACGCTCCCGGATCATCCAAAACTCGATCCGAACATATGCCCAAGTCCAAAAATATTATACAAACCTATTGGAACCATCAAATCCCGGTTTCGAGGTTGTTTGCTCAAAATGTTGACTCAAGTCAAACTTAACTGTTTTGCCAACTTTAAGAAACCAAGTGTTCCGATTTCAACCTGAACCCTTCCAAATACCGAACTAACTATCCCCGCAAGTCATAAAACAGTAAAAATACATACGGAAAGTCTTATTTAGGGGGACGAGGATCTAGAAGGCAAAACAACCAGTCGGGTCATTACAATTGCGGTGAGAATAAGGAACTTTTCAGACAATTTAACATGAGTACTTCATTTGGATAGTCATTTTTTTGTAAAATGAAGAAACATCTCAACTTATAAGCTCAAAACTGAAAATCCAAAGTATCCAAACCGATTAATCCGAAAATCGAACTTAAAAAATCTGATCCAATCCGAACTTATTTGGATTGGATTTGGATTGTCATTTCTTCGATCCAAAAACCAAAAATCCAAACCGAAATTTTTATATGCAATCTGAATTTCCCAAACGCCCACTCCTAATCTTCTTAATTTGTAATTTTGATAAGAACTTTATGGATATATTAGTCGTGCTAATAGAAAATTTGCTTATCATTAACTTTTTTACTTAACACCTCAACTGTTTAAAACTAATTGTAGCTTTTCTATCAAACCACGTAACTGTTTATTTTAAAATCAGTTTCTATATTTAAAAGTGTTTTTTAACATTTAATGTTTACTTTGAATTAATCCAAGTGACTCCATTATCATGCTTTATTGCAAACTGGTTTTTAATCTCAGCCCATAGGTCTTTGAGTAAACAACAACAACAACCCAGTATAATCCCACTAGTGAGATATGGGGAGGGTAGTGTGTATGCAGACCTTACCCCTACTCTGGGGTAGAGAGGTTGTTTCCGATAGACTCTCGGCTCCCTCCCTCCAAGAATTTCCCACCTTGCTCTTGGGGTGACTCGAACTCACAACCTTTTGGTTGGAAGTGGAGGGTGCTGACCACTAGAGCAACCCACTCTTGTCCCCATAAGTCTTTGAATTATTTATATAGAAAAGAGAAGTCGGTCGACCAGGGGTATATTTGTAATTGTAGCTGATCTTAATTGAATTTTTATTGCTCATAACAGGTAACCTTTCTGACATTCTTCATCTAGAATCCTCCACAGCTAAGTCCTCCAACTTTCTCTCACCTTTACTTTGTCCAATCGTCTTTCATCTTTGCATCTATTTGTTTTCTAATTATTTCACTGCGGTATCCTAATGGTTAATATTTTCTTACCCATAGTTGAAGACAAAGGTGAATTGGTGAGGTATCTGCCAATTTTTTATGTTTACTTGTAATTTTAATTCTTTTCAGTTCTTTCCACTCTTTATGCTTTGACTGATGCAAAGGGACTTGTTCAACATTTTGGACTAACTTTTCTCATTACGTAAATAAAATAGAAGATTGAAGTTTGATTAAATATGGTGAAATCGATGACAGGTTGTGCTCTTGACATCAGTGGTTTAATGAATTAAGAAGTAATTAGACTTCGAATGCAACTGTGTTTCACAATAATGATAAAGTTATGTGCTATTGCTTTCTATATACTTGTGCCGATCAAAGAAAACGCTCAGCTTCGTTCTTGCGGGATGGAGCACTTTTGGAGCTTTCAAACTGCTGAATTAAAATATTAAGGTATAACTCATCAATTGCTGTTTTTTTGAAGTGCTTCTGTGTTTTTATTTCTTTTCTTTATTTATTATATTTAATAAGATAAAGATCGATTCTCTACTAATATTGAAGTGTAGTTCTTTTGAAACTTTGATTTCTTTTGAGGTGTAAAACCGGTGAAGATTTTGATGATCGCTGATTGAAAACTTTAATATATAATCCCCTTTTAGATTTTTGTTTACATTGCTCGATTGCTTTGCACATTGATTTCTCACCTATGCTCTTATAGTCTTGTTCTTTCCCAGACCAAATTTTGTCTTTTCTGTTGTTTCTCTTTTAATTCTTCTTCCTAACCTCCTCTTGAATGAGGTTTGAAGTTGATCCATTGATCCGAAATGATAACTTTTTATTCTTACTTCCTTTATTTTGGTATTTCTATTATTAAAATATTATCCGGAGTTGCATATATAATGTGCTTAATTTGTTGTTATAATCGATGTGGAGTATGTGATTTTAAGATCATATAGGTGATAAATTGATAATTAGTTTTTGAATTATTTTATAGTTTAATCGAAAATAATAATAAGAAAGGGTATTTTCAGCTTGCACCTTTAATGTAATAACATACGTTAACTCTTGTTGATTAAGGCAACATGAAAAGACTATGTAGAAGGTTGTGAGCTTATAAAATACTCACGATATGATTTTTTTAAACTAGATATAGTAGCCCGATCACAGCACGAGCCACATCAGGAATGCCTTTAAAGAAGGATTCTATTATGTCGTGTCCGCATTCATATTGCATATGCTTAAAATTCTTTACTACTAACTTACTAGAAAGGAATCTGCTGCCTCAAGCAAAAGTGGGGAAGAAAATATATATGTTCTTAATATATTGAGTAAGGATTTTAGATTCAAATAATATGTCAAATCGTATGTGCTCAAAACATAAGACTTATCAATTTGGATATATCTTTCTAAATAAGATATCAACTAGGATATTTTTTTCTGTCATTTTTTTCATTCAATTGAAATATATTTCCAAAAATTTTAAGAAAAATACTATAAAGGGCATAGAATTTGGGAAAGTGGACAGTTGACAATTACAATGGTGACAATTATAAGGAATGTATCTGAAAGTTCATGTAGCAAAAGCATGGAGGAAGTCACAGTTCTGGTGCTTTTTATGGACATGGATGAATATGATTCTCTCTTTGAGGTGAATTGCTGCATCTAATAAGAAAAGTTAATATTGATTTATATAAAAGAGCCATATTTCACCGTCTCTTACAAAAGATCATTCAATTCTCTACTTGCTGATTTTTGTTTCTGATGCATTCTAAATTCTTAGGTGTGCAATGATGAAAATGTGTGTCTGGTTTATATGAACAAAAAAACCTTAGGTCAGTCAATATATTCAAGATTTTTATTATGAGATTAATATCGTTACTTTCTGTATTTTAATTGCTCATGCACAAAGATGAAAGGACAAACTTTTTTAGATCAATTGATAGGTTGTGATCAAGTTGAAAGAGTAAACACGTTGGTGGAGCTTTTTCTAAAATGATAAATATAAATTCTCTCCCTACAATATTGTGGTAGTTAACAACCGGAGTTGTTTATAAAGTATGCGATAGAAGTGAGGCATAACTATTCAAGAAAGATTTGAACGCCTAGATTTGTACCTTGGGCAAAGATTGCTCGGGATCTTCTGAGCAAGAACAAAAGCCATAAACAAAAATGAGTTGATAGAAATTAAAAACTTCCTGATCGAGCCAAGTGAGGGCTCACGGAGAGTGTTGAACATTAAGAAGATTTTTTTACTAACTTATTAATTTTTATTTTTTTGTTTTTATGTTATATTATGTATAAAAATATTTATGACATAAATTGGTTTGACTATTGATAATTTTTACCTTAATATGTAAGTTATACTTCAAATGAGAAAATAATAATCTTTTCAGCGAGAACTTTGAAGATTTGATTGTAAGGCCACGAGAAGGAGGAATTTTAGATTTTCTTGGAAATCTTGGACCTTCCGAGTGCCTCATAATGTTTCTAAGTTGATTTTGGTAAATAGTACATGTTGATAAGTGTGAAGGTCAATCTTTTATTTGTCACATTCAGTGCTATATATATATTCATTAGTTTTATCCGCACTTATTTTCATAATTATGACCAATATATGCCTTTTCTTTTGTATGTCGATTCCTTTCAAAGGTTAGTCATAATAAATTATATTTCATCATATTCTATTCGTGATTTATTTGTAGGTTGTGTTTGAGACTTCACTTCAAAAATTGGTGGCTCGATTGAGTTGTTTTTTAGAAAAATACTGGGATGCCTGTGTGTAGGAAATTTAATCAAGTGAGTTTAGAGTGATATTAGAGACACAATATGATATTGTTTATTAGTTAAGTGATTTTGTTTGCAAAAACTTGTTCCTCTTGTGAAAAGTGAATAGTATGACTTTTCACATTTTTGTCTTTGCTCAAATAGAACAAGTTGTATCAAGATGGTATGAATGATACTGATATTATTATCAAGTATATGTATCACTAAAACTGTTGAAACTTTCTAGAACCATAGTCATCTTGCTAATCCAGCGGATTGCAGATTTTTAATTTTGTCAGTGTTAATTTTTGCTGGCCAATTTTTCTTTTTTGATAGAAGGTGTCGTCTTTGGTACTACTATTATTTTACACGATCCAGAAACTTCGATAACGTTTGCATGATTCGATTTGAACAACAGATCCTGACGTGATACATCTTCGTAATGACAATAGAGTGGAAACATGAGTTGATCCATAATGAGTATTAGATTGAAGTTCTCTTAAAGAAGACCGCCAACTCCTATCCTGAAGATAGAAAGCGCCCAGTCCTCTTCTCTTATGTCGAAGTTTAGTGTAGTGTGGTGAGATTTTGCCTCACAGAAAAAGCGGGAGAAAAAAAGGAAGAATTTAGAATCTAAAAATCAAAAGAGATTTTTTACATATTCTCTATCCTTTGTTTCTCATTTAGTCAGTTCGCCAAATAAATATATATTTATCCCAAATTATTGACGTCTTCAATATCATCCATCAATTTATCTTTACCCAGAGCATGAAAACTAATTGCTTAAATTTGTGTTATTTAGTTTTATAGTTTGAGGCAAACTTAGAATATAATATTGACTTTCATGTCGGGCTCGGACTTTGCACGGGCATACCTAACTAGTGTCAAGAATAAATTAAAAAACGTTCTTCAGTAAGATAGATATAAACAAGTGCAACAAGTATAATTATTACAAAAATGGTCACAAAGTAATGAAAACACAAAGTCACAAACTAAAACTAATCCAATAAGGGCCCAATAAACATTTTTTTGTCTATTTGTTGGTTTCACTTATATTTGGAACAAATGATTTTATTGCATCTTATTGATTTACTGAAGTAGTATTAAGGCCAAATACATGTGCGACCCCTTAAATTTGGCTCCAGTTTTTATTTTGACACTTCAACTAAGGCCAGTACCTATTGAACACTCCAACTTATTTAAAAGTGTACCTATTAAACACCTCACTTACTTCCAGTCAAAAAAATAAAGTGTGTGTTAGTCACACATGGATGAGGTGGCAAAGTGACGAATGAGACAAAGACACGTCGCATATGGGTCCAAATAATCTTAAGAATTTTTTTTTTTATTTCCACATAAAATCCCCTCCCCCACCTATGTAGTTCCATCGTCTCTCTGCCCTCCTCTTCCTAGTTCCTCCTCCTTCTTCACCATTCATTGTCAGGTAATGCTCACCTATGTACAGATAAAAACTACTCAATCATTTTCGACCGTAGCTACCATCGACACTGTCTTCACCAAAAATGATGTCGATTTGATATTTGGACGAGGCAGAAAGATAAGAGGACTCACTCAAATATACTGATTTTCCCCCAAATCTATGGTTCTCTTTCCCTTTGAAAACGTAAATGGATATCCCAAGCTTTTCTCAAATTTCTTGGGGTTTTCTCTCTTTTTTTCTTTTCTTTTTCTTTTATGGGTTTTAATTATTTTACGATTTAATTTTTTTTTGTTAACAAAAAATTAAAATCTTATTTTTTGATTGAAATTTGAGAAAAATTCAAGTTCCAATGACTTTTATTGAGGGGAAGAATGTGCATTGTTTAAAATCATTGTGTGTACCTTTGATTCCTCTGTTTATGTTTGACAAAATTGAAGAATCTGGAAGGGAGGTTTTTGTTCTGTGTTAATGGTGATTTTCTCTGTGTATGAGATTTTTTGGTAAAGGTGAGGTGAGACGATTTTTGAGTTTTGGTGAAGCTGGTGGTGCAGCTGTATGTGTTTTGTGTTGTTGAAGATAGTTGTGATTTTTTTAAAAGAAAGACACAGACATTAAAGCTGATGGTTATGGCGTTTTGGGTTCACGCTATTATGTCTTGGTTTTGGTATAAAGAAAAAAATATAATTTTGGTATGAGTTCACTCGCTTTGAGAAAGTGAGAAACACTTGTTTTTGCCATGTCATACTTTGTGTTTAATAGGTACACTTTCAAATAAGTTGGAGTGTTCAATAGGTACTGACCTTAGTTAAAGTGTCAAAGTGGAAATTGGAACCAAGTTTAAAGGCCACACAGCTATTTGGCCTAGTATTAATTTATCATTGTTGCTCCAAAAGTCTGGGCATGCCAGATATATTATCTAATTGAGGTTATTAGTTTATCAAGAATTTAAAGTAAGTTGAAAAAATGTCAATTGATATTCCCCATCGGAGTAGAGATTCAAGCTCATGGTTCATCCAT
The DNA here is from genome assembly GCF_000715075.1 of Nicotiana tabacum. Lineage (NCBI taxonomy): Eukaryota > Viridiplantae > Streptophyta > Magnoliopsida > Solanales > Solanaceae > Nicotiana > Nicotiana tabacum. The sequence goes on along the minus strand of NC_134102.1, from coordinate 14,474,876 downwards.
TGATAGTAGTGAATATGCTATTTAATACCATGAATGGGCAAGAAGTCTCTTGTTTGAGCTATGGAAATAAAAAGTTCTAGTAAGAATGGTTTTCCTCTTTATAACTCTTACGCAACATCAATCTGAATTACGGTGCTTTAATGCAGATATTGGACTTTGGGCAGAAAATCAAAAAGAAAATGGTGATATGGAGCTATCAGAACGCTACCGACACCCCAGCCCTTTGGACATGGACTCGCACGCATACACAACATTCATTATGATTAATGGAAAACGAAAGTTGCATTACACTCATCAAAGAAATTGAGTGATGTTGGAGCGAGAAATTTTACTAAGGGATATTAAAATATAAATAAATAAATTACGAAAAAATCAAAGTGATTCAATATATAATATATATAAATAAAAATAAATTTTTGACGTAGTTGAATAGTATAATTTTCTGGCAAATAAATAAAAATCGATACCCCTTAGCTTAAGGCGGCTCCGTCATTGGATCGCCGCATCATGCTTGTCTACGAGGACAACAAGGTGGTAAATTCTAGTTGGGAGTTTATGCTTCAAGATTATGTGACATTTTACTCTCATGCTACATTATTTTCAATTACTAGTAGTTTTTTTTCTGGAACAAACAATAAAAAGAAAAAGAAAAACTAAAAGGTCAAGACGAAAAAGGAAGGAGAAAAAGAGGTTGTTGTGATCTTATGCTCTCAATATAATTAAATTGTTATGTTATGCTAGTCAGTCGTAAATAATCTTTATTGTTTTAATGTTATGGAGTCATAAATGTTTTATTAACAAGCGTGACAATTCGAAATATGCAAGATTCACTTTACAACTAGCCACTATTTTTTTTTTTTTTTTTTTTATAATCTACTTTTTTCTCGTATAATAAAAACAAAATATTTATTTGGTTCTATTTTATGTGATTGAATTTGACTGAAAGTTGTTATATAATATTATTTTAACTAATACTATAATTTATTAGTAATAGTGGAAATTGTAATAAATAATAAATTAGTTTGACAAAAAATTGTGGATTATATATAATAAAGTATATAAGTATTATGATGATGGAAGTAGTTTACCAACAAAAAAAAAACGAAAAAGAGAGTCAACCTGTCTGTTTTGTCCTTCTTAGGAAAATTATTGCTATTGTATGACTTAATACTAAAAACAAACAAGTGACACAAAAATAATTTACAATTCTCCAAATATTTTTCAAGTAAGGCAAATTAAGAAATTTAATTTTTCATTTTTAGATATTTGGGAATGAAAAGGTTGGCCCTGTAATTCCTAAAAGAAAGTGATGTAAAGTCTACAAATGACCAAAATGTTTTACAAAAAGTAACTCAATATAAAAAAAATATAGGAACTTATTATTTGTCGGACGCATGCAAACAAAAAATAAAATAATTAATTATAACATATTTGGAATACATTTTATCTTCTACTATTTTATTCTTATTATTTTAAGTTTGCATTTTAACAACTTGATTCTCAATATTATACTGTAATTGAGTTTGCTCTATTTTCTTTATTTCTTTCACATTCAATGCTCTTCTTATGAAAAAAATATTTATGTACACTAAAACTTTTGTGATTACTTATAGATGAATTTGTAAAAACTTGAATTTGATTCTTTAACAAATTAATCGATTCAAAGACTTATCTTGTTAAGTTAGTTCAAAAAATAATAATTTATCTCAGTATTAGAGAAAATAATTTTTCTTGGTTCAAATTTTTAATATTAGCTCATCCCAATTTTTTAATGTTTGAATATAATAATGTTTTTATCCAATAAAATTCAATATTCGAAGGATTTAGAAAAAGCAATATGAAATTTCAGATAGAAAATTTTTGTTAATTTTAAAGTCTTGAATATTTAAATATAATTAAATTATAACATTTTTGCAACATAATATTTTTAAATAATTAAAAATTGACCATCATGTCATTACAATAAATTTTAAAATTTAGTTATTTTTTATGGCCTTGTTAGAGTGTAAAAGTTTAAATCCCTCGATATGTTTAAGGAAAATGCAAAACATAAAATTTTTAGTATGTAATATATAGGGTTCATATTGGATGCTTACAAATATTCATATCATTTTATTAAAGTTAATGTTATAAAATTATAAAAAATGTATATAAAATATTATCTCCTCCATACCAATTCATGACACATTTTATAGTTGTAGAAAGGGATAATATATACATAATTAATAAAATTAAATAAATATTTAATGCGATTTGATTTTAGTCTTTTATATTAAATATGTAGATTTCGACTTGGGACTTTAAATAAGTTTGATAGAGGGTTTTAATTTTCTGAGCTAGGCAACTATCTTTTTCGCGTAATGTCATGCGTAACGGTTTAAATCACCAATTAAAAGAAACTGAATTTTTTTCTGCTTCTCTCTTTTATGTCAAATAAAATTTACTGCCTTCAAATATTAGAAAATGTCATTCCATCAACCAGATTTAGACAAATCAAGCTAAATTAATTTTCTTGCAAACTTTGTGTGTTCGTTGATTAGTGCAATTTCAGTACTAATAAATCTATAATTATAGTCGTCTATTGTCATTTACCAATTTCTGTATTTTTTGAGATGACCAATAATTGTTTGGTTTGAGTTGTTGTTGTTAAAATAAATATTTTATATCACTAATGAATTCATCATCTTTCAACCCATAAAAAGGCTATTGATTATTAATAAATAGAAATTAATTCTCTTATATATATATATATATATATATATATATATATATATATATATATATATATATATATCGCATATAAACTTATTTTAATCCCGATTCCTCGTCTATCTTCACTTTTAGAATAATAAATAGTACTTGACCAAAAATAAAAAGAAGAATAAATAGTAGTAGTTCTTTTCGTCAAAAAAAGAAGAAGGTAGTTGTTATTCAATTTTTTTCCTTTAATGATTTGAATCCAAATCTAATGCTTAGTGGTAAGATATTAAAACCTGCAAATTTGAATTCCTAAAAAGTAATTTAACGTCTAAATATTAGGACTTCTTACAAAATAGTTTAAATATCAAAGTTTTAATTAATTTTAATATTTAAAATATCAGAAAATTAATTAAATAACTTTTTTTTTCGTATCATGAAATCTACATTTAAAGGGTAAAACGGTGAACGATGTTTTCATAAAGTAAGGTACGCGCTTTGCGCGTGTACTCTATAATAATAAGTGTATAATATTTAAAATTACATAAATATTATTAAACAATGTGTTTAAGTTATGAATTAAATATTACCAGAAAAGAAAAAGAAAATTAAAAAAAAGACCTGAAAATGATGAATATTGATCCTATTTAATAAATAGCTAGCTCAATAAGGAAGAAATCTGGCCCTTTAGAAGTAAGCATATGCCTTATTATGATTACTTAGGAGTTCTTTGGGAATATCTTATGACAATTATTATTATTTGTGTAAATTAATACCGAAAACAAAATATCGAGTTATTTTTTGCGCCAAATAACTTTGTGTGTGTATGTGTGTGTGTGTATATATATATATATATATATATATATAATAGAACCTATCATTTGTTGGGATAATGCAAAAATAAAAAAATTAATTAATGAAAATTTATTCATTATACATTTGTCTTCTACTATTTCATCCTTATTACTTTAAATTTGTATTTTTACCAACTTAACTCTTAATATAATATATAATCGATTTTGCTCTATTTTTAATTACTTTACCATCAATGCTTTTCTTTTGGAAATAAATTTATGTATCCTAGGAATTTTACCAGCTTAACTCTTAATATAGTATATAATCGATTTTGCTCTATTTTTAATTACTTTACCATCAATGCTTTTCTTTTGGAAATAAATTTATGTATCCTAGGAATTTTATCAACCTAAAAACACAATTCTACTTATGTGATGAATTCAAAAAAGAATTAAATTGGATTTTAAGTAGTTAGTTAATTCAAAGACTTAATTATTTATTCTCAATATTAAGAAAAATATTTTTTGATGATTCAAATTCTTAATATTAGCTAATCTCAAGTTTTAAACATTTAATTGTAACTAAAATAATGTTTAAGTGTAACTATATTTTTAAAAGAAGAATCTTATGCTTAAAGGATAGAAGAAATTGATCTAATATTTCACGAAATTCTTTAGTTAATCTTAAAGTTCTAAATAATAGAAAGATAATTAAGGAAGTTGTTAATGTAAAATATATATTTAAAAGGTTAATCAACCAATTATTCATAATAATTAATTCTAAAATTTATACCCATTAAATATTTTCAACTGATATGCCATAATGGAGATTGCATCGAGTCAAAATGTAACCATATGCACACGTTTGGAAAATTTTAGTTGGGGTGGGACTAATAATTCTAAATAATATTTTTTTTACATAGTTTGAATAAGGAAAAATTTGATAATCAAAATTTTAATTAATTTCAAATTCCTAAATATTAGGAGAACACTTATTTTATAATTTTGTCCAATGTGAAATCTACTTTAAAAGGGTAAAAAAGGCGAACGACATTTCGCTAAGGGCCTTCGTACTTTTAATAGAGTACTAGTTTTTGGACACGTGCATATCAATCTGTACAAAATTTTGAAATTGTATAAGTAATAGTAAAAACCCGTGTACAGGGGCGGATGCACTCTTAGTGAAGCGGTATTACGCGACACCGCTTCGTCGAATTTTTTTACTAAATATATATATTAGTACTGTGAGAAACCGGATAAGTAGGAAAAAATGATACCACTTGACATAAATTGTCTCTTGGTGCATTTGTATATGCTTTATTTTGCTCTAATAGGTCAGAGTTTCAAACCTGAACTAGCACATTTTTTTGCAAATATTTGAAAGAGAATATTTTTTGTCTAGAAGTTTAATAATTGAAGTTATTGTTTTTGTACTTCTATAAATTTTGACACCGCTTATAAAAATTCTTGCGTACGCCCCTGCTTGTGTATGATAATTTCCTGAAATTTGAAGGAGAACAAAATACAAATCCAACCTAATGAATGACGAGCCTATTCAACTGATTTACATGTCAAATGAAAAATGAACACATTAAATAATTTATAAGTGACAACTTCAAAAATAAAAAAGCAGTGTAGGTGCAGCACGAATCCATGTGGAAGAATAATGGTAGCGTAATACTGGAATTGAAATTTCTGGTTACTGCCAAAGGGAAATACCAAAGATAGCAATATTTCCCACTAAAACCTTGTAAGGATTGTATTAGTATGTATAAAATGTCTTTTTAAAATACTGTGTCAATATAAAATGAAATGAAGGGAATTCCAAAAAATCTCACTCGTTTAAGAGGCAGTAAATTTCTACGTAGTATAAAACAACAAATGAATCCAACTTTCAAACATCACTGAACTAAAAAACCGTACTAAAACAGCTATAAAACAAGAAATAAAACAACTTTAATTAACCCCGGTCAATGAATATAATTATATGAAGGGACATGATGTACAACATGATCACCTTGTTGACGCCTTAAGAGAAACCACTACTGCTGAAATTGAGAAAAGGATCAATAGGAATTAGCAGGTTCGAGGGTAAATGTTCTTGCTAAATTTACAGGTTAAAATAGGTTTTGATCAATTGCATATGTATTTTGCAATTGTTATTGCTAAAAGATAAATTGAGGAATGAATGAAAGAGACACAAATAAATTAAGTAACCTCAAGCATAACGCACTGCGCAACCTTTGATCTTCGTCAAATTTATAATGAACTCCGTACGTTTATAATAATTATAAAACTCAATTAGCTTTTAGAGCGTGATACATATATAAAAATCTGATGAGATTAGCTTTGGAAAACGTAAAGCCTTCAATTAAATGCATGTACGTACATAGTAAATAAATTGAAAATTCTTATATATTATATTTACTTTAGATCTCCAGAGTCAAGACAAACTATATAGTTTATTTACACACATTAACGTTGAAACAATAATTTAGTTATTAAAGGGTAAAATAGTCTTTCAACTTTTAGTGGGTATTTTCGTAATTCAATCTTGACTTAAAAGTTTCACGCTTATAATATAATACTAATTTTAGTATATGTACGTTGCACGTGTTTACCACGTCAATCAATAAAAATTATATACCCAACACATGAAGTACATAAGTTAAAGAAATTACATAAATAGTTATAAAATAAATATCATAGAAAAAAGAGTAAATTCTTAAAAATGATCACTATTGATCTGATTTAGCTACGCTTAATAAAGATTTCAAAGGATGAGGAGAATTTATTTTATATTTGTTCTAGTATAAAGATATCTTCTTTTTAAAGTCAGTACATTCCGATTTCCTCAATAGTTTAACTAAAAGAATTAAGGAATTAGTAAAGAAAATTTTAACTGAATTCAAAGTTATAATGTTAAGATTTAATTTATCTTTAAGCATAATATTTTGTATCGAAAACTGCCGATGACCAAGGAGAAAGAAGGAAGATATCAAACATATTTAGAACGCAAGAATTGAATCAAACACGAAAAAAGAAATAAAAAACTCACCTAAATATTAACTGTTGGCTTTTGAAAACCAAGTAGGCTATCCTCCCTATAATAACCGATAAAGAATGCAATAGTTGTCCCATAATATGCGTACAAACAAACCCTACATTTTCTTAAAAGACAGAAACTCTATTACGTAATATGAAACGAAGAAACACACCCAAATGCTTAATCAATCATGTCAATACATATAAAAGTTTAAGAAAAATAGAGCTTATTTTGTATTTTAATTAGATATAATACTTGAGCGTCTCTTTTGAAGGAAGTATGCATCGTTTTTTAAGGATAGACAGATGGAGTATTCTGAGTTCATGAGAGTTTAGAAAGGGTATGGGAAGTAGAATTCACTTAGTATTAGAAGGTGAAAACTAAAAGTTAGAGTTTAATTCGGATATTAATGCTGTAAATTTATTCAGCTTATTATTAAAAGAACAAAATTGAAGAAAAAAACAACATCACGACTAAGACTGCCCACTAGAAACCAAAAAATCATGTTGTCTTTGATTTAAAATAGACATTTGAACGTTATTCTTGAGATTTTAGCCTATCACCTATAAAAAATAAAGTGACCTCGAAAATAAATATTCATCTTAATCATAATCAAGATAACAATTCAATTTTTGTCCGCCTAGAACTCTTTTTTTCTTCACTTCCAAGTCGGACACTTTTTCATTCTAGTTTATAGTTCTCCCTCAACCATAAATTTGGCTTCACTTGAAGTTGCAGCAAAGTTATTCAATATAACAAAATGTCTTCTTCTCATTTACTTATGCATAGTTATTCAATATCTCTATGCTGATGGGAGATAACAAATTCAATAAATAGTTGAGATGCGCGAACAAAACATATATATTAGATCGATCAATAAATTTTCTATAGAATCGATCACATGTATGACTTGAAGAAAATCATCAGTATTAACATGATAAAAATCTGGCGTTAATACTTCTCAAATAAATAAACAGCCTTAGAGCTAGACTTACCATAATAATTTGGACTAATTGAACTCAAACTTCCTTGTGAAAGCAAAAAGACGGGCTCGCTCCAATATTTTCTCCAAAAAAGAAAAACTCCATGAATTAATTACAAATATATTATTGAAGTACAAAATTATAAACTTGATCCATTGTTGAAATACATACAAAAATATGGAATAAGTTTGTACAAAGAATTATGGAAGGATATAAATAATTTCAAACTTGGTCCATTCTTGAAATACTGTAATCAATCTCTGCGACAGAATTTATGTGAAACCTCCTTGATTTGTTGGTGTAAGAAAATAAACAAAATTAAAGAATACACCTAAAACTGCAAGAAATTCAAAGTGTCGAAATAGAATTGATTGGTAAAATTTAATAGCAAACAAAGAGCCTCCTAAGCATAAACCTAAAATTTTATAACAAAAAAAAAAATTACTCCTAAACCTAAAAGGAATTCAAAGTTCACGAAATAGGTTGTTTAGTTAAAGTTCAATTACAAATTTGTTATATTATGTAGTTTAAATAAGGAAGAATTTGATACACAAAATATAAGTGATTTTAAAGGTCTAAATATTAGGAAAATATTTAAATAAAGTCCTAAATATTAGTAAAGTAGCTTAAATTATAATTTTGCTTAATGTGAAATATATTTTTAAAGGATAAAAAAAGCGAATAACATTTCGATAGGGGATTCGTGCTTTTAATATAGTATAGATGAATGATAAATTTGATTTAGCATGAAGCTAAACTAATAAGTAAAGACTTTTAAAATTTATTATTTTAAATATATCATAATATTAATATGGTTGTAAATTTCTTAAGACTTATAATGAAAATATATTGTAATATTTGTGTGCCTATAAAAATTTTTTATTAAAGAAAAAACTATATTATTATTTTTGAAATGTACTAGCAAAACTCAATAATGTCAAACAAAGTAATAGGAGTAATAGAATCTATATGGTCAATTGCTCACTTCTATATCAAGAGATATGATGAAATAATAAGATTTCTATCTCGAATTTTGAATAGAAAAACTTTTGGTATAAATAAAAAAATTCAAATTACTCGAGTCAATAAATTAAAAATTTATATAATGGTTAAACCCAATAATATTCAATAAATAGTGAGTTCATTCCGTCTAAAATAAGCCTCTTCACCAACTACTTCCACTAACCTACGCCTTTATGCGTATTATTATTACAATTTTACACACCATGCTCGTGGGGCTCAAACTCACCGCTAATTTCGCCTCTATTTATGGCCAGAAGCCCTACACTTTCTTCCCCACCTTCACTTCCACCACAACCTCCACCTCCACCGCCGTAAATACAAATCATCAGGCGGTGCCGCCGACACTCATCTACCGTTGCCGGAGGATCGCAACTCCGGCGCCGGCGTATCCATTTCCGGCGAAAGTCTTAGGTTTTTCCTGTCTTAGCATGGGCTCTGCATTTCGGCCGTCGTCAGCTCCGTCAAAGTCTGCTAAGTTACTTACATTGCCTACAATTTTGACGATCGGCCGGGTTGCCGCAATCCCTATTCTCGTAACCAGTAAGTTCTGCTGAACGAAACAAAAAGTTATTTTTATTAACCCTAGCTAATGAGAGCGTGCAATGTGGTAAATTTAGTTGTGATATTTGAAATTGCAGTTTAATTGAAGTTGATTTTTTCTCCTTTTCAGTGAGTTCTTATGTTATTGAGCTTTGATTAGTAGAATTGATGCATTTAGATTGACTATTCAACTAAGTACGTATACATCTCACATTAAAGTTACTAAATTTGGCCCTAGGGGCTTTGGTCTAGCGGTAGTGGATTTTCACTAATCAGAGTCAAAATATAAGGAAGTAAATACACGAAAAAGCCAAGGGTATTCAACATATAGTATATATACATTAAGATTGATCTATCAACACAGTGTAATTTCCAGCTTCAGGGTGTCAATTGACTCCCCTTGGACAAGGGTAACTCCGTCCCTGTGACTAGCGGTCAGGCACGGTTAGGCACACATCAGGGCCTCTAACAAAAGCCTGTTTGAAGTGGAGAAGGATAGAGGGTCGGGGCCCATTATCCAGTTTTTAACCTTGCGCCATTGGCTCATTTGTCGATTATAAAAAAAGAGTTACTCAATTTGGTGATATGATTGATTTAGTAACTAATAGAATCTGGTCTTTAGTCTTATTGTATTTAGCTATGGAGAGGAGAGGCACTGATATCCTGCAAATATTCCGTGCGCTAAAAAAATCTAGTTATATCTTTGTGTAATATAATGGTTTAGGAAATTGAATAAGGAAAGAAGACTCTATTTTTCATTTCCCTTTTCTTTGTTGAACTGCTAACTTGCGGAACATGGTGCATACTGCTTAGAGACAAGAGACAAATGATACATCACGAGGGAAACTGTCCCAGACTCTTGATCCAAGCGTTGTATAAAACTTCCCAACATTTGAATAAAGAGAGTGAGAGTTTCAGACATCTGATCATTTAGCATAGTTGTCTTGTTATTAGTCTATTGTATGCTTTTATGTAATGTTTTCTAATGAGGGGCTCATTAGTTTGCTGATCTGTTTCATTACTTAATATAAGAAATTCCTGGATTTTAGTTTCAGTTATTTCCCTTTACACAGCTATTTTACAAATGATGCCATAGCATTCTGTGATTCTTTTTTGTGGGATAGCATAATTTGTTTTCAAATTGATACTCTGTAAAACAAAACTGATTTTGTAAAGCCTTTTCAATATAGCATTCTATGTTGATAGCTGGTGGGGACCAACCGCTACAACAGGTATATTTATTGCTGCAGCAATAACTGATTGGCTTGATGGATACCTTGCTCGCAAGGTACATGCTTGTGCTATTTAATATAATTGTCTCTTCTCGAATTATAAATACTTATATCTCAACTTACAAATTTGGATGGTTTGCCACGTCCAGATGAACTTAGGAACTGCCTTTGGTGCATTTTTAGATCCAGTGGCTGATAAGGTATTTTCTCTTTATTCTTTGGTCCTCATGCATATTGCCTGGAATTTTTACCAGTTTGCTAGCAAAGTTGTTTCGATTATCTATAATGTTTGAGTCACTTCAGCATAATTGCTTGTAATGAAGGTGCAAATGTTCCTGATACAGTTCTTCTTGACTGCAACAGCTAATGGTTGCTGCCACCTTGATCTTGTTGTGCACTAGACCTTTGGAGGCTAGTGTGTTTGGGCCATTGCCATGGTTACTAACTGTACCTTCAATTGCGATAATAGGCAGGGAGGTGAGTGATCAACTGTACTTTTGTTTATTGTTGTATTTCCTTGCACCTGGTATACTTTCACAAAGAAAACTTTAACTCTATGATATTAATACTCATGGGATCAGGAACATTGACATAGTTTGTTTATCTTATAGTAGATAACACCACAATGGAATTGTATTTTCCCTTTTTTACATGGTTTTAGTTGTTGCAATGCACCAGAGAAACATTTTGGATACTGAGTTTCTGGGAGAGTCTTTAAATGCTCCACAAGGTGTTACTAAGATTATATTTATGTTAAAAGTAAGGTACCCTGGCCTTTAGGGAAATTGAAGATGTTAGATGGCCATGAAAACAGTAAGGATCACATGAAGACTTTGATCCTTTTAGCATTCTATGCACCCTATCTGTGGCATCCGATTACGTCGCATGGAAGCATGTCTCATGGTGGTTGTTTTCCACTGCACATTTTAGTTTTTATTTATTTGTTGTTTCTGAGGATGTGGGGAGGCTGGGCGGAGTAGCAGGGGCCATCAGGATGCTCTGAAAGAATAGGAGGTATCTTAGAAAACAAGTTCAAGGCATATAGTGTAAATTTTGATTAGCAATTTCAGCATCTAGTATTGTATAAGTACAAGTTTGAAACCTGAATTCTTAGCTTCTGTAAAAAAAAGTATAGTAGTAACTACAAATCAGTGTTATAACTTATAAGGAAGGGAAAGGAAAATGTTGTCTATCATGAGGTAAATTGTATTAAGTAGTTAATATTACTTTTGAAACTTACTGAAGTAATAGCTTATTTTCAGTCGTACATTCGCCACATATAAGTTTTAGTTGTTCAAAAGATGATATCTTTGCTATAGTTTCCCACATAATTTGGGATCACAGTCCACTATTTTTCAAGAGTTCCATGAAGCTATGGCTCATATCCTTCCGCTGAAATGAAATTTTGGTTATAACTGTGTTTTCCTTTCCTATCTCATTTCTGTTAAGTAAAGTAGGAAATATCATATTCTTAAGTAATGCCGGTGGGTGGATAAATTTCTCTGAATTGCACTAGCGCTAATCAACTTAGATTGGAAAGAGGGGAGGACTTTGTGGAATTTTTTTTTGGGGGGGGGGGGAATATGGAGCCAAATATTAAATAAATTAATTTAATAATTTAATTGATGTTACATATACTTAACACATTTTAAGTCGGTTATGTTTCCTAATGTAATTCTTTTTTTGTTAATGGGAAATATGAGCATAAGCAACAAGAGGGACATTGAGTAACATAATGGAAACTAAACATACTATAATATTGCCATCAACAGAAGTACATTAAAATACCATTACCCAAACAGAACAACAAATAAACAAGAACTAAATATAAACTAGTCAACACTTGGTGCAAGGGATCTAGGAGAAGTGTAGAACTAGCCTGCATTGTCGAGGTGGAGAAGGATGCTACACAACATATTCTTGCTCCTGCAAGGTTTCATTGTTGACACACTGATTGTGATCAAAGAGGAATTCCATGGTTTCGTCCACTATGTTCCTAATAACACCGAGGCATGGAGCTATCTCGCTGATGCCTTAAGCGTCGCTTCTTCTAGGAGGTATTTTTTAGGGTTTAGGGTGATGTGATGGAGAGTGACTTGATCCAATCTCCTTTTTATAGGAGAATGACAGAATTTGAAAAGCTATCACTAATTAATACAAGCGTGTTAGCCATGGGGGTAGATAAGAAGTGCCAGTTAAATTCCCGGTAAAAAGAAAGTTTGGGAAAATATCTCCAAAATAAAAAGAAAGTTTCCACGTCAAAAATTTTCATTTGTTCATGAAAGAAAAAGTTTCCATATTGTTTCTTTGGGTGGAAGAAATTAAATTACCTAATTAATTTTCTAAAACAGACGGAGAAAACTTGAAAATCTATCTAGAAATTCTCATAAACAACTTATTTCACCTAATGAAATTGTAAATTTTAATTTTATTGATTTATCCTAATGAAATATTATGAGGGATAGGAAAGCTATTCTATCTTTTTTGATTCAAAGTTGTGCGAACTATCGTGTCATTAAACACATGAGTCATACAATGTAACTCTAGGAAAGAGTGATAGAGTGTAGACTTAGGAACACGATAAGAGTGACAGAGAATCAATTTGGATTTATGCCAGGTAAATCTACAACAGAGGCTATGTTCTTGCTAAGAGGATTAATGAAAATTTATCGCGAAAGGAAGAAAGATTCACCTAGTATTCATTGACCTAGAGAAAGCATATGATAAAGTACCTGGAAAAGTCCTTTGGTAGGTGATGGAGAAGAAAGAAATTCATATTAAATATATAATTGTCATAAAGGACATGTATGAAGGAGCAGTTACTAGCACGCAAATAGTAGTAGGAGATACAAAAGAGTTTCCTATAACAGTAGGTTTACACCAGGGTTCTGCATTGAGCCCCTATTTATTAACCCCAGTTATGGACGAGCTAACCAACAAAATACAAGAATAGGTCCCATGGTGTATGCTATTTGCTAATGATATTATGCTAATTGACGAAACTAGCGAGGGCGTCAACCAAAAGCTTGAGTTAGGGAGAAACACCTTAAAGAGTAAGGGTTTTAAGATAAGTAGAAGTAAAAACTGAGTACATGCCGTGCAAGTTTAGTTACCATGAGAAAAGCGAAGTTGCGGTTAGACTAGATGGAATGGTAGTGCCAAAATGTATAACAATTTATATATCTAGGCTCGTTATTTCAAGAGAATGAAATGATAGATGAAGATGTTACTCATAGGATTAAAACCGGATGGTTGAAATAGAGAAGTGCTACTGGGGTGTTATGTGATGCAAGGATGCCTACCAAGGTGAAAAGTTAGTTCTCAACTATAAGACCATATATGTTATATGGTAATGTTGGGCGGCTAAAGTTCAACATATCCACAAGATGTGTGTTATAGAAATGCGAATGCTAAGATGGATGTGTGGTCACACAAGATTAGATAAGATTAAAAATGATCACTTCCGCTAGAAGGTGCAAGTAGAACACATGGAGGATAGAATAAGATAGGGTCACTTGAGATGGTTTGGTCATGTCATGCGTTGACTTACAGATGCACCGGTCCGTAGGTGTAAAATCATGGTGGAGGAAGGTGTGAAAAGGGGACGGGGTAGACCTAAAATCACATAGAAGGAAGTTGTTTAGAAAGACCTACAAATCCTTGGAATCAATGCAGACTTTGCTAAAGATAGGGCACAATGGAAGAGAAAAATCCATATAGGTTACCTACTAGTTGGGAATAGGTTTTAGACTTGGTAGAGAACTTTTATTATTATTATAATAATAATAATAATAATAATGATAATAATAATAATAATAATAATAATAATAATTATTATAATAATAAGAAACTAACTAAATAATTTGTTTTATATATATATCTTTTATTTGTATTTTTTTGTTTTATTTTGGTAATGATGATGATGAGTTGAGCTAAATGAAAGGAATGGAGATTCATATACGGCGTAGTTGTAGACTTGTAGTACAATATTTTCCATCCCCTATTAAGTCTTCTTCTTGTTTCGCTGTTAAGAGACGTTGTTCATTGATTCCCATCACAACATAGAACATAAATTTCATTTGAGAATATGAATTTAAACCTTGGGTACTTTTGATGAACCTAATTAATAGTTCACTAGAGATATATTCACCTAGACATTGTTGTTTAGAAAGACCTACAAATCCTTGGAATCAATGCAGACTTTGCTAAAGATAGGGCACAATGGAAGAGAAAAATCCATATAGGTTACCTACTAGTTGGGAATAGGTTTTAGACTTGGTAGAGAACTTTTATTATTATTATTATTATAATAATAATAATAATAATAATAATAATAATAATAATAATTATAATAATAATAATAATATACCTTTTGTTTTTATATATATATATATATATATATATATATATATATATATATATATATCTTTTATTTGTATTTTTTTGTTTTATTTTGGTAATGATGATGATGAGTTGAGCTAAATGAAAGGAATGGAGATTCATATACGGCGTAGTTGTAGACTTGTAGTACAATATTTTCCATCCCCTATTAAGTCTTCTTCTTGTTTCGCTGTTAAGAGACGTTGTTCATTGATTCCCATCACAACATAGAACATAAATTTCATTTGAGAATATGAATTTAAACCTTGGGTACTTTTGATGAACCTAATTAATAGTTCACTAGAGATATATTCACCTAGACATTGTTATCTGGATTTTAGCTTATTAATTTTTTGCGTAGCATACGGCATTCTGATACTCTTTGAGATATATGGGTCCAGATTTAACATGGAGTTTTGCAATAATAATGTAGGACTTATATTGAAGATTCATTTCTTCTTTCTTTTCCAATAAATATATATCATATGATGCTCTTCCTTGTGCGGCTAAAATCTTTTTTAACTGAATTTTGGTTCATTCTCCATCATGGACAAGCGATGAACACTGATCTTTTATTCATTTTGCACATCTTTTTGTAGATAACTATGTCTGCAGTTAGAGAATGGGCAGCTTCTCAGGGTGGTAAACTTTCAGAGGTTCACGATTAACCTATTATTGTTTACTTTAGAGTAATCCACTTCATGATTTAATTACCACAGCAATAAGTAATGAATTTTCCAGGCTGTTGCCGTGAATAACTTGGGGAAGTGGAAAACAGCCACTCAGATGATTGCACTGACCATCCTCCTGGTTACCAGAGATAGCAGGTATCTTTTGTGTTCTAAACTCATGCTAATGTTTGAAGTAACAGGGAATGCTTATTGGAAATTCATCTGATTGTGATTTGACCTCGGTAACTGTCCTCCCTGTAGTTTATCAGGGGCTGAAACTTTCGTTGCTTCCGGTGTGATCTTGCTATATGTTTCAGCATGGCTTGCTGTTTGGTCTCTGGTCGTGTATATGAGAAAGATATGGAAAGTATTGTTGATGTAGAAATTATGGCCATTAATTGCATTTTGGCTCGTGCTACTAGCTGTGGAGGAGCAGGTTGTACACAAGCAGATCCATGATTAGTGCAAGAGGAAGCCGCCTTTTTGGAGCCCTTTGCAGTCACATGTTGAGTGCAACCAAAGTTGCTAACTCAATTCTGACATCCCTCACTTCATAATTCTCCGGTGCATTTGGTTGTGACAGGAAGAGAAATGAAAATGTTGGCTGTGCTCAATGTTTGGTTTTCCACTTCATTCTTTAACCATATTCTTTAGCGAACTTGGAGGCTCAACAGGAATTAGGATCATCAAACTTGTAGAATTTGCTATATGTATAATCTATTCAGGAAAAATAAAATATCAAGTGTTTGTTTGGGTTGAACAGGCATTTCACCGTTCTTTTTGTGAATGCGAAGTTGGGTTCTTATGTCTCCTTTGTGTCAATATTGCCGATGCCATAAAGCACACTACCCATTAAAATATGTATATTATCGCCATGGTGTTTGTTTAGAATAGGTGGGCAGTGTCACTTGAAGTAGACACCTTTATCTTTTTTTTTTAGGTCATTATCCCCGGCAACGACGCAGAATTTTCACTCGTGGGATTACACTGGGTTTGTTGTCGTTTTTATCTCTCTTATCAGAGAGGAAACATTCATGAATCTGGCCGAGTAGGCAGCTGTGGCAGTTGAAATCACTATGCAGTGACTTTTAATTTGTCTAGGTGATTATGATGAGAAGGGAATTCCACTCGACTATACATTTTACACAAGGTTATAGTAGTGGAAGTTACTATATTTTAGTATGAGTAATCCAAGTTTATGAATTAACGAAATAAGCTAAAGTAGGCATAAATGTAAAGAAAGCTTAAAAAGAAGAGGTAAATGCTCGAACGTAAAGTGAAAGTAGTAAATCAATTGAATTGAACTGATAAAAGGGAAAGGGAAAACCAAAATATATTGATGTGCTGTATTTGAGTTCTTCTCACGTTACTGGATTTAAATTCAGCACGTTCTAGATAGATAGATATTCTATCCGGTCCACAATAAGTGACAATTTTACCTTTGACACACCCATTAAGGAAATACGAACTTCTAGAGAAAAAAAGATGTATTCACTAAATTAACCTTAATTAATTGTTATTTCGACATATTGGAATATGTAAATAAGGGTAAATTTTGAAAAAATAAAATTAATTCCTTCTTGATTATGTAAATAAACACTTATTTTGGATCAAAATAAAAATGTAAAATGATCACTTATTGTGGACATGAGGGAGTAGTATTTGAGTAGTTTTATGCTTGATTGATTGTCTTTTTCTGCTTAAGAGGCACGTCCACTAATCAGTATTTATCACATTCGATTGATGTTCATCGTATTTATATACTATTAAACAAGGTATGAGTATTAACTTAATGCAACTCATTGAAAGTAACATTTAGAGAGTAAAGCACAAAGATCCCTAGAATGTTAGATCTCACTATCTCAGACATGATTGAGAAGGCAAATTTATCGTTATCACTATAAATAAGAACCATAATTTCAATTGTGGTAATTAATATTGACATAATAGAAGTAAATGAGTCGATAACATATCTAAATTTTAAACATAGAACATAAAAATACTGTAGTTGTTCCACAACTCCATATGCTGCATACTCTACAGAGAATAACAATATATTATAACATATTAAATTACAATGACAACATATAAAATTATTTATATATAATTTAAATCTCCATTATAATATTCCACCAACAACCCATAGATCTGGTTTGATTTTCGAGTCATAGCCGTCCATGCACGCACTATCATCTTCAATGCATCGATCACTGGTGCACTCTTGTCTGGTTTTAATTTAATTTGTCTGCTTTTAAACGTATAAATTAACCTTATATTATGTCGGAGTTAATTTTCATTAATGCTTAGTTTTGCGCTGTCACGTGATTACTCCTCTGAACACTAAAACTTTAGTCAGCCAGACAGTCAGCCAGTCAGTCTGTGTTCGAAACGAGGTCGTTTGGTTTACATACTACTTATGCGAAAATTATATATAATGAAGGATTATTTATACGGGATTATAATGAAGAGAGATTTTGTGAGGTGATTAATAATTAACGAAGGGATTATTGTGCCGTGATTACTATTATTAAAATTATTATATATGAATTACTAATTTTGAAAGGGTATTTTAATCTTTAAATATCTTAACCCTGCAATACTAATACACATATTCTTGTTTCACATTTTATCATGCATAAAAATTCTCGTATAACTTGATGTATATATGTAATATTTAATACTGCAAACCAAATGCTACATTTGAGTTATGGGGCAATTATTTATGTGGCCAATCGAACACTGCTTTATTTATGCGGAATTTTATGCTGGAATTACGTATGTCGTCATACACCAATGAAACGACCCAAATGAAGATTATTTAGGCCTATCCTTTGTTAAGTCGCTTATAAAACGGAGTCGGTTCAAATCCATAACCCTAATAAAAAATATATATTGGAGAAAACATAAAATATTTTATGAGTAAACAGTTTTTCAAATTAAAGTGCGACAATATAGCGATTTGTACAACTACATTTGTTGTCTAGTGATATCTTCTTATTGTTGTTGTTGGGGTAATATCAGTCAGAAAATATAATCACACTTCAAACATATATTCTTTTACTTATAACTGTGTGAGGTAGGATTAGGTGAAAACCAAATGTAAGACTCTAGAAATAACATAAGAAAAATAAATTATTCAATGTGTGATGTTCTCTCAAGATTTGAGAATCAAATAAAATGGAGAAGAGAATTAAAAAGAAATAATAGTATGATGTTTCTTCACTTCGTTTAAGTGTGGCACACTGGCGAAAGAACACAAATTGAAAGCATCGTTTCGTCATTTGTGAAAGGATTTAAGTTACATATATAAACTTACAATGTAAATATTTTTGACACCAGTAGTTTAGTTTAATTTGTGAAAGTATGTTGTCACCCATTCAGTTTTATCAAATTATCGATTAATACTTATTATAAACATTTATTTTATAATTAACTTATAAGTGATTAAATTGTGTTATTCTGCATATATTTTGTCAAGGACGATAGACAAATAAAATTTCAAATTATGTGCACAAAATGATAGTAACACCATGCACTTTCATCTTTTCGAGGTTGCGTAAAAGAGCTCTCTTTTTGTCTCTTTGCTTAAAAGAGATGGCATTAAATAATCTAAAGAATAAATTTGTCTCTTTTTTTTTCTGTTTTTTTTTAAACTACACGAGGACAGTAACATTATGCCACTGCTGCTTCCATTTCTCTATTTATAGTGATCTCCATTTGTCTTAAGAGTCACATCCGAATAATTCGAAGAGATCAGTGTGAGTTTATTTACAGAGTTAGTGAAAAAAGGATAACAAAATATGGAGAGGAAAATTTCTGGTCTTTTGTTTTGCCTTCTCATTTTGTTCGCCTCACGTAAGTCTTTTCTTTTCGCCTTTCTTTTTTATATGAACTGATATTTAGGAACATACATAGGAACAATGCTTATAATCTTACTTTAAAATGCTTATAATCCTTCGTTTTTTATCTCGACTTAAAGACTAAATTCTGGTCACAGCTTTTTATATCTAATAACACTTCTAATAGAAGAAATTACGTATAGTTTTAGTTTTGAGTTTAAGTTCCGGACATTGACAATGTATAGATTTTTAGGATATGTAATCCTAAAAATAAGACAATTTATCTACTACAATAGATAAATGTGATGTGATGTGTAAAAATTATATACAATGACGATGTATATTACATAAACTCTAAATTGTTTATGCTATCATGCATGTTAAGTTGACGTATAATAACATATAACTATTCGTAACAAATCTTATACGACGACATGAAAAATAAAGTAACAACCGTCTATAACTGGTTAAATATAGTGTAAAATATGAGTACACTGTCTTCGGCGTATAAAATTTAAATCTTTATTTGTATGGGTGCAGAAATGGCGATCCCACGAGTGGAGGGAAGAGTGTGCATCTCGCAAAGCCATAAGTACAAAGGGCCTTGCCTAGGTGACCATAACTGCGCTGAGGTGTGCCGTGGCGAAGGTTTCACCGGCGGGGACTGCATTGGCTGGCAAAGAAAGTGCTTTTGCACTAGGTCTTGTTAATTAATTAAGTGCCATTTTCATGGCACTTAATTAGTTCACTATCCTTAATTCTCTGCCTTTTGTTTTTTGGTAATAAAAAAGTAGTAGGTGTTTCAGAGGGCATTTTATTTATGATGCTTGCACTGTAGCGTTCTTAGGGTTTATTTTATTTGGTACGATATGATATGAGTTGAGCTTAAATGGATTAGTGAAGATTTATGTAGCCGATCTCAACTTGTTTGGGATTATTCTTGTTGCATTGTACCGTTCTTCGTTTAGTAATTCATGGGTTCTTTATTTCACAGTACTTGGTGTTCTATGCTTTCAAACAAACAATATTATATTGTTGTAATATGCTAGCATTGTCTTTATTTTATGTTTATGATTTTCCATTTAAGTTACTATTGCCTCTTTTATTACTTGGGAATCATATTTGCATATTTAGAGAGGCATCACACCAAACATAGAGGTTAGAGTCCGAGACTTTTGGTTATATATTATCAATAAAAGTAACAGAATACATTTTTGAAGAATTAATTAACATGCAATCTCTTATTATTTGCGCAAAAAGAATGGTATAGTATTAACCGAAAATGAAGGTTTAAAAAATATGACAAATTGAGGGTGCAATTACCCATTACCGACAGTTTTCTATTGATTTCTTCCCTCGGAAAAGACTGTTTCTTGTAGTGTATTATATTACAAATTTGCATTTGTACTTACAATAACTAAATATCCAGATGATGCGGTAGGAATGAGGAATTATTAAAGCAATATGACATGAATAATTTATTTAAAGATTCTTTTTTTCTTTTCATTGTAAGAAGAAGAAACCCAACTCATCAAATTGAAAATTCAAATAATCAAACTGATTAATCGAAACCAAACTCTAAATACCCAAACCAAACCGAGCTTATTTGGTTTGAATTTATAAAACCAAATTGAAGTTTTCATAATTCAAACCGAACTGCCCATCGCTGTTTCCCATAAACAAAACGGAAAAGAAAAGGGCTAAAAATGTCCCTAATGAATTGAATATGGCTCACCAACGCACTCCGTTAACCTTTTGGTTTATAAATGCTCTTAACGTTAATTAGGAGTATTTTTGACCCTTTTTCGTAAAAAAAAAAAAAAAGTAGTTTAACCATATCCTTTCAAATGTGTAGGAAATAGTAACTCTTAAGAAACTTGAGGCCCGGAACAAAATTGTCTCTACTTTTCACCTTAACGGTTATAGCCAACTGAAACAATAAAAAACAGGCGATCCACAAGATTTCGAGGTATTCAATCTTTTACTATCTATGTTTTTTTTCCAACAAAATTTGTTGTCCTTACTTCACATTTTTAATGCCTTTCTGTTTGCATTTTAGCTTTTCATGAAAGTAATTTGAGCTCGTTTTTGGAATCTGAATTGACACCGATTTAATGGATTCCAAGATTTTCACGTCCGATCCAATCTTACAAACAAGAGGCTAGAGGTGATCTCTTTGTTCCTTTCTCTCTGTGTGATTGTCACTTCCTATTGAGCAATATTGTACTCCATTACAAATGTTATTTTAGCTATATGACATTTTTTATAGGAGATCAATAAAAAATAACACATGATATATGTCAAAATAACACAACATATCTTTTGTGGGGACATTTTCTTTTATTCAAATTGTAAGTGGACACGGGAGATCATTTCCTCCTTCCTGTATGTTCTAGAATACATGTTATATGTTTCGATTTAATGGCGTGATTTTAATATGTTCAGTTTGTGATTGCTTGCAAAATTTTGATGGCGTGCTGTCGGATTCTCTTGTTAAAGAGAACTCTCATATAAATGGTATCACTAGTTTGGAATCTGAGGCCGATCCAGGATTTAAATTTGATGCGTTTGAAATTATGGTTCAGAATCTAATATTTGTTGAAATTTTAGGAGTGTTTCATATAGTTATATATCTATGTTTCGTCTCAAAAATACTGATTCAGTTGAACCCAGTGAATATGACTGCATCCGTCTATATTTGCTGATGGTTAATATCCATTTCGCCAGCCGAGATCACTATGTCATGCTTTTGGATTCTTATTTTTGTTTTAAGGGTGTTTCTCTTATATACATTATCAGTGTCTGTGGTACTAATCATAATATGTTATCGATAGTGCAGTTTATTGTCTCATTGAACATGTCCGAAGCTTCTTTTAACATGGATCGCCCTATAGATGAAGAGAAAATCAAAATAGCAGCACTTAAAGATGTGAAATTAGAGGAAGTGGAGGAAATTAAACCAGCAGAAATTGAGGAAGTGAAAGAGGATAGTCACCTCTTCTGCTGTGATCTATTTGATGCGGAAATGGTTCAAAAGGTAGCAGACGAATTCCTTCCAGGATTAGCCTCTGCCTGTATTGACAACACGACTGGCGGTCTATTGAATAGCCCAGCTTCTGTTGCTGTTAATATTAGAAGAGAAATGGTGGACTATCTTGTTCAGAGAAGCGAGATGTTTGTCGCTGAGTCTGTTGTCTTAGAAGGTGATGCGGTTACTGAAGTATTGTCGGATAATCCTCATGATATTATATCAGATTTTATTGATGATTTTGCACAGTCTAAGAGGAACTTTTTCAGCAGAGTATCAGCGTGGCTACTAAGCGAGAGGAGAGAGGAAAGGATAGACGATTTCGTGCAAGAAATGGAAGTAAACGGCTTTTGGTTGATGGGAAGGCGGATAGCAGTGGCGCAAACGTTGATCAGAAATATCGACTTCAAGAACACTTATCACTGCAATATGAAGTTTAAATCTGAAGAAGAGCTCTCTGAACATATCGCCTCGTGCAGTTTCAGGGAATTGAACTGTGAAAATGAGGGATGTAACGCGCGATTTAGTGCAGCTCAGCTGAAACAGCACGACTCGACTTGTCCTTTTAAAATACTTCAATGTGAGCAGAAATGCCCGGAAACGCTTATGAGGCGCGAAATGGACAGGCATTGTATTACTGTATGTCCAATGAAGCTTGTTAACTGCCCTTTCTATCCAGTAGGATGTGTATCTACTATTCCTCAATGCACAACGGACCAACATCGTCTCGAGAATCTGCAGTCGCACTTAATTTGCATCTTAAAACTTATTCACAAGGAAGCATCTTTTGAGGCTTTGAAAAAAAGGACTGAACAGTTGTTGGAGGTCAGTTATTTAATGGTGCCCCTATTGTCTTTCTCTGGATATAGTAATATTTTACTGCTGCTTATCTTTGGAACTTAAATCTTCAACGACGCATAGGAAATGTATAGCTCTTGACGTGGTTGTCAGACCTCTTTATAACAAGATCGCTAGATAACAACCATTCACTATAAAAGCCAAGTTTCTTTTGGAACTAATTTATATGCTATGTTATAATATGTGTTCTCTATAACAGCACTTCGTTATAACAACCAAAACATTCTGGAACAAACGAGACTGTTATAGAGAGGTTTGACAGTATCTTCTTTTCTTCAAAAACAGGCATCATCACCTGGACGGCTGGCAACTGCTCGTGATGCAAGATCACTAACTGTTGCGATCAAGAGTATTGATGCAAAGCTTGGACCCTTAGAAGTTGAGGAAGATGCAGAGGGCAATGAGTTGAACGACGAAAAAGAGGACAACACTGATCTATCTACCAAGAAAGATTGTTCAATGGACTTGTCTCATAATGAAGAGCGGTCTTCTGACATATCGAAGAGTCAGAATGATTCCACAGCTTCAGACAACAAAATAGTGTCACCTGACAAACCAGAGAATGTTGTGGAACCGACAGTTAAAACGGATTCATCAACTAATGAACACTGTGAGAATGCAGTTAAAAATAGGAGCCCGGGACCTCTAACAGAAAATAAGGTCTCGAAATCACCTGAAAAAAGTGAAGTCTCTCTGAGCACATCCAAAGAACATCAGGATTTCACAACTTCAGCGCACAAATTGGAGTCATCCAAAAGTGAAGAGACTCCCAAATCGCCCGAGAAGCATCAGGTCTTAACAGCTTCTGAAGACAAAAAAGAGTGATTCGCCAAAACTAAGGACTTCGCGGAACAAATGAATCTCAGGCAGTGATAAACAATAAATTGGCACCTGGCTAAGGAAGATTTAAGAGAAGCATTGTTTTGGAAAAGGAAAAGAGCCAAAAAAGTCACATATTAAAAGTGAATACATGTGTAGCCACTGAATATTCGTACGATAGCCTTATGACTTTGTCATCTTTTAGGCCTTTTTAAGTGTTATTTATTGACAGATATAAACATTTTCTTGTATAAATAGTTGATAACTAGCAAGTTTTCGCTTGCTTGTAATTTAGACAGATTTATGTTTTTCATTGATATTGATTGGCATCGTGGAAACAGCCTCTTGCAAAAATGAAAGGTAAGACTGTGTACAATAGACCCTTGTGATCTGGCCCTTCCCCGGACCCCGTGCATAGCGGGAGCTTAGTGCACCGGGCCGAAATAAGTTTCACTAAATATCTAACCTAGTCAGAATTGGATATATTGTCAAAGTGGCATTCTTGTAACAAAATGGCTAAAGTTATATATCTATGTTTCGTCTCAAAAATAGCCACTGAAAATCAGCGTGGCTACTAAGCGAGAGGAGAGAGGAAAGGATAGACGATTTCGTGCAAGAAATGGAAGTAAACGGTTTTTGGTTGATGGGAAGGCGGATAGCAGTGGCGCAAACGTTGATCAGAAATATCGACTTCAAGAACACTTATCACTGCAATATGAAGTTTAAATCTGAAGAAGAGCTCTCTGAACATATCGCCTCGTGCAGTTTCAGGGAATTGAACTGTGAAAATGAGGGATGTAACGCGCGATTTAGTGCAGCTCAGCTGAAACAGCACGACTCGACTTGTCCTTTTAAAATACTTCAATGTGAGCAGAAATGCCTGGAAACGCTTATGAGGCGCGAAATGGACAGGCATTGTATTACTGTATGTCCAATGAAGCTTGTTAACTGCCCTTTCTATCCAGTAGGATGTGTATCTACTATTCCTCAATGCACAACGGACCCAACATCGTCTCGAGAATCTGCAGTCGCACCTAATCTGCATCTTAAAACTTATTCACAAGGAAGCATCTTTTGAGGCTTTAAAGAAAAGGACTGAACAATTGTTGGAGGTCAGTTATTTAACTGTGTCCCCATTAGTATTATATTACAATATATGTCTGTTGAGGTTTTTGTTTTAAGATGAAATAGTCTTAAAATGAGGGTGAATGGGAAATGGAGGGAAAATAAAATTTTTGAGTAAAATTTTAAGTTTTCCCCTCTTGACAATGAGACATTGTCCCATATTAGAAGAGGAAAAGATTTTTGGTGGGTATATATATAATTGCTCTTCTTGTAGCTCTTAAAGAGTTAAGAAGAAAGCAAGCCTCGCGCCGTCGTCGTCGCTCGCTCGGCTCGGCTCCGGCTACGGCTACGGCTACGGCTACGGCTACGGATTCATTGATTGCACTCCTTCCTCTCAGCATTTCCATACGATTTTCTGAGTTTCTACTCCCTCGTTCTGCATTGTTTTTAACTTCAAACAAAGCAACTGTAAGTGTGATTTGCTACCGAACTTTGTGTTCGCTTAAACACTGGGGTTTGAAGTACCGCTACACCAGTGTGTGATTCGTTCTATCCTGGGAGGAAATAATCCATTACCTTGGGTACTAGGAGGGGATTAAATTCCTTAAGGAAACACTGTGAATTCAGTGGGCTCGAATTATTTATTGTTTCATTACGATAACTTATATTTTGCAGAATTATTATTTACAAATACAGCAATATTGGCGGGACTAACAATCTTAAGGAATTTAATATTTATTTCTGTATTTGTGTTATTCTTATTATTCTGCAAACTAAAACCTTTGTGGTTTTGTGTACTCCCGTTTTGGAGAGTAAAGCCTTTGTGGCAATTTGTTGGAGATTAAAATCTACGTGATTTTTACTCCTGTTTGAAAACGTGTATTAAACGTTTGTTTGTGTCATTTTTTTTAACAGAAAAAATGACGACTGAAAGCGAAAAATCAAAATGTCAAATATGTGTGGAATGTAAGTATGTTAAACATCCTTATAAGTCAGTTGAAAGGAATTCAAATCCTTTAGACTTAATTCACACAGATATTTGTGACATGAAGTCAATACCATCTCGCGGTGGAAAGAAGTATTTCATAACTTTTATTGACGATGGTACTCGATATTGCTATGTTTACTTACTGAATAGTAAAGATGAAGCAATAGACGCATTAAGGCAATACAAAAATAAAGTTGAAATGCAACTTAACAAGAAAGTAAAAATGATAAGAAGTGATAGGGGTGGTGAATATGACTCTCCTTTTGAAGAAATATGTTTAGAATATGGAATTATTCATCAAACAACAGCCCCTTATACGCCCCAATCTAATGGGATTGCGGAAAGAAAGAATCGCACATTAAAGGAGATGATGAATGCGTTGTTGATAAGTTCTGGTTTGCCACAGAACTTATGGGGGAAGCCATTCTTACGGCTAATCGAATATTAAATCGAGTGCCCCATAGCAAAACACAATCCATTCCATATGAAAAATGGAAAGGAAGGAAGCCCAACTTGAATTATTTTAAAGTGTGAGGGTGTTTGGTAAAAGTGCAAGTTCCTAAACCCAAAAGGGTAAAGATAGGACCGAAAACCGTTGATTGTGTTTTCATAGGATATGCGACAAATAGTAAAGCATATTGATTTCTAGTTCATAAATCAGAAAATCCCGACATTCATAATAATACGGTTATAGAATCAGATAATGCTGAGTTTTTTGAAAATATATATCCGTATAAAAAGGAATGTGAGTCGTTTGGTGAAGGATCTAAACGACATCGGGAAGAAACAAAAGAAAGTACATGTAATCAGGAGGATCCAAGACGTAGTAAACGTCAAAGAACGTCTACTTCATTTGGACCAGATTTTGTGACTTTCTTATTGGAGAATGAGCCTCAAACATTTAAAGAAGTTATGATTTCTTCGGAATTATTGTTTTGGAAAGAGGCAGTCAATAGTGAAATAGAATCCATATTGAACAACCATACATGGGAATTGGTTGATCTTCCTCCTGGAAATAAACCTTTGGGTTCTAAATGGATTTTTAAGAGAAAAATCAAAGATGATGGCACTATTGATAAATTCAAGGCAAGACTCATAGTCAAAGGGTATAGACAACGAGAAGGTCTAGACTACTTTGATACATACTCTCCAGTTACAAGAATTACGTCCATACGGATGTTAGTAGCATTAGCTGCAGTGTATGGTCTTGAAATTCATCATAAATTAAGAAAATATGAAAGATGGCTAGGGTATAGATCCATCAACTACTCTACAACAACATAAAAGAAACTAAGCAAATACAAAGAAAAGATAAATTACACGAGTAGAAAGATATTAACCAAGTTGGGACTCAAAAATAAAGTCTATAGAAGATTAAATATTCAAAAAGATAAATCTAAATCATACGAAAGGAAACATGTTCAATACATTATAGTTTGCTACTCATAATCGCTAAAATACTTTGTGTCTTGCTAGTGAATATGCTGGAAATAATTTAGTTTCAGTAGGAGTAGCAAAATAGGCTTGGGAATTAGGATTTTGATTTTAATTACTTGTTTGCTTGTAGCCATATTCATAATTCCAATTCGAAAGAAAAATTTAATGCATTATTATTTTTAAACTTAATATATAAATATATTTTCCACATGTAAATTTATTTGGTACGGTTCGATATTTTTTCATTTTATTTTCATAAAATTAAAAAGCCTAACCTAATTATCGGTACGATGATAGATTTATATAAAACCTACGGTTTTATTGAAAAAAACTAAAAATCGGTTCGGTATGGTACGGTTCGGTCGGTTTAGTCGATTTTTAAATACCCGTTGACACCCCTAATAGATACAATGTCTATTTTTTTTCTATTTTTCTGATACATAGGAAAATACTAAGTAATTTCTAAAAATAATAATTCATAAGTACATGACTTAGCTTAAGTACGTCAGGAATAAAAACTCTTGATTGCATCTTCCCAGATTAATAGCCTGTTTGACCAAGCTTCTCAAGAGGTCAAAATTACTTTTTTTTTTTCTTTCTCAAAAGTACTTTTTCCCCCTAACTTGATGTTTGGCCAAGCTTTTTTGGTGGAAAAAAGTGCTTTTGGGAAGAAGCAAAAACAATTTCTAAGAAGCAGAAAAAGTAGCTTCTTCCCAAAAGCAGAAGCAGAAGCAGTTTTGACTTTTCTTCTTACCAAAAATACCCTTAACAAAATATAGTATATACCAAAATAACTGTTAAACATAATACTTAGGATATTAATGTATAAATATTTCTTATTATTTTTAGGATAACTTTCTAATATATAGTGACTTTAGGGGTGAATGCTTTTATATTTGTTGAATGATTTTTAATATATTTAACTTATATTAAAAGAAATAAGTACTTTTAAATTTTATTTTTATATTTTACTTAAATAAAATAAAAAGATTTAATTATTGCCTATCATAACAAATTTTTAAATATTATTTATTTACTTTTAATATTAACTATTAAGTAAATCTATTCATGTCTTTATTCGTAATTTGATACTTAAAAGCACTTTCTGAAAAGTGGCCAAACACAAATTATTGCTCAAAAGTGCTTTTCAAGTGATTAGCCAAACATAAACTGTTTTTCTCCAAAAGTTCTTTTTTCAAAAGCACTTCTCAAAATAAGTTGATTTCTCCGATTTGGCCAAACATGCTATAAGTCCTGCATCATGCTTTAGCCATAGATATCTATGATTAAAGAAGGCAGAATATATCGACAACCTCTTAAACTTGTCCACACTTTTCACTTAGACACTCCATTTTAAGTCTGTCCCATTTGAACACTCCAACCACATCTTAAATGTGTCATTTAGACACAAAATTGATAGGCAACCAAAATACAAAGATGTGTGCCATTCACACGCTTGTACGTGTCAAATGAACAAATAAATGACTGACACGTGTAACTTTCTTAATAAATGACAATTGTAATTAAAAAAGAAAACAAAAATAGCAGAAAACCCTCTCCCCTCCTCGATACAATTCTTCTCCGACAAATCCTATCCCTCCCCTCCCCTCCCCATGCTGCTGCTTCTTCTCCCCCATCCCACCCGTTTTTGCTATATTAATTCTTTAAAACTTGTCCTAATGGCAGTTTTCTGAAAATAGCAAAGAAATTATTATGACTTTTACTGTGTGTTGCAAAAACTTGAAAGAATTCTGTTTTCCCACTTGTTCTTCCAAAACATATTTTTAGGTTGAGTTTGTTTTTCAAGTTCAAAAGGAAACTTGTGATTGGAAGACATGGCAAGGAACAAAGTTTCACGGAGGTCGAGGGAAGTGAAGATGGAGGAATTTGAATTTGTGCGCACCTATGAATTCTAAAGAAGTCCATGTTCTTACCATCGATGATAATCTCAGACAGGAAAGTTCTTGAATGGCTGCTCAAAATCACCTTTTGTAAAGGTTGAATGAAAATTCACACCCGATAATCTTAACCCAGTTCTTTTGCTTTTGTTCAAAATTACAAAGAGAAATCTTGATGTTAATTTTCAATCTGGATTTGCTGATTTTGTTTTGAAAAAACTTGTTGGCCACAATTTCAATAGATAGTTTGGTTGGATTGGTCGGCGTTTGGGTGTGAAAATATTGAAGGAGTTTGAGGAAGAAGGTGAAGATATGGGGCCACAGATCTGAAAAATGAAAAAGAAAAGTTCAACGGAAAATTTTCAGGCAAGAAGTATGTGGAGTATGCTTTTTGGATGATTTTCACGCGCGACAGAAATGTGAGAAACACTTGCTTTGCCATGTCAGCACATTGTGTTTAAATGACACATTTGAGATGTTATTGAAGTGTTCAAATGGAACAGACTTAAGATAGAGTATCGAAGTAAAAAGTGTGGATAAATTTAAAGAGTTGTCGATGTATTCTGCCATTAAAGAAAGATGCAGATTTCAAGTGACATACACAGGTAGTGGTGATAAAATGGTTAAAAGAAAAAAGTTATTCACCCATATTATCCATTAGAAAATGGGTTGGATAATAAATTTTTTAAAAACGGGTCAAATATGAATAAGAACCATATTATCTACTTAGAAAATGGATAATCAATGGATAACTAATGAGTTTAACTTAAGGATTTTTACGTTCCTATACACTATTTGAAACTTTATTACCCTCCCTACTTAAGTTTTAAATTAATTACATGGTCATATATAATTTACCAATTATATACAAATAAGTTTTAAATGAGTATCCCTTTATATTAGGAATTGAATAAGAAATATCAGTTATTTACTTATCCCTTTATACTTGCCCACTCTCTCTCTCTCTCTCTCTCTCTCTCTCTCTCTCTCTCTCTCTCTCTCTCTCTCTCCGTCTATCTACTCTCCTTATCTGTTTTTTTCCCCCATTTTTTCTTCATTTGATGTTCACTGTTTTTATGCTTTCTTATTGTATAGAGTTTTAATGGAATTCATCAATGGATTTCAATCGTTTTAACTTAGCAATTTCCTTTCATGTTGCACAATTGGTGTTCAAATTGAAATTGTCAATCAATAAATTTTGAAGGTGTTTGACTCTCCACCATTGACAGTCAATAAAAAGCTTTGAAATCGAATTTGGGTTTTTAAAAACCGTTATTTGTTTGGAATGTGTGTTATTACAAACAATTGAGAATATTATTTGGAGTTTATATCTCAATTTTGAGGTTGTTTTGGTGAAGATTAGACTTGATTTTGGCTGAATTTCAGATTGAAACTCGAAGAAGAAGAAGAAGAACACATGACATACAATATACTTACGAAATTGTAGTAAAGTTGTATTATAATTGTATTCTGTTGTAGTTATATATATATTTTTTATTTGAATATTGTATGAAAATTGAAAAATAATTATATAATGTATGAATCGTTGTATAAAATTTGTATTTAAGTTATCAATACTGTCTTTTTACATAAAGTTATTGATATGTATCAAAATTGTATTAAGAGAGTAAGTTTTGATTGGAATTTTAGAGAGGAAAAAGCACACACCACGGACAAAATATATACAAATCAGATACCAAATATATACAAAAGACATATTGTATAAAATTCATATAAAAATTATTTTTAACTTGTATGATATTGCAGTTGTATTTAATTGGGTAGAAATAATGTATGAAAGTTGTAGATAAGTTGTATAATATATAATTAGTTGTATGAATACTATGTATGTTGTTGTAGATATTCAAATTTGTATTAAATTTGTACGAAATTTATTTTTAATTTATATTTTGATGTACCATATATTGTTCTTTTCTCAGTTGATTTTATCAACTCTGAAGTCCGAGGAGATACTAAATTTTGTTCAGCAGCAACATTCGATGTAGGTTTTCCGTCGCCTGCTTTTAGAGTATTACCTTCTTACTATGCTTACTATGCCTCGTTTATACTATGTTCATGTGTGACAATGCCCGTTATTTCTGATAAAATTATTGACTAAATTGATGGTTCATCTTATTCCCATATTGACAGTCGTTTGTTGAAGACATTTAAACTTATGCGAATTAGTGTATTCTGTCAATATATGAACATAATATTCCCTTTTTGATGGTGATCGGCAGATCTGCACCCGATTAATCAAATTTAGAACAATCTTTAATTGACGAGACATGCCTTTTCTGTTCAATAGTATGTATGTGAAACTATTTTGATGTTATAGCCTTTGTTTTCAATCAAATTGAATTAGATCCTAAATTTTTTACAAGTTTAACGATCGATATTTGTTTGCAAAAGAGGCCTTACTAATCTCTGGGTTTTTGGATTTATTTATCCTTGCATGGGCAATATATAATAATTATGTTCTATTTATGTAACTAGGCCGTTTTCATAATTGAATATAGAGGGGAGAGAGGAGAAGAAAAATAAAAAGGGTGTAACTAAATCCCTTGATTGAAGGCACTAATAATGGATTGCGAGCCTTTTAAGGTAGAATGTATATAATTTGTAAGTAATTCTTGTTTATGGCGGATAATATACAAAATTAGAACAATTTTGATAAATAAGTTTCAAATAGTGTATAGGAACGAAAACATTTGTAAAGCCTCAAATTTGGGGGTTCCTCAAGCTTGAGAGACTAGGAATGCTTTCAAAAGTGATCATATTCAAGAAGTCATGGATAATATGAATATTCATATTATCTGCCGGTTAACCTTTATGAGTCGGGTCAGATAATTTATCCTCTTTTGCATTACCCTTTTCAACCCGCCCATATCCAATCTGACCCGCCAGTTTGCCACCCCTATTTGAAACTATATTGAGAATGTAGAAGAAATAAAGCTTTATATTAAGGGAAGACTATTTGACCCTCCGTTCTACTTTAGTGGAGCTAAATGATGCTAAATATTTCATAATTATTTGATAGCATGATAAAAATGGTAATTTAAACTACTTGACCCGTCTATATCCGATCTGACCCGTCCGTTTGCAATCCCTATTTGAAACTATATTGAGAATGTAGAAGAAATAAAACTTTGTATTAAGGGAAGACTATTTGATCTTCCGTTCTACTTTAGTGGAGTTAAATGATCAGCTTTTCACCTATAGTATTAGTTTAAGTTTTATGCACTAACGGGATAAAAGTTTTATTCAATTACTTATA
This sequence comes from Nicotiana tabacum, assembly GCF_000715075.1. NCBI lineage: Eukaryota > Viridiplantae > Streptophyta > Magnoliopsida > Solanales > Solanaceae > Nicotiana > Nicotiana tabacum. Next base: position 14,442,301 of record NC_134102.1, on the reverse strand, counting down.
AAGTAACTAAAGCTAAATTTTCATAATTATTTGATAGCATGATAAAAATAGTAATCAACCTATTATAATAGGTTAAACTAGGCTGATAGTGTGAAAAATCTTTAAACTTTATGAGTATATAGCTTAAATCTTTGCCCAAACTTTGCTTAGATAAAAATAGAAGGTTCAAAATGAGTCGAATAGCGGGTTATAACTTAACCTTCCCAACATGACCTATCCCCCCTCCTCTTTTATTTAGTTACTATTTCTTTTGAAAATGAAGAAGTGAAAATTAATATATTTTTTCTTAAATTTCTCTGCTTAAGTTCTTCCAAAGTTCACATCATTTTCAATTTCCAAATTTGATTTTGTATGATTGGATTTGGATTGCATTTTGACTGTTAAGTCACACTGTTGTGCCCATTTTGACCCAATAATTTGATAAATTATTTTGAACTCAACCCGTTAAATCAAGTCAACATGTAAACAGAAAAAATTAAAATTTTGTAAAACAATTAGAGATTTTTAGTAGTTCTCATCAAATATGAACAATAAAAGAAATAGAAAAGAAAATGAGGAAGATAGAACAAGACAAAGCGAAAAAAGATCCAAACAAACATGCGGGTTTGTAGCAAGACCTTTTCACTTTAAATACGTGGATTTGAGTTATATTCACGTTATAAATAGTTTTATACATTACTGTTGTACTTTTAAAGTGTCACAGTAGATTAGTTACTATCTTGTGGAAAAAAGAAAAGATTTAGTTACCATCTATAAGACTTTAACATGTTACAAATTAATATTTATTATAAATATTTACTCTTAAATTTCTTACTAGTAATTGATTGTGTAAATATTTTAAAATTTCTAATACTTAGAGTTAGGGCCGGCTCTAACCTTATCACAAGTCAGGCTAGTGCCTTAGCCCCCAAATTTAGGGGACTCCATTTTTTAGAAATAATAGGTTCATACGTATTTTAAAAAATAATAGGTTCATACGAATTTGACCCTCAAAATTCTTTAACAAATGAATGATAAATATTCTATTTTCATTTATAAAAATATGAAGATTGAGAATAACTCAAATAACGAGGCATAATATTATAAATTTACTAATTGAAATCATCATCATGGTGAATATCATTAATTTCTTTTATGAAGTTTGTATTTTCACTTGCTATTGATTTTCATATCTTAGTTCTATGTCTCTCAAGCTTATCGGTCTTTTATTATTTTTCTATTTGAAAGCAAATTTATAGTTATTTACGAAGGACTAATATTTTAAATTATAATATTGATATAGTTATTGGTTATTTACTTTTAGGGAGGTAAACTGTATATTTTGATAATATATTTACAGAATTGCAGTTTTTAATTGTTTGACAATTAAGACATTATAGTTTATACACCTCTCCTTGTGCCTCCGCCTATTAAAACAATGGTCATAACATTTACGTGGAAATGGTAAAAGGTATATATTACGTAATCAATTACCAATATATATATATATTACGTAATCAAGTAGAGATTATGATGATTGGAGGTCAGTCAATGACTAGGCATATCTTCCAAATTCTAAGGCCCAATCATTTTTTTTCATTTCCCATATATAATATCACAGCAAAACTGGATATTTTATTCATCTCATCACTATCTTTTCTACTACACACAATGAATAAAACAAAACAAACTCAGACACAATTTGTTCTGTATAATTGTCTGTTGTTGTTCTTCATTTTGTTGGTATTAACAAAAGCTGAACCAGTTGGATATGGATATACTGTCCGATCAGTAGGCGTTGACTCCTCTGGAAAGACATTGACTGCTCATCTTCAACTCATCAAAAGTTCTTCTGTTTTTGGACCTGACATTCAAAATCTCACACTTACTGCCTGGTAATTTTGAAACTCTCTGTTTATAATTACATCTTTATTAATGAAATTTCATCACTTTAAGTCTTAAGTTCTTTGGGATTGAAATTTGGAAGTTGATGTTTTGAGTGGTGGACTCGGTTGAGTTGGTTCTTGATTAGGTGGACTCTTTTGGGGTTCAAAGTAAAGTCAATGGTTTAACATGTTGAATTGTGTGTACTTGTTATTTATATTATGCTTCAATATGCCCCTTACGTGACTTGAGCAGAGTCTATCTAAAACAACATCTCTATCTTCACAAAATAAGTGTAAGGTTTGCGTATACATTATACTCCTCAGATCCCACTTGTGGGATTACACTCGGATTGTTGTTGTTGTTGTACGTCCCTTACATGTTGGCTTGATTCTTTTTTCAAGGATCCACTACGTGGAAATACATTTTTGCGTTTTGGGTAGCGGTGAGATTTGAACCCAAGACGTCTGTTTGCCTGATATCATGTTGAAGCGTGTGAGCACCTCATCTAAAAATTAAGCTATTAGAGACAGTAAATTGCCATTTCTCAGTTCTAAATAACTGCTCCTTTTTGTTGTTTTTTTTGTGTTAGAATTTTTTACACCATGAGTCTTTTTAGTATCAAAAAATCTTTGTGATTTTGATTTAGATACTAGTTGTGGTCTGACAATTTGGATTCTCACCTAACTAGTACAATATCTATGATTGAATATAGAAATGTGCAGAATCAGACTGAACTGCATTGGGCATTCAGTTTCAGTAATGTTATGAGGTTAGCCTTTTCTGTAATATAAAAGATGATTAATGGACTGTCTTGTTTTACATGTTGATCGATTCTTCAGCTTTGAGACAAAAGATCGTTTAAGAGTCAGGATTACGGATGCAGATCATGAAAGATGGGAAGTTCCACAAGAATTTATCCCCCGCGAAACTCATTCTTTCCCCCGCAGCTCCCTTTTGGAGAAACATTCTTATTTCTCACTTCCATTATCAGAGGACACACATTATTTCCATACAGATACCATTTCAGACCTTATTTTCACTCTCTACAACACCACCCCTTTTGGCTTTACTATCAAACGTCGCTCCTCAGGTGACATTCTTTTTGACACCTCGCCTAAAAGTAACTCTCCGGACACGTTCCTTATCTTCAAGGACCAGTACCTTCAACTGTCCTCTTCATTGCCCGCCAATAGGTCATCTATATATGGCCTCGGTGAGCATACCAAGAGAACGTTTAAGCTCAAACATAATCAGACATTAACTCTTTGGGATGCTGATATTGCTAGTGCCAATGTTGATCTCAACTTGTATGGCTCCCATCCTTTTTACATGGACGTCAGGTCTAATCCTGGCGCGGGGAGTACTCACGGAGTCTTGTTATTCAATAGCAATGGGATGGATATCGTATATGCTGGTGATCGAATTACCTACAAAGTGATTGGAGGGGTCATTGACCTGTATTTCTTTGCTGGTCCTGTGCCGGAGAAGGTCATGGAGCAGTACACGGAGCTCATTGGCCGCCCTGCACCCATGCCTTACTGGTCTTTTGGTGAGTAATTTATACGTGTGAATTACCTTGTCTTGTTGAGTTTATTCTTGTTATGTTGGTTTCCATTGGTTGCTGCGATTAGTTCTTGATTCTGTGGTGGTGGTTTCGGTCTATGACTAATTATAAAATTGTTAAGCTAGGCTTCATTTCTACTCAGGAAAAAACTAGATGCTTCTTTTCTACTGTTGAAAGCTATAATCCTGCCACCATTTTGTGTTGTTTTATTTCTTTCTTCTTTTGTTTGTAGCTTGACATGAGTTCTTGACATTGTTTCTTCATGCATCTATTGCAATCTTTATTCACAGGCTTTCACCAATGCCGATATGGCTATAAAAGTATTACTGAAGTTGAGAATGTGGTAGCGCGCTATGCAAAATCTCAGATCCCTCTTGAGGTCATGTGGACAGATATTGATTATATGGACGGCTATAAGGATTTCACAGTTGATCCGATTAATTTCCCACTTGACCGGATGAAGAAATTTGTTGATAAACTTCATCAAGATGGCCAGAAATTTGTTCTCATATTGGATCCAGGTGAGTTTTGACATATTGAATTTTCTTGTTTCTGTTGATATTTATACTTAAATTGGGGTAGAAGTTGAGAAAATTCCAAAGGCGTTGGGACAAATGACTTAATCAAAGCACTCTTGTTTCTTTATTGATCCCAACACTTTGGTCACAGGGATCAGTATAAATAGCTCGTATGAGACTTATAAGAGAGGTATGGAAGCAGATGTTTTCATCAAACGCGATGGTGTCCCTTATCTTGGCGAAGTTTGGCCTGGAAAAGTCTACTTTCCTGATTTCATAAATCCCAAAGCCAGAGTCTTCTGGAGTACTGAAATCAAAATTTTCCATGAAAGTCTCCCCGTTGACGGGCTCTGGCTTGATATGAACGAGTTATCTAACTTCATTTCTTCTCCTCCAAGCCCATCTTCTACTCTTGACAATCCTCCTTATAAGATCAATAACTCGGGAAGCTTACGTCCAATCAACGAGAAGACTGTCCCAGCAACATCAGTACATTATGGGAACACCTTAGAGTACAATGTTCATAACCTCTATGGATTCCTCGAAGCTAAAACGACCAATGCTGCTTTAGTCGACATTACTGGTAAAAGGCCATTTATACTTAGCAGATCTACATTTGTGGGTGCTGGAAAGTACACAGCGCATTGGACTGGAGATAATGCTGCAACTTGGGATGACTTGGCTTATAGTATTCCTAGCATTTTAAATTCTGGATTGTTTGGAATTCCCATGGTTGGAGCTGATATATGTGGCTTTGGTAAAAATACAACTGAGGAACTTTGCCGCCGTTGGATTCAGGTACATGTTCTGTTTTCTTTAAAGAAGTTTTTTGCATATATCAGGAGTTTATTATTTCTGTTTGACAGTTCAAAAGTCATGCACAATTCATTACCCATCACTGCATACGATATCTTATTCTTCTACTTTGTGCCTCCTGCTCCAATGTATAATCTAAGGCAGAGATGGATTCAGGATTTAAGCTCTATGGCTTCAACCTTTAAGGTTCTTGTTATTGAATCACTGTAGGTTCATACCTACTATGTTTTGCAATTTTAGTGAGTTTTTATACATAAGTACTGGGTCCAGATAAACCCGACAATGCAACACTGCATCCGCCTCTAATCCAGGGAGTCTGCTATTTCCACTAATAGTGTTGGCATATTAGTGCAGAGTGCTATGCAGTCTGTTGGTTTTCATAAGTATCACTTTACTTGTAATGCTATTTCCTTAAAATACTCTTATAGAAGCTGATGTTCATATGTTAATATCAACGTCTCGTCAAATGTAGCTAGGTGCATTTTATCCCTTTTCAAGGGATCACTCTGAAAAGTTTAGTATCCATCAAGAGTTATATATCTGGGATTCAGTAGCTGCAACAGCTAGAAAGGTTCTTGGACTTCGCTATCGGCTCTTACCATACTTCTACACGCTAATGTTTGAGGCGCATTCTAGAGGCGTTCCTATAGCACGGCCAATTTTCTTTTCATTTCCTGAGGATGCAAACACTTATGATATTGACTCTCAGTTTCTCATTGGTAAGGGGTTAATGATATCGCCAGTGCTAATATCTGGAGCGGTTTCAGTTAATGCATATTTTCCGTCTGGAACCTGGTTCAACCTCTTTAACTATTCAAACTACGTGAATATGAAGTCCGGTAACTACATCAACCTTGCTGCACCTTCTGATCATATCAACGTACACCTTCGAGAAGGAAATATTCTGGCAATGCAAGGAGAAGCAATGACAACAAGGGCAGCTCGGGACACTCCATTCGAACTTCTTGTTGCCATCAGCGACAAGGGAAATAGTTCAGGCGAAGTTTACTTGGACGATGGAGAAGAAGTTGAAATGGGAGGAAAGGGTGGAAAGTGGAGCTTAGTGAGATTTCACAGTGGTATTGTAAACAGTAAGTTATATCTCAAATCAGAGGTTGTGAATGAAGAGTTTGCTATGAGTAAGAATTGGACAATACACAAAGTGACTTTTCTTGGACTGAAGAAAAGGGTGACTAGAATAAGTGCAAATAAGTTGACCTCTAAAATGGTAGGCAAGAGACATATATACTCAAGAACTAGAACAAACTTTGACAGAAGTACATCTGGTGTTTTAGAGATGTCAGGTCTATCAGTTCTGATTGGCAAAGAATTTAGTCTTGAGCTAACACTTGCCAAATAAGAACAGCAATGAGTGAATCTTCCTAATGTAGAAACATGGAAAATAAAGCATAGTTTTTATCTGTTCTCATTTCCTGATGAAATGATAAATCATGTAATAGTTGAAACTGAGAAATCAATAAATATTTGGTGAAGATGTCAGCTGTCTGATTGTTTGAAAATGTATACTGTTTGACAATAAGTTCACCACCTATTGTTTTTTCTTGACAAAATGAAGATCGATTTCTTTAACATGGCGCGAGCATGCTGAACATGAACCACATGATCAATATTCAATAGTCATATAGATTCTGCTAATTTTATCACAATGAATGATATAATGGGTCAGCCCGGTGCACAAAGTATTTCGCGTTCACGCAGGGTCTGGGGAAGGGTCGCACCCCAAGGGGTGTAATGTACGCTTGAACCCGTGACGTATAGGTCACACAAAGACAATTTTACCGTTGCTCCAAGCTCCCCTTCATCACGATCAATGATATTTAGATAACAAAATGATAGGCCAAGTTCCTGGAACAATGGCTAAAACCATAAAGTCTCAGCTATGGCAGTAGAAAAAAGCCCAATATTCAGCTTTAGAAGTAGAACAAGAAACAGTGGATTGTTTCATAGCTACCTAAGAATTAAATAGAGCAATTGAAACAACACTAAGTGATCGCAGAACGATGAGTATCCGGACAACTAGGACAATACAATATTTGAATTGTTGATAGATCCAATATTTACAATAGATTAGGGAATATTAGTAACTTATAAGTTGTACAATACAGTCAAATCGAACAAGAGAAATATTATTAAACAACACCAAACAATAAACTCATTCGAAATATATAACAGAATATAATATGGTATGAAATAATACATTATGAAATGACGAAAAAATAATATCAGTCCGAATAGGTTGTAAAAAAAAAGGTATGATATTTTGCCATTTTTCTTCCTAAATTTAATCCCTTGGCTAGATGTGAATAAGCTTGTATGTGTAGTACACGGGATGGTGAGCACGAGCAGCATTAAATTGCATAAAATATTAGTAATTACTGGTGGCCTGGATTTCCTTCAAACTTGTACCTACAATTATTTTGTTCAGCAACTGTCACAGAACACTGGACTCCAAAATATCAATTATTGGGTTGAACATTAATATATACCTTTAATCTATTTTGTAGTGAGTTTAATTGCTATTGTTATTAAATTAAGTGATTGTTGTTATTATACAAGATAAATTTGTTGGCTTTGAACCAATACTTTAATGCTATTTTGATTAATATGAAAGATATTATTTGGAAAACTTTCTTGAGAGGAGAAATGTAATTACATTATTTGACCACTTGAGTAGTGGTTCTTTTCTTCATCGTCTTGTAACTTGTCTTCAAATAAATCCAATAAGGTTGTGTTTGGTATGAACAAAAATATAGAAACTTTCTCTCAGTATTCAACACTATCTAAAAAGTATAAACAATTTCAAATGGACTATTGGAGAAAAACATAAGCAAAAAAGGTCGGTTTTCCCTTTTTAATGAAAAATGTTTTTTATTTGATTCCAGGAAATGACTGAAAGAAGCAAAATTGAGGACTCTTAATGCATTCAACAAAGAAATGAGTACACAACAATTTCCACTGAAGAATAAGTAAACTGAACTACAAACAACAGCTTTTGAATTCAAAGTTCATCTCTACTGAAACCATTTTAAAAATAGCAGCCTCCATTTTTTCTCTTTAGGGCAAGAGGCTGTAATAGGTAGAACTCGGGACTCTGTTTAGGCCTGATCATTCAACAGAATATTATAAGCAAAAGTACGGCACCTCACTTGGGCAACCCGGTATCAGGGTTGAGAAGAGCTTGACTTTCGTCGCTTATCAAAACTGGACCTCTACCAGGTCTTGTGCATATGAAGTAGCTAATTTCGCCCTTACATTTCTGAACTGGAACCTTGTCCTTAATTTCTGGAGGTGGAGGCAATGCTTCCACATCCTTTATCTCCGGAATTCCAGCATCCTTCAGTATTGATTTATCACCTATGACGTAGCTGGAGAGAAAAGAAAGAAGAAGAAGGGAGAAGCAGTGAATATCATCGGTACCATAGGGTCCAAATCATATTCTTTCTATGATTACGCAAAAACTATCAAAATTTTGATAGCGGCTGTACCTGTTTAAATCCGTTTCTGAATTTGGAGGGAAGTGGAAGAGCAGCCTCTGGAGTAGAAGTGCAGCAGACGTTCTGTTACGTGCAATTAGAACTGCATTTGGCCCCGCATCAAAAGTATATGCAACCTGGCAACATTTTTATACTTAGTAACGAACAACAAGACCATATCATTGTATGTAAACCTACTTTAAAAGTCAAACTAGGAAGGCAATAGGTCTTCCAGATGCAATATGTAAACTGAAAAATTAGACTCCAAAAATACAACTTAGCCAAACACTCAATTGTCACTCGGAGCGGAAAAAGGCTTGGAGCGGAGAGATGTTCTTGTATTGCTTGATATAGTGTCAAGATCTCAGTGGTAATTGATATTATGAAGTAACTGAAAAGCAGTAATCTCAAACTAGCTCAAGACCAGGGAGAAATCAGTTGGAACATAACACAGTTTGCAAAGTCGTCAAAGTAGATTGAATTGAGGAGAGGATGCAATATACTTCAGAAAATGAAACAAAAATTCCAGTTCAGAAGGATAATCACTATTCTGTCTCAAGTATCGTTGGGTGTGGGAACAAAGTCTCACATTGGTAGCTGAACACATTGGGAGTCTACATATAAGGTGTACGGATCTCTTAATAGTGTGAGGCCTTTTGAGGAAAACCGTGTGGGCTTGGCCCAAAGCAGACAATATCATATCATGTTAAGAGTGTCATTGGGCCGTTTTAGCCCAACAAATGGTTTCAGAGCCTAGGATTAGCGAGACGAGTATGGTGATGGCAGGATGATGGCGTGCGGCTCGGTTTCTTTACCCTTACGAGCTTAGAGACATGCACACAAAAAGAAGCTAGTTGCGGGCTTCGGTTGCCATAAATACTCCGGGGATGTGGGTGGCACATAGTGAATCTCGGAAATTGACTTGTGGATCGTGATAATGGGCCACGTGGAACTTAGTTCGAGGGGAAACCCGTGAATCGTGGTAGTGGGCCATGTGGAACTTAGTTCGAGGGGAGATTGTTGGGTGTGTGAACAAAGCCCCACATTGGTAGCTGAAAAGATTGGGCGTCCACATATAAGGTCTATGGATCTCTTAATGATGAGAGGCCTTTTAGGGAAAACTGTGCGGGCTTGGCCCAAAGCGGACAATATCATACCATGTTAAGAGTATCATTAGGCGTTTTAGCCCAACAAGTATCTAATATCCAAAATTCTAGCTCAAGTATTTAATTCTATGACAAATTTCTCGGGCAAAATAAATAGAAGGTAACAACTCTTGCACTTGTGTTCTTTTACACGGTTAATAGAGAATTTTTCATGGATGAACACAATCATGCAACTATGCATTCAAAAAAGATTATGGTAAAGTAGAAAAACCTGTGGAGTTCCTTCTGAACGGTTCCATTTCTCAACACAGCTGATTATCCTGAAAATTGAACACACCATTAAGACTTACTTTCTCCTATTCTCGACATTATTAAAAAAATATCAGGTTCAACTTTTTTTTTTTAAAGAAAAGAAGTTCCGCAAACACCTCATTTTAGTAGCTTGACGTTTAGAACTTACCTATGAGATGTGTCATTCATGTAAAATATAGGAGGGCTAGTATCCAGGCAGACTGCATGAAACTGATTGCTGTCTGCACAAGTCAAGTGAGTGAAAGTTGCAAAATCACGTTTTTGTATGGCTTCTTCCATCTGAATTATTCGCTTTGGCACTACTTCCTGAAAAATCCCAATACAAGAATGAAAAGTCATACTTCTATTAAAACTCTCACCAATTGGGAGGTTAACTTAAAGAACTACGTGAAAATGCCTGAAAGATTTTCAGGACACTATTTGAAGATGCAGAACCCAAATGCAAACAAGAGAAATACCTTTGCCCTGTGTTCTATCAGCGCACTGGTTTCAACAGTCTCAAGCATTCCCGAGGTGCTACTTGTTTCCTTCTGCCGTGAGCTCACCTGAAAATACAGCCAAAACATTCAAAAAGAATCAAATTTTTTGACATGCTTTGGAAGAAAAATAAACACAAAACTGTCCCAATGGTCAAATTTATATGATCGATTTCAGTGAACTTCAAAAATCCATAGTGAAGAATGTGCAGATGAGTTAAGAGGGGGTTGGCATAAAATTGTGAAGAAATGAAATAAAAAGTAAAAGTTGAAACTGGACAGAGGGGAAACTGTAAGATGACTACTAGAAATGAGAAGAAAATAAATTAAGGAGCAGGTAAAAGTAATTGGTCCGAGTATACAAATTGGTGACCTTATAGTTTAAGTGTTAGTTGTCATGACAAAAACAGCAGAAAACTAGGTTTTCCTTGCTTTCTATATCCAGTATAGCACAATGGGTCTGGTTACGGCAGCTCTGAGAAAACAATTTCTAAAACAAGGATCTTCCAAGATGTCAAACATCAAGATTTTCTTTTTGTTTTTGCTAAGTCCCAATGAGTGCAGTTCCAATAGGATAGATTGACATCACTTCTCCATATTATTATCTCTGAAAAAATCTCAGATACACAAAAGTAATGCTTAGACAAGATTTCAGAGAAAAAGAAAGATGACACCAAAAGGAACAAGAAACAGGAAGTGTTACTATGAATTTCCCTTTTCATATTGTGAATACGCAGGAGGAAGATGAGAGAGATGTTTTCTTTCCCCGAAAGTCTAGCAGCGATATAAATTGCTTAACTTTTTGACAAACAATGATAATGTGGATGGAGAAGTACATACCACGGCAATGATGATGACAAGCTCATCCCAGTGTTTCTCATCTACAAGTTGAATAGCAACGCTATCGCTTCCATTTTCCTCCTGCACATATCAACAATAGTGAGAAGATAAGATATTTGTTGAGAGAAGCACAAGACAGGGACTTATAAACCAGACGTACTTTTCCCATAACCCACTTAACAAATCCTCCATATAAGCTTCGACAAGCACTTCCTGAACCTTGCCTGAAGTGAATAAACAAAGTTGTCATTTTGACCTATTTATGTGAGCTATGAGCTATAACATCTCAGTTATCATAGGGTAACCTAATAAACAAGACCAATGGAATAGAGAAAGTAAGAAAATATGAGTAGAATTCACTATAGTCCTATCTAGTTAATTGGACTAAATAGGATTAACAAAATACAACCCAACAAGCTAATTACAACTGACATAATCTACCTGGCTATGGCAGAAAGCTTCCCGTTGTCCTCTTGCACATTCATTAACTTTGCAAGGGAATAAACTACATAGAGAAAGTAGAAATTAGTTGTATCCATCTCAGAAGCCTTAGAAGAATAAGATTGAAGAAAGCAAAGATTCAGGAAAAAGGAGAGAATTAGGTAAAAAAAAAAAACAATAGCACTTGAAGAAAAAACTAATTCCACAAGTAATGTAGTATATTATATACTTATCAACACAAAAATCAAAATATGGGCTCACTTAGATCAATTGTTTACTCATTGTCGTCGTAATTTCGTTACATATTTAAATAAGGAATGAATTTAAAATGAAAATATGCAAACAAAAGATAAATGGAATATAGACAAAATATTTACCAACTCTTACACACTTATATACCATAGGTGGAATCTAGTACCACTAACTCATCCAATACATGAACTAAAAAGGGGGTTGGAACCCAAACAAGCTCAAATGCACAGATAGGATGCGCTAAAGAATTTATAAGAAAGGGAAAGGTATCCTATTAGTAGAAATTAGCAAGTATCTCTATAGTTCCACTAACAAGTCCATTCTTTTGATGACCACATACAAGATATCACAGCTAAAATAATAAGTTACCAGAAAAACCAGTTGCAAGAAAAAGGAAATGGTAAAAGGAAGCTCCAATCGATTTGAATTAGCATCACGGGAGCCAACATTACTCGACTAAATTGTACTATATGTGCGGTGAGAAAATTAGAAAACCATAAGGCATTACATAATGGACAGCATATGATCAAATAAAAGCTTGCAATTTTCAATTAACTAAATAGTTCTGTCACTTAAAAACTATTTTCTTCTCAAGAAACATGGAACACTACAGATAGGTCCAAAGGCATTCCAAGAGAGGAACACCCAGAAAAGAGAAATGCAGAACTTGAACAAAAGAGCTAGAAAACGTACTTAACTTTCTGAACTAGAAAGAATGAATTACTTTTTGTTTGCTTTGAAGTCAAATCACAGATTGAGATTCAGGCAAGCCTTAAAAAATCCATTTCAGATATTGTGAACTCCAATACAGCTCATATTATAACAAATAAGGTAAAATCAAACAATTCCAAAAGCTTCCATCCCACACAAGTTATGACGCATATATACAAGAACATTTATACAAATATTTGTCAGATAAGGTCGATATCTTCATCTCCTGCAGCCACTGTTTTCATAGAGGACTAAATTCTAAAACAGGAAAGTAATCATTCCTTTTCAATATTCATCATGATCCTTGGTCTTTAAACTCAACAGCCAATAGAATATCAAACAAACGAAATAGTGAAGCGACAAAAAGAATTTAGAATTTAAGTAACAAAGAAATGGTTAGCAGTACCTAGGCAGGCAAAGCCAGCAGCTGAGGAGGCCAAACCCGCAGCAGTAGGAAAATTATTATAAGAAGCAATATGTACATGCAGGTTCTCCCAATCGTTTTTCGTGATCTTGATACCCCTCTTCTCATCCTCAACATCATTAGCACGAGCACGAATTTCCCTAAGACAGTTTTGGTATCTGCCACCAGAGAGGGATATTTCCTAAAGCGACCGACAAAAGCAAAATTAGAAAGGATCAAAGGATTCCTAGAAATAAAATGGATGAAGGAGGAATCCCCACGAGCTCAGTTTTCTAAAACTAAGATAGTATGATTGCACTTTCGAGGATCTTAATTTTCCTTACTGCTATATTTACTATGTTGTAGCAAAAAACGAAGAAGATGATCAAAGATTTGACCAACGGTGGAACTAATAAGGCATATTGGATCACTAAATCTGTGCATAGGTAAAAGAATAATCATACATTCACTACTCTCAACCCCAAAGGGGAAAATAGGTAAATTAGCAAATAAATTCAAGCAACAATGAAGACTCAGTATGAAATGGAGCCCAGTTCCCTACTCCTTATTAAAACCTCCTTGATTCTACTACATGTAATCACACAAATAGACACTCAAAAGGTTGCACTATTACAGCATAACAGCCTAGAATCTAGCATGTAGCAGCTAAAAGCGAATCCTGACCAATATTTACACTCTTAAGTACTACTATTCTTTTCCATATTACATGACAATCTTTCCTTTTTAGTGAGTTAAAAAAACCTCACCTTTCTATATATGGGAACTTTTTACCATTAAACTTTTCAATTTACCTTTAAAGGAATAACTTTACAACTATGGAAATGTCGTGCCATGTTTAAAACCACGAGTTCTAAGGGTACTTTTGGTATGTGCGAAAAATTCGTTCTTCCTTAAATTCCATGTCCAGTCAAAAAATACTACAAAAAATAAAATGGAGGGAGTAAGATTTTCCAATAGAGTTTAAATTCTATGTATTGACAATATAAAAAATATTTACGCAACTAAGTCACTTAAAAGACAATTTCATATAACTCTATTTAATAACGTCGACTAGTAACCTAGAACAAATGGCAACTTTTTTCTTTTTTATTACATCTGGGGATGCTACGCTACTATGATCCACCTCAAATATAAAAGGCGGAGAGCTCGCCAAGTAAGCTAACCTTCAACACGAATATATGGTAACTAAGCTGCTATAACATGTTAAATTACACTGATGGGTCATTACAAAAAAAAGGGCAGCCCGGTGCACTAAGCTCCCGCTATGCGCGGGGTCCGGGAAGGGCCGGACCACAAGGTCTATTGTAAGCAGCCTTACCTTGCATTTCTGCAAGATACTGTTTCAACGGCTCAAACCCGTGAACTCCCGATCACGTGACAACAACAATTTTACCAGTTACGCCAAGGCTCCCTTCACGCAATTCATTACACTATCACTATATATAACTTAAATCCTTTCCAAATCACAAAAACCAATTCACATTAGCTCACTAGAATAAATAATGACTAAAATTCACAAATTAAAATTAAAAAAGAGTGAAGTTATGTTTTACCTTGCCATTAAGCCACATGCGATCTTGATTAAAAGCAGGGCTAACAGCAACAGTGGTAGTGGTACAAAGGTGAGCAGGATCAAGGGTTACACTAATACTATCATTAATAGCAAGAATTAGATTCTCATCCCTTTTTCCCCAATACTTTATCACCGCTATGTTAGTGGGTGTCTGCGCCGTTACCATAAGCACCCATTTTTGGGATTCCTCCGCCATGCCAAAGAAAATGATTGCAAGAAAGTATTTAGGATTGGATTGGATCACACACAAAAAGGGAATTTATGTGGGGATTTCTGAAATTTATGGTATTGTGTTTGTTGTTTCTACATATTTATAAGTGAGCTGGAATGCAGAGGACAAAAATTCAAGACCACCTCTTATAGTGTTTATATTTATATTATTTTTTGACATTTTTGGGATTCGTTAGTCATGCCCAAAAAAAAGATTGAAAGACTGGTTATTTTTGAAATTAAATCTCTGATATTTTCTGCATTATTTCTACTCCTTTTTTTGGGTAACTAATTGTATTTTATTAATCACCAAAGAGTCAATTACAAAACCATAGCTAACAGGTAATTAGGCAATGTAACTCACTGCAACAGGTCACCAGAAGGATAAAAACAGGTAATTATCCATAAAAATGATTATTAACCTAAAAAATAAGGCAATGTCACTCATTACAACAAGTTAAAATATTAATAAATCATTAATTCTTTATCTTTTGTGAGGACCCTATGATAAAGTTGGATATTTCAATAAGTTGGATATTTCTATTCCATTCTTCGGCCATCCAAAATATATATCAAATCAAATGGAGGGCACAACATTAACCTAAGTTTATAAAAATATGGATTTAAATTATGACAGTGTGTAGATTGTTTTACTCTATCAGTGAGTTCTAACTTGTATTACCAGTCTAATTACCCTTTTACCATATTATTAATTAACATTTATTAAAAAGTTACTGTAATTATTTTAAAAATATCTTAATTATATTTTAAATTATTAATGCATAAAATTTAAACTCCTAAAATATGTAATCTTCATCACGTCATTCATACAGTGTAACAAGTCAAGGAAAGACAGCTTTCCTTTTTATTCTCACACGGTGAAACCCAAAAAAAACTCACCAGTACTTTCTCACTTTGGTGGGATGATATTCTAATAATTGTCTTTCTTTGATTGCACGAGAGCATAAGCTAAGGTTTTTTTTTTTTTTTGTCAAACATAAGCTAAGGTTGAAGAATATACTCCCCTTATGAATAAGAGAAACAAACGATTAAAAGAATAAAATAAAGACTTATTTTATACTGACAGTATAAGACTTATTACAATATTAATAAATTTTAATATATGATAGTAGATTAAATATTATTTTTATTAAATTATCAATTAATAGTATCTATAGAAAAATTTATTTATAATGTTTAATAGATAATCTAAATCATATAATATTTTATAAGTCATTGATGTATAGAACTTAAACCTTAAAGAAACAGTGAAAGATGTGCATATTTTTGGACTTAAGCTGAATAAGATAGACGAACGCCATATTTCAACAACTCCAACATCGTATTCGTCAAATAAAGGCAGCAGCAACACCCTTCCCCACTTATTTTAATTTATGGAATTATCTAAAAAAAATATTCTACTATTATTTGAAGACTTAGGTAATATTCTTTTTAACTAGGATATCTTAAAATATATGGAAATATTTAATTATAGCAAGTTATAATTTTAATATATTTTTGTAGTTTTTAAATAAATATAAATTTTATCTAAAATATTTGAAAATTGATATGTCCATTCAAATTAAAATCTAGAACCCGTCCTTTTTTTTGGTGGGAAGAAACAATAATACTTTTAATTTGACATCTCGGCCTTTTCCAATTTCTAAAAGGGAGCTAGTATTTGGCCACACTAATAATGGCCAAACGATGGCTACACCTGTGTAAAGCCCTTAAAACCCTTGATTTTATATTTGGCTTAACAGCCATTATTTTCCTCCAAAATATTTTCCTCCCAAACAAACTAATAACTATTGATTATCTCAAAACATTGATCCCATAAAATCATAATTCTCTCATGGGAAGATCAAAAGCCTTCGTATGTATACATATATTGTTATGTATTTTTTTTGTAAATAAAATTTATATAGATGGGAAGATCAAAAGCCTTCGCATGTATACGTATATTGTTAAATAAAATTTATACGGTATATAAATTCGAGTAACCTTGTTATACCATACACATATAATAAGAGAGCTTTCATTAAACACGTAATTCACCACCCTTCCATTCACCTAAATATGAATGCTAACCAAGAATCTAGTTCGGAGCCATTCAACTTGAATAACAACCTAAAAATTAGGTCGGAGCAACTAAGGAATGCATTACACATATCTTTAGGGTTGAATTCGTACGAAAATTTGATGAATGAAGATGAGTGAGTCAACATTGATTCACACGGCAACTTGAATGATGGAGAAGATCATGTTGATGATGGGGAGGATGTAATGACCCGGCTAGTCGTTTTGAGTATTACAACCCCGTTCCCCTACTTACTGCTTAATTTATGCTTTACAATTGTTATGTGACTTGTCGGGGTGATTAGCTCGGGTCCGATGAGGTTTTGGAATGAATTGAAACACTTAGTTCCAAGGTTTAAAGTTTAAGTTGAAATAGTGACCGAATATCGACTAATATGTAAATGACTCCGAAATAGAGTTTTGATGATTCCAATAGCTCCGTATGGTGATTTTGGACTTAGGAGCGTGTCTGATTTTTTTTTTGGAAGTATGTAGTGGAATTTGACTTGAAATGGCGAAAGAAGAATTTTTGGGAAGTTTGACAGTGGAGTTGACTTTTTGATATCGGGGTCGGAATCTAGTTCTGAAAATTTTTATAGCTCTGTTATATCATTTATGACTTGTGTGCAAAATTTAAGGTCAATCGGAATTGATTTGATTGGTTTCGGTATCGAATATGGAAGTTGGAAATTTTTAAATTTCATTAAGCCTGAATTGGGGTATGATTCGTGGTTTTAGCATTATTTTATATGATTTGAGATTTCGACTAAGTTCTTATGATGTTTTAGGACTTGTTTGTGTATTTAGTTGAGGTCTCGAGGGCCTCGGGTGAGTTTCGGATGGTTAACAGATCAAAATTTGGATTTAAACACAACCTGAATTGTTTTTTGCTGGAAATCGGGGGCAGAAATCGAGGCCAGGATCGAGGGCAGGATCGAAGCCATTATCGAGGGAAGGATTGAAGCCATGATCGAGACCAGGATCGAGGGCAGCGCCTCGACATAAACTTTAAGTTATAAAAAGGGGACGAATAAAAAGGGGACTTCGTCCCATTTTTCATTTTTGATAAATTGGAGCTTGGGGAGAGGCGATTTTTGAGAGATTTTTAAGGAAAAATATCGGGGTAAGTGATTCTAACTCGGATTTGGTCAATATACATGAATATATCATTATTTTCATCATTTAATTAGTGTTTTGAGATGAAATTTTGGTGAAAATTGTAGAAATCTCATAAAACGATTTTTTGAGATTTTGATGTCGATTCGAAGTTGGATTAAAGTGAAACTAGTATGGTTGAACTCGTAATTGAATGGGTTGTCGGATTTTGTGAGTTTCGTCAGATTCCGAGACATGGGCCCCACAGATGATTTTTGGGTTAAATTTCGAATTTTGTTAGAAAAAAATTATATTTTCTTATGGAATTTATTCCTATAATTTGTATTGATTGAATCAAATTAATTATGATTAGATTCGAGCCGATCAGAGTTGGAAAATCGAGGAAAAGATATACTACTTGACTGATTGAGCGTGGTTTGAGGTAAGTGACTTGTCTAACCTTGTGTGAGGGAAATTCTCTTAGGATTGGTATTGATATGAAAATGTTGATGTGTTGAAAGTCATGTACACGGGCTAAATATGAAAGATTATGTCTTTAAATTACGTAGAGCACTGTTGCATATTAATTAAATTATTTTATTCTGTTATATTCATCATCCTTAATATATTTTCGTATTTTAAATTTGTCTGACCTGTTCCTGCTAAGTGGTTTACCTGTTTAATTGAAACTCTGTGTCTTTTGTTCTGTGCATTATTTGAAGGATGAATTTCTTAAATTTAAATATTATTAAAAATGAAGTATTTTACATTTAAAAATTTGATATTTAGACAAGGTGTTAAATTTGTGAAATATTTTTTTTTTGCTGAATATTTTGTGAGATTTTTGTACTCATTGTGATTGAGTCGTAAGCTTCTTATTGGAAAAAATATTGTTGTTGATTTATTTTGGGCACTTGAGGTTCAAATTGTGATATATTGTGATATTGATATGCATGTGGTTGTATAAGGTCTGGGTGTTGAAATGCATGCGGTGAGATAAGGGTGGCTTGATACGCGTGGCTAGTAAGAAAACTACTAGAAGTCATGCGGTGTGATAAGGGTGGCAAAAACGCGGGATGCTATTTCGGGAAAAATATTTTCTTTAAAATTAAATATGAAGGCATCCGCGGTGGTATAAGGAAATGAGATGTTGTGAATTTATTTATGATTTGGGACTACAAGGCGGTACCTCGAGAGTGCCCTTGTTGATATTTATTTATGGCTGCATTTGCCTTTGGTTATTTTGGTGATTTCTTTAAAGTTGTAAATTTTTGTTTTCCTTCCGCGAGGTATTATTGTCCTTATTCTGTGAAGTTAAATTGTGACATACTACTTACTTGATTCATCCCCATTGTCATTACTATTATTATACTGTTAAACTTTTCTCCCTCTCTTTTATTATTCCAGTAGGGCCTGACCTGACCTCGCCACTACTCTACCGAGGTTAGGCTTGGCACTTACTGGGTACCGCTGTGGTGTACTCATAGTATGCTTTTGCAGATCTTTTTGTGTAGATCCAGGTACTTCCTATCAGACCAGACACCAGTGAATTAGCCGTACGCGGAGACTTTGAGGTATATCTGCCAGTGTTCGCAGACTCGGGAGTCCCCTTCTATTCTTATTATGTTGCTTCCTTATTTTCGTTAGACTCTGATATATAGAGACATTGAAGATAAATTCTTAGAAGCTTGTGACTTATTCCTACCGGGTTTTGGGAGTCAAATTTGTTAAATTTGCAGTTCTTATTTGTTCAACTGTTAAGGATTAAAATTTCAATTTATATGTTGAGATTTGAGTTTCAGTTTTGTATTCTGCATAATTGATATGCTCACATAGTCTTAGAGACTAGGCGCCATCACGACATCCTACGGAGGGAATTTGGGTCGTGACAAGTTGGTATCAGAGCTCTAGGTTCATAGGTGTTTTGAGTCACAAGCATGTTTAGTAGAGTCTCGTGGATCGGTACAGAGACGTCTGTACTTATCTTTGGGAGGCTATGGAACTGTTAGGAAAAATTTTCACTTCTTTGATTCCTTATCGTGCGCATTTGTTGACTTCAAAATTCTAAACTCTTATCTTTCTATTATTTCACAGATGGTGATGATACGCGCAACTGGATCCGATAATCAGACACCTACGCCCCATGTTGGAGTCGTAAGAGGCCGGGGCAGAGGTCGAGCCAGAGGCCGAGGAAGACCACGTGGTGTAGCCAGAGCACATACATGATCTGCTGCAAAGGAGCCACCAGTAGCTCCAGTTGGAGAGCAGGCACTTGAGACGCCTGTTACTACCCTTGCACTTCAGGAGACTCTTTCCCAGTGTTTGAGAATGTTTGGCACTCTAGCTCAGGCATGGCTAATTCCACTTGCTCCTGCCCCATCTCAGGCCGGGGAAGGAGAACATACTCCCGCCGCCCGTACCCTAGATCCACGGGCCCAGGTTGATCATGCCCCAAAGGTATTACCAGTACAACCAGTTGTCCCAGTTCGGCCCAAGATTAGAGCAGCAGTTTCAGAGGGTGCTTAGGGTTATCTTGAGGAATGTCACCGCATCCTCCGTACTATGGGTATTGTGGATTCTAGTGGGGTTTTTTTCACGACATTCCATCTTAGAGAGCGGCCTACCAGTGGTGGCGGGCATATGAGTTGGATAGTCCGGCTGAGGCAGCTTCACTCACTTAGACTCAATTTTCAGATATGTTTTTGAGGGAGTATGTTCCTCAAAGTCTTAGAGATGCATGGCGCACAAAGTTTGAGCAGCTGCGTCAGGGTTCTATGAATGTGTCATATTATATGGTCTGATTCAGTGATTTGGCTAGGCATGCACCATCCTTAGTTGCTATTGTTCGAGAGCAGGTTCATCGATTTATTGAGGGGCTCCACCCTAGTATCAGATTCACTATGGCCCGAGAACTGGAGATGGACATCAATTACCAACATGTGGTGTCAATTGCTAGGAGATTGGAGGGTATACAGACTCGGGAGAGAGAAGAGAGGGAAGCTAAGAGACCTCAGGATTCTGGCACATATAACAGTTCTCGTTCCCCAACTGCAGCCTGTCATGGTAGAGGTTATGTGAGTCGTCCTATTCATTCAGCACTTCCATCTTCCAGCGGTATTCCGGATAATCCCAGACCCCATGTTCCATATTATGCACCGCCAGTGTCTACTGTACCTCTTGTACGGGGTGCTTTCAGCGGGCAGTCCAGTCGACCAGGCCCGAGCCAGTCCCAAAAGCCACGTCCTCTAAGGACTTGTTTTGAGTGTGGTAACACTCGTCATATAATGAGGTATTGCCCCATAATTAGGAGGGGTGCACCTCCACATATTTCTCAGGCCCCACCCATTCCACAAGTCCCTTAGGCTTCTCAGGCCATGATTACTGCACCAATTGCCACCCCACCTGCACACCCAGTTAGAGGTGGAGGTCAGACATGTAGAGGTCGCCCTAGAGGGGGAGGCTAGGCCAGATATTATGCCCTTCCTACTAGGACGGAGGCAGTTGTATCCGATTCTGTTATCACAGGTATTGTTCCGGTCTATCATAGGGATGCATCAGTCTTATTTGATCTAGGTTCCACTTATTCTTATGTGTCATCTTATTTTACCCCGTATTTGGGAGTATCCCATAATTCTTTGAGTTCTTCTGTTTATGTATCTACACCCGTGAGTGAATATATTATTGTTGACCGCGTGTATCAGTCATGTTTAATTGTTATTAGTGGTTTTGAGACCAGAGCTGATTTATTATTGCTCAGTATGGTGGATTTCGATATTATTTTGGGCATGGACTGGTAGTCGCCCTATCACGCTATCCTTGATTGTTACGCCAAGACGGTGACATTGGATGTGCGAGGTCTACCGCTGCTAGAGTGGAGAGGTACCTTGGATCATGTTCCTAGCAGGGTTGTTTTATTTCTTAAACTCAACGAATGGTTGAGAAGGGGTGTGATGCGTATCTGGCCTATGTGAGAGATGTTAATGTTGATACTCCTACCGTGAAGTCAGTTCCTGTAGTAAGGGATTTTCCTGATGTATTTCTAGAAGATCTTCTAGGTATGCCACCTGATAGGGATATTAACTTTAGTATTTATTTGTTACCGGGAACTCAGCCCATTTCTATTCCACCATATCGTATGGCCCCAGTAGAATTGAAAGAACTAAAAGAGCAGTTATAGGAGTTACTTGAAAATTACTTCATTCGGCCCAGTATATCACCTTGGGGTGCTCCTATCTTATTTGTGAAGAAGAAGGATGGTTCTATGCGGATGTGTATTGATTACCGCCAGTTGAACAAGGTTACAGTGAAGAACATGTATACATTGCCACGTATTGATGACCTATTTGATCAGCTTCAGGGTGCCAGAGTGTTCTCGAAAATTGATTTGCGGTCAGGATAACATCAGTTGAAAATTTGAGAACCAGATATTCCAAAGACTACCTTCGGGACTCGGTATGGTAATTACGAGTTCCTTGTAATGTCATTTGGGCTGACCAACGCCCCAACAACATTTATGCATTTGATGAACAATGTATTTCAGCCCTATCTTGACTCCTTCTTCATTGTGTTTATTGACGACATTCCGGTGTACTCCCGGAGCCGGGAGGATCATGAATAACATATGAGGACTGTACTTCAGACTTTGAGAGAAAAGAAGTTATATGCAAAATTTTCAAAGTATGGATTCTGGCTTGATTCAGTAGGAATTTTGGGTCATGTAGTAACGAACAAGGGGATCCAGGTAGATCCGAAGAAAATTAAAGCAGTGCAGAGTTGGCCCAGACCGTCATCAGCTACTGAGATCAGGAGTTTTCTTGGCTTGGCGGGGTATTATCGCCGATTTGTAGAGGGTTTCTCTTCTATTGTTGCACCTATGACCAAATTAACCCAGAAGGGTGCTCTGTTCAGGTAAACCGAGGAATTGAGGAGAGCTTTCAAAAGCTCAAGATAGCTTTGACTACAACCCCAGTATTGGTATTGTCTACAGGTTCAAGGTCTTATATTGTGTATTGTGATGTTTCGCGTATTGGTCTCGGCACAGTATTGCTGCAAGACGGTAGGGTGATTGCCTATACGTCCAGGCAGTTAAAGGTACATGAGAAGAATTATCCGGTCCACGACCTTGAGTTAGCGGCTATTGTTCATGCCTTGAAGATTTGGCGGCATTATTTCTACGGTGTTCATTGTGAGGTCTACACCGATCACCGGAATCTACAACATCTGTTTAAATAGAAGGATCTTAACTTGCGGCAATGTAGGTGGTTGGAGTTGCTTAAGGATTATAATATCACCATTCTCTATCATCCTGGGAAGGCCAATGTAGTGGCCGATGCCTTGAGTCGTAAAGCGGAGAGTTTGGGCAGCTTAGCATATTTACCGGTAGCGGAGAGGCCATTAGCCTTGGATGTTCAGGCCTTGGCCAATCAGTTTGTTAGATTGAATATTTCTGAGCCGAGCAAAGTTTTGGCTTGTGTGGTTTCTCAGTCTTCTCTTTATGATCGTATCAAAGAACGTCAGTATGATGACCCTCATCTGCTTGTCCTTAAGGACACGGCTCAACACGGTGATGCCAAAGAAGTCACTATTGGGGATGACATTGTATTACGGATGCAGGGAAGGCTATATATGCCTACTGTAGATGGTTTGCGTGAGTTGATTCTCCAGGAGGCTCACAGTTCGTGGTAGTCCATTCATCCAGGTGCCTCGAAGATGTATCAGGATTTGAGGCGGCACTATTGGTGGAGGCGAATGAAGAAAGATATAGTTGAGTTTGTAGCTCGGTGTTTAAATTGTCAACAGGTGAAGTACGAGCATCAGAGACCGGGCGGATTGCTTCATATGTTAGAGATTCTAGAATGGAAATGGGAGTAGATCACTATGGAATTCATTGTTTGGCTCCCACGGACTTTGAGAAAGTTTGATGCTATTTGGATGATTGTAGATCAGTTGACCAAGTCAGTTCATTTCATTCCTGTGGTTACTACTTACTCTTCGGAGCAGCTGGCTCAGGTTTACATTCGCGAGTTTGTTAGGCTTCATGGCGTACCGGTATCTATCATCTCTGACCGGGGTACGCAGTTTACATCACAGTTTTGGAGAGCAGTACAACGAGAATTAGGTACACAGGTTCAGCTGAGTACAACATTTTACCCTCAGACGAACGGACAGTCTGAGCGCACTACTCAGATATTGGAAGATATGCTACACGCTTATGTTATAGATTTAGGGGGTTATTGGGATCAATTTCTGCCACTGGCAGAGTTTGCTTACACTAACAACTACCAATCGAGCATTCAGATGGCTCCATATGAGGCTTTAAATGGGAGACGGTGTCGGTCTCCGGTGGGTTGGTTTGAGCTAGGTGAGACTAGGCAGGGTGGCTTGATACACGTGGCTAGTAGGGGAACTACTAGAAGTCATGCAGTGTGATAAGGGTGGTTAAAACGCGAGATGCTATTTCGAAAAAAATATTTTCTTTAAAATTAAATGTGAAGGCCCTCGTGGTGATATAAAAAAATGAGATATTGTGAATTTATTTATAATTTGGGACTACGAGGCGGTATCTTGGGAGTTCCCTTGTTGATATTTCTTTATGGCTGCATTTTCCTTTGGTTATTTTTGTGATTTCTTTAAAGTTGTAAATTTCTGTTTTCCTTCCGCGAGGTATTACTTGTCCTTATTCTGTGAAGTTAAATTGTGGCATACTACTTACTTGATTTATCCCTATTGTCATTACTATTATTATATTATTAAACTTTTCTCCTTGTCTTTTATTATTCCAGTAGGGCCTGACCTGACTACTCGACGGAGGTTAGGCTTGGCACTTACTGGGTACCGCTGTGGTGTACTCATACTACTCTTCTGCACATCTTTTTGTGCAGATCCAGGTACTTCTTATCAGACCAGGCATCAGTGAATTAGCCGTACACGAAAACTTGAAGGTATATCTGCCAGCGTCCGCAGACTCCGGAATCCCCTTCTATTCTTATTATGTTGCTTCCTTATTTTCGTTAGACTCTGATATATAGAGACATTGAGGATAAATTCTTAGAATCTTGTGACTTATTACTACCGGGTTTTGGGAGTTGAATTTTGTTCAATTTGCAGTTCTTATTTGTTCAACTGTTAAGGATTAAAATTTCAGTTTATATGTTGAGATTTGAGTTTCAGTTTTGTATTATGCATAATTGATAGGCTTACCTAGTCTTAGAGACTAAGTGCCATCACGACATCCTACAGAAGGAATTTGGGGTCGTGACAGATGATGACGACCATTATTTTGAGGAAGAGGGAGAAGGTGGAAAGGAACAAGGAAATGTCTAATGAGTTTAATGAAGAAGATCTAGTAATAGGTCCAATTACTGAAATGTGGTTCAGTAATAAGGATGTTATGTTTGATTTTTACAAAGAACATGCAAGATTATTGTCACGACCCCAAAACCAACCGTCGTAATGGCGCTTATCGTGGAACTAGGCAAGCCAACTACTCAACCAGGTCACCAAGTAAAAACTTCAAAAATAAAACGGAAGCAGTTAATATTTAAGAAACCATTTAAAAACCAAAATAAAACCACAACGCAATACGAATCCCTCCTGAAAATTGAGGTGTCACCGAGTACATGAGCATCTATATCAGAATACGGTTTACTACAATGTCTAAGGAGTAAAACTGAAGTACAGATAAAGTTAATGAGGTAGAGTCAAGGCCTGCGAACACCATAAAGCTACCTCGATAGTCTTTGAGATCCAGTCTCCTTAATCAGCAGCCGCCGTAACCGGAAGTACCTAGATCTGCACATGAGGTACAGGGTATAGCGTGAGTACAACCAACTCAGTAAATAATAAACTTAAACTTGGGCTGAAAGTAGTGACGAACTCAACCGGCACAATTCCATACATAAAATAACAGTGCAGAAATGTAGACATGCTTTCAAGTTCGATAGATATCTTAAAACAACAAAATGGATCAATCTGAATGATATGAAAAATATAACTCATCTACTTCTACTATGCCAATGCACATGCTGTATGTGATGTACCATGCTGACAGCCTCATGTGCTCACATTTTCAAATGCTCAATCACTCGGTACTGTATATGGCCCAAAACGACCCAGGGAAGATCCATCCCGGAATATATACATCACTGACCATCAGTCACCCAGTACCGAGTAGGGAAAATTCAGCCCGTGGAGAAGATCCATCTCCAGGTATAAAATTTTTCGGACAAGATCCATGTCCAGGGAAGATCCATCCCTCAATGATATCAACCGCGCTCACTAGGTATGTGTGTAGACTCCGGAGCGGCTCCTTCAACCCAAGTGCTATCATAAATCAGTATAACCGCTGCGGCGTGCAGCCTGATCCCATAAATGTCACTCATAATCAGGCCCTCAGCCTCACTCAGTCATCAATCTCTCCAGTCTCTCTCACGGGCTCACAATGTCATGATACTAGCCCGAAAATAATGATATGATGTATCAATAATTAATGACAGATACTGAGATATGATATAAAATGAATGAATATGACTGAGTACGAAATATTAATGTAATCAGTAAGACAACAGCAAGAAACGACCACTATGGGTCCCAACAGTATCTGCATAAAGCCTAAATATGATATCTAGCATGAATGACAACTCAACTACTTTATCACACAATGAAAATACGGATAACAACAAGATAGAACCACTAGATAGTGCCATGGAATCTACCAAGTCACAATTCTCACGGTGCACGCCCGTCACTTTGCATGCGCGTCACCTCAATACCAATCATATAACACATAATTCGGGATTTCGAACCCTTAGAACCAAGTTTGAAAGTGTTACTTACCTCAATCCGGGCTACACTCTACTACAAAATGCTTTTGTTCTTCAAATCGGTCTCCAAACGTCCCGAATCTAGCCACAAGCAGTACAATACAATCAATATAGGCCAAAGGAATCAGTTCCACAAGAAAAATACAAAATTATAGCCAAAATCCAAAATCGACCCAAACCCGCCCCCCGGGCCCATGTTTCGAACCCGACAAAAGTCACAAAATCCTAAAGCCCATTCACTCACAAGTCTAACCATACCAAATTCATCAAAATCCGACATCAATTGATCATTCAAATCCTCAAAACCAACTCTCCAAATTCCTAACCTCAAAACCCCAATTTACACCTCAAAAACACACCATCTAGGTGTAAAATTAGTGGGGAAACATATTTATTGAAGAAAAATGAACTCAAGGAACTTACCTCAAGAATCCCCTTGAAAATCCTCTCAAAAACCTCCAAAATCCGAGCTCAAAATGTTATAAATGGTGAAAAATCTCGAAGTCCCGCATTTAAAGACTCTGCCCAGGCCTTCCGCACATGCGACAAATTTGTCGCTTTTGCGGTCTCATAGGCGTGTCCCTTGCTCACTTCTGCGCCAACCGCATGTGCAGAATAACCCTCCCACATGCGCTATTCTCCGCATTTGCGCCCAATGTCAGCTCATGTGCAAACCACTTCTGCGCGCGAATGGCCGCATCTGCGGCCTCTGACCAAAGCATCCCTGGCCGCTTCTGCGGTCTCTTTTCTCGCTTCTGCAAGCTCGCATCTGCGGTCCCCAATCCACAGATGTGATTACACCAGCAGCCCTCAAACTTCAAGAGTTCTTCAACTTTAAATCTTGAACCGTTAATCATCCGAAATCAACCTGAGCCCCCCGGGACCTCAACCAAATATACCAACATGTCTTAAAATATCATACGAACTTAGTCGAATCTTCAAATCACCCCAACAACATCGAAAACATGAATTACACACAGATTCAAGCCTAATGAACTTCGAAATTTCTAAATTCTACAAATGACGCCAAAACTTATCAAATCTCGTCCGATTGAACTCAAATTTTACATAAAAGTCACAAATGACCCCACGAACCTACTGCAACTTACGGAATCCGACCCCGATATTAAAAAGTCACCCCCTGTTCAAACTTCCCAAAAATTCGACTTTCACCATTGCAAACCTAATTCTACTCCCGACCTCCAAATCGCTATCCAGACACGTTCCTAAGTCCAGAATCACCCAACAGAGCTAACAGAACCATCAAAATTTCAATCCGAGGTCGTTTACATATAAGTCGACATCCGATCGACTTTTCTAGCTTAAGATTTTAATTAAGAGACTAAGTATGTCAATTCACTCTGAATTCACTCCGGACCCGAACAAACTAACCCGATAAGTCATATAACAACCATAAAGCACAAATGTAGCAGTACATAGAGGAACATGGCCACAACTCTCGAAACGACCGGCCGGGTCTATAATTATCATGATTTTGTATTGTCAAAAGAACATCAAACAAAAAAGGTGGTGATATTGTAAGGTGTGTGCAATATGGTTGTGATAGGTATAGGAAACCAAGGAATAAGCATGTTACCAAGAGGAGGAACTAACGCGCTAAATAAATGAAATTTTGGAGGAGAATGGTTCGTGGCGTGTTTCAAAGGTGGTTAAAAAGCATAATCATCATTTGGAATAGCTGAACACAGGTTTCTTAGTAATTCTCTTAAGAGAGCTCTTACAGCCAAAGATATTGCTGGCTTAAGACCATAAAAAAATATAAAGTCGTTGAAGTACTTGCTGGTGGCTCCGGAAATTTGGGTTGTACAACAAAGGACTGTAGAAATTATATTTTGAAAAGTAGAAAGATTCAATTGCAAGAAGGGGACACACTATCATTACTCAAGTTCTTTAGTGACATGTAACAAAAAGATAGGGAAATTTACTACTCAGTAGATGTGGATAGTTTTGGTCAACTTCGTAATATCGTATGGGTTCATTCACACTCTAAGGTTGCATATGAGGAGTTCCATGATGTAATATGCCTTGATACCACATACCTTGTGAATCGATACAATATGCCATTTGCTTCATTTATTGGTGTCAATCAGCACAGACAGTCCATATTTTTGGGATGCACTCTTATGTCTAGTGAGGATATAACAAGTTACAAAATGGTGCTCTATACATGGCTTGGGACTCTAACCAATGTTCATACATTAGCTATCATGACTAACTAATGTGATAGTATTAAGGCTGCCATCAATGCATTGATGCCAAATACAGTACATAGATATTGTATATGATACATATTCACAAAGTTGCCTATGAAGTTAAGCGGAGTTCTTGATGATAAGATTGCAAAGGAAGAATTTAAGGCTTTAATCCTTGATAGCATTAACGTTGCTGAGTTTGAGAGAAGATGGACTGATTATATTGCAAAATATAACTTAGATGTAAGGAATTGGTTTTATAAGCTTTATTTGGAGAAGGAAAAATGGGTTCATGTATACCTAAATGACCATTTTTGGGATGGGATATTGTCCACCAAAGAAGTGAAGGAATGCATGCTTTCTTTGATGAATTTATCACCCGCCAAAGCACTTTGAAGCTGTTTGTTCAGCAATATGAGTTATCCATAAGAGTTAAGTTCGAGAAAGAATTGGAAGCTGAATATAGGTCAAGGTGCTTTGAACCAAAATGTTTGTCTGAATTCGCATGGGAGAAAAAACTTCAAGCATGCTATACTCATGAAGTATTTGAATTTTTTTAAGTGCAGTTAAGGAAACTGTACCATTGTGAAATCAGCACCCTTGAAGATCATCAAGCAAACCCTGGAGTGGAGAAATATATTATAACTGATTATTCGCTCAGGAGTTCTAACACTAGAGATCCATTTATCTTCACGGTTGAATATACACCTATTGGCGAATATCTAAGTTGTAGTTGCAAGTGGTTTGAAACAAGAGGTATTCTATGCTACCATATGCTTAAGGTGTTGTCTTATAAGAGGATTGAAAACGTTAATGAGAGGTATATATTGAGAAGGCGGAGAAGAGATGTTGTTCGTCCACACTTGAAATGTTTCATTCTAGGAGGTTACCCACGCACGACTTCTGGATACATGATGTACATATAACTATTGAAGTATCTTGAACGGGTTTGTGATATTGCATTGGACACTGAAGTGATAAGATAATATATTAAGTATGATTTGAACAGATTGGAGCATGGCATTTGGAATTGGGATGATGATATGATAGTTCCAAACTGGGAATTGAAAGATATATATAATGGTGTGGGTGAGGGTGAAGGAAGAAATATAAGAGATCCTAGATACGTAGCTTCTCGTGGACGTCCTAGGTTGAATAGATATAGAGGGCGAATTGATTCATACTTTAGCAATTCACAAACAGGTGGTGGAAGTGGAGTTAGAGGTAATATGAGGTAGATGGTGGTAGAGGTGGTGGAACTCCTCGGCTAGCGGAAGGAATTGAGGTAACGTATAACAAATATAATTAATTTTTTTTTATGTAAATACATTGTTTATGCTTATTAGTCTTCTTTACTCTAATTATAGCAAGATGATGCAACAATAACACCACATAGTAGCTTGCCTGATCTAAATAATGAAGCAAACTGGGAAGTGAAAGACTTGACCGTTTAGTTTGAGAGGATTTAAGTTTGGAACTCATTTAATTTGATTTGAGATAGATTCGTTTTGAAGTTATTGACTTTGTTTTGTAATGATTTTAAATGTGTGGCATTATAATTGTCATTGTTAAATGATTCATTTTACTGTTACTTGCTTTGAATTTAGAGGACTAAACTAACAAAATGTGATTAGTTGCAACTAGTACAGAAGTGAAAGACTTGACAAGATTAAAACCAGTACAAAACTATGGACTAAAATACTCACATCTTGACATTAATAAAAAGGAAAGATCCAGTTTGCAACTTAAAATCCTACCTTCAACCCATATCTTGGTATTTAAAACCTACCTTCAACCCTTATATTTAACCACTTTTTCCCGAAAATATAGTTGCCCAGTTATACTGGATTGTGTTGTATTAACCAAAAGAGAAAATATTCAACCACTATCTTGTAACCCTACCTTGAACCCCTACCCTGGGTATTTATGTATTTTGAATTAATTCCCATGTAGTACACTTCATCCAGTGTTGCTCTATTAATTGTTCTACCTGCGATTCTTCTTCTTCCCAGTATATGTAGGCGCATTAATTTACCTACGACTCTTCTTCTTCCCAATAGAAGAGGATGCATTAACTGCTGCTCTTCTTCTTCCCAATCGTTGTGTATGCATTGTATTGAATTGTATTTAATTGCTTGCTTCGATTTTCAAGTTGTATTGGTGTTAGTTGCATTGTATTTAATGGTTTCAGATACCAAAGTTATTTTAATAAATACAATATCTATTTTTTTCGGAATTGACATCAATGTAAAATCATACAGATTTCAATGCATGTATTCACTCCTATTCATGTAAGACTTCTAACAAATTATCAGTGTAAGACTTCTAACAAAAAAAGGAAGGATGTGGATGAAGATGTTGAAGCTATTGATGCATATCTTAGAGTTTCTACCTTTCTTAGGGTTACCACCATTCATATCTATTGTTTACCACTCTTCAATGCATAACTTCCTATTTACTATCACAATAATGACATACCAACCATTTAACTTCCCTATGAAGCATTTATTCTTCCAATGAGATCATTGTTCACTCCATTTCGATTTTTGAATGATAATTAAAAAAACTTTTATAGCAAAGAAGACCATTGTAATGTAGATTGAAATTTGATAACATCAATAGTTCAACATAAAATCAAAGCACATCTACCATAACTAAATCACCATAAAAATAAAAGATAATAAAAGGATAAATCAACACAAACATATCCTAGAAACTAATCAATTTCAACCGGATTATCAAAAGTTTCTTCTCCCTTCACTTGAACTTCGAAGACAACAAACAGTGGTGCAACATCAACTAGCTCAAATTTGACGACGTAACCTCACTTGACATAAGTTTTCAAAACAAAAGGTTTCCAGCCTTCTTTGAACCTTCTTCGTTCACCAACGCTCAAAGATACAAATCACTCTTTGCCACGATAGTGAAGAGTCGTAGTATCTACTGTTAGAGGATGATCCTCGTAGATTTTTCTTGGAATATACTGGAAAAGAAAATATTACTATTAAGTTTTTGAAAAATATGAAACTGAAACAAGAAAAAATATATATACACTACTGATGAATATATTTTTATGTAGTTAAGGTATCAAAAACAAAAGTAGTTGATGTAAAAACATTTCAGTTAGGATTTAAGTCAAGAAGAAGTTAGTGATATATATATATATATTCAAAGAAAAATGTATATTGGATTTAAGTCAAGAAAAAGTTCGTGTAAAATTCAAAGAAATAAGTTTAAAGGACATAATAAAATACCAGATTTGTTACGATCCAAAATCCACTACAACGTCGCCATTAGGCAAGCCAACGGTGAACTATCACGTTAATTGTTTATTTTATTACTTTCGAAATCATAAATTTTATTAAGTAAGGAAATTTACACCTTTAAAATCACGGGGTACATACATAATTAGTAATGCATAAAAAATAAAAGGTGATAATAATATGCAAATCCGTAAGCACCAACTAGAATACCCCAAAATCCAATGTCACAAGTGCATGAGCATTTACTAAGGAGTACAATAATTATATAACATCTGTCTGGAATGTAAATAAGACATGATAAAGTAAATAGTACGTGGAGACTCTGTGGGCTGCGATACATAGCGTGGAATGTAACTCACCATAAAGTCTCCTCAGCAGTTGTGCCTACGCGCCAAGATGACCACCAAATGAACTTGTCAGATCATGCACATTTAGTGCAGAAGTACAGCATGAACACATAAATCAACGCATACCCAGCAAGTATCGAGCCTAACCCCAGAGAAGTAGTAACGAGGGGTCGACATCAATACTTACTAGAGGTCCAATAAAACAGTATGATAAATCATAAATAAATATGAAGCACACCAGTAATAATGGGGTAAACCGGTAACCAACATAACCCTCCAACATTTCTTTTGGAAATATAAATCTCTCAAAGGTCATATGTTATCTCAACAGATCGAAAATATCAAATGTAGTCTCAAATGTGCAAGGAATACCGCATAAATGCCATGTCTCAATAGGAGGGAAATCTCACGAATATCTGTACTCCTAGAAGTATTATACACGGTTATGCCGAGGGCGTACGGCCCGATCGAGAGTGGTGTGTACACTGTGGAGGGTCGACCGATGCGAACCAGAGATGCATCTCAATATACTGTCGAGGCGTTCGGCTCGCTCAACAAGAAAGGAAGGAAATTATCAAATTACGAGACACGTGCTTACAATACAGGTACAGGAGCATAAAGTGAATATAACCTTTACCGTTTCTCAAATAATTTGCCAACAACTCAAGGTGATAAGGCTCGGCCTAGTATATCTATTCCTAAATCGATTCCAATTACAAATTCAATTAATCAAGCTAGCATATTGGGTTCATATAACTCAAATATTACATGATAGAGTCCTAAGTCTACCCGGACATAAACATGCTTTAGCTACGTGCTTACTCTCGTCACCTCGTGCTTACGTAGCACCCACAACTAGTAGCACATAATAATTACATCACCTAGGGGTAGTTTTCCCCTCACAAGGTTAGACAAAATACTTACCTCGTTCCGAAATTCCATAATCGGCTCCAACGCCTATCTAACACCTCAAACTAATGCCCATCGATCCGAAACTAGTCAAACAATACGCAAATCAATCAAAATATACTCCAATGCGTATAATTTAACAATTTATAATAATTCTCAACTCCGATAGAAAAGTCAACAAAGTCAACCCTCGGGCCCACGCGTCCGGATTTCAAAAATTATCGAAAATAATTATTACCCATAATGTATATAGTATATATTCCAAAAATCATCTAATTGCGTCCATGAATTGACCCTCAAATCAAGGATTTACCGTCTCACAACTTTGGGGCTCAAAACCCCAATTTCTATAATTCCAACACGGATAAAAATGATAACCAACGAATATAATCATGAAAAAATATCAAAATAAATGTAATATATTTACCCCATCGTTGAGATGAGAACAACACCGCAAAAATCACCTCAAACGGAGCTCTAGAACTCAAGATATGCTCAAAATACTAAAATTCTCGGTTTAAAACACTATCGAGATGATTTTTGTTCATCACCTTCACGGGAGACCTTCGCGTTCGCGAAGAGAAATTTTTAGCGCTGACGGTCAACCCAGAAATCCTTCTTCGCGTTCGCAAAGAACAAAGGTTCGCACCACAAACAAACAATTTTGCCTGATACGGAAATATGCATAACTCTCTCAGACGACATCAGAATTTGATGATTCTTATTGCTATGACTCTATAATTACGATATGGATCTAATGGTTCAATCATATTATAAAGAAAAGGTCATTTTCTCATTATAGTATCCTTTATATCCAAGAAAATGACGCCGAAACATCAAATAAGAGTGCGACACAACCCAAACACATCCGAGGTCCCCGACACCTTGTCCAATCACATAAACCAGTCCCAATCATAACTTAAACATACTCGAGGCCTCAAATTATACCAAACAATATCAAAACTATGAATCGATGATTGAAACCTTCTTCTAATTTTCAAACATTCAAACTTCGACGAACGCGTCCAATTCATACCTAAACATTCTGGAATGACGCCAAACTTTACGTACAAGTCATAAATCACGATACGAACTTATTCCAAGGTTCGAAACCCCAAACGGAGGTCGATAGCACCAAAGTTCACTTCAAACCAAACTTAGGAAATTCAAAAATCTTCAAAATGCTAACTTTCCATATTAAATGCTGAAATACTCCCGGACCACCCGATACTCAACCCGAACATACACCCAAGTCTGAAATCATTATACGAACCTTTTGGAATATTCAAATCCCAATTCCGAGGTCGTTTACTCAAAAATCAATCCTTAGTCAACTCTTCCAATTTAAAGCTTCTAAATTGAGAAATTTCCTTCCGAAACAACTGTGAACTTTCTAAAATTCAATTCCGACCACACGTACAAGTAATAAAATATGAAGTGAAGCTACTCACGGCCGCAAACCACCGAACGATACGTAAGAGTTCAAAACGAAGATCGGGTCGTTACAAGATCGTCGTAGTTGATGTATGAATCAGTCATAACCACTTCAAATGTTCGATTATTCTCTTCTAATTATCATCAATAGAAGAGTAAGATAGGGCTCATTTGGAAGAGAGAGAGGTGTCCATAGTTAGGGTTTGTGTAGGTGAGTGTGTTTTAGGTCTTTAGGGTTTGAGTATATGAGGCTATATATATAGGGCCAACCCAGTCCAAAAAATATTTTAAACATCCTTCTCTAAAATTTTGAATGCTAATTTTCCCTCTTAAGTTTTTTCATCGTTCAATTTTGACAACTTTAAATCCCATTGTTTGAATGCTGATTCCATCATTTTTGAATGTTATTTCCATCATTTTTTCATCCTAAATTTGAATCCTAATTAGCAATTTTGTTTATGAAATATTAATGAATTAAGTTATGTATTTTGCATATTTAGTCCCCTTGTAATAGTCAATAGTTAATAACTAAGGTTGTAGTCATATGGCCTATGTTAATTACATCATTGTGATTCATAGTTATATTGACCATTTATGTAATAGCCAATAATCCATTCATTAAGGTCATATGTATCGGCCATTAGTTATTCATGGCAACCATATAAGTCCATTGACTAAGGTTGGAGTCATATGGACTATGTTAATTACATCGTTGTGATTCATAGTTATATTGACCATTTATATAATAGCCAATATATAATTCCATTCATTAAGGTCATACAGGTCGGCCACTAGTTATTCATAGCAACTATATAAGTCCATTAACTAAGGTTGGAGTCATATGGACTATGTTAATTACATCGTTGTGATTCATAGTTATATTGACCGTTTATATAATAGCCAATATATAATTCCATTCATTAAGGTCATACGTACCGGCCATTAGTTGTCACACCCCTTTTTTTACCACAAAAGATATATGTGTGATGAATTGTGGGTTAACGGATTTTTCCAATTAAAGTGACAAATTTGAGTAGAGATTATTTTATTTACAGAGTCGCCACTTGGAATTAATTTGTTGGGTGTTCCAAGTCACCTTTATTCGAATCCCTATTCAAAGGAAGGTTTGACTCTATTTTTAATGGTTTGCGAAAATAGGAGGCCGGGTAAGGAATTCTGTTGGCCGGAGAGAAGGTGTGAAGCACTCCCCGAATCCCGTAGTTCTAGCACGATCGCTTTATTGACTTAAACTTGGCTTGAATTAATTTTGGATAAAACTGTACTTTATTTGGTTTTTATGTTTTGCCTATGTCCGTTTTTATTGTTGATGACTTTATTAATCTTAAACTAGGACGAGTATCCCCGACCCTAGCTTACACTAACCAAGACGAGTATCCCCGACCTTAGTTTGTGCGTCATACCTAAAATTGGAGCCTACTTGAAGTTAATTAAATAACAAACTTTTATTTATTTGAATGAAGTGAAACAAGACGTGTCCTCACGACCTTGCCATTTTATTTATGTCTTTATTCCGAAGCGAGTCTTCCCGATATTGGTTAAGACGAAATTATTTATCTTCAAATGGCTTGTTACCTCTGAGTTAGTCATGAATATTTGTGATTGAGTGATTAAATTACTTTAACTATAAAAAGAATCTCTCTTTTTTTTAATAAGTAATTACTACAAAAGAGTCAAATTTTAAGAATTATTTTGACTAAACTAGCAATTAAAGATTAACTCCAACTATGGTATTATGGGCAAGGAGATATTTATTGGTTGCTACATATGTATTGGGCCAGGTATTATGGCATTAGGCCAGTTTTGATATTAAAGAGGATATGAGCTAAAAACTAAATGAAAAGAATGGACTAGCAGCTTATTTGAGGAAAATATGGGCCTCAGCTCATTAATTGGCATTGGGCCAACTATTATTTAAAGAAAATGGATCAACTTCCTGTTAGAGGGGATGTGCTAGCTTGCCTTGAAGGAGAATGGGCCAACAAGTCAGCTCATTAGGCCCTTGTTCTTCTTGGCCCAATTCTATTAATTTCAAACATTCAACTAACAACCCTAAGCTCAACAACTGACCAAGCAACTCATACTGTTTCTGTGTATCTTAAGTAAACTTCGACTTTCACAAAGCTTGAAAATAATTACTAAAAGAGCTAACAACAGAAGTATGAAAGTCAAGAAGCTATAGTGGAGTAATAAAATGGATCATTAAGTGACCTTTTGAAAATATTAGTACATCCAATAAAACTTCCAACAAAGAGCAGGGTAAAGAACCTACACCAAACATGGTTCTTTTTCACACACAAAAAAAAGACACATTATGTCCACTTACAAAATCTCTATTAAGCTTTGATATTTTCCTTTTCTACAACATGGTCAAGATTGTCATGAAATATTACTTAAAGGCTAAAAGGGAAATATGAAGCAAAAAATAAAAAGAAAAAAGAAAAGTCATATATTTAATATTATGATCCCAAGTGTGATTTTAAGATTGAAATCTCAACATTCATCCATATGGAAAATTTCCTTGAAGATGCTTCAAATAAATTTAAATATGCTCAAATCTTCACCAATTACTATTAAAAAATCTGTATTACAAAGGATGAAGAATTATCTGAAATGCAGAAATACAACAGTACAATAGCAAAAATTTAATAACAGAGACAGTAGGAATAACAAGGAGAAATAACAGCCAAAACGGAACAACAACAACAGTAAAAAGATAGTGAAAATCGAGCAGTAATGAAACCCAGAAACGCAACAACTTTCGAAGGAGAAAGAAACTTAAAACGACTTCCAGAACTATGTATTTTTGGAAGATTTTTTACTCTACGGAAATTCACTCAAAGTTCTCAAGCTTTCAGTTCTTTTAGAGTGTAAAAGATGTGTAGAAGATGTCTTCTAAGTGTGTCTTTAAATGTGAAAGGAGCAACCCTTAAGTAAGCAAAGAAAGTCACTTTTGGATAGTTTTTGGTTCACCAAACGTCTGTCCAAAAGGATTGACTTTTGTTCACCAAAAGACTGCTCAAGAGACTCACTTTTGTGTGTTAAAAGTCTGTTCAATGACTGTCTAAAAGGGAAAAGGACCGTCCTTTAACAACTATGGCAGAAGCATGGGCTAAAAGAGTACTTTCAGCCACTCTAACACTAAAAGTAAGTTGATAAAGTACCCTAATACATGACTGAACTAACTAATCTTTAACTTTTAGCCAAATAACAGTACCACCCTTTGAAACCAAACAAATAAAGAAGTAACTAGAACTTAGTTATTAACTAACAAAGGGAACTAGAACCTAATGACTTCAATCAAACCAAGCCAAACAAAATATTAATAGTGAAACACTAGTGAAAAAGATTGATTTAAACAAAGATGAGAATCAAAAATCATGTTGAGCTTGCACTAAAACTAATAATATTTACATTACAATGACAACCCAACATTATTGACTCTGAACTGACCAACAATTAATCGACAAAACTAACAAAAAAGAATTAAAAATAAAATAGATTAATGGCTAAGAAATATTTACTATGAATCAAATCAACGTAACCAACTAAGAGATTAATGAGTCAAGAAGTAACTCAATTGAACTCAGTCGCTCACCGATACGTCTAAACTAATCACTGCGGGCAACAAAAGGGCTGATCAGAAGCGACGTACAATAGCATGAAAATAATAGCAAATGACATATTACTACTTAAATATATACGAACGATATAAACGTGAATGAAAATTAAACTCTAAACCTAATACAAGGATGTATACAACTACTGATGTTGTCTTGAAGGCTGCTGCTGATCGAGCGGATGTTACAGCACAAGTTGAGAAGGTAAAAGATGGTGTGCATAGTACAATTGCTACAGGTGTTAAGGCAGTGATCGAGGATATTACGCAACCTCAAAATCTAGTTCACGATCAGGCTACTACTGCTGTTCAAGCAGCTCTTTTGAGGGTTGTAACTACTGGTTATCTAACATGTGATATTCCTACTATTAATGCTTTGGCGAGTTCATCTTTACAACCTATTAAGGTGGGTGATGATCGAGCTAAACCAGGGGTTCAAATTGTTAATGAGTGAGGTGTAGTGAATGTACATAATAGAACAAATGTTATGACTGCTGAAGAAAATTCAGCAGGGTCTAAACCTACAGCTGGAAAGAATGTTCCTCAGGTTTTGGAGGGGGAAAAACATGATGCCAAGGGCCCTGGTTTTGATCGTGTTCAAGCTAGGATTCCTTCAGTTTCTGGCCACATTAGTACTAGGCAAGAACAAACTAAGGATCATCAAGTATCAGGTGAGGAGGAGAAGGAAACGGAAACGCTAGAATCTGCTAAGCAGGAGCACAAGACTTCAGTGAAATCTGGGCAATCTCCTAGGCCTACTGGAAATTTAACTATACCGGAGGATTGTGCTAATGATGCATCTAATAATCCTAATGAGCTACTGCAACATGTTGCAAGCTCTACTAGCAAGTAAGGACTGGAAGTGAATAGAGAGGAGAGTTGGAGGTCAGTAACACGCAAAAAGAAGGCTTCATCTGGAATGCCATCACCAGATCGAGTTGCTGCTGACAAGCAATTCTGTAGTACGAATGCTTATGATGTTTTGATGGTTGAAGGTCGGTTAACAAGCGCCAACACTGAGAAGGATTCAAAGAATAAGAATGGGCAACTTGTGGTAGTTGAGGATGAGTACAAAGTTTTCAGGAACTCTATTGCACCTGCTAATGTTAATCTTACTTCTATTACAGCTAAAATGCTGGAAAGTATGAATCCTTTGCAAGTTCTACCTGGGTTTTTGCCTAATCCAACGAAAGGATTGTCTCTTCAAGAAGTGAAGGAAAACAATGGCATAGTAGGGGTTGGTTTGAATAAGTCACAATATGATATCCCCTCCAATAATTTGTTTGATCGATCTGTCAATATGTTACAAGTTTAAAACAACCAACAAACTTTATCCATGATGTCGTCGGTAACAAAACAACCAAAAGGAGGGGCTGAGCACATAAGAGAAGAACATGGTTACACGATGAGTGAAGAAAAGTTAAGTGATGAACCTGTCCATAATTTAGACGAGCTACATGAGGCATTTAGATCTAAGCGTAAGACATGAGCTGACCAAGTAGAAGAGTATGAATAAGGTGAAGAAAATTATGTTGTTGATTCACAGGAGCTAAACACTCAAGAAATTGGTTCGCCAACACGAAAATGTGGTAAACCAAATGAAGGGGCAGTAACTGTGGTTCAGCAGGTTGCTAGTCCATCTCTAAGTGTGCAAAGAAAGACAAAGTTGAGTCCTACTGCTGTTGTTTTTGTCCCTACTGGACAACAACAAGCGATCAATAATGCAACAAGTTTGGAAGGTGTTACTTTGACTATACAATCTGCCAAAGGGAAAGAAAAACTTGGGCAGCAACGTGCACTAACCACAACTATTTCGTCATCTATCCACAAATTGGATGCTACTGGAACTTCAAGTTCGTTGGCTGCAAAATACAACCTGACACTGACCGATATCTTCCATGCCCCTGTGTATTATGATTTAGACAAATTGACAGCGTTTGATAATCCTGGGAATGAAGAGGGAGCTTTAGTTCCTCAATTGGATCATAATGACCCTTTAGGCATTAATATGGGGCTTGATTTATACAAAAAAATGGTAAGAGGAGGAATTACTTCATGCATCATTTAACAACATAGCTAGGGAAGGAGATCTATCGCCTAGACATTTGAGAAGTGGTTGCAATGATGGCAAGAACAAGACACATGAAAGACAACTCAGTTGGAATGGTAAGGAGATACAAGGGCCTCCCATTAGGAAACCTCTAATGAGGGTAGTAAAACAAAAGGTGTCAGTACCGAGCACATCAACAAGATCCAATAAGTCCAATCGGTCAAAGAAAAAATGATGAATTTTGAATACATCTTGAAGAGGGCTCATAAAGAAGACAACATTCTATATGACGAAGAGTTCACAAAGATAGAGTATAGAGGGCAAGGCACTAATTCCTTCATTATTTTATTTTACCATTTTATTAGCATAATCATATGTAATATCATCATAGAGTATATTATAAACTCTATGATGATCATACAATACTTAGTTCGTTCTACGTCATTTTTTTTACATTCTGGTTAGTAGCTGAGGTTATTAATGCCTCAGTAGGAATTGAAAGGTAATATCTAGCGCAATATGAGATTGCTTATGTGCTACGCCTTTGGAAAATATCCTTACGGCTATGAGATCATTCGCCCTCATGAGACTATGCCGGCAGCTTTTGAAGCTCCATCAAAAGGCAATGGAGGAGCAGATGGATGATTATATAGCCAAAGCTTAGCAGCAACAGAACTGTAACTTTTATCCCCCTTACTTGTACTCTTACTTTGTGGTTATTTTGTTTATTATTTATATAAAAACTACTAGGCATCATGCCTAGTGGTCTATTTGAAAAACAAAAAGAATGAGAAATCAGAAATGGAAAGAGGAATCAGAGTTTTACCATACGAGGCATTCGATGCTAACTCGAGAAATCAAAAGATGACAGAGACACCAAGCGACGACTCTCCGGCCTCGAAACGCAAGTTTCCTTTTAGCAGACACCAAAATAAATAAGTTTGGCATCATACTAGAACGAAACATGGGTCTTTGGGTCAAGTAGGCTAAAAGATAGGGAGTCAATGGTGGCTTTGGGTGGTCGCGACAGTAGGTCGACAGTAGGGGTGGCTGGCTGGTGGTGGTGAGGCTTTTGAGGATTTGAGTTGGAGATATGGAGAGAAGAGGAGGAGATAAGGAGGAGATGGTGCGATTTTGGTGGGGATTGGAGGTGGTGAACGGCGGCGGGTGGCAGCTAGGGTTATGTTTTTTTGAAGATTCGTGGAGTTTGGTTGGGATTTTGAGGACTTGAGTTGGAGATATGGAGAGAAGAGGAGGAGATGGTGAGATATTGGTGGGGATTAGAGGTGCACCGTCGCCGTGAGGCAATTTTCGGCCGGCGGCGCTAGGGTTTAGGCAGTGGGCCTGGCGGAAGGGAGAAGAAAGAGGAGAGAGTGAAGAAAAGAGAAGAG
Source organism: Nicotiana tabacum (assembly GCF_000715075.1). Classification (NCBI taxonomy): domain Eukaryota; kingdom Viridiplantae; phylum Streptophyta; class Magnoliopsida; order Solanales; family Solanaceae; genus Nicotiana; species Nicotiana tabacum. Next base: position 14,400,458 of record NC_134102.1, on the reverse strand, counting down.
AAATAGGGGGACACATTTTGACCTCTCTAGGTCTTAAATACCTAGAAGAGAGATCAAATGGTGGCCGTTGGATGAGGGAGAGATGAAGGGCTAGGATTTGATCTTGGCCTACTAATCAAAATGACGTCATTTTGGGCGCCTTTCAGACCACAAAGTCTGGACCGGGTCCTGGGCTAGAATTTGTGGGCTAGTTTTGGCCCAATTCGGCTTAATAAAGCATCAACCCAATCCCTTAACCCCTTATCAAAATATTTAACTATAATCTAATTCATAAAGTTATAAATACACACATAATAATTATTTAAAATATAATGTACAAGAACAAACAAAAATTAGGCATTTACAGCTGCCCCTCTTTGCTCGAGAACAACAGCTGCCCCTCTTTGCTCGAGAACATGAATATTTTTCGTGCAAAGATAGTGAATGCCATGACTAATTTTTGCTCACCTATGACTCTAATGAAAGAATTTTTTAAAAAGGTGACCAAACCTTGCTTCCGAGGTTGCCTATATATCCTTGGCTATAAAGGAATCAGGTCAGTGTAGTTCTGAAAAAATTTGGTAGCTGGGACTACCGGACACTGGATTTAAGACTGTTGTTGCTATTGTTGTTGTTACTGTCACTTGCTTCTTACATCAAAAATAAAAAAGAAGAGAACTATATATGCTTGCAAGCTAAGAGTTACAAATTCGTATATATGTGTCTTCTGGAGTCAAATCTTGATTCTTGACTTGCTCGCTTGTTGACCTTAGATTGGATCTTGATGTTCTTTGAAGAAAAGATTATGGCTCATTCTCGATTGCTTGATCTCTCGATCAGAATTTGGGAAAGTGAAGCTTGAGTAGCTGGGTTGCTGACTCATTATCAAAGCTAACTCCAACTATCTTGTGATCGAAATATTTCTTTCTTCTGATGAGAAACTGAAACTGCAAGATTTAACCGACACTTGTGCTCTACGGCAGGGCCTGCAAAGCCATCAAAGGCGAACAAAATGAACAAAATTTTTCTGCCCTAGTTTGGACTAGGAAAAAATTATGAGTTATCAGAGAAAGCTATAAACTATCTAATTTATTGAAAGGCAGACATAGACAGTAGTATAAACTAGCTAAAAGAGATAAAATTTGTAACAAGGGATTGTGTACCCTACGTTACCAAGATAATATGAAACCAGGGGGTGTTACCCTAGTTTGCCAAAAGGGAAAGCACTTAAGGAATGGTACCTTGTATTACTTGAAGGAAAACGGGATTGCTACCCTGTATTACTGAGGAATGTATGCAACTAGGGGTTGGCGCCCTGTATCACTAGAAAGGAATGTAACCGGGGGTTTGTACCTTGTATTACTGAAAAGAATGTAACCAGGGGTTGGTATTCTGTATTACTGAAGATGAATGTAACCAGAGGTTGGCACCCCTGTATCATTAAGAAGGAATGTAACTAGGGGTTGGTACCATGTATCACTGAAAGGAATGTAACCAGGGGTTGGTACCCTGTATTACTGAGGAGAAATGTAATCAGGGGTTGGTACCCTGTATTACTGGAGATGAATGTAACCAGGGATTGGCGCCCTGTATCACTAGGAAGAAATATAACCAGGGGTTGGTACCGTATATCACTGAAAGGAATGTAACCAGGGGTTAGTACCCTATATTACTGAGGAGGAATGTAACCAGGGGTTGGTACCCTATATTTCTTAAAGGAATGTAACCAGGGATTGATACCCTGTATTACTGAAAGAAAATATAACCAGGGGTTGGTGCCATATTTTATGGATAAAGTGTTGAATCTCTCTAGGTGAAAAGGTTCTTCCTGAGTTAAACTACGTAAAACAACCTGAGCGAAGAGTACTTCTACCTGGAATTATGAGCTGAATCCCCTTAGGCGAAACGATTTTACCTGAGTTAAGCTACGTAAAACAACCTAAGCGAAGAGTATTTCTACCCGGAACTATGAGCTGGATCCCCCTATGCGAAATGATTCTACCTGAGTTAAACTACATAAAACTCCATGAGCGAAGAGTACTTCTACCCGGAACTATGAGCTGGATCCCCCTAGGCGAAACGGTTCTACTTGAGTTAAACTACGTAAAACATCCTGAGCGAAGAATACTTCTACCCAGAACTATGATCTGGATCCCCCTAGGCAAAAAGGTTCTACCTGAGTTAAGCTACGAAAATGGGAGGTATGAACAATAGTGATATATGCTGAAAATAAAAGAAAATAAAGATTTTAAGGAGCTTACATTTGGTGACATTCTTCCTTTGAGAATCGCTATTCTGCACTGCTTTGTTCCGGCTTCAAACAAAGAAAAATTTGTGAGTTTTCAAAGTGGTGGTCAGTTTGTGGCCTTGATGCCCTGAGTAGTTTGAATTCACCGCCACTACTATCGAAGAACCGATTCTGTCAGTGTGGTATCGAGATGCTCGGATACTCTGTATCGCTTCATGGAGACCTTGGCTTTTCGGAGTTGCCCCCGACTGTTTCATACCCGAATGTCCATGGTACGGTTAATCCCTAAGGCAAGGCAATTTTCTTTTAAAATCAAACTTAGTTGTCATGCACCCAATACCAGTTTGTGTCCGTAGTGCTTATCAACTTTTCCTATTAAGAAAGTCTTGCTTAGGCGACATTTTCAGTTTCTTTGAGACACTTTGTTCGTCTTATCAAAAGAGATCACAAATGGATTCGTGCTTTCGTCAATGCCAAATATGCCCCAAATTATGCTCGGTATTACGAGGAAACTGTAGCCAGTTTTGCAGCCATTTCTTTGCTTCGCTTTTGATGCAAGATTAGACCGAAATGGACTCAAAGAAAAAATATGGGAAACAATAGAAGGGCAATTGATAGCGAAAAAGGTATTGTGTCTAAACAAAAGGTGTCCCTTTCGGGGAGGGGAATAATGAGACTTATCTTGAGGTATGTGCCGACTTCAATGAATCATGACATGCATTTTTGACTGGACGCTTGATCCGTCTAAGCTATTTAATTCTCAAAATCTGTCACAAAATTCATCTTGAAACTGTCTTGGTTGTGCTCATGCCGAAGTATCGAAGACCCTCATTTAGCTAGTAGCGCCCTTTTGCGGATTTTCGCTAACTGACCTCTCTCATTTCTCAACTCACTGTCGCCTTATGGTGCCCATATGGGTTTTCACCAATAAGACTCTCATTTCCCTGCTCACTGTTGCCTTATGGTTCCTGTATGGGTTTTCACTGATAAGACTCTCTCATTTCTTTCTTTCTATTTTTTTCCGTTGCCCTTGACTAAGATACAACATACGGCAGGTTGTCCAACACCCTTGGCATGGTGCAACATTCTCAAAGATTGTTCAGAAGGCCTTAACGGGAAAAGGTAAAAAGAACCTGGAACTGAATTACAACTTTTGGAACCTTTTATAGAATTACAATAAAAATAAAACAAATTTCTGCCCCAGTTTTGGAGTATTGGGGATGAGGATTTTTTGTTGTGATGGGACCGAACCTAGGGAAAGGTTGCCTACGTATCCTTTCAGAATTAGGTCGGACGTAGTTCACTGACTTAGAAAATTTGTTGTTTGACTTTTTTTTTCTCTTCTTCTTCTTCTTTTCTTTTTTTTTTCTTTTTTTCTCTTTTATTTTTCTTTCTTTTTTTTTGCCTTTACAAGTACACAGATTCCAAAAAGGGAAAAACAAAGAAGACAAATACGGCTCAAAAGGGTTAACTAAAGGGCGACACCTATTTAGGATAGCGAGCAATGATAGCCTTCGTCATGTCGATGTGAGAAAATTATGCATGAAAGTTCCGTAATGGGCATATATCAAACATAATAAATTTTGACTGCATTTGCGTTAATAGTCATATCTGGTACCTGTTCTTCTTCATCTACCAAGTGCAAGGAACACTTTCTTGATGATGTAGGGTCCTTGCCAATTCGGGACAAACTTTCCTTTAGCTTCTACCTAGTGTGGAAGGATGCGTTTCAAATTGAGCTGGCCTACCTCAAAGTGCCTTGGGCGCACTTTCTTGTTATAAGCGCTGGCCATTCTTTGCTGGTATAATTGGCCAAAACACACTACTACTAGCCATTCCTCATCAATCAACCTTAGTTGTTCTAATCGGGTCTTGACCCACTCAATATCTTCAATCTCCGATTCCACAATGATTCAGAGAGATGAAATTTCGACTTCAGCCGGTATTACAACTTCAGTTCCATATACCAGCAGATAAGAAGTTGTTCCCACAGATATGCGAGCAGTCGTGCGATATCCCAAAAAAGCAAAAGATAACTTTTTATGCCATTGCCTTGACCTTTGGGTCATCTTCCTGAGAATCTTCTTGATATTCTTGTTTGCCGCTTCAACGGCTCCATTGGCTTTTGGTCGGTAAGGGGTAGAATGAGCATGCACAATTTTAAATTGCTCGCATACCTCCTTCATCAGATGACTATTTAGATTGGCTGCATTGTCAGAGATAATGGTCTTTGGGATACCAAATAGACAGATGATGTTGGAATGGTCTACCACTGCTTTCTTGGTGACTGCTTTGAAAGTAACTGCCTCTACCTATTTGGTGAATTAATCAATAGTGATCAAAATGTATCTATGCCCATTTGAAGCCTTTAACTCGATTGGCCCAATAACATCCATTCCCAAAGCAACGAAAGGCCAATGAGAGGACATGGGATGCAACGCCAAAGGAGTCGAGTGAATCGGGTCACCATGAATCTAGCATTGGTGACATTTGCGAACAAAACTGAAGCAATCTCGGTCCATAGTAAGCCAATAATACCCTGCCCGTAAAATCTTCTTTGCCAAAACGTATACATTCATGTGAGGCCCAAATGCATCTCAACAAGTTCAAATTTGGGGTTCTTTTGTACATAATTTCCCTATTCAGGAAGAAACCACCGGCGAGCCGCCTTATAGTTCTTTTTTTATCTCCCTCGGCATGCTTTGGGTATTCCTTTGTTTTCAGGAATCATTTTATGTCATGATACTATGGTTCACCATCTAGCTCTGTCTTAATAGTATTGCAGTAATCGTGTTGACTTCGAACTTGGATTTCTAATGGATCAATATGAGTGTTGCTTGGAAAAGGGAGCATCGAGGCTAAGGTAGACAAGGCATCAGCTAGCTCGTTATGAAACCTGGGAATGTACCTGAACTCGATGGACTTGAATATTTTGCTTAGGTCTTGCACACATTGTATATATATAGAATAAGTTTGATTTCTCGAGTCTCCCATTCCCCTTGAGCTTGCCTAATAAGCAAGTTAGAATCTCCCACAACCAATAGTTCATGCACACCCAGACCGAGGGCCATTTTTAGACTCATAATACAAGCATCATATTCGGATGTATTATTGGTATAGAAGAATTGAAGTCGTGATGTTGCAGGGTAATGTTGTCCAATAGGTGAGATGAGGATTGCCCCGATCCCAACACCTTTGATATTGATAGCCCAATCAAAATATAGTTTCCATATATGGCTGTCGTTCGGAACTACTTCCTCTATTGAGTTGACCTCTTTGTCCGGGAAGTATGTGCTCAATGGATTGTAATCATCATTAACTGGATTCTCTGCCAAATGATATGCCAAAGCCTATGCTTTCATTGCGGTGTGAGTGACATAGACAATGTCGAACTCTATGAGCATAATCTGCCATTTTGCAAGCCTGCCAGTGGGCATTGGCTTTTGGAAGATGTATTTCAAAGAATCCATTCTGGATATAAGGTAAGTAGTGTAGGCCAAAATATAATGCCTTAGCTTCTGAGCGGCCCAAGTTAAGGCACCACATGTCCTTTCTAAAAAGGTATACTTAACCTCATAATTGGTGAACTTCTTGCTCAAATAATAGACTGCCTATTCCTTTTTGCCCGTCATATCATGTTTCCCCAAAATGCATCCAAAGGAATCATCCATCACCGATAGATATAAAAACAAAGGCCTACCATGTTCAGGTGGGACCAGTACATGGGGTTTTGACAGATAATCTTTGATCCTATTAAAAGCTTTTTGGAAATCATCCGTCCACTTGCTAGCAACATCCTTTTCCAGCAACTTAAAGATGGGCTCGCACATGGTTATGATCTGAGCAATGAACCTACTGATGTAGTTCAATCTCCCGAGTAAACTCATGACTTCAGTTTATTTCTTCGGGGGTGGCAGATCTCGAATGGAATTTATCTTAGATGGATCATATTCAATACCTCTGCGGCTGACTATAAAATCGAGGAGTTTCCCAAACGGAACACCAAATGCACACTTGGCTGGATTGAGCTTAAGGTCATACCTTCACAGCCGTTCGAATAACTTTTTCAGATCGCGCACGTGATCAACCTATGTCTTTAATTTTATGATGATATCATCGATATATACTTCAATCTCTTTGTGCATCATGTCGTGGAAAATGGTGGTCATGGCCCTCATGTAAGTTGCCCTTGTATTCTTCAAACCGAATGGCATGAACCTGTAATAATAAGTACCCCATGGAGTGGTGAAAGCGGTCTTTTTTGCATTATCTTTATCCATTAGAATCTGGTGGTACCTAGCATTGCAATCCATGGACGATTGTATCTCATGCTTTGCGCAATTATCTACAAGAATGTGGATGTTTGGTAAAGAAAAATTATCCTTTGGACTTGCTTTGTTCAAGTCTCTATAGTCAACACAGACTTTGGTTTTTCCATCCTTCTTTGGCACATGCACAACATTTTCCACCCAGGTGGTGTATCAGACGGCTCTGACCATATTGGCGCTCAGTTGCTTCATTATTTCCTCTTTGATTTTATCACTCATATTTGTTTTACATTTTTGTTACTTTTGTTGGACTGGTGGAAAATCAGGATATGTCGGAAGCTTATGAACCACTAGATCATCACGTAAACCCGGCATGTCATCATAAGACCAAGAAAACACATCTCTGTATTCAAATAAAAGTTGAATCAAGGCATCTCTAGTTTTTTGTTCACTGTGAATGCTTATTTTTGTTTCTCTAACTTTTTCATGACTTCCGATATTAATCGGCTCAGTTTCATTGAGGTTGGGCTTAGGCTTATTTTCAAATTGTTCCAATTCTCTTTTTATTTCCTCAACAGCCCCATCTTCATCATATTCAACCTCTTGATGCATTATTTTAAAATTAGACAACTTTTTAAGAGCTGGGAATGAATTCCACATGCATGTCATGTTATTAAAGCCGGCATAAATAAAACTGAAATGGAAACAAAATGACAGGAATTAGGAAAAGGAAAAGATACAAAACTGAATACGAAACTGAACTGCATTTCATTGAATTTGAAAGGATAGAAGGGTTAACATCAAAATAAAACAATCATATTGAGATGTTTGGATTACAACCCTGAAAGTAACCCAAATATAAAAAAAAAGCTGCAAAAGCAAACTACCAAGACTCCTTCCTTTGTGGGGAGAGGAGTTGTTTCCCAGTTGTTGAGCATGGTGTCTGGGCCAATTAGTTTCATATCGGCACGACTAGTGCCTTTACCATCCTGGATCATATTCACTTCAAAAGATGTCTGTCTTAGGCCATGTAAACTTTCATCAATGTTTTCCTGCGTCGTGGCTTGACAAAAGTGTAGAAACTATGAGGGATCGGTTTCTGCAAGACCCACCCATGCTTTTTGCGGTACTTGGCTTTGTCTTCATCTACTTGTCTTGGCCGTAAACCTAAGCCAAAAGTACCCTTGTTACTGAATGGAGAAATGGGTTTCGAAATTCCTTCCAATGATGACCCCAAGCCATTTACTGGCTCATAACCTTGTCTTAGCATAAGTGCAGCTACCATTATAGATGTGGCGAAAAGACGAGGATACAGAATGGACTTTCCTTCCTCAACATGGTCCACAACAACCACTTCGAAAGCCTGATAGACAATGGACTCTCATCTTTCCTTGGCCTCAATACACGGGATTAACGGGTCCTTATAAATGGATAACTCGTCTTCTCTGTGAACAATAATTTCTTGCCTGTCATGTTCAAACTTGAGCATCTGATGCAAGGTGGATGGAACAGCTCGAGCCATATGGATCCATGGCATTCCATGAAGAAAGTTATAAGAAGTTTCCATGTCCACTACTTGGAAGATAATTTCAAAATCAACCGACCCAATTGTCATGGTGAGGTGGATCTCCCCAATGGTATCTCTCACTGAGCAATCAAAAGCCCGGATACGGACATTGCTGGGTCAGATTTTGTTTGTATTGATCTTCATACTTTGCAAGGTGGAGAGAGGTCATATATCTATGCTCGAGCCTCCATCAACCATGACTCACTTTACGTAGTGCCCCTCACATTTGACAGTCAGGTGTAAAGCCCTATTATGCCCGGCTCCTTCTTTGGAGAGTTCATCATCAGTAAAGGTGATTCTGTTCACCTCAAAATAATTGTTGGCCATCTTCTCTAACTGATTCACTGTGGTCTTCTTTGAGACATGTGCCTCATTCAGGATCTTGATTAGTACGGGCATGCTCTTTTGAATGTATGAGCAAAGATAGTAGAGAGATTTGGGAATGAGTCTTTCTCAGCTGGTCAATAATTGAGTAATCTTGAATTTTCATCTTTTTCAAAAACTCTTTCGCCTCTTCTTCAGTGACTAGTTTATTTATTGGCATTTGGCCTTTTCTAATTTGCTTGGCCTTCCTCAACTCTTCTGGAGAGTAACACCTCCCTGATCGAGTCAAACCTCCAGTTTCCCCCACTTCTTTTATGATTTCCTTGCCTTTGTAGGTCATCACTATTTTGTTGTAGTTTCAAGGAATAGTTTTCATGTTTGTCACATGGGGTTGTATGGCGGGTTTGATTATGATGGGCTATATTATATCCTTCGTACCGTCCTGATTCTGCCTTGTGATGGGGTAGCCTCCAAGGACATACGACCTTGGGATTGTAACATTGGATCTAACTTTAAACCTCGAGACTTTGGGAACAAATAAAGTTACCTTTTCTGAGCTCAGGGCCCCTTTCACAATCAACGACGCGTATCGGCTTGGACTTACTTCCAGTTTGGTTCCCTTATGAATCATTCCCGCTATCATTTCTGCTCGACCAACCGGATTGTATTCTTGATCTCAACCAATCATTCCCATAAAATGAACATCATTGTGTGCTGGCAACGAGTTGTTGGTCGCATTAGGAGGGTCCTCGCCATTTGTCACTACAATCAAGTTTTTAGCAATGAGTCTTGCTATGGCTCTTTTCAGATCCTACAGTCATCAATGCTATGCCCCGAGGTACTTGAATGATACTCACATCTAGCATTTGCTTGAAATTCATGTGAATCGGGATGCATATGGTGGGGTGCGATTGGTCTAATCACACCAGCTTCAACTTATGGAACAGACTAAAGTATGATTCAGCCAATGGAGTGAATATTTCCACCGGCCACTGCTCTCGACCATAATCCTACCTGGGACGAGCATTGTAGGGTGCCCGAAAATTTTGTTGCTGAGGTTAGGGGATCCTTGGAGCAGGTGCCCGTACTTGTTGATTTGGAGGCCGAGTATAGGATTGAGCATTAAACACTATATATTGTGGTGGGCCCACATAGTACTGAGGAATTGGCAGGGGATAATAATGTTGAGGGTAGCTGGATTGCCTCTGCTGAACTTGTACATAAGAATGCGATGCCCCTCTTTGAACTTCCCTAGATCCCGAAGTCATTATGGACCCTTTCATCTCTCTTCTTTCTATTTGCCAAACTTCCTAACCCATTTTGGATTGCTTGGGTGGTGGCTTTGAGAGTAGCTTGACTTGCAATTCTGCCAATCTTGAGGCCATTTTCGACCATTTCTCCTATTTTGATCACTTTCGCAAATGGTCTACCCATCGCGGACATCATGTTCTGAAAGTAATCAGGCTCTTGAGCCTTCAGAATAATAATGATCAACTCGTGGCTATCCATGGGTGGCTTAACTCTAGCCGCTTGCTCCCTCCACTTGATTGCATACTCCCTAAAGTTTTCAGCTGGTTTTTTCTTCATATTGGATAGGGAATTGTGATCTGGTACAATATCAATATTGTACTGGAATTGTTTGACGAAGGCCTGGGCCATATCGTCCCAGACATGCCAGTGAGAGATATCTTGGTCAATGAACCATTCGAAGGCTAGCCTCACAAGACTTTCCCCAAAATAAGCCATCAGGAATTCTTCTATTCCACCTGCACCTCTTAGCTGGTTGCTGTACATTTTCAAGTGGGAGATAGGGTCGCCGTATCCATCATATTTCTCAAATTTTGGGGTGTTGAACCCTAGTGGAAAATAGATGTAAGGGAACATGCATAGATCATCGAATAAAATACTTTTGTGACCACCTAGTCCTTCTTTATGTTCTGTTCAAGACTTTTCATTTTCCTGGACATGTCATCTGGCTCACCCGTCTCGGCAGGCTTTTCATTTTCCATTGGTGACTCATACTGAGGAGTCTGATTGTATGGATTCGAGACCCTGAAAGCCATATTTGGAGGGTAGTATTTGCCATTATAAGCATGAGATGGTGGCTCGTTGTTTGGCCTCGTCACATTATTCCTGACCAGTGATGCTGAGGTCGCACATTAGAGGTACCAGGGGCGGCATGGAAACTGTAGTTTGGCACATACCGTGGTGGTAGAATATGATCGCTCGTTGCATGGAGCAGTGGTTAAGTAGACAGGGGTATGGTGGAAGTTCCTTCTGAGGGACCTTGAGGCAGAGGCTGACCAGAGACCCAAGCCTGATACACATCAGACAGTTGTTGTTTTAATCTTTTTGCTTCCTCCGACTCTTGCTCAACTGGCTGACTCTGGGGGTCGTCACTGACCAGCTCGATTTCATCATTGTTAGCCATTTCTACCTTTCCCTTAGATATGGTGAATTAATGATGTGTTGCCAGCTTCACCATAAACCATCCGCCTTAAGCTTACTGTATAAGAGGCAAAAAACGTGTTAGGGTTAAGCATTTTACAAATACGAATCACACGTAACTATGCTATGCTCCTAAAATTATCACCGTCTCTAACATGATTTGGGAAGGCTTCATGTTTCATTTCGGCTTATAAGGTTGCTGCTTATTGACGCTCTTATTTTTTCCTCTCTCTCTCTCTCTCTCTCTTTCCGCTTTTTTTTTCACACACCTTCTTTTGATCCCTCATTTTAGAGTCGTTAAAAAATATTTCGATCGAACCTTTTGGAGGTTGCCTACGTATCATGTCACCACATGAATTAAATCATTACGTAGTTTAGGGCCATGTCCAAATTTTTTTATTACTTATATTTACAAAAAAAAAAATCTTTTTGGTTCATTTTCGAATTTTTCTAAAACAAAACTTTTTCATTGATTTTCAACTTTTTTTTTGTGCAAGACCCAAAAACAAAAATTACATAAAGACAAACATCTAAACAAGACCAGACTCAACTCAAATAGAATTTTTAAAACAACAAGACTTAACACACCAAAAGACTCTAACAGACTCAATGACAATAAATGAAAAATCAAAATGGACTGCCAAGTAAAAGAATACTCTGATCTTTGCGGGAGAATCCATCGGTATCACTGTAGTCAAGGTACTTATTCCTGTGGCTGACCCCCAACATCGCGGTATTTCCTCTCTAAGTTTGCAGATATGTGACGGGCGGCGTTCAATGATACTTCTGCAAACTACTCAGGCGTCATTCCCTAGAAACTCCTGCATGCTCGGGAGGTATATGTGGCTACCTCGAGGATCTTTCCCTTAATGTGCTCCTGAGCCAAATGTAACTCTTGATTTCTCTGACCACATGCAGCTAGATCTAAGGCATCATGCTTGCGCTCTAAGCACATATCTCTCTGGCGCCAAAATTCTAGTGACTCCTCCTCTAACCGATTGATCATACATTGGTAGTGGTGTCTTTCTATTTCAAACTCTCCAATATGGCGCTCTTTTCTTGACTCAACTCCCCCTATATGATCCCTCAGACCTTGGATTAATGGAGCAAAACCTCTGCGCTCATGATCACAGACCACCTTGAACTGGCCTTCTCTCTCTTCTTGTTGCTAAACGGTTGTGACTACGTTCTTATTCCGAATTTGGGCTTTGAGTGCTTGATTCTCTCATGCCCACTGAGCTTTTTCTTTCTCAAAAGCATCATATAGTAGATCCATGTCTACTTTAACGATGTCGAGCTCTTCTTGCAGTGCTTCGAAGGCATATTCATAATCTCATTTCATCTCTTTATCAGCCAGCCCAACTCTATTTAGTATCTCAGCCCCCCACTCTGCGGTGCTCTTCACGACTGTCCCTGGTCTATCTACGAGAGCATCTTAATTATTGAACCACTCAAGATAAGAAAGATTCAGCTCACCCCACTCTCGATCTGCCACCATGGTGCCACGCTCGAGTATCTTAGTTCCATTCCAAACACGTTGAGCATAAGCTTCACAAATGGGATCCTCTGATGTTCTTTCCCAGATAAAGTTTTCCATAGTCTCTACCGGGGGCACTGTCTGTTTGTGACCCAACTGACGTAGAACTCTCATGAGAGCATATGGCTGACATCAAGATCATAAAAGGATGGCAAGATGATTTATAGATGACATATTCTGCAGAGAACCAAGGATAATTCCATGTAATCTGATCATCTGTTAAGGAGTGAAGATACTCCCTCCAATCTTGGACACTTTCTAGAAAACTTCGATTCTCCAGATCACTTTTCAATCTACCATTATACTGATGAACATGATTACCCCAACAAGTATGGTGGTCTACCTGATAAGGACGGCGGAAAAGATGATCCATGAACCATATCTAGAGCAGGAGGTTGCAACCTTCAAAGAAACCTTTTCCTTCCCAGCACCTGGTCAAGGCACGAAAGATATCTGCTAACACCATAGGAAGAATGGAGGAATCATTTCTTTTCATCATGGCAGTGACTATCCCAGATAACCGAATGTTGATCTTCTGATCCTCTCTTAGGAAGTCCATGCACCCCAAGAAAGCTACAATGAATGTTTTCCGTCCATGGTCTTGCCATGTGTGTTGTTTCTGTTTGTTAACAAGCTTCGTCCCATATTCTGAGAATCCCCCTTCATGTCCGTACCTGTCATATAAGAAATCTAAGCGGACCTGCCTTTGCACCACATGTGTTATCTCGGTGTGGCTGATCCTCATCTTCTTAAGGAACTTGGTAGCAGTGACATCCCTGGGAGCAAAAAGTCTCTTTGTCCGGCTCTTATGCCCCAAATTTGTATATTCAGCAAATTCCTCCAAGGTAGGAGTCATTTCAAACCCATTGAGACGAAACACATTATTCTTCGGGTCCTAGAAATAAACCAAAGCCTCGATGAGTTCTTGTTTGGGCTCAATATCCATAATATTTACCAAGTAATTCAAATAATCATTGATATTTCCTTTCTCAAATCCATCCATATTGGTCCACCATCGCTTCAATTAACTAGGCACTTTGTCGACAATCTTAAACGGCGAGTGCTCTTTATCTCTCGGCATCTTGTTAGGTCCCCCACTAAATGAATCCATATCGTACCTAGATAAATAAAAATATGAGGTCAAGTCCTAATCTAAACTCAAAAAAATGACACCAAGCAGACTTTTGGATAAGACAACAAAGAAACTTCTTATGGGAGGAAGGCTAGACTTTAGAAGGATTACTCAGGTATCTTGTCGAGAAAACAAGACACGACAAAAAGGGCCGGACAAGGGACAAAATGATTTAAGGTGACGAAGGGGACAAAATGGTTATTTTTATGAAAATGGCTCTTCAGTACCTACAAGAAAAGTACTAAGGTTGTCTCGGTAAAAACATCTGGACACATGGATAAGCGGGTAAAAACAAATAAAAATTTATTTTTACGAAAACATCCATTTGGTACTTCAACAAAACTCTAAGGTTGACTAGGAAAAAATGGACGAAAATAAAGGACAACACGGCAAAAATGTGAAAACAAATAAACAAAATTACTATTTTTACAAAAATAGCCCTTCGACACTTCCGAGGAAGGTTTAAAGGTTGTCCTGGCAAAAACGGTCAAAAATAAAGATGAAATGGTAAAATATGTTTAAAATGAGCAAAGTAGCCATTTGTTTATGAAAATAGCCCTTCGGCACTTCCAAGGAAGGTTTTAAGGCTATTTCGACAAAAATGGTTCGACATAGGGGCAAAATGGTAAAATATTAGCTATATTTATGAAAACAACCCTTCGATGGTTATGCGGAGAGGTTTGAGGCTGTTTCGACAAAAATAGCCGAAAATATGGACAAAAAGGTTAAAAAGCGTTCGAAAACGAACAAAGTAGCCATTATTACGAAAATAACCTTTCGGTACTTCCGAGGAAGGTTTTAAGGCTATCTCGGCAAAAACAACCAAAAATGATATTAAAATGAAGAAAATAGTTAAGTTAACTATTTTTATGAAAACAGCCCTTCGGCACTTCCGAAGAAGGTTTTAAGGTTATCTCGGCAAAAAGGCCAAACATAGGGGCAAAATGGTAAAAGCTACCCCAGAAAAGGATAAGATGACTATTTATTCGGGAACGGTTCTTTGGTACTTCCGAAGAAGATATTAAGGTGGTATTGAAAAAAATATGACCGGATGCAAAGACACAAATAATGAAAAAGACAAAAAGCGGTAAAATTGTCGATTTATTATTATTAATAATTTTTGAAAAATATTACGGACACACCGATTTCGATAACTCTTGCAAAAATGGGGGCCGGACCCAATGAAGGTTGCCCAGTCCCCCACTGGATTTGTGAGAATCAAACCCGCATAGTTCGAACCAAGACTTAATAGATTTTGACCATTTTTGGTTTTTTTTGGACACCTCATGCCGGATTAGTTCAAAAAATAAATTATAATAAAAACGGATTATTTGTACAAAAATAGGGGAATGATTTTTTTTCAATTTCACTCAACTAATTTTCTAAAGTCGGTCAACAATGCAAGCAAGCCTTCCAAATGATGTAGCTAGTAGCACTTAAATGAACATGATGGTCTCAAAAAGGATACATGTCTTATACGGACCCGAACCTTGTGTCGAGCTTCGCTTAGTCAAATGCACATGATGCAACAAAACGATCCTACTAGGGATAACCATGCATGTGGCTTGTTCTTCTAGGTTTTAAAAATTCTAGTGGATGAGGTGCATCTAGACTGGCCATAAAACCATCGGACAACTCGAGTTGGGAAGGGGTAGCATACCAGTAGCAATAGTTCTCCGGCTTAACTACTGGACCCTCCACGTTCTTTAATATGGGTGACTAATAATGGGGCGCGTATCTGCGATTCCTGAGGTTGTATTCAGAAGACTCAGAGGGGGTGCACAAGAAGACAATTTATAATACAGTTCAACAATAACAAAGCGGTAAAGAGCAAGCAAGTAGCACATTAGGCCAAAATAAATCACAGTATACACAAGAATTAATAAAGCCAATGTACAAGCTCGAATTCTTGAATGTCCCCAGCAGAGTCACCAGAGTTGTCACACCCCTTTTTTACCCCAAAAAGATATATGTGATGGAATGTGGGTTAAAGAATTTTTCCAATTAAAGTGACAAATTTGAGTAGAGTTTATTTTATTTACAGAGTCGCCACTTGAATTTAATTTTTTGGGTGTTCCAAGTCACCTTTTATTTGAATCCTTAGTCAAAAGAAGGTTTGACTCTATTTTTATTGGTCTACAAACACATGAGGCCGGGTAAGAAATTCTGTTGACCGGGGAGAAGGTGTAAAACACTCCCTGAATCCCGTGGATCTAGCGCGGTCGCTTTATTGACTTAAACTTGGCTTGAATTAATTTTGGATAAAACTGTGCTTTATTTGATTTTCATATTTTGCCTATGTTCATTTTTATTATTGATGACTTTATTAATCTCAAACTAGGACGAGTATTCCCGACCCTAGCTTACACTAACCAAGACGAGTATCCCCGACCTTAGTTCGTGCGTCGTACCTAAATTTGGAGCCTACTCGAAGTTAATTAGATAACAAACTTTTATTTATTTGAAAGAATTGAAACAAGATGTGTCCTCACAACCTTGCCATTTTATTTATGTCTTTATTCTGAAGTGAGGCTTCCCGACATTGGTTAAGACGAAATTATTTATCTTCAAGTGGCTTGTTACCTCTGAGTTAGTCATGAATATTTGTGATTGAGTGATTAAATTACTTTAACTATAAAAAGAATCTCTTTCTTTTAATAAGTAATTACTACAAAAGAGTCAAATTTTAAGAATTATTTTGACTAAACTAGCAATTAAAGATTAACTCCAACTATGGTATTATGGGCAAGGAAATGTTTATTGGTTGCTACATATGTATTGGGCTAGGTATAATGGCATTGGGCTAGTTTTGATATTAAAGAGGATATGAGCTAAAAACTAAATGAAAAGAATGGAGTAGCAGCTTATTTGAGGAAAATATGGGCCTCAACTCATTATTTGGCATTGGGCTAACTATTATTTAAAGAAAATGGATCAACTTCTTGATAGAGGGGATGTGCTAGCTTGCCTTGAAGGAGAATGGGCCAACAAGTCAGCTCATTTGGCCCTTGTTCTTGTTGGCCCTTGTTCTTGTTGGCTCAATAACTGACCAAGCAACCCATATTGTTTCTGTGTATCTTAAGTAAATTTCAACTTTCACAAAGCTTAAATTTTTTTTACTAAAAGAGGTAACAACAGAAGTATGAAAGTCAAAAAAGGAACAATTATTTACTGCTATAGTGGAGTAATAAAATAGATCATTAAGTGATCTTTTGAAAATATTATTACTTCCAATAAAAGTTCCAACAAAGAGAAGGGTAAAGAACCTACACCAAACATGGTTCTTTTTCACACACCAAAAAAACAGACCAACACATTCTGTCCACTTACAAAAACTTCATTTAGCTTTGACATTTTCCTTTTTTACAACATGGTCAAGATTGTCATGAAATATTACTTAAAGGCTAATAAGGAAATGCTATGAAGCAAAAAAAAAAAAAAACAGAAAAGTCATATATTTAACATTATGATCCCAAGCGTGATTTCATGATTGAAATCTCAACATTCATTCACATGGCAAATTTTCTTGAAGATGCTTCAAATAAATCTAAACATGCTCAAATATTCACCAATTGCTATTAAAAAATCTGCATTACAAAGGATGAGGAATTACCTGAAATGCAGAAATACAGCAGTACAGTAACAGAAAATTTAACAACAGAGACAGTAGGAACAACAAGGAGAAATAGCAGCCAAAACGGAACAACAATAGCAGTAAAAAGACAGTGGAAACCGAGCAATAATGAAACCCAGAAACGCCGCAACTTTCAAAGGAGAAAGAAACTAAAAACGACTTCAAGAACTATGTATTTTTTGGATGATTTTTTACTCTCCGAAAATTCACTCAAAGTTCTCAAGCATTCTGTTCTTTTAGAGTGTAAAAGATGTGTAGAAGATGTCTTCTAAGTGTGTCCTTAAAATATGAAAGGAGCAGCCCTTAAGTAAGCAAAGAAAATCATTTTTCGACAGCTTTGGTTCACCAAAAGCCTGTCCAAATCGCCAAAAAACTGCTCAAGAGACTGACTTTTGTGTGCTAAAAGTCTGTTCAAGGACTGTCTAAAAGGGGAAAGGACAGTCCTTCAACAACTGTGGCAGAAGCATGGGGTAAAAGGGTACTTTCAGCCACTCTACCACTAAACGTAAGCTGCTCAAGTACCCTAATACATGATTGAACAAACTAATCTTCAACTTTTATCCAAATAATAGTACCACTCTATGTTTGAAAC
This sequence comes from Nicotiana tabacum, assembly GCF_000715075.1. NCBI lineage: Eukaryota > Viridiplantae > Streptophyta > Magnoliopsida > Solanales > Solanaceae > Nicotiana > Nicotiana tabacum. The sequence continues at coordinate 14,382,729 of NC_134102.1, read as the reverse complement.
CAAACAAACAAAGAAGTAACTAGAACTAAGTTATTAACTAACAAAGGGAACTAGAACCTAATGACTTCAATCAAACCAAGCCAAACACAATGTTAACAGTGAAACACTAGTGAAAAAGATTGAGTTAAACAAAGATGAGAATCAGAAATCATGTTGTGCATGCACTAAAACGAACTCTAATAATATTCACACTACAATGACAACCAAACATTATTGATTCTGAACTGACCAACAATTAATCGACAAAACTAAACTAAAAAGATCTAAAAAGAAAACAGGCAAATGACGAAGAAACATTTACTACGAATCAAATCAACGTAACCAACTACGAGATTAATGAGTCAAGAAGTAGCTCAATTGAACTCAGTTGCTCACCGATACGTCTTAACTAATCACTGTGGGCAACAAAAGGGTTGATAAGAAGCGATGTACAATAGCATGAAAATAATAGCAAATGGAAGATTACTACTTAAATTTATATGGATGGCCTAAACGTGAATGAAAATTAAACTCTAAACCTAATGCTAAAAAGAACGAAAAATCAGAAATGGAAAGAGGAAGCGGAGTTTTACCATGCGAGGCATTCGATGCTAACTTGAGCAACCAAAAGATGACGGAGACACCGAGCGACGGTTGTCCGACCCCAAAACGCAAGTTTTCTTTTAGCAGACGCCAAAACAAATAAGTTTGTCATCATACTAGAAGGAAATATGGGTCTTTGGGTCGAGTAGGCTAAAAGATAGGGAGTCAATGGTGGTTTTGGGTGGTCGCGATAGTAGGTCGGCAGTAGGGGTGGATGGGCGGTGGTGGTGAGGCTTTTGAGGATTTGAATTGGATATATGGAGAGAGGAGGAGAAGAGGAAGAGGTGATGCTATTTTGGTGTGGAATGGAGGTGGTGAACGGCGGTGGGTGGCGGCTAGGGTTACATTTTTTTGAAGATTCGTGGAGTTTGGTTGCGATTTTAAGGACTTGAGTTGGAGATATGGAGAGAGGGTGAGAATAAGAGGAGATGGTGAGATTTTGGTAGGGATTGGAGGTGCGTTGCCGCCGTGAGGCGATTTTCGGTCGGCGATGCTAGGGTTTTGGCAGTGGGCCTGGTGTAAAGGAGAAGAGAGGGGAGAGAGTGAAGAGAAGAGAAATGGGGAAATAGGGAGGAGGGGGGGGGGTGTGCAAATTTTAACCTCTCTAGGTTTTAAATACCTAGAACAAAGATCAAATGGTGGAAGTTGGATGAGGGAGAGATGAAGAGCTAGGATTTGATCTTGGCCTACTTATCAAACGACGTCGTTTTGGGCGTCTCTTAGACTACAAGGTCTGGACAGGGTCTTGGGCTCAAATTTGTGGGCTAGTTTTGGCCCAATTCGTCTTAATAAAGCATCAAACCAATCCCTTAACCCCTTATCAAACTATGTAACTTTAATCTAATTCAAAAACTTATAAATACACACATAATAATTATTTAAAATATAATGTAAAAGAACAAACAAAAATTAGGCATTTACACTAGTTATTCATAGCAACCATATAAATCTATTGACTAAGGTTGGAGTCATATGGCCTATGTTAATTATATCATTTTGATTCATAATTATATTGACCGTTTGTATAATAACCAATATATAATTTCATTCATTATGGTCATACGTATCGGCAACTAGTTATTCATAACAACCATATAAGTCCATTGACTAAAGTTGAATTCATATGGACTATGTTAATTACATCGTTGTGATTCATAGTTATATTGACCATTTATATAATAGCCAATATATAATTCCATTCATTAAAGGTCATACGTATCGGCCACTAGTTATTCGTAGCAACCATATAAGTCCATTGACTAAGGTCTTAGTCATATAACTTATGTTAATTACATCGTTGTGATTCATAGTTATATTGACCGTTTATATAATAGCCAATATATAATTTCATTCATTAAGGTCATATGTATCGGCCACTAGTTATTCATAGCAACCATATAAGTCCATTGACTAAGGTTATAGTCATATGAGATATGCTAATTACATCGTTATGATTCATAGTTATATTGACCGTTTATATAATAGCCAATATATAATTTAATTCATTTAATTGGTTAATTTTAATTATAATTAAATGGAAAACATGATTAAATTTTAGGACTAAAATGTATTCTAGCTTCTTTTATTAAGAGGAAAAACAAGATTAAAGTTTTGGACTAAAATGTCAAATAAATATTTTGGAGGGAAATAAAGGAAAAATTAAAAATATGATTGGAGGGAAATTAAAAGTTTTTGACTCTTTATATATCTCATAAACATAAGTTAAACAATATTTTTAACTCTCCAAACAAAATAGATACTCTAAACATGAATGTTAACAGATGGATTGAAGATGATTTCTATCCATAGTTTAGGATGGACGTGCCCATATCGAACATTAAGCGTGATGATCTGGTAACTTCACTTTTTTCTTTAATTATAGTTTTCATGATATGATTTCTTACCCTATATGATATAATAACTATTGATTATCCCAACTAGCAATGAACCCTGAACCCTATCTTTACATTATGTTTGTGCAGTTTCTTCCAAAGAGAATATGTGACTATCTTCCTCTTATTTCGGTTAAAATAATTCTTCTATGTAATGGGAAGGAGTGGACTGTGACTCTCACAGGTGGTGTTCGGACAAGACTCGTTAAGAGGTGAAAGTAATTTGTTGTCGGCAATAATCTGAAGAAAGGGAGTGCTCTTCTCTTTGAACTTTTTGAGGCTACATCAGGGGCTATGATCTTATTTGTTGAAGTACAAGGAACATTTAATGCTTAGCTCGTCAGATGTGTTTTTAATGACATGTAGTGATTGTGTTCTACCCTTTTCATTTAAATGCATCAAAGTAGTATTGTAAGAACATATTTCTGGATTAATATGATTTTTTCTTATAATAGTGTCTGTGTTTTTTCCTTGGATTATTGTTATATTTATTTATTTTTAGAAGACTACTCGATTGAAAAAGGCCTATTTAAACTGGAAATCAATTTGACTAAACTAGAACAACATAGTGTTTTAATAGTTTTAGGTGAAGTCCCCCCTTCTTTTCTATCCTTTTGAATATAATACAACCCAGAACAATTGCTCATAGAGAAGTGAAAAATTCAACATGAATAACCAAAAATTGTATTTACCAATATAAAATTTTGGAGATCGAATTATTAATTAAAATTCAACCACCAAAACCTAAACTGAAGCTAAACAAACCTAAACCTAAACCTAAACAAAGGGTCAAATAAGTATCCTTTACATGGGCTACTCAAGTCTGATTAATGAAATCTAAGGTTAAGACTAAGGTTAAGTCTGATTAATGAAATCTAAGGTTATAGTCTGCCACTATATGGCAGAAGTAAAAAAAAAAGTATCCAAAATATGTGTAGGCGGATGGATTCTCTTAATTTGTATGGATGAAAAATACATACTTAGATAATTAATTATAGTCATGGAGGAGAGCAATGGTTGCATGGAGGAGTTTAGTTGACTACTGGGAAATATAATAGTTGCATGGAGGAGTGAAAGGGGCTACTGTGAAGTGTAATGGATGCATGGAGGAGTGGAAGTGACTACAAGGAAGTGTAATATTGGCATGGAGGAGTGGAAGTGGCTATTGGGATGTGTAATGGCTGCACAAGATCTCTACAAAGAGACTTTAAGTCCTATAGGGAAGTAGAATAGCTATTATAAGCCTTATATATTTCTCGTATGTTAAACCTACATAAAACAAATAAGCTGAAACTACTACTACATCTAAGCATAATGATGGATATGACTCTGATACTCAAGCATCGATAATCTAAAAAGTGTCATATTGAAGGAGTATCCGCTAACTTCAATTTATACCATACTTGATGATATGCGCATACCATCTGTTCAGAATGGAGCTAAGATAAATTCTATTATTGTTATCACTAGTGATACTGAATCCGCCTCCAAGACCACTAAGTCTTTTTGTGACCCAAAATATTGAGTAGTCCATGCATTATGAAGTTTTCTCTCAAGTTATCTTTTGCTTATGATGATATTTTTCTAATAGTATGTGAAGTTGTATACCCCCTATGATGATGTTTTATTGATCTTATTATATTTTGGTGATGTTATGAAATCTCACATTAATGAAACTATATTATTGTGTCTTTGAATCTTTTTTTTTTACTTAAAGGATCGTTTGATGCCTGTTAAACAAATAGTCCAATTGTCTTCAAAAGTGTAATTATTCGTTTGATGCCAAATTCAATGAAAGAACTACGAGTAACATTTGTACAAATTAATTAAGTCCTCTAAATGTGGTCATTGTTTTTATCAAATTAAGAATGCACATTGAACTTTTGACACCAACCTTGGACAATAGAAAAATGTATTGTCTTTATGAGGAATATGTAAAAAAAACTTGAAGATAGTTGAGAAGAGAAGAGAAGAAGTACTTATGAAGCCAACTTCCCAAGTTCTTGTCAAAGGAAGGAATTTTTGAGAGATGAATCAAACAGTGCCCAAAATCTGAACTATATTTGTCCAGAATCAAAAAAATGTGAAAAGTTCATCTAATATTCCAGACAATGTCCAAAATCTAGTGAATATCAGAGATCAATGTAGTAAGGTTTAAAACAGGTGCAAAATGAATCTAACACTTATAACTACTTAACATCTAGTCAGTAGATGATAATACTTTTACACTTAGAAATAAACTTTTCAATTAACATCCAATAATATAGACAAAATATTCCGTTCGTAAGGGGACAAAATTTTTTATTAATAATCAAACTGAATAATTTTATGATATTTTTATCTCTACAAACATTCCAGCTAACAACACAGAAGAAATAACACTTGCTCCATTGTCTCCTTCAACCCATACACCACTTTCATCTACAAACGAACTTGAAGATGGTGCTTCACTGTCAGTATTTTCTTCTTGAAATTCATTGAATGCTACCGTGGCTTCATCATAAGATTTAAAAGACTGGAATATGCTTCCTTTGAAACCTATAACCATAGTAGCACACTCAAACCAAGTGTTGTATAATTCAAGCCTCTTACCACAAAATACCGCATACACCTTCAATGCCGATATATTCTCAGCTTAACAAATTTTTATGAACTCATTGAACGCTGTTGTGGCTTCATCATATGATTTGAAAGCCTAAAAGATACTACCCTTGATACCAGTAACTGTAGGAGCACATTGACGCCAAGAGTTGTATAATCCAGACCTCTTACCACGAAATACAATATAAACTTTCGAAGCATTATTCCTCTTCTCGTCCCCCATTCCTTAATCTAACCCTTAACACTAATATAGAGATAAGAGATGAAGAAGGAGAACATAAAGATAGAAAAGAAATGAGGACCGGAAAAACTTCTTAGGTGCAACACTATATATTTAAGAATTTAGGGTTAGAAAGTGACCAATGCAAGATCAGTATAGTAGTTTAAATGTATACGTATTTCCTCTGGTATACTATGTATATATTTTAGTGTATTTCGTTTAATATAGTATGTGTATATGTGCATTGAGTACTTTATGAAAAAGAATATAGCCATGCATGTGTATATGTGAAAGAGGCCTTGGGAAGGTAATACAATTAAAATAATGAGAGAGAGTTGTTTGAAAAAATTGAATTGAAATAAAATCTGCTAAAGGGTAGAGATGAAAAATATAAATGCCCAATTATCCATTATGACCTCAAAAGTCATGTAAAGTTACCACAATGCCCCCATTCGGGACATTTGGACCATTATTAGTGTGGCCAAATATATTTTCCGTTTCTAAAATAGCTTATTGGAGCTCACATGCCAATGTAATGGAAGGAAAGGTGATAATATTCAAACAACATACTTATTGCCATTAGATGTTTGCATTGTATTAAGCTGCTTAATTATGATAAAAGTCATAAATTAAAGTGAAATTACATAATAAAATTTATTATGATTAAGTACTAAAACTTTACATATAAATTTACGCGTTGTAGTATTTAATTGATTAATGCACTACTCGATGCAACAAGTTTGCATGCAAACGGCATTATGTATAACTCCTTGTAAATAGAAACGAGAAATTATTCTTGATTTATGTGAAAAATGAAGAGATTTCAGAAAAACTTTTTTCCCCGGTCAAAAAAGTGTAATATTTTTTCAAGTGAAATTATGTCCAAACACAATTTCAAATTCTAAATACCATTTTTCAAGTTAACTCTAAATATATTTTTTTCAAAAAATTATAATTTTTATGTCCAAACGCCTCCCGTGCATGATAAAGCCATATATTGATAAAATTGCGCCGTCAAAGACATTAATATACTTTATTCAAATAATCATTCTCTAACCATTTTTTCACTCAACATCATTCTAAAACAGACCTTATCTGTCAATTATTAGCACTAGACATGTGACTGTGAGTAGGTTGTTGAATTCCAATATTTGGAGAGTTAGGCTAAATTCACTTCACCACATTTTTTTGCAAATACTTTTTAAATAGTTTGAATTGCTGCTGTTGTAACTTTTTAGTACTTTTTATACAGAGAGATTTGAGAACAATCAGCTCGAAACCTCCGGATAAGGATAATACCCCATGAATCAAACTTATCATCACCTCATTTTGATCTTTACATGCTTTCCCAAATGATGACCTACATTTCACCGAGTTCCATAAACCAAAATAGTTTTTATGACATATTGATGGGTTCATTCTCCATTGATCTAATAGATGACAAGAGGCTCGAGAGCTCATCTTGTCGAATAATAGGTAACCTCCAAGGTCCAGGAGCCTTAAACTTTTACGAAGCAAAATTGATAAGAAAATTTGGCCAAGTCACTTACAGTAACAAAAAACGTTAGTCTTCGCTTACTGCCAGAGGCGTAGCCAGAATTTGAACTTTATGTGTTCGAAATTATAATCCTTTTAAGTTACCGGGTTCTAAATTAATAAGTTGTACATTTCAATGGATTTCTTAAGACAAATACATGGTTTGAAAAAAAGCTAGTGGGTTCGGCCGAACCCGCATCCCGCACTCTACCTCCGCCCCTGCTTACAACTTGTTTGTTTGATGAATACAATGTTTGGATAGATTGTATCGTTTAGCGTCGTTTCATTATATCACGTACTAACAATATGAAAAATAAGCTTGCAATATTATAAAAAAAATTATGATATGAGTTAGAATTATTAAATAAAAAGATAGGGTAATGGATAAAATAAAACTATTTAATAATAATAAAGGGCAAGATGAGAGAAAAAATAAGGTAACGACGCGATCACACTAAATTAACCGTTACATAAAGTGGCACATTTCGTCGTTACATAGCAACGAATTTAACGATACGATACAATAAAATTTGAGTAACAATCAAAACAAACATCGTAAAAGTAATAATATAATACAATACAATACAATAGGTAACAACCATCCAAACAAGCTGTTAAGTGATTGAGTTAAAAGTTTAATTAAGAAGTCTCAAGATATAAAAATTAAAGACACGAAAAAACTAAGATGATTATATAGGATACATACACAAAAATAAAACATTTACTTACTACATAATATAATTTTCTGCCGAAGATGTCCACTACTGCTTCCTTCATTCTTGTTTTCTTGACCTCTCTACTCATGTGTCTCTCATTGAATGGGATAAAGACATTTTCTAGAAGACAACAAATATTGCTTTTCATCAATTAATTTTGTTGAAATTTCTCCTTATGAGGAGTAGTGGAATCTTTGCAGATCAATGTTATGGAGATAAAATATATTGTACATTCACCTTCTAAAAACTATTTTACAAATACTACTCCATTTCCCTCTGCTAAATTGAGACGATTCAGAGTACAGGGTCAAGCTATCTAATTAATTATCTGTGTGAATTTGAATATAAAATCTTTAAGTTTTTAAAAATAAAATTTACCTATTTAAAAATTACACAAAAATATTAATTACAATAATAAACAATTCAAAATATTTAAAAAGCATATAAAAATATCACTATAAAAAGAATGTTCGACTCGCTAAATAGTAACTGTATAGATAAGGTGGAATAGAGGGAGTATTCAGTATGTTGTCTGACTAGTGATACAGTTTAAACAATTGAAATGATAATTTAGCTTTTTAATATGATCACTTAATTTTTTATTTTACTGTCGATGGTTAGGTTCGGCCGATTATTTTATAAAATTTATATCATACCAATTTTTCGATTATTCTATTAGGTATAATCAAAATCAGACTTTTCGAAACCGTCCCAATCAAGTTGGTTTCTCTTCGGTATCGGTACAGTTCGGTTATTTTTTGATATTTTTTAAATGTTATATAAAAGTCATTAGTAGAAGTAGAATACAGTAATATACATACTTTTATAGGACTTATAACAAAACTCTCGATATATTTTTACTGTTTAAAGTGTAATGAATTAAGAAAACATGAAAGATAGCCAAAGTATAGATCCATCAATTATTCTATAACAGCATAAAAGAAACTAAACAAAGATAAAAAGAAAATATAAATTACACGAGAGGAAAGATATTAACCAAGTTGGGATTTAAGAATAAAGTTTATAGAAGATTAAATATTCAAAAAGATAAATCTAAATCTGTCACGACTCAAAATCCATTAAAGGTCGTGATGGCGCCGGACACCGCGGTCAGGCAAGCCAAAAATAAATACTTAATTTGGTTCTCATTTTTAATATTTCTGAAATCATATTTCCTTCAATTAAATCGTAAAAGATGAAGTTTACAAAATAAATAATAATATCTTAAAAAATTCCAATACAGTGCAACCCATAATCTCCCAAAATTCGGTGTCACAAGTGCATGAGCATCAACTAGGAATATAAAATAATGTACAACCTCTGTCCAGAATACAAATTGGACAGAAAAATATAAATACTCTGAAGGGGACTCTACTGATTGCAGACTCGTAACGTGGAATGCAACTCACCTAAATCCTCGCAATAATCGCGCCTTTGTGCCCACAAGGCCACTCGAAATATATGCACCTGCACAAAAACGTGCAGCAAGTGTAGCATGAATACGTAAATCAACGCGTACCTAGTAAGTATCCCGCCTAACCTAGAAGAAGTAGTGATGAGGGGTCGACTTCGACACTTACTAAGGGCCAACAATATGGTAATATGAAATTCTAATTAAGCATGATATATATATCAATAAAACTCAGATCAAGAAATAACTGAACAATTCATCACCATATTTAAGGACCCAAATCACTTCCTTCATTTAAGACAAATAATCTTTCAAATAATGAATTTATACCAATTATAAAAGGAACTTCCAGTTCTATTATCACACACGAATACCACTGAGGACGTTAGGCCCGATCCAATATAAATATAAATTGTGCACTGCCGAGGGTCGAACGACGCGAATCATAGATGCTTCTATTACCCCGCTCGCGAATCATACATGCGACGCGATCAAATATAAATTTATCAATAAATCATAACCTTTTCTTGATTCTTTTTAAAATAAAGACAATTCAACTCGAACCTTTTAAATCCTTAAAAATCCTCAACTCAGTTCCATTTGATACAGTTAACAAATATAATCAAATAACGGTGTCCACAATCATGGTGTAAACCTAAAACTACCCGGACATAAACAGGAATAGTAGCTACGTACGTACTCTCATCACTTTGTGCGTACGTAGCCCTCCACAAATAACAACACATATTAATTAAGTTCACATATGGGGTAAGTTCCCTCTTACCAGGTTAGAAAAGAGACTTACCTCGCTCCGAAATTCCATAAACGGCTCCCAAGCCCTTCCAACAAGTCAAATTGATTCCCAACGCTCCAAAACTAGTCAATAAATGTGTAAACTCATAAATATATACTCTAATACTCGTTATAATTCAGTTTACAACAATTCCTAACTCCACTTGAAAAGTCGATAAAAATTACCCTCGGCCCCACGTGCCCGGATTCTGAAAATTTTCGAAGATAAACTTTATCCATGACACCAAAAACTCAAATATATAATTTATTCCAAATTCCACGTTCAATTTCGTGGTCAAAATCCAAAAATATCAATTTCTAGGTTTTCTACCGAAAATCCCACATTTCTACAATTTTTCAAGTCTAAATCCATATAATCCAAGTATTAACTTGAAATAGGTGGGAATCACTTACCTTGTGTTGCTTGATGAAAATCCCTCCTTGACTCTCCAAAATCGCCTAAACCAAGTGGAAAATGAGAGAAGAAGAGCCAAATCTCGCTCTTTAAAATAATCTGCCCAGCGACCTCTCGCACCTGCGGTCCCTTGACCGCTTCTGCGATTTCGTAGGTGCGGCCAAATTACCGCTTCTGCGGTCCTCCTTCATACCCCTCAACTCCGCATTTGCGGCCTACATCCGCTTCTGCACCTTCGCTCCTGCGGCTCCACGTGCACAGGTGTGGTCCCTCTTTTGCGGAACTTGACCGCATCTGCGGTCCCAGCCTAAGTCACTTCTGCGCGACCCTCATGGCCGATTCTGTGGCTCCTCACCTATGGCTCTAACCTCGCAGGTGTGGTTACACCAGAACTGGTGCACTTCAGCCATTCCCTAAGTCCAAAACTTATTCCGTTAACCATCCGGGACCCACCCGAAGCCCCCGGAACCTTAACCAAATATACCCACATATCCCAAATCACATTACGAACTTAGTCGAGCCTCCAATTCACATCAAACAACATTAAAAACACGAATCACCCTCCAATTCAAACTTAATAAACTTTGAAACTTCAAACTTCTACAATCGATGCCGAAACCTATCAAATCACGTCTGATTTACCTCAAATTTTGCTCACAAGTCATAATTGATATTAAGGACCTACTCCAAATTTCGACAATCGGTATCCGACCTCGATATCAAAAGTCCACTCCCGGTCAAACTTCTCAAAATTATCCAAATTTAACTTTCGCCCAAATGACCCCAAAATGGCCTACGGACCTCCAAATCCACATCTGGATGCGCTCCTAAGACCAGAATCATCATACGGAGCTATTCTCAGACTCAGAATTCCAAATGGACGTCAATATCATTGAAATGCACTTCAACTCAAATTTATGAAATTCTTTTAAAACGCCAACCTTCCACAATAGGTGCTGAAATGCTCCCGGGTCGTCCAAAACCCGATTCGGACATACGCCTAAGTCCAAAATTATCATACGAACTTGGTGGAACCTTCCAATCCCAATTCCGAGGTCATTTACTCAAAAATCAAACCTTAGTCAATTCTTCCAACTTAAAGCTTCTGAAATTAGAATTTTCTTCCAAATCAACTCCGAACTTTCCGAAATTAAATTTCGACCACGCGTACAAGTCATATTACCTGAAGTGAAGTTGTTCAGGGTCTCAAACCATTGTATGACATGCTAGAGCTCAAAACGACCGGTCGGGTCGTTACATTCTCTCCCACTTAAACATTCATTCGTCTGCGAACGTGCTAAGAACTGCTTCTGGAGTCGTCTGAAATCGTTGTTTAACACCTCGTGCACCTACCCGTGCTACCACAACCCAGTTGAGCATATTTGCTCGAGCAAATCTGAAAATCCTCCCTTTTGTTTCTAGTCAAATAAGCCTTAGAGCCAAATTCCAACATCTGAAATTCTCTACCTGGTCTGTTTACAACATACGAACACCGTATTAATCGCTACACGATGCACCAATACATGTTTGCATACCTCCGCGGAATCCACACCATGCACCTCATAATTCACATGACCATAATAACATCCCCTAATAACAACAACTGAAATCCCCCGAATTCGATACTCACAACACACCTCATGACCCATAAGTCCTGTTCTAACTCTTGCAATACTACCACGACAGAGAAGATGTGTAGAACTCATAACCACCTGCCAAATCTCAATTTATGGAGTCTCTCTTCCCGACAAGAACCACTACCTCATTCTGGACTGAATAACAATATTTGCTCTTAAATATGCCTCATATAAATCCTATCGCACTGATATCAGGTCCAAAAATCTTGTCTCACCCAGTACAAGTCGTTCCGACAATAAGCCACCATAAACACTACCAAATGTCTCATATGACGTGTTGCAGCCAAACACACTCACGCAAGTATACGCGGTCGTCAAGTAATAAAGTGACTAAAAGTCGGATGTCGAACCCACGAGGACTTATGATTAACTATTAACTAAATTAGACTATCCTAATTATCTAAACAAGAATTAAACCTAAAAATATTTTATTCTAAACTAATTAAATAAGAAAATATAAATAATGAACTTTGAACAGAGAAAGAGCAGATTTTGATGATATCAATGTAAGGAAAACGATCTAGGGTATCTAATAATCCTATTGTATTCTTCAATTGAATTGACCGACTAATTTATCTAGCTTATTGGTTGACAGGGTTAATATTGCTCATAAGAATCTGTCGAGTTCTTACTCGCCTATTCAAGCTAACCTAACGCCTATATGTCTATGGAGTTAGAATTAATAAGAACGCATTTATAATTCCTGTAAATCAACCAAGCAAGGCAATTAGGTATATGTCTATCCTAACCACGAATCCGTTCCCCGATGCCCGAGTTCAAGAACTTGCCCTACTCAATCCTATATGCAATATAGAATTCCCACTTTCGAGTTCAATTCTAGATTCGTAGATAATATTCAATTGGTGATCAAGCAATTAAATAATCAAGTGCAAGATTGAATAAATAAACTAATATGATAAATCAAGAAGTCAAAATCAATATCCGAATAACAATAGTCATGAAAGAACCACAACCCTAGAACGTGAAGTTTAGCTCCATATAGACATGGTAGCCAAACAACAAATCATACAAAGAAACATAAAAATTACTAAGTTTGGTGGGAGAAAGATGGAACTTGATGCATTCCGGCCTCCACAGCTTTGTCGTGGCTTTTTTCCCCTTCCCCTTAAGTTCGATGACCTAAAAGAGGCGTTTTTGGCTTATATATTGCGTACCAAAGTCATGGGCCAAAGTTCTCCTATTTCTAATCCAAATCAGCTTCAGGGATTGATGCTAGGGTGGATGCGTCGCATCCACCTCGTCCTCCACTTCTCAGCTTCGCATGCTAGGGTGGATGCGACGCATCCACCCTTCTCTTCTACTTCCCAGTCTCGGATGCTATGGCGGACGCTATGGGCCGACTTCACTGCTAAGGGTGCACGAAAGATGTAGTTTTTCTAGGTTGGATGCGACGCATCCAACCCTTCTTCCTCTGGCTAGACCACCTTTTCTTCATATTTTGCACTCCAAACACCTTAAATCGTCACACATAACTTAATTAGTCATAAAACCAATAATTAAACCATGTTGGGAATTTTAAAGATCAAATAACATCAAGAAGTGGTTAAAACATGGGTAAAGTAACATCAACACATATCGAAATATGCCAAACATCACTACCCCACACTTAAACCTTTGTTCGTCCTCGAACAAACCATCCTATAGTAGACGAAACAAAATTAAGCTCTTATCATTCAAAGCACACTGCACCTATGACCGTGGTTATTTGCAACAATTAGGCTCTAGACTATGCATCACACACACTTCCCTTTACTTATGCCCTTCTTTAAACATATTCGAACAAAGACAACATGCTCACAACAATCCTAACCTCAAAAACTGACTCAATGTCACAATGCACTCATGGCTTGAACACCCAACATCATAGAGAAGTCTAATAACGTTACCTATCCCTCGTGAAACCATGTGCCCTCACAACAAAAGTAGAGAGAGTAAAATCAATCCACACATTCGAATCTCATGCTCACAAAGAAAATCGCTCACTCTCACAAAAGAAGTCACATGCATGTAGTTGGTACCATAGGCTTGCCCTTAATGTAAATCTCTACTAATGTAAGCTCGCTCGATCTAAAATCAATTAGGACTTTTTCATGGTTGTAATGTGGGCTAAGGGACGGGTAAGATATATTTAAGGAATAGTGACTCACCCTCCTAAGCACTTTAACACATCATCAAATAACTTAAGCGCGAATTCTTCAACACCCTTTCAATTTCACCAATAATATCACTTCAAACAATATTTCCTCTTTCTTTAAGCACTACTTTAATTCATACCCACTAGCAAGAACAAGACAACAATTTATTCATTTATATTTTTCTTTCTTTTTTTTTTCCAGATTTTTCTCTCTTTTTTTTTCACTTTCCGCTAGTGGTGTATTATTTTACAAAATAAGTGCACCCTTCTTTCTTTCATTGGTTCCACTCAAAAGTCACCCCACACTTAGTCCCTTCTTACTTCTTTTAGCGCTCATCTAACAATTAAAGTGCTTTAAGAGGTAAAAGGATCAAAACAATGTCAATTAAGAATAAAAAGGGTATAGGCTTGTAATGTGGGTACCAAATAAAAGGTCTACAGGCTCAAAAGGGTTAACTAGGAATAGATTTTATTTGTGATAAGCAATAAGCTCAAAAAGATCAAAGAAATCCTAAAATCATTTTTCAAACCGAGCATCACCTAAAATTTCGCTTCAACTCACATACCGGGCAAGTTCTAGACACAAGTACAATACATGGACAATACAAAAAAACTCACCACACATGGCACATGACTCACTAAGGACGATCACATTCCGACTCTCAAGCAATGCAAGTATTCACGGAGCCACGAGATATTAAGTATTAAACACAAGGTGAACATAAGTCATGTAAACGAGACATAGGCACCACAAAATATGCTGTCCAATTTAACAAGGCATCATCAATAAATTCAAATCATACAGAAGATACTACACATACGAAAGTATAAATATGTTACTATCAAACAAGTCAAGGGCGCCTAGGTTCATTATTCTTGCTCCTTTTATTCCCTAAATTCCTAATCTACTCGGAAAGAAAAAAACTACCCGGTTCAAACTATATCCCATGGAAAAGAACCGAGGCACAAAGAAAAACCACAAGGGATTATTACTACCTAAAGAAAGCTAAAAGACATATTTTGAATTTTTGTTTAGATTTTAATCCCTCAAGAAAACTGTCTAGGAGATCAATCGTCGGGAAAAGTCCAATTTTTCTACTTTTTCATTTTTTTTTCCTTCACAAAAACTACTACACTTAAGAATGAGTACTACAACTAAGCTAAAATAGCACAGAAACTTATCCAAACGATCTCCTCACCCCACACTTAAAATTTTACAATGTCCTCAATGCATACTATAAATAATAAGAGGGTAAACGAGACTCCCTGGTAAGTCAAAGGCCGAAGAAATAGCGGCTCACGAGGTACTCAGACTTCCCCCAGGCATCGTCCTTTGTGTGGGCACCCCACACTTAGTCCTCACCATCTAGCTCGCTTTTGCACTCTTCTAATGGCTTTGCTTCCTATGCTCATAATCCTACAAAACAAAAATAAATACTACAAAATAATAAAAATAAAATAAAATAAAAAGTAAACAAAAATAAAAGAAAGCAGTAAATCTGGGTTGCCTTCCAACAAGCGCCTGATTTAACGTAGCGGCACGACGTGAACCACTTTTTGCCTCCACCTCGAACTTATGAATTGAGCCCCTAACATGGCATCCAGTTTGCGGCTATGCTCCAGTGGTGGGGCTACAATGATAACCAGGCCAAGTAATAAATTTTTCACTCTACACTTCTCGGCCTTTAGATGAGGAATGTATTTTTTGCTTTTTGGCATGACAAATTCAAAAATATAGGCATCATGTTCCTCTTCCATTGACTCCTCCAAAGGCTTAGAGGACTCGATTTCCATGTCATCATCCAAATACAATGTCGAAAAATGTTTAGAATGAGGACCAACACGCCCCAACTTTAGAATTGTATTACTATTTATATCCTCATATGTGCACACATTAGAGTCTTCAAATATAACATTATCTGCTACCTCGCATGGCTCTAGTGTACTTTTCTCAACATGGGCATCATCAACAGAAATATGCTCGAATGATTGGCTCTCCACTTTTAGCTCCTCAATTTGGCGTATAAGCTCCTTTTCAGCTTCTGACAACTCATTACTATTTTGTTGGGCGATAGACGCAACAACCTTTGCATTTAATTTATCTTGCAAGTCGTGAATAGTAGTGACAAATTTATAGATCCCTTGTCCCAGTTTAGATCTTCCCTCTATAAAGTGTCTCATCCCATCAGTAAGTTCCTCATGTTGAGCTTCATATATTTCTAACTTTTCAGCCTGTTCTGCCAGCCAAGTTTGGCTCAAAATCTCCTCTTTTTCAAAAATTTTCTCTTGCTGGTACTCGCTCTCTTCATTCAATTCTTCCATATTGGCCTTCTATCTTGTGATTGCTGCCCTTCATTTTTTTCATATCTTTTTTGAGTTCATCCTGTTGCTCTGCTACTTGCCTCAGAATATCCCTAATATATGCATCAGGCTCCATATCCTGCACTTCATTGCCCCTATCAAACTCAGAAATATCATTAGAAATATCATAATAAGGGCTCAGAGAAGGATGAACAAAATTAGGACAACCATCCCAATGGCCATCTTGACCACCACACATATTACAAATATTCCACTCAAAGGATTGAGATTGTGCGCACAACTCACTCCTGGGAACATTCTGACAATTTTTTCACCAGTGGGGTCCTCCACAATATGGACAAGGATCATCAAAATAAGAATAACCATCATTCGAATAATTTTTATTCCAAGATGCCATGCTAAAATAAATAAAAAATACTAACTAAAATAAAATAATAAAAAACATGAATAGATAAAAAAATGTCTAATCTAGAAAAATAGCAAATTTCTAAGTCCCCGGCAACGGCGCCAAAAACTTGTTGCAGCCAAACACACTCACGCAAGTATACGCGGTCGTCAAGTAATAAAGTGACTAAAAGTCGGATGTCGAACCCACGAGGACTTATGATTAACTATTAACTAAATTAGACTATCCTAATTATCTAAACAAGAATTAAACCTAAAAATATTTTATTCTAAACTAATTAAATAAGAAAATATAAATAATGAACTTTGAACAGAGAAAGAGCAGATTTTGATGATATCAATGTAAGGAAAACGATCTAGGGTTATGGGTTATCTAATAATCCTATTGTATTCTTCAATTGAATTGACCGACTAATTTATCTAGCTTATTGGTTGACAGGGTTAATATTGCTCATAAGAATCTGTCGAGTTCTTACTCGCCTATTCAAGCTAACCTAACGCCTATATGTCTATGGAGTTAGAATCAACAAGAACGCATTTATAATTCCTGTAAATAAACCAAGCAAGGCAATTAGGTATATGTCTATCCTAACCATGAATCCGTTCCCCGATGCCCGAGTTCAAGAACTTGCCCTACTCAATCCTATATGCAATATAGAATTCCCACTTTCGAGTTCAATTCTAGATTCGTAGATAATATTCAATTGGTGATCAAGCAATTAAATAATCAAGTGCAAGATTGAATAAATAAACTAATATGATAAATCAAGAAGTCAAAATCAATATCCGAATAACAATAGTCATGAAAGAACCACAACCCTAGAACGTGAAGTTTAGCTCCATATAGACATGGTAGCCAAACAACAAATCATACAAAGAAACATAAAAATTACTAAGTTTGGTGGGAGAAAGATGGAACTTGATGAATTCCGGCCTCCACAGCTTTGTCGTGGCTTTTTTCCCCTTCCCCTTATGTTCGATGACCTAAAAGAGGCGTTTTTGGCTTATATATTGCGTACCAAAGTCGTGGGCCAAAGTTCTCCTATTTCTAATCCAAATCAGCTTCAGGGATTGATGCTAGGGTGGATGCGTCGCATCCACCTCGTCCTCCACTTCTCAGCTTCGCATGCTAGGGTGGATGCGACGCATCCACCCTTCTCTTCTACTTCCCAGTCTCGGATGCTATGTCGGACACTATGGGCCGACTTCACTGCTAAGGGTGCACGAAAGATATAGTTTTTCTAGGTTGGATGCGACGCATCCAACCCTTCTTCCTCTGGCTAGACCACCTTTTCTTCATATTTTGCACTCCAAACACCTTAAATCGTCACACATAACTTAATTAGTCATAAAACCAATAATTAAACCATGTTGGGAATTTTAAAGATCAAATAACATCAAGAAGTGGTTAAAACATGGGTAAAGTAACATCAACACATATCGAAATATGCCAAACATCATGACGCCACCATGTGCCAACAATCCAAAAATTCGAATGTGATACATAAGGAAAAAATGAACTCTGGAAAGAACTACTCAACCCACATAACTAATTAAACAACCGAAAGGATGTTATGAACCTTCCTCAGGAAATGAGAAGCAAAACACGCAATAATAGATATGGGAAACTGTACTCAATAACACACTGTTGCGGTGTGCAACCCGATCCACACATGATACCATTGCGGTGTGCAACCCGATCTAATCAACCCTCCTCATGGGTATCACCTCCTCTCCCATCATCCGGAACCTCTTCTTCATCATCAATATCAATAGAAGCAGCTGTTGAGGCAGGAGTTGCAGCAGGTGGGGGAGATGGTGTTGAAGTCTCACTACCTCCTTCTGAGCCATCAGACGACTCAAATGAGGAGGTGGGTTGATTGACGAGACGGAAAGGTTGAGATTGAGACTCGGGTTGTTGTGCAGATTCTCCCTCGAAAATCTCCCAGGAAGGGAGGTATTCACTAGTGTCCGAGGAGTCAGCCTGAGGTCTCACATGTGGGGCCTTTTTGCTAATAATCTTCTGAGGTGCTAAGGGTGCAGTTTGCTTCCCTTTGCCTCGGCCTCGGGAGGATTCTTCCCTCCTTTTTGATTTGTTGGGACCACCACAAGATCGCACCATTATATGCATACACAATTAGTGAAAGATCATCAGTATTGTGGTTCAATGGATCCTTAAAGAAATGCAGATGAAATGAAACAGTGCTTCTTAAAATAGTGCACTGTGGACCGCGTAAAAATAGGCATAGCCACTAGGAGGTTGGACTCAGACTACCAACTCTATGATCATGGTCTTCCGCGGACTGCGAAATTTGGGACCCGATCACGAAAGATCAAACGTGGACCGCATAAAAATGGACGCGGCCGCAGAAGCAATTGCCAAACTCTCTGAAACACATGAGCACGGACTGCGAATTTTGGACGCGGCCGCATAAGTTAAAACGCGGACCGCGAAAAAATCACCGCGTCTGCGAACATGCAGCCATACTCAACTCTCACAAATTAAACAATGCGGACCGCGTAAAATGGATCGCGGTCTGCGGAGTTCAAACAAAACGGGCACTGTCACATTTGAAACCTAGGGTTTTCACTAAGTGCAAAAATTAATGTAATTAATATGCATAGTTAATAACCCTATCCCCAATTAGGCATGTAAAACAAGTACCCACATGAATTTAAGTATCAATTAAATATGATTTTGAGATTGTGGCATGTATTAAACCCTAACTAAAAGGAAAAATTAAAACTAGAAGAAAAGAAAAGAAAGAGATAAAATCAATGTAAAGATTTGAGCTTACCAGTTGTGAAATTGTATAGGAAAATGGATTCTTGATTGATATGAAATAAGATTGACAGTCAAAGAAGAGGAAGATGAATAGTGCTCTAATGTGGTGAAAGTTTGAGGTTCTAAAAGTGTAAAAGTCCCAAGGACTTTCTATTTATATCAAACCGATGGGGACCCACCGACTTACCTTAGCGCGGTCCGCAGAATTCTACCGCGGTCCGCTCTTTTTACCTTTCGAAGAGCTGCTACAAAATCCTGGGTGCGGTCCGCGGAAAATTGGGCGCGACCGCGAATGTCACCGCGGTCTGCCAAATTATGAACGCGAATGCGAACTCTAACTTCAGAGAGTTGATATTTTGGGCTCTTCAAGTACGCATCCGCAGATAAAATGTGCCACCGCGAAATGCTAACGCGGACCGCGAAACTTTGAGCGCGGTCCGCAAAATTCCCACACTTAGTCAGATTTTTCCTGTCAAAGTCCTGCACTGCACGACCAATTCCTACACAAACTTCACAACTAGTTAGTCCAAAACAATGCCTAATCTAAAAAAAAAAAAGCGCCTGATTTAACATCGCGGCACGACGCATGTTACCATTATCATGTGAAATTTATATCAAGTCCACCATATGGCTGTCAACAAACTTGCCGAGGTAGTTCTTCACTCGGTGCCCATTAACTCTGAAGATTTCACCATTTTTGTTTTTCAAATCAAGAGCACCAAACAGAGTTACATGCACCACTTCAAAAGGGCCACCCCATTATGAATTGAGCTTTCCCGGAAACAGTCGTAATCGAGAGTTGAATAGAAGAACCAAGTCACCCTCCTTGAATTCTTTGTTACGGGCATATTTGTCATGTAAGTACTTCATCTTGTCCTTATACAAGGACGAGCTGGAATAAGCATGAAATCGAAATTCATCAAATTCATTGAGTTGCTCTACTCGGAGATTGGCTGCTATATCCCATTCAAGGTTTAACTTCTTGAGTGCCAACATGGACTTATGCTCTAACTCAACCGGAAGATGATATGCTTTCCTAAATACCAACTGGTACGGAGACATACCAACTGGAGTCTTGTACGCAATTCTATAAGCCCACCAAGCATCATCAAGTTTCCTTGACCAATCCGTCTGATTTGCATTGACAATTTTTGATAATATGCTCTTTATCTCCCTGTTGGAGACCTCAACTTGTCCACTAGCTTGGGGATGATCAGGGGTTGACACCTTATGATTGACACCATACTTAGAAAGTAAAGTGTCGAAGGCCCTGTTGCAGAAATGAGAACCCCCATCACTGATGATCGCCCTAGAAGTGCCAAACCTTGTGAAGATATTTTTCTTTAAGAACGCCACCACACTTCGTTCCTCATTGTTGGGCAAATCTACAACTTTAACCCACTTGAAAACATAATCAACAGCAACCAAAATATAAGTGTTACCACAGGAACTCACAAATGGCCCCATGAAGTCTATGCCCCACACGTCAAAAATATCAATCTCAAGAATAGTGGTGAGAGGCATTTCATCCTTCTTGGAAATTCCACCAGCTCTTTGGCATTCATCACACCTCTTAACAAGCTCACTTGCATATTTATACAGGGTAGGCCAATAAAATCCACAGTTAATAACCTTTGAAGCAGTTCTCGCCCCACCATGATGACCACCATAGGGCGAGGAAAGGCAAGCATCAAGAATATTCATTTGCTCCTCTTCTGGGACACATCTCCGGATCACACCATCATTGCAAATCTTGAAAAGATACGGCTCGTCCTAATAATAATCCAAGCTGTCCCGTTTGAGTTTCTTCCTTTGGTTAGAAGAGAGCTCACTCGGGACAATGTCGGTCACAAGAAAGTTAGCCACATCAGTGAACCAAGGCATACCATTCAAAGACACGGAGATGAGTTGTTCATCCAGGAACGAATCATTAATTTCGAGGCCATCGTGGGGGCCTCCCCTCCTCTTCTAAGCGGGACAAGTGATCCGCCACTTGATTATCACTTACTTATCTATCAATGATTTCAAGGTCAAACTCTTGAAGCATAAGAACCCATCTCATCAACCTAGCCTTCGAGTCCTTTTTTGTCATCAAGTAACGGAGTGCCGCGTGATCGGTGTGCAAAATCACTTTGGCACCCATGAGATATGGCCTGTACTTTTCCATGGCGAAGACAATGGAAAATAACTCTTTCTCGGTCACCGTACAATTGAGTTGGGCGTCATTCATCATTTTGCTTGCATAATAGACCGGATGAAATATCTTGTTGACCTTTTGCCCCAAAACCGCTCCTAACGCAACGTCACTAGCATCGCACATGTGCTCAAATGTTAAGCTCCAATTGGGTGCAGTAATGATGGGAGTGGTTGTCAATTTATATTTGAGAAGCTCGAAAGCTTTCATGCAATCTTCACTGAACACAAACTTTGCATCCTTTTCTAGCAGCTTGCACAAGGGGTTCACCACATTTGAGAAATCCTTGATGAACCTTTGGTAGAACCCCGCGTGCCCAAGAAAGCTCCTAACTCCCTTGACGGAAGTAGTAGGAGAGAGTTTTGAAATAACTTCAATCTTCTCTTTGTCTACTTCAATATCGTTCTTTGAGTTCTTATGGTCGAGGACAATGCCCTCCGACCATAAAGTGGCATTTTTTCCAATTAAGCACTAGGTTGGTCTCTTCACATCAGGAGAACACTTTGTCAAGATTATCCAAGAATTCTTCAAATGAGTCCCCCAAAACACTAAAATCATCCATGGACTCTTCGAGAAAGTCCTCTACCATATCCGTAAATATTGCCATCATACACCGTTGAAAGGTAGCCGGTGCATTACACAAACCAAACGGCATCTGTGAGAATGCAAATGTGCCATACGGACATCTGAAGGTGGTTTTATCTTAGTCTTCCGGTGCAATGAGAATCTAGTTGTACCCTGAGTACCCATCCAAAAAGAAATAGTTGGCACACCTGGCAAGTCTGTCCAACATTTGATCAAGAAAGGGCAATGGAAAGTGGTCTTTGCGAGTCACTTTGTTCAGATTTCTGTAGTCCATAAATACCCTCCATTCGGTGACAGTATGAGTGGGGATCAAATCATTTTTATCATTTGTGACCATAGTCATACCCCCTTCTTCGGCACACATTGTACCGGTGAAGTCTATGAACTATCCGAAATAGGGTACACAACCCCTACATCAAGCCACTTGATAATTTCCTTTTTGACGACCTCTTGCATAGCCTCGTTCAAACTCCTTTGATGTTCCACGGAGGGCTTAGCATCATCCTCTAGTATAATTATGTGTATGCAAAAGGCGAGGCTTATACCCCGAATGTCAGACAAAGTCCATCCAATTTCCTTTTCCCTTATTTGAAGCATAGCAAGGGTGGAGTCTACCTGCACGTTAGTTAGGCAAGCAGAAAGAATAACAGGTAATCTGGAATAAGGGCCTAAAAATTCATACCTGAGGTGTGAAGGCAAAGGATTCAACTCCAATGTTGGTGGCTCCTCGATTGAGGGCTTTGTTGGTGGAGTCTTCCGGTTTTCCAAGTCCAAGGAAAGTTTACGGGGCTCATATGAGTAGGATCCCATTCCTTGCAACGCATTTGCACATTCAACCAAGCCTTCCTTTTCATCATCCTCATGGTTTAACAACACAGCTTCCAAAGGGTCTTCCACATTGATCATGGCGCTCGTGTCATCAACTATTACCTCCGTCACAAGATCCACAAAAGAGCAAACTTCATTGCTATTTGGTTGCCTCATTGATTTGCACATGTGCAATATAAAACTTTTTTATTGCCCACTCGGAAGGTGAGCTCCCCTGCTTCCACATCAACCAATGCCTTCCCTGTTGCTAGGAAAGGTGTCCCCAATATTATAGGCACCTCATAGTTGACTTCGCAGTCGAGAATTACAAAATCAGCAGGCAAAATAAACTTGTCGACACGGACTAGAACATCATCAATAATACCAAGCGGCCTTTTCATTGTCTGATCTGCCATTTGTAATCTCATGGAAGTAGCTCTTGGTTGCCCAATACCCAGTGTCTTAAACACGAAATATGACATCAAATTAATACTTGCTCCCAGGTTACACAAGGTTTTTGCAAAATCGGCGCTACCAATGGTGCATGGAATTGTAAAGGCACCGGGATCTTCAAGCTTTGGAGCCATCGAGTGCACAATGGCACTCACTTGATGAGTCATTTTGATGGTCTCACAATTCATAGATCTCTTCTTAGTTACCAAGTCCTTCATGAACTTGGCATATCCCGGCATTTGTTCGAGAGCTTCCACCAAGGGCATATTGATTGACAAACTTTTCATCATCTCAATAAACTTCTTAAATTGGTTTTCATTATTTTTCTTTACAAGCCTTTTTAGGATACGGTGGAGGAGGCCTTGGAAAAAGGGCCTTGGCTTTAAGCACTACCATTTCCGGTATGTCTATCACGTATTCCCTAGACGGGTTCACATCATTTTGAGTCTCCCCCATGTTGTCATCAATATCGATCCTCACTTCATCATTCACATTCTCATCATTGGCTTGAATCTCATCATCTTCTTGAAACATAACATCATCACTAACAATCTTCTTTGGATTAGAGGTACTTGCATCTCCACCTCTACAGCTTCTTGTGGTCACCGCCATAGCATGGCCTGTATTGTCCCCACCCTTCGGGTTTACTACCGTATCACTTGGTAGTTCCCCCTTAGGGCGAGTATTCAATGCTTGAGAAATTTGACCCATTTGTACTTCCAAGTTGCGAATAGAGGTAGTATGGGAGGCTATTTGGGCATCAGAGTCAGCATTCCTTTCCATCATTTGTTTGAACATACTCTCTATCCGCCCCATCTCATTGTTTGAAAAACTTTTCCCTTGAGACGAATATGGAGGAGGATTGTTGGGTTGTTGATACATCTGGGGCCTTTGAAAGCCCGACTCCCAGTTGCCTTGATTATTATTATTCCAACCCCCTTGGTTTCCATTGCCGCCCCAATTGTTATTATTGTTCCCCCAATTTTGATTGGTGTTCCCCCAATTGTTCGAGTTGTTGTTGTTGCCATTGTTCCAATTTCCTTGGCCTTGGTTGCCCCAATTTTGATTGTTCCCTTGCGATCTCGATTGTTAATTTGGAGCATTGCTCTGTTGACCTTGCTAGTTATTGGCATATAACACTTCCTCATTTTGATCATCATAAGAATCGTCTTGATTGTAACCACTACCACTTTGCTCATATTGATCTTGATTGTTTTGCACTTGTTCACCACGATGTCTCCTCTTGTTGATTATGACATTTACCCCTTCCATGGAATTTACTTGCTTTGTCCCTTAAACTTGCTGAAGCTGGGCCTTTGCTAACTGATTCATAGTAGTTGTCAACTCGGCTATGGCTTGTCCGTGATCATGAAGTTCCTTGTGAAGATGGATGACATTAGGGTCACCCTGAGGAACATTTGCCCGACTCTGCCAAGCTGAGGATGTGTCAGCCATATCATCAAGTATGTCACAAGCATCAGCATAAGGCATTTTCATAAAATTTCCCCCAGCTAGCTGATTCACCACACACTGGTTGGTCGTGTTGATGCCCCTATAGAATGTCTATTGAATCATTGCTTCAGTCATATCATTGTTTGGTCATTCCTTGACCATTGTCCGGTATCGATCCTAGATTTCATATAGGGGTTCATTAGGTTCTTGTTTAAAGGCTAATATCTCATCCCTCAATGCTACCATATGATCCGGTGACAAAAACTTGGCTATAAAAGTTTCTGCCAACTCATCCCACGTGTGTATGGAGTGGTTGGGTAGCCTCTCAAGCCAGTCCAAAGCTTTACCTCTAAGTAAAAATGGGAAAAGTCTCAATCTCAGAGCGTCTTCCGACATGTTCGTCTGCTTGCTCCCCCAGTATGTGTCTACAAAACCCTTTAGATGCTTGTATGCATTCTGATGAGGAGCTCCAGTGAAGAAGCCCCGTTTCTCCAATAGGGTCAGCATGACATTTATAATTTGAAAATTGCCCACCCGAATCCGGGGCGGGACAATTGCACTTGTGTAACCTTTATTGGGTAGCACCCGGTGTGCTGCCGGTCGAGGAGGTGGTGGAGGGTTTGGAATGTTGTCATTAGCCTGGCGTACTCTTCTTTGGACTTAAAGTTCTAGATTAACCTCATCCTCACCATTGACATCTACCTCCTCCCCCGGAAGAAGATGTCCGAGAGCATCATTATGAGCCATTTGTTACCTAAAGAGATTGAGACACAAAAGTTAGAAAAATAAAAGGAATGAAAAACAAGACACACAAATAGTTAGATAGATATCTAACACCGTCTAACTCCCCGACAACGGCGCCAAAAAGTGATCGAGGCCAAACCTACACCACTATAGAGTAGCGAGGATGTCGATGCAGTTTTACCCACGAGATCGATTTTCGCAAGGAGTTAATTTGGCTTGGAATTGGGTATCTAACTAATCTAGATGTGTGTGTTGTTCCTACTTGCACTTTCAAACATTGTTGTGATTGATTCTATTCTAATTTTATACTGTTGTATACTATTGTATGCTAAGTACAATATTTTTGGTGAAAGTTTTCAAGTGTTAAAAGTCACTAGGGAAGTGACTTCCGCCTAGGTGAGTATCTAATGGGTATCAAGAATCTAGGACAAGCTTGTTATGATTGGGGTTGTGATATAACCATAACACATAAGTGCTCACTCTCTACATCTCCGTAGTTTGAGTGACTTTGCCCGATTTGGCTTTCTCAAGCCCATATGGGTGTTAATATAATACAAGTGAAATTGGCTCAAGTCAAGTATTATTATCTCTAGGTTTAACCCTTTAATTAGGGCTATCAATCTCTTGAGTTCACCCCAATTCCTTGTTAGCCTAATTTTCCTAGACTTAGTCCCTCTTTCTAAAGAAGAGCCTAAGTCATAAAGGCATGAGTCAGTGTTTGCAACCACTAATTCTATAATTTTAGCATGAATTAGGCTAAATATCACTAACCCATAAACAATTAAGCCCTAAAATTCAAGACCCATTAAATACCCACACTAGGGTTGGGTCACAACCCTAGCTATGGGGTCTAGCTACTCATAATAACAGCAGAAATCAAAGATAATGATGAAATATAAGCCATAATATTAAAGTACAAGATGAAAATCTAAAGTTTGAAGGTAAATCTACTCTAAAATTGCCCAAAAAGGAAAACCATCCGTTCACGTGTTCTGCTAAACAAAACTTAACCTAAAATTGATAAAAGGATCTATTTATACTAGGCTAAAAATTTTGGACAAAAATGTCCCTGCGGAGGTTTCGCGGATGCGTAATTCTGATCGCGTCCGCGCTTAGGCTTTCGCGGCCGTGTAATAGTGAGTGCGGTCCGCGTTTGTTCATATCTGGGCCTGGGTTGATCTTCGTTTCGTGGAACGCGTAATGTTCACTGTGTCCGCTTGAGATTCCTTCGCGACCGCGTAATTTGGACGCGGACCGCCTTCTTCATTTATGCCCATCTTGCAAAGTCTCTGAACCTCGACAAATTTTGTTCGCTAAATTCCAACTGCGGCCGCACCAGTTAGTTCGCGGTCGCATATTTCTGCCGCTCTCAGCGCTCAATTTTAGTGCTCAAAACAGCCACTCTCTACCTCTATTTCGTGGTCCGCGGAATAATGGCCGCCTCAACGATGATAATTCTGTGGCCGCCCTTTTCTATTGCGGTCCGCGTTCAACAGTATTGGTCTAGACTTGGTTTTTGTTCAAGTGTGACTCCTTTATGAGTTGGTTATGGCTTCTTTGGCTCATTTCGAACAAAACCCTGCAAGCAAGCACATTAAGTTAGTTTCCGGGAATACCTTCATGCATTTTTGGCCCAAAACCTAAGTAAAAGAGAACAAATAATAGGCTAAAATCCCTATTTATCAGGTGTGGAGCCGCAGAAGCGATTCTGGCTGGGGTGGGCTGGGACCACAGATGCGGTCGAGTTCTGCAGAAGCGAGACCGCACCTGTGCACATGGAGTTGCAGAAGCAAAGGCGCAGAAGCGTGTAAGGGGCGCAGATGCGGGGGCTGTTGGGCCGATCTTGAATCACATCTACGATGGAATTTCCGCAGGTGCGGAGCCACAGGAGAGGCTGTTGGACCACAGAAGCGAGAAGTCGGGCTGGGCAGTGTCATTTTAAAGACGAGATTTGGCCATTTTCCTCCATTTTGCTTTTGGATGGGCGATTTTTGGAGCTCTTGGAAGGGGGATTTTCATCATCTATGTCAAGGTAAGTGATTCCCACATATTGTGAGTTAAATACATGGTTTATATAAGGATTTAAACATGGAAATTAGTAGAAATTTGGGATTTTTGGTAGAAAACCTAGAAATTATATTTTTGGATTTTGACCACGAAATTGGACATGAAGCTTGGAATAAATTATATATTTGAGATTGTGGTGATATGGGTAAGGTTTATCTTCGCAAATTTTCGGAATCCGAACACATGATTCCGGAGGTAATTTTTATCGACTTTTCAAGCAGAGTTAGGAGTTTTTATAAATTGGATTATAATAAGTATTAGAGTGTATATTTATGGATTTTCACGTTTATTGACTAGTTTTGGAGTGTTGGGCATCGATTTGAGTTATTGGAAGGGCTTGGGAACCAGTGATAGAACTTCTGAGCAAGGTAAGTCTCCTTTCTAACCTTGTAAGGGGGAATTTACCCCATATGTGAATTAATCTAATATATACTTATATTTGTGTGGGCTACGTACACACGAGGTGACGAGAGTTCGTGTATAGCTACTATTATGCTTATGTCCGGGTAGTTTAGGACCCAAATCATGCTATACTTGCAATATTTGCAACCTTATTGTTAATTTAAATTACTTAAATCATATTGAACTTGGTAAATGAATTTTTAAAAGGCTAAACTTTATTTTTCTTGACCGTTAAATGAGAATTGACATTTCCTTGGATAATTGCTCCTTAAAGAATCCTTGATTGACTGTTGAATATGTTTATCTTTTGTGGAGCGGGCTGAACGCTTCGACAGATTAAATAGATACATCTATGGTTCGTGCCGTTCGACCCTCGACAGTGCACAGTTTAAATATTTATGTTGGAGCGGGCCATACGACCTCGGCATGATTTGCGCATGATTGAACTTGATTTCTTTGGAATTTACAATAAATGATATTTCCTCATCGGTCTGAGATAAATTATTAAATAATGAGAAATAAATTTGGAAATTTCTTATGAAAAAAAGAATTGATTACTTATTTCATGACATTGAGCTTACAGCCGTTCAACGTAATCCATGCTTATTTATATCATTGACATTTTATTTATAGCCTACAGTAAGTGTCAGAGCCGACCCCTCGTCACTACTTCTTCGAAGTTAGGCGGGATACTTACTGGGTACGCGTTAATTTACGTACTCATACTACACTTGCTGAACAGTTTTTTGCAGGTGTATATATGCCTAGTGGCCTTGTGGGCGCAGAGGCGCGTTATTGCGGAGATTTAGGTAAGTTGCATTCCACGTTACGAGTCCGCAGCCAGCAGAGTCTCCTTCAGAGTATTTATATTTTCCTGTCCAATTTGTATTTCAGACAGATATTGTATTTTGTTTTACATTCATAATTGAGGCTCATGCACTTGTGACACCGTTTTTTTGGGGCGATTATGGGTTGCACTGTATTGGAATTGTTAAAAATATTATTATTTATTTTGTAAATTTTATCTTTTACCATTTAATTGAAGGAAATATGATTTCAAAAATATTAAAATGAGAACCAAATTATGTATTTATTTTTGGCTTGCCTGACAGCGATGTCCGGTGCCATCACGACCTTTAATGGATTTTGGGTCGTGACAGTTATAAGCCAACAAATAATTAAACTCAAAATCCTAATTCCAAACCTATTATGCTACTCTTACTGAAACTAGAATATTTCCAACATATTCACTAGCAACACACAAAGTATTTTAGCGATTATGACTAGCAAACTTATATGTATTGAATATATATGTTTTCTTTTGTATGATTTTGTAACAACCCGACCGGTCGTTTTGAGCTCTAGCGCGTCATACAATGGTTTGAGACCCTGAGCAGCTTCACTTCAGGTATTATGACTTGTACGCATGGTCGAAATTTAATTTCGGGAAGTTCAGAGTTGATTTGGAAGAAAATTCTAATTTAGGAAGCTTTAAGTTGGAAGAATTGACTAAGGTTTGAGTTTTGAGTAAACGACCTCGGAATCAGGATTAGAAGGTTCCAACAAGTTCGTATGATGATTTTGGACTTAGGTGTATGTCCGGATCGAGTTTTGGATGACCCGGGAGCGTTTCAACGCCTATTGTGGAAGGTTGGCGTTTTGGAAGCATTTCATAAATTTGAGTTGAAGTGCATTTCAATGATATCGATGTCCGTTTTGGATTCCGAGTCTAGGAATAGCTCTGTATGATGATTCCGGTCTTAGGAGCGCGTCCGGATGTGGATTTGGAGGTCCGAAGGCCATTTTGGGGTCATTTGGGCAAAAGTTAGAAATTTGGATAATTTTGAGAAGTTTGACCGGGAATGGACTTTTTATATCGGGGTCAGATTCCAATTTACGGAAGTTGGAGTAGGTCTGTAATGGCAATTATGACTTGTGTGCAAAATTTGAGGTTAATCAGACGTGATTTGATAGGTTTCGGCATCGATTGTAGAAGTTTGAAGTTTCAAAGTTCATTTAGTTTGAATTGGAGGGTGATTCATGTTATTAACGTTGTTTGATGTGAATTGGAGGCTCGACTAAGTTTGTAATGTGATTTGGGACATGTGGGTATATTTGGTTAAGGTTCTGTGGGCCTCGGGTGGATCCCGGATGGTTAACGGAGCAAGTTTTGGACTTAGGGAATGGCTGAAGTGCACCAATTCTGGTGTAACTGCACCTGCGAGGTTAGGGCCGCAGGTGCGGAGCCGCAGAAGCGGCCATGATAGTCACAAAAGCAGCTTAGGCTAGGGAAGGCTGGGACCGCAGATGCGGTTGAGTTTCGCAGAAGCGGGACCGTACCTGCGCAAGTGGAGCCGCATGAGCGAAGGTGTAGAAGCGGATGTGGGCCACAAATGCGGAGTTGAGGAGTATGAAGGAGGACCGCAGAAGCGGTCAAGGGACCGCAAGTGCGAGAGGTCGCTGGGTAGATTGTTTTAAAGAGCGAGATTTGGCTCTTCTTCTCTCATTTTCCACTTGGTTGAGGCGATTTTGGAGAGCTTCAAGGAGGGATTTTCATCAAGCAACAGAAGGTAAGTGATTCCCACTTATTGCAAGTTAATACTTGAATTATATGGATTTAGACTTGAAAATTTGTAGAAATTTGGGATTTTTGGTAGAAAACCTAGAAATTGATATTTTTGGGTTTTGACCACGAAATTGGACATGAAATTTGGAATAAATTACATATTTGAGTTCGTTGTGTCATAGGTAAGGTTTATCTTCGAAAATTTTCAGAATTCGGGCACGTGGGGCCGAGAGTGATTTTTATCGACTTTTCAAGCGGAGTTAGAAATTGTTGTAAACTGGATTATAATGAGTATTTGAGTATATATTTATGAGTTTACACATTTATTGACTAGTTTTGGAGCGTTGTAAATCAGTTTGAATTGTTGGAAGGGCTTGGGAGCCGGTTATAGAATTTCGGAGCGAGGTAAGTCTCTTTTCTAACCTTATAGGATGAAACTTACCCCATAGGTGAACTTAATTAATATGTGTTGTTATTTGTGGGGGATACGTACGCACGAAGTGATGAGAGTCCGTACGTAGCAACTATTCATGTTTATATCCGGGTAGTTTTAGGGTTATACCATGATTGTGGACACGTTATTTGATTATATTTGTTAACTGTATCAAATGGAACTGAGATGAGGATTTTTAAGAATATAAAAGCTTCGAGTCAAATTTTCTTTATTTTGAAAAGAATCAAGAAAGGGTTATGATTTATTGATAAATTTATATTTGACCGCGTCACATGTATGATTTGTGAGCGGAGTAATACATGCATCTATGGTTCGTGCCGTTCGACCCTCGGTAGTGCACAATTTACATTTATGTTGGATCTAGCCGAACGTCCTCGGTGGTATTCGTGTGTGATAATAGAACTGGAAGTTCCTTTTATAAGTGGTATAAATTCATTATTTGAAAGATTATTTGTCTTAAATGAAGGAAGTGATTTGGGTCCTTAAATAGGGTGATGAATTGTTCAGTTATTTCTTGATATGAGTTTTATTGATATATATATCATGCTTAATTAGAATTTTATATTACCATATTGTTGGCCCTTAGTAAGTGTCGAAGTTGACCCCTTGTCACTACTTCTTCGAGGTTAGGCGGGATACTTACTGGGTACGCGTTGATTTACGTACTCATGCTATACTTGCTGCACGTTTTTTATGCGGGTGCATATATGTCTAGTGGCCTTGTGGGCGTAAAGGCGCGGTTATTGCGGGGAGTTAGGTGAGCTGCATTCCACGTTATGAGTCCGCAACCAGCAGAGTCTCCTTCAGAGTATTTATATTTTCCTGTCCAATTTATATTCTAGACAATGGTTGTACATTATTTTATATTCCTAGTTGATACTCATGCACTTGTGACACCAGGTTTTGGGCGATTATGGGTTGCACTGTATTTTAATTTTTTAAGATATTATTATTTATTTTGTAAACTTTATCTTTTACGATTTAATTGAAGGAAATATGATTTGAGAAATATTAAAAATGAGAACCAAATTAAGTATTTATTTTTGGCTTGCCTGACCGCGGTGTCTGGCGCCATCACGACCTTTAATAGATTTTGGGTCGTGAAAACATGGTATCAGAGCACTAGGTTCACTTAGGTCTCACGAGTCATGAGCGAGTCTAGTAGAGTCTTGCGGATCGGTACAGAGACGTCTGTACTTATCTTCGAGAGGCTACATGACTATTAGGAGAACTTCCCTTCTTGATTCCTCATCGTGCGATTCGATTCCTTTGAGACTTATGCCTTCATTCCCTTCCTATTCAGTCTTATGCGACATGAAGGGCTTGTTATAAATTGAGAATCGAGGAATTTTAATGGTACTACAGATGTGGTGTAGGATGTTTCTCCCTGCGTATTTGATTAGGCTATTTTCGTTGCCTCGCGGAAGGTCATTCTGCCTTTGCAACTCAGTGTCAGCATTACCTAAGGTTTCAAGATTTGGTATTAATTGTTATGACGATTCGTGCATTGCTATCGCACCGTGTTGGTGTAATGGTAGGATGCTTGTCTATGCGTCGAAGCAGTGAATGACTTGGAAAGGAGGTTTACTTAGTGCATGATTCAGAGATCCAGTATTTTATTTCTGGTGAAGGAAAGGCAATCGAACTATGAATGTTCAGGTTTGGATTGACGTAGTGACGAGACTTGGTATTTCGAGCATGGTAGAATTTTCATCTGTGATGTGGTATAGTTGCCCTGGATTGAATGTGTTAAGTTCGCTGGTGTTATGGTCTTCATCAATTTGCCTTCGAGCAGGGTGGTGTGAAACAGTATCTGGGGAGCGACTGTCAGAGATCGCAGTGTGCGGTGGTTCAAGACTTAATCGGTGGTCCGGGTGTTGAGAGCTCAAGGAAGATGATCTTCGGAAAGGTTTAAAGTTGGTAGCGATCTGTTGGTTCAGGTGCTACAGAGATAAATTTTGAGTTAAGGAAACAACTGGGCAGCGAAGGATGAGGAAGGACAAGTGGGAAGTGTCTTGCGGGGTGTCTTGCGGTGGTTAAATTTCTAGAAGGCCAAGTGTGAGAAACAGAAGTCGGGTAGTTGCTTAAAGGAGAGGGTTTGACCAAAGTGGGAGAGTGACAGAGTAGCATATGGGTTCTGTGGTAGGATGACTATACGCCTTGGGAAAAGTTTAGAGTGATTTGGAACTCATGGTGGACAGTGACTAAGTCTACAAACTTAATTTGGAATATTGGCTGCCATATGGAGAAGGGCTGGATACGACGGAAAATAGTTGCATGATATGAAGAAGGATACAACATGACTTTGGATTGGAATGTATCGTCGCACGTTTAGTTGATGTCAATGGGGAGTGAACGGGCTTGTACGGCTGGTGAATGAGCACGGGCTCAGGATAGTTTAAGGATTTCATAGTAATTGTACTCGGTGCAGCGTTGTTGGAAGATGTCGGCATGGAATTTCCACAAGTGGGTTATTTCTGGTGAGCAGGTTAACTATTGCGTGGTGTTGATGAAACTTCTACGAAGAATTTTATTGGCTATCAGATAAGAGGTCGAATATATAAATGTGGCTAGTGATTCAAGGCATTCATGAAATGGTTAACAGGAAGATTTCGAGGAATTTGGCGGGTCAATTGCGCAAGGTCATGTCAGTAAGGAAGAACGAATCTTGGTAGGTTCTAGAGTTATGCAATGGTAGCTTCAAGCTAAGTGGGAGAGCCCCATCGTCTTAGATTGCATGGTTATCTAATTGTGAGGTTTCTGGTTATCGGCATGTTGGTGGGTTATTACGACTAAAGAAAGAGGATATCAGTGGTGATTTGAGCCAAGGATTTAAGGAATGTGTGCTATAATTGGTCTTATCGATTCATGTTCAGGCTTTGGGAAAACTCGGAGTTTATGCTTTGCGTAGATGTGATTTACAAGGAAAGTGATTCAGCAGGTGCTTCTTTGAGAGGGTGTTCATGTGCTAGCAGAGCCTTGGGGTTTGATTATATTCGGGACCAAGTCAGAGTGGGTGACTCTCAACAACGGTCCTAGTGGATTCAAAAGTTAAAGTGTGGTGCCTAAGGATTTCGAGTCCATAGTATGGTTAAGTATTGAGCTATTGCAGCGGATTATAAAAGGGGCTTGGAGTGTTCTATGTTATCTTCGGTATGCGATGTAGCAGTGGAAGAATGGGAGAAAATAACTTCAGAATCATAGGGAAATTATCAGAATGAGTGTACCCGTTGAAGATGCGAATATACGCACAAGGAAAGTATGAAATGGTTCGTGGGTTTTGGAGACAACGTGGTTTCGTGAAATAAGGTCACTCAGGATGAGTGCGGATTTGGGTTCATGATGTTTTGAATGGAGCTATCATTATTTCTAGGGCAAGCCCCGAGTAGATTAGAAGAAGTGGTTCGGTTGGTAATGGTTGAATCAACACGGTTATGGCAGTGGCCAGTTTCTCCAGCGTGAAGTTATACATGTAGTTTATGGCTGTGCACTTGGGCTTGAGCGCCACCACAGCTTGATTGATTTGGGAGGTATTCGATTCGTATGGCTTTGTTATGTAAAGGGATTTTCGGAAGAGTTATGGCAACTTAGATTACGACATGAGGTTGTGTTTTTTGCGGTTTGGGAATTCAGTCACATGTGGCGATGGTCCTCCTGAAATGAGTTGAGTAAAAGGTTTCTATATGATGAAGTGTTTATCCTCTTAGTGGATCAGGGGTTATTATGGAATTATGGTACTCTCACGTATTGGCATGTTAGGTGCAGCGAGCGGCATGGGAAATTGGAAGCTGAGGATCAAGGTTGTGGTTTGGTGTTGACAAGAATGTCACGAGCTCGTATGATCAGGGAAGAATTTGGATGTTTCGAGTAAGCTGGTATTGTCTTTAGCATCAGCTGAGATCGGTGTCCAGT
This sequence comes from Nicotiana tabacum, assembly GCF_000715075.1. Lineage (NCBI taxonomy): Eukaryota > Viridiplantae > Streptophyta > Magnoliopsida > Solanales > Solanaceae > Nicotiana > Nicotiana tabacum. The sequence continues at coordinate 14,347,624 of NC_134102.1, read as the reverse complement.
GTAAGAGGCTTTGTTTACTGATTTTGGCTTCTTGATTTGCTTTACAGCATTAGTGTGACCGGTGGTACGGATGTGCAGACTTGTTACCTGGTGCGGAGGGATGTGGGAGTGTATCCCACGGAAGATTGTATAAGTATGACATGTAGTCACTTGATTGATTAAAGATTTAAAACCAAGTATGGAGATTGTAGTACTATCGCTAATGTGAGAATTTATGCCTAAAGGGCGCTCGGTTCATTTGGTTGTGGAATGTGGAAGTTTGTTCCGGATTTGACGGTTGTTCTTATGTGTCATGAATAGGTCATTGTGGATCCTTGAAAGGCTATTTAGCCAAGCATGGTATGATCAGAATCGATTGAGGTCCGTGGATGGATCTATATGTGAATGTGGGCTATATATCATGCCGGATGTGCTCATCTCAGCATAGCGTTGTCTTCGGAAGGGTTTTCGGGCCTTGGATGTTATTCATGTCGTCAGCTATCCCGTGTAATCTATATTATACCAAGTGGGTTGGGAGGTGGTTTGATTATTCGCACTCGTATTGAGATCCAGTATGATTTGTGGTATTATGTGAGCAGGATGGCTCTCGAGATGCAGATCATATACCGCACCTTAGTCGTGCTTGAGTTTTATAGCGTATGATGCTACCCGTCTCCCCAGGATTTGTATTATACACTTGGCGCGCTTATGGTTGATATTCGGACATTTTGTGAGTATAAGCGTTACGGCTCGATGTGTGTGTTCCTTAGATTATTATGGGTGGATCGGGTGGCACGCCGCTACGGATATGTCAATTGGATCGAGTGGCACGCCGCCACAGGATTTTTTTGTTTCTGAGTAATATAATATCGCTAATTTATGTTATGATTTCCTAACCAAAAGCGTCAAGCCGTCAACCAGTACTGTGAGAATATGTTCAATTCCAATAATGGAAGATTGCATAATAATGTTCTAAACATGCAACAGAAACAGAAATAAAAACCAATATCTTTTAACAAAGATCTATTTAAGTGTACAATTTATTTAGGCTAATGTAAAAGTGGGAATAAATACCTGTTGGAAGCTTTCTTGTGTTTATATGTGAAATGAGTACGAAATCTTGCTTCTGAAGAATTATGGACAAAAGGGTTTACTATAAGGGTATTTATAATACCACTTCTTTTCCCTTTCCAAGTAGGTAATCGCATAAATTTTCTATAACAAATTAGGAATTAACTTTTCCGTTTCCAAATAGAATTGGTTTTCCTCTCGTATACGGTCGAAATAGGTTTCGATCTTCGTACGATTTATCAGAATTTAATATGATGGATCGAAGAATGACTTCGTAATATCGAGATGGTCCCGAAGATGATACAAACAAGTTTCGGATACCACGTTTAGGTCAAACACCGAGCTCGAAGTCATCACCGAGTTCGGATCTGGATTGAACTACGATGAGACGACTTCGAGCTCAAAGGACGGCGGACAACCGGGGCTGAGTCCGAATCATCACCTAATCCTGAATCCGTATCGAGCTCTAGAAGCGCTATCGACCAGCGCCGAGGTCGATAGAGCTCGAGCCCACAGACAAGAGCCGTTGCAAGCACACTAAGGGAGAAAATCTCGGCGGGAATACGGGAAAAATTGATTTATCATGGAGTCTCCACTATGAATTTTTAATTATATTTAAAGTAGGATCCTCCACTATAAGGAGGATGGCTATATTTTTGAACAGATTCATTCAAGCACCATATTCTTCTATATTCAAGAACTATTCTTGGAGGCTTTGTTAACTGATTCATTTTGCTTAGTTTAAACCATCACCTTCTTTCCAATCTTGTTTATTTTGTATTCTCTGTAATCCATATTTGATATTTCTCTTCGTCCTTACGATTTGTATCAAGCTATATCACGTATCCTTAAAACTACGTACAAATTTAACTATATCCGTTTTTCAGGTAAACAGTTTAGCGCCCACCGTGGGGCTAATGATAACAGTGACTATTTGATACGAATCTGCAAAAATACACCGCTGTATTTTTTTCCTGATTTTGGATTAGCAATGACTAACCACCAATCAAATGGCCTCACCTATCGACAACAAAGCTGGTCTTCAAGATGAGAACAACAACTTGACACCCAGTACCGAAAGACCACTGGTCAATGCTGTTGGAGCTCGAATCGAAGTGTTGATAGATATCAATTTGCATGTGGCCATTGAGGCAAACTTGCATTCTGAACCTGAAAATAACATTCATGGTGGCACTCGGTCTGTAGCTCGAGATACCCATAAAGTCGAGAAAAACAGCATCAGCTTGCGTATGATTTTCGAAATGTTGCAAGCCCAATAGGTAGCAATAGCTCAGTTGCATAGCCAAACCCAACTACCGAGCAGGCCGGAGCCCAGTCCATCTTGAGAAATTGCCCACAGAACAGAAACAGCGCGTAGTAAAGTCAAATGAGCAAGAATCGGGGACTACTTCCGAAATTACTAAAATACTTGAGGAGCTCACAAAGCGAGTCGAAGCCAACGATAGAAAAGTAGAAACATATAACTCTAGGGTCGATCAAATCCCGGGAGCTCCACCAATGATAAAAGGGTTAGATTCCAAAATATTCGTGCAAAATCCATTTCCCTCGAGCGCAGCCCCAAAACCAATCCCCAAAAAATTCTATATGCCCGAAATTTCCAAATATAATGGAACGATCGACCCCAACGAACACATCACCTCTTACACGTGTGCCATCAAGGGCAATGATTTAGAAGACGATGAAATCGAATCTGTGCTGTTAAAAGAATTAGGAGAGACGCTCTCAAAAGAAGCAATGATTTGGTATCACAACCTACCACCAAATTCCATCGACTCATTCGCCATGTTAGCAAATTCTTTTGTGAAAGCGCACGCTGGCGCCATAAAAGTCGCAACAAGGAAATCGGACTTTTTCAAGGTAAGACAAAAGAACAACGAGATGCTGAGGGAGTTCGTATCTCATTTTCAAATAGAACGAATGGAACTGCCACCGGCCACAGATGATTAGGCCGTTCAGGCTTTCACTCAAGGTTTGAACGAACTAAGTTCGATGGCTTCACAGCGGCTGAAACATAACCTGATCGAATATCCAGCTATTACTTAGGCCGATGTGCACAATCGGTCCCAATCTAAAATAAAGGGTTGAAGACGACTAGTTGAGTTTTGGGTCCGGTTTTAAAGGGGATGTTGATCGAGAATCAATGTCAAGCAAGGATCGATACCGTCCATACAACCGAGATCATCGAGGAATGCTTGAAGCCAAGGGTCTCGGGGACTGATGAGCGAAAATGGGTTCGATAGGCATACCGGACCTAAGGAAGCGCCACGGCTATCGGAGTATAACTTCAGCATCGACGCATCCGCCATTGTATCATCTATCAGACGCATCAAGGACACTAAATGGTCTTGACCCATGCAGACCAATCCTGCCCAGAGGAACCCAAATCAAATGTGCGAATATCATGGTACCCATGGGCACAGAACGGAAGATTGCAGGCAACTAAGAGAGGAGGTAGCTCGGTTATTCAATAAAGAGCACCTTTGAGAATTTCTAAGCAACAGAGCCAAAAACCATTTCAAAAATAGGGATTTCGGTAAACAACACAAACAAGAAGAACCACAGTACGTCATCCACATGATCATTGGTGGCATCGATACTCCTCAGGGACCAGTTCGTAAACACACTAAGACATCGATTATGAGAGAAAAACGATCTCGAACTTGGGATTACGCACCCATAGGAACCTTGTCCTTTAATGATGAAGATGCAGAAGGGATCATGCAACCTCACAACGATGCACTGGTAATATTTGTACTCATGAATAAAACTAAAGTTAAGCGTGTGTTAATTGATCCAGGTAGCTCGGCCAACATTATTAGATCGAAGGTGGTAGAACAACTCGGTCTACAGGACCAGATCGTACCTGCAACCCTGGTTCTAAACGGATTCAATATGGCATGTGAAATTACCAAAGGCGAAATAATTATGCCGATAAACGTGGCCGGGATTATCCAGGAAATGAAGTTCCACGTAATAGAAGGTGATATGAGATACAACGCCCTTTCCAGAAAGCCGTGGATCCACAAAATGAAAGTTGTGCCTTCGACCTTCTCGAGTCTTCGAACTTAATTGTTGGGATCGATTTTACCAAGAGCAATGAGTGGAGTGGTGCAAGGTCATTTCAAGGGAAAAGTTTGCATTACATCGGGGATAATCAGCAAAATCCATATGAACAAGCAATATCTATAATTGGAAGAGCACTATCAGAATTTGATGAGGATAACCTGATTCCTTGTTATGGATTTGGTGATGTCTCGACGAGTGACCAACACGTCTTCAGTTTCTATCCTGATGGAAAATTCTGTAATGGGTTCGAGCAAGTACTGAGTCGATATAGACAATTAGTTCCTCAATTACGCCTTTCAGGACCTACATCGTTCGCTCCTATTATTGAAATGGCAATCAGTATTGTGGAGCGAAGTGGTGGCCAGTACCATGTTTTATTGATAATCGTGGATGGACAGGTTGGGAATGGAAACGTTACAAGAGATGCGCGTGACAGATTAAACCCTCAAGAGAAGAGAACAATTGAAGCAATTGTGAAAGCAAGTAAATATGCCTTGTCTATTGTTGTAGTTGGGGTTGGAGATGGGCCGTGGGACATGATGAGGGAATTCGATGACAATATACCTGCTCGAGCCTTTGACAATTTCCAGTTTGTTAATTTTACGGATATCATGTCAAAAAATGCAGACAGGTCCAGGAAAGAAGCAGAGTTTGCCTTGGCAGCATTGATGGAAATACCTTCTCAGTACAAGGCAACTCTCGAGCTGAACATTTTGGGTGCTCGTCGAGGGCTGGAAACTAACACGATTCCTCTTCCCCCTCCTCCCTGTGGTGCAATTTAGTGCCACTTTTCTTTCTGTTGTTAAACGTTGTTTTTTTAACTTTTCTTTCATTGTGGAATAAGTTTCTGGTTTATCTTCTTTCTGTAGTTGAAGTTTTTTTTTAAAACTTGTTTATGGTTTTTTTTGTTTTATGAGCCAATCTGTCTTGTTAATTTGTGAGTATAGAACAGAGAGAATTGTGATTTATGGCTGTCTTGTTATGGATACTACCGTCAAAATCCTTTATAACAGCTTTGTTTGTTCTGCATCTTCTTTAGGTGTTATAGACAAAAATTATCCAAAAATGTCGGATTCTAAAATAACTTGCCTTTTATAGTAAAACTAGTTTCTGGACACGTGCGTTGCACGTGTGTCCCATATCGATTTATACATATATTTTAAAATAGTATAAATAATATTAAAACATATAACTAATGAGTAACAATTCTTCTAATATAACATATATTCAGATTGATTCTAAACCTAGAAAAATGACTTTTCTTCATTACCTCTTTTTTTATTAATCAATTTTTACTACTTAGACTTTTAAAATGTTAATATATGCAATTGATTGCTGAATTTTCTTCTAAAAGAAAATCTTCCACAATATGGCATGTGCAACTTTAAGAGTTCTTCCCTGTTAATCGATAAATATGTATTTGAGCATCATATAATATGATTCAATAATTTTCTCAGTAATACAAACTTGAAAAAATATCAAAACAAAACAAACTTTTGAAATTGAAGAAAAGCACTAACCTGAAATAATTCCTTAATAAATTAAATGAAATTCAACTAAATCGCAGAAACAATCTCTTCTCCAGCTTAGCTTCTTTGTGTAATTTTCTTGTTTTCACATGTGTGCGTAGCAAGGGCAAATTTGAACTCCTTAATTTTTGTACGAATTCTATATTTGTATTAAGAAATTGAGTAAATATATAAAATTATGAGTTAGGAATCTAATAACAAAGCTTGTTGTTGGTACAATGGTAGAAATAGGACCTGTCAGGCTTTGTTGTCCTCTTGGTCGAGGGTTAAGTCCCATCAGCCACCATGAACACCTTTTATTCTTTTCATTTTATTGTTTGAGATGGGTGAGAACCCACGAACTTTAAATTTTGAATACGTCTCTATGCGTAGGAGGAATGATATAATAGGCTTGTGGAAACAAAAATTAATATATCACCTTTAATATAATGATAAAAAATTGCTCTTATTGACTGAAATTAAGTTTATCAGTTCAACTTTTCATAACTATTAGAAGAGAGTTAAAATTACGAATTGTTTAATGTTTAATAAGCATAACGTAAGTGTCATGTCACGTTCCATGCCTGAATGAGCCGGACCGACACCCGGTATTTTAACCTGACTGAGTGAACCAACCATATATATAAACTTATACTAGTATCACATATCTAAGGATTATGTGATAGTCATATAGGATGTTGCATGTTAGTTCACTCAGTCAAGTTAAGGCACTAAGTCCGATCCGCCTAACCAGGTTAGGAGCATGATATGTCAAGATATTATTTTTCAGATTTTCAAATGAGAAGTAGGTATTGAAAATTTTTAATTCCGAGTTGCTTTTCTGGTGAAGCATAATCATGCTTGAACTGTTTTTTTTTAAATAGTTCTTAATATATCAACATCAAATCGCAAATGAAAAAATATAATCTGCATAAAAAAATTCAAACAACTCATAATACTATTATTTGTTGTACACTCTGGATAAGAAATCATTTAACAATTTAAATAAAAAATTATAAATTATATCACCAATAGTTTAACAGAAATTGATATCATAGTACATGTTACTCTATAAATATAAGCTCTTAGACAGGAAAAAAAATTACCTGTCCAGGTAGTATTGAGCAAAATCTATAGCTGTAAACCTTTACCAGAAGAAGAGAATTAGTAATTTACCACTTTTGTTGTGCACCTTTATGTATATAGTACAAGAAAGATATGAAAGATTATTGTAATTATTAGTCCGTACTATTAATACAGATAGATATGAAAGATAATAGGTAATTATTACTCTGTACTACTAATTACGGATGGAAGCTCAAAGGATAAAACAAATGAGGTTGAAATGTGAAAAGGCTATGGTGTAAATAATGTAATTAAGAAATTTTTTACAATTGCTGCATCTTTTAATAATCTCTGCCAGTTGAAACATCCTCTTAATTAATCAATTCAATGCACCTGAAATTAATATTTAATAAAATGTTTTTGTGAAGGGCAAAATGCGCCTGAAATTAATATTTAATAAAAGGTTTTTATGAAGGTTTTTGTTAAATGTTTTACTATTTAATATTTATTATATTAGATGTTTTATGTTTTAATACATTTTAATTTATAATAGGGGCAAAACTGTAATCTAACTTTGAAGATAGCAACTTCCCACTTTTAATATAATATGATGATGATGTTATATCGGGTGACGTTATAGAGAGTTCGAGCTGTACTAAGTTACTATGAAGCATGTTATAGTAAGAAAGCTAGGTATCCATATAGCTGCAGAATACCTTCTGTTTGAAGGATATTATGCAGGACATGTTTTTTGAGTTGGCTGCTATTTTTGGAGACTGGTATATTAACGTTGGTTTAAAGAGTAGAGTTGTTACTTCAATAAATTTTTCTAGTACAAATAGAGAAAGTTGCTCTTATAAATTTATGTTTTCTTTATTGCTTTTCTTGTTCCTATGTGAAATATATTCGGTCATTTCCGTTGTGTAGCTTTATAGTTGGTTGTGTCCTACAACAAAGTGAAATGTTCATAGCTTTCATTACAACAACAACATATACAGTGTGATCCCACAAGTGTAGCTAAAAGGGTTTCCTTTCTTACTTGATTGAGACCGAGAATCAGGGCATCAGAGGGAGGGACTTAGAGCGGAGAACTGTTGTTCAGTGGAGCGTGCGGCCGTTATGCTCATTTCTAAATTTGTTGAAGGTTACAAGTGAAGCTGACTTCCTGCGGTAGTTCCTTGGACCTTAGCCTCTTAAGAGTTGGGTTCAAGTCAGTGGCGAAGCCACATGGTCATAAGGGTAGTCAGTTGACCACCTTTCGTCGAAAAATTGTACTGTGTATATAGGTAAAATATTACGTTTTAGAGGTATATAACATATATTGAATACTCTTTGTCAGGATTTTTTTTTTCACTTCTTTCAAATTTGAATACCCTTGAAAAAATTACTAGTTTCACCATTGGTTCTTGTGGCGGGCTCTTGGGTCGCCTGGACCCATATCTGGTAAAAGTGGTGGCCTGGTTGTCGAAAAAAATAAATCTTTTTTATATATATTCGAACCACTGTTAGTCATATTGTTCTTTATCGAGAAATCGAAGAACCTATACAGGGGTTTTCTCGGGCGAGCTGGTGCTAGATGGTGAACGAGAGATAGAGGAGCGCACTCTTCTAGGCCAATGAGTAGAGTAGTGGTTGTGATGGCTCTCTTGGTATCACACTTCCGACCTTCCACCACCGGGCAGGTGTCAGATTCTTTTGGCGGCGGATAAGGCAACGGATGATACGTACTTGGAAATAAGCAGATCTTAGATAAGTTTTTTCATGCCTCGACTCTCCCTCGAAGCAACATGTAGTTGATCGGGCGGGGGCGATTTGGTTTCAAGGCCCTCGCAGCAGGAAGAAACAGTTGTCATTTGAAAGTAAAGGCTCTTGTTTTATGAATCCTACAACTCTCTTTACGACTTGGGAGGGTGGAGTGTACGCAGACCTTACCCCTACGTCGTGTGAGGCAAAGAGAGTCACTACTAGAAATCCGCTAAACACCGACCAAGAAAACCGATCAAAGTTGGTCGGTTATGGCCAATTACCGACCAAAATATGACTATTTATGTGTGGACGGTATTTTGACGGTCAGAAAGGCATACCGACCAAAGTTAGTCGGAAATTACCGACCAACGTTGGTCGGTCAATTAAATTAAAAAATAATATTGCAAAAAATACCGACCAAAGTTGGTCGGTTTTTTAATTATGTAATCAAAAGATTCACCATCTGAGAATCGAACTGAGGTCTGTACTGTGGCAGGATACTATTCTACTACTAGACCATTAGTGCATTTTGTTTTAAGACTATCTTTTATTTGATTTATGCTCTTTAATTGTATTTTCGTACGAAAATAACCGACCAAAGTTGGTTGATTTTTTAAAATGACTGGCCGAATTAACCGATCAATTTTGGTCGGTTTTTTTAATATTAATTTTTATTTATTTTAATTGAAAACCGATCAAAGTTGGTCGGTATCTTGAAAAATAAATTTTGCGGGACTCAAAAATAGTTTCCTGCATTTTTGCGCCAAAGAAAACTGGCCAAAGTTAGTCAGTTTCGTAAAAAAAATTAAAAAATAAAATATTTTGAAAAACCGACCAACTTTGGTCGGTTTTTTGACCGATCAAAGTTGATCGGTCGACCTTGGTCGGTTTTTGCCGAATTTCTAACGGTGAGTATTTTCAATTTACTCATTTAACGCATGTACTAGACGAAACTTTTCTTTTTGGGAATGGAGGCCAGGTGTTGGAGGGAATTGATATCAAAACATCCTTAACTCTTTGTTAAAGCTGCCTGATTTATGGAAGTTCTACTCATATTAAATGTTCACATCAAAACTAATAAATGTATGACATACATTCTTTTGTTAAATTAATATGGTTAATTCTTAGTCTCTAAGAGGTGCTATTTTGTTCTCAGAGGTGGCTAGACTACACCAAGAGGTACCTATCTTACTTAACTTTGCCTACGGTTTTATTTTCGTACTAGAGGAAATGAGTTTCGATTCATGATATAATCTTCTTGTATATCGATTTAGCAAATCGGTATTTTAATCAGTTTAATCATACCTCCAAGTTATTGATTGCAATGAAATTGGATGTGTCAAGTTTGGCTGGTCCCTCGAACGGCTATCTGATTCTATCAATTACATCCTCTTTTCCCTCTTTGGCTGGTCCCAAGTTTTGTGAGGTGGTGTTTCCAATTACACTTTTCTAGAAAAAGGAAGAAAATTAGTAGGCGTTTGGACATAAAAATTATATTTTTTGAAAAAAAAGTAGTATTTGAAGTTAAGTTAAAAAATAGTATTTAGAATTTAAAATTATGTTTGGACATGTATTTCACTTGAACAAATATTGCAGTTTTGTGAGTAGGGAAAAAAAACTATTTTTTTTGAAAAACTCATTTTCGAAAAATTTTCAAAAACTTGCAAAATTTTGTTGCAATTATTAGTGATGTTAATTGTTGTTGTTAGTACTTAGCTGAGAATATTAAAGTTAGTTACACAACTAACAGTTAGTTACATTGTAGAAGCTTCCGGAAGTTAGTTGAGTTAGTTGAAGTCACAAAGTTAGTTAGGAAGTTTGTTACAATTAGTTAGACTATTGAGCTGAGATCTTCAATATATAGAGTGTAATATGTACATTGGATTCATTCATGAAAATATTATTCTACTCTTATTCTTAAACTCTTCTCAAGCTAAATTCTTGGTACTACCCTGACTTCAGTTCATTGTTTTTCGAAATCCTTGCATTTCCTAGATCAAATTTTCTCTTTGATTGCACTGTGTGCATCACTTGGTATCAGAGTAACATGATTCTCGGCTTCACATCATGACTAAAAAAAGTGAAATCATGACTAGAAATAGAAGCGATGAGCAACAATCAGAAGATATGGGAGAAAAACTTGTACAAATCCAGTTGCAGTTACAGAAGCTCATGGAGGGAATGTCGAGCATGAAAGAGCGCAATTTAATGGCGGATAAGGAGATTGGGGAGATGCGATCAACCATTAGTAATCTCAACAGAAAAGGCAATGGAATTGAAGCTCGAAGAACTGAATCTTCATCAGAAGACAGAGATGGTTTTGTGGAGGTTGTACCTGAAAGAAGGACAAGAAAATCATACAGCTGCTGGTAATTTCTTCACTAGATGCTCGAGGTTAGAATTTCCTAAATTCTCTGGCCATGATTTGTAGACTTGGTTGTATAAGGTGGATCAATTTTTTCCTATGGATGAAGTTCCATTTGATCAGAGAGTCAAGGTTACTTCAATCCATTTGGAAGGAGAGGCTATTGCTTGGCATAGGGCATATATATATCAAAGCTAGAAACTCAGTGATCGATCCTACTTGGACTGAGTATGTAATAGCTTTGAATGAGATGTTTGGAGAAGAATTTGAAGATCGCATGGAATCTTTTAAGAATTTGTGCAAACTGGCAGTGTGAGAGAATATCAAGCGAAGTTTGATAGGTTATTGACTAGGGTGAATCTTTCCAATGAGAATACTATTAGTTGTTTCTTAGGAGGTTTGAAACCTGAGCTTAACAAAGCAGTAAAGGTCCAAGCCCCAAGAACACTAATGCAGGCCTACAAGATTGCAAGACTGCAAGAGGAAGTATTTGACGCTCAAGCAAAGACTTGGGGTCTGAAACTTGTGAGCAAGTCAGCTTAGGGTGGTTTTCTACCTACTCCAAATCACTATAAGACACATAATTTCCACAAACCCACTACTCTTCATCCTGCATTCAAGAAGCCAATTGAATCACAATAGAGTAGACCTAATAGAATTCCAGGGAGAAAGTTAACTGCAGCAGAAATGGATGATAAAAGGGCTAAGGGTCTTTGTTTTTCTGTGATCAGAAGTATGTCCAAGGACATCAATGTAACTCAAATAGGCAGATCTATATGGTGGAAGTTGTTGATGAAGAGATAGTTATGAATGAGGCAGGAGAGGGTTCTCTGGAGGAAATTATGGAGAGGACAGATGAACTAATGACTATATCACTGCAAGCCTTTACTGGTGTAACAAGATATTAGACCATTAGAGTTACTGGATACCCTGAGAATAGACCTCTGCAAGTTCTTATTGACACTGAGAGTACACACAACTTTATTGATCAAGACATAGCCAAAAAGTTGGGGTGTCAAACAAGCAGCATTATGGCACAGTCAGTAAGTGTAGCTGATGGAAGGAAGGTGCAACCAACCTCGGTCTGCAGAAATTTCTGCTGATGGGCCCTTGAATTATAGCAGGAGCAACGTGCAGCTCGATCAGTATAAGAATAAAGCCAGGAGGTTGGCAGGAAAGGTGACTTTCTTTTCCTTTTCGACTTCTTCCTTTAGAACTTCCTGTAAAGTGGAAGGGTAGGCCTTTGGCACCAGAAAGGTGAGGATCGAAATTCGGAGAGTGAAGAGAGGAAGGAACCCTCTTTTTAGCTACAGGTCGGGCCGGGGCTCTGCGCTCTTTCTTTCTGTGTGGGACGATACCGGGGAGAGAAGGGAATGCGTCGAGGCGGCGAACAAGACAACTACATTTTGGCTTTTCCCTCCATGAGATGAGCCCAGTGCATTGGACCGATGGATAAGAGAACTGAGCTGGCCTAAAAAGCGCTTGGGCGCTCTACGTACGATGTAGACTCCATCAGATACATATCGATTTCTTTCTGATGGATCAAGAATAGATAGTTGTCTCATCAATAGATAGAAATAGGAGATTTCCCCTTATTCTTGAGAGATTCCCTCTCTATCTCTTTCGATCTATCAGAACAGATCAGGCTATCTATCAATCGATTTGAAAATAGCACGCTCATCTCGCTTTTCGTTCATTTTCGCCACGAAAACATAGCCGCCATAAGTGCTTCAGCGGGCTTTGGCCTTTTTTTGTTATAGGTATTTAACCGGTTCGGAAGATAAACTATCAGTCAATGACACGGATATAGCTGGTTCTCCCCGAAATGCGTTGAGGCGCAGCAGTTGACTGGACATCTAGGGGTAAAGCACGGTTTCGGTGCGGGCCGCGAGAGCGGTACCAAATCGAGGCAAACTCTGAATACTAGATATGACCTCAAAATAAGAGGGGGGCAAGGTCGGCTAGTGAGACGATGGGGGATAAGCTTCATCGTCGAGAGGGAAAGAGCCCGGATCACCAGCTAAGGCCCCTAAATGCCTCGGTACAGCGAGGGAGGAACCAAGCCTTCGCTCGATCACCGAACCGCCAGTCTCGCATACCTGCTATAAGGGGGGTGCCCCACTGAATCTGTCTCCAACTAATTTCATTTTAGTTTCGTTGCGGGCCAGAGCTCCTTTTGATTCTGTTTTATCTCAGTCAAACTCTATTTGCTAAATAGAAGCACATTTAACGCTTCAGCGGCGAGCTCCGTGCGTGAGCAGCGACCGTAATCCCGTGCTTTACCAACGCATTCAATGGATTCCACCATGAACCGGGAGCGGGCGAAGACATGCAGCTTCCATTTTCCCTTTGCTTATTTATTCTTCCTGGTCTTCGGGTCTCATCTGAACATTGCATGGTGTGGCCATCGACGAGAATAACTCTACCCGCGACCTTAGTGGAAGTCATGACCAATATGAATGAGCATTCATCAGTCGGATGAGAGTGAGAATAGAAAGGAAGCCGGGAGGAAGAATGGAGTATAGCATTACCTCTAGAGTACAACCCGGAGCCTTCTTTTCGTAAACCCTACTCCTGCGCCCCTCAATCCCATATCTACTACTTAGTGAATTCCACGATAACAAGAAATCGAAATTAATCGTTCGATGTCTGCTCGTTCTCCCCTCTTCAATGCAAGGAACTTTCAACAGGCATGGTACGAGAGGAAAGAGACATCAAACCTGTGACATAGATAAGATTTACGTTCATGCAGTTGGAATGCCTGAGACCACTTTTTGCCCCGTCGCATAGCTCTTTAGGAAGGCAGTAAGAACAAGATTCCATAGAGAAGCGCCATCAAAAACAGAAGCCAGCCAGTTCCAGCAGAGTCAAAGTCAAATAAGAAGGGCCTTGAGCCCGGTACTCCTTCTTCAAGCTATCACGCCGGCTTGGGACAGAGAAATCCGGATGAATACCACAAGGGGGGGCGAACACGTCCATCCCTCTTGGGCATGGGGACGATGTTCGAAATCCAATCAGAATAATCTACTGCATCTTCAATGGCTCTTACAAGGTACCACCTTCAGTTATGATTTCTTGCTATTACCATTGGGGAATGTAGATATTATTTTAGGAGTATAATGGCTAAATACCTTGGGTAGAATCCTATTTGACTTCAGAAATAGGACCATTGAGTTCATGTATCAAGGTAAAAAGCATGTTCTAAGAGGGGCAACTAATCAACTGAAGTCAACTAAAGCTAAGACTGTTAATAAAATTGAAGAAAGAAGTATTCAATTCTTTATGCTAACTGTAACAACTGGCGAAGATGAAGGTACTTCTTGCCATAATATTCAGGTTGCACAAGGAGAAGTAATTGCTCCTGAACTATCTGAGTTGATTGAGCAGTATGCCAGCATCTTTGCTGTGCCTAGCACTCTCCCACCTCACAAAGGTGATTTTGATCATAGAATACCCTTAGTTGAAGGAGCCAATCTAGTCAACAAAAGACCCTATAGGTATCCTGGGTCAAGAAGGATATCATAGAGAAGTTAGTACAAGAGATGTTAGATCAAGGAGTCATACATCATAGCACAAGTCCATATGCATCTCCAGTTGTGTTAGTTGGAAAAAAAGATGGGAGCTGGAGGTTATGTATTGATTACAAGGAATTGAATCAACTTACTATTAAAGATAAGTTTCCTATATACATTATAGAAGACTTGTTGGATGAACTAGGAGCGGCTGTGGTATTTTCTAAGATTGATCTTAGAGCAGGATATCATCAGTTAAGAATGGCTGAAGGTGATGCTCATAAAACAGCTTTTAAAACTCATGAGGGTCATTATGAATTCCTGGTTATGCCATTTGGCCTAACTAATTCTCCATCTCATGAATTTAGTTTGAAAACCATTGCCCAGGAAGACAATATTGATTTTCTTTGATGATATTCTAATATATAGCAAGTGTATGTCTGATCATATTGCACATGTGAAAGCTGTCTTTGAACTAATGCGCAAATTCCAATTGTATGCTAAGATGTTTAAGTGTGCATTTGGAGTTTCTAAGGTAGAGTATCTAGGCCATTTTATCAGCCAAGAAGGGGTCTCTATGTCACGACCCAAATTAACCCTGTCGTGATGGCGCCTATCGTGGAACTAGGCAAGCCGACTCATTTCCAAAACAAACCGATATTTTCATTTCAAAGATAATTTTAAAGCTATTTAGCGTAAAAACTTTCGTAAAGGAGTTCAAATCAAAATAAAAGTGCGGAAAAGAAAAGCCCGACATCGGATGTCACTAGTCATGAGCATCTAGATAACCAAACTAATACAACCAGTGCCTAAGTATCAATACAAGACAGAAAGAATATATAGAAGGAGAGACAAGGCCCTGCGGACACTGGCAGCTACCTCGTAGTTTCCGGTACTCGATCCTCTCGGACTCAACGACCTCCGTAATCAAATACACCTGGAACTGCACATAAAGTATAGGGTGTAGCATGAGTACAACCAACTCGACAAGTAACAGAAATAAATAAGGAACTGAGAAGCAGTGACGAGCTATACAATACAGTTCATTTTTTTAAAAGTTTTCAGTAAAGAGTGAACATACTTTCAAATCCTACAGTATAAGTCAAAACAGTTCGCGTTCATGTAAAACAGATATGGATCTTCCAGAAATTTCACAACAACAACAGATAACAACCAAGTGCAACAATAAATAAAGCAGGTACAACCTCTCAAGACAGCAGTCACTCAACCCATCTCAACCTCACACTTTCGACTCTCAGCCCTCAATACACACTCTCAATAGGTACCCACGCTCACTGGGGGTGTTCAAACACATGAGGGGCTCCTACAGCCCAAACACTATAAGCACAGACAACTTACGTGCCGCACGGATAACTCACGTGCTATAATATCATATCTGGATCCGAGCGGATAACTCACGTGTTGCACTGACAACTCACGTGCCATAGTATAAACATAAGGATCCGCACGGACAACTCACGTGCCATAGAACAATACCTCACAACCAGGCCTTTGGCCTTACTCAGTCATGAACCTCTCTAGTCTCATAGCTCTCAATAAAGAAAGGGAAAGCAGCCCAAATCAAAGTGTTACAGTATCTCATTAGGGAAAAACAAATAACAGAGACTGAGGTAAACATGTACAGGAAACACTATGACTGTGTATAACTACCATGAGCAGGAATATAGCCTAAGCATAATTTCTAACATGAAAGGCAGTCAAGTTGTAGTAAAACAGGAGTGCATCCATACGCCTGTCACCTAGCATGGGTACCACCTCCAAACAGTCACATTATACCAAACTCCAGGTTTCATACCCTCAAGACCAGATTTAAAACTGTCACTTATCTCAACAACGTAGAACTCCTACTCCGGAATGCTCTTGCCCCTCGACTCGGCCTCCAAATTCTCTATATCTATTCACAATACCATCAATATATGCTAATGGAATGAATTCCACAAGAAACACTATCAAATTAGCCCAAAATCCAAAATTGGCTCAACCCGGCCCCCGGGCCCACGTCTCGAAATTCGACAAAATTTACAAAACTAGAAAGCTCATCTACTCACGAGTCTAACCGTACCAAATTCATCACAATCCGACATCGTTTGGTCCTTCAAATCCTTAAATTAAACTCTCCAAAATCCAAAGCCCTAACTCCTCATTTTCACTAATTACAATGATTAAACAACGGGAAATCACAATACATACGAGTATTAGGGCTCAAGCAACTTACCTCACTGATAACCCTTGAATCACCCTTCAAATATTACTCCAAAATCTCCAAAACCGACTTGAAAATGGAGGAAATGAACCAAATTCGCGAAGGGTTCTATTTATGATTTCTGCCGAGGTTTTTCGCACATGCGGACAAATTTCACGCTTCTGCGCCACCGCACCTGCGGAAAATCCGTCGTAGGTGCGGAACTCACTCAGGAGCCCAGGTTCCACATCTACGTCCTAAACCCGTGCGCCTGCGAAGGCGCACCTGCGCGTTATTCTTCCGCTTCTGTGAAGCGTGCCCAGCATCCCATTTCCGCATTTGTGTCCAGGTTTGGCACCTGCGGGCTCACAGATGCGACCTCCAACTCGCACCTGCGCATCCTGCCTAGTCTAGCACTGCCTGCTCCGGCAGACTTCCCATGCGCACCAGCGGCCTCGCACCTATGACTCTTCCTCCTGCATGTGTGGAAATAGCAGTAGCAGCAGCTTCAGCTGCATTTTCCAACTTCAACAAATCCGTTAATCACCCGAAATTACCTCGAGACCCTCGGGATCTCAACCAAAAATACTAACAAGTCATATATCAATATACAAACTTAGTCAAACCTTTGAATCACTCAAAATAACATAAAATTACCAAATTACCCTCGGATTCAAGCCTAAGAGCTTCTAAACTTTCAAATTCGACAACTGATGCCAAAACCAAACAAACGACGTCCGAATGACCTCAAATTTTGCACACACGTCACAAATGACACTACGAACCCACTCCAAATTCCGGAATTGCATTCCAACCCCGATATCAAATTTTTCCACTGCCGACCGAAAATCGCCAAATTTCTAATTTCGCCAATTCAAGCCTAATTCTACCACGGACCTCCAAATCACATTCCGTACGCGCTACTAAGTCCAAAATCACCTAACGAAGCTAATGGAACCATCAGAATTCCAATCCGAGGTCAAATGCTAAAAAAAATCAAACTTGGTCAATTCTCCCAATTTAAAGCTTCAATAATGAAATTTTTTCTTCCAATTCGATTCCAAAATACTGGCAAACCAAAAACGACGATTTACACAAGTAAAAGTACATCATATGGAGCTACTCATGCCCTCAAACAACCGAGCGAAGTGCAAATGTTCAAAATGACCGGTCGAGTCATACATCCTCCCCCACTTAAACATATGTTCGTCCTCGAACGTGCCCAGAGTTGTTCCAAAAGCCATCAAATCGTTGTGTAACTTTCCCATGCACATACCCGGGGGTGATCCCACGTCATTCTATCCCATACAGGTCTGTTAGCACAGCATAACTGAAATTTCTCAATTCAACCTAGCCTGCAAGCCTTCGAATCAAATTTCTAACATCCTAAATTTCCTATAAGATCAGAAGTTCGCATCTACATACCGTATAAGTCTGAACAAGCTGTACCAAAAGCCGTAACCATAACTTAAATACTCAAATTCAAATACCGCATAGCTCGGATGCTCGAACCAATGATTTCTAATCACAGTATCAGCTCAAATCAACCTAGTGCGGTAATAAACCTCATATCAGACGAAACCTCATTCTAAAACCTGCGAACACTGCCGATAATGAAAGAACATACCGAATTCCTAACCATTCATTAGACCAACAGGTCATGGAGCTCCCGTTCCTTTTGCAAGAACTATAGCCAATTTCAAAGCCGAATTCCGATATTATCCTCCCAATTATACCACAATCAAATTCGATAGCATCCATTCTAAGCCTAATGACCTCGTCTCATCCAACACGGCTACTCTAGTGACATGACTCATCAATACAATCTAAAGCCACAACCCATGCAATCCGTACACCAGATAGCAACATTCCAAATGTACCCAATCATAACAATGACCCAAACAGGAGAACTGTTCCGCAAGCTCGACGAGTACCACCCCGCCGCAATGCTAAGAACCCATCACACACCGCAGAACTATAACACATGAATCTTACACAAAGGATCATATTTCCACATAACTCTGTTGCAATACGCGACCCTATCCAACTACTGGTCTATATGAAACACCTCAAGCCACCCTGCTAAAATCAATAACCATGCGCAATTCGACATCAAGTACCCAAAGTGCATTACCATAACCACGGAGAAGCAAACGAAACCATGCCACACAAAACCCGAAAGAACATGACCAATACGCCATCAACCAAGCAATTTTCAATACTATTCTCGCTCAAATTCTGCTATAAGGCCACAATAGAACCGCACCATATGTGCATGTAACCAACGAATCACAACTCCTCGTAGCATAGAAGAGTAACTCACAGATCATTTCAGAACAAGAATAAGCCCCACATCAACCGAATGGCACATCCTTCAACAATAGCAGTATGGAGCCAACCAATCCGGCTCGGTGTAGAATACACATCATAATTGGGCCTACCAATGGGCCCCATATCAACTCTGGTCAGCCACCAATAGATAAATAACCTCTGAAAGTCCACAGTGACTGAATCATAACACATTCTATCACCTGGCTAGCTCTGGCCACAACTTCACAGTCCACAACCATGAAACAATCTTTTCCTAAGAACTCCCAATCTCCAATTCCATAGAACACACGAATCACTATATTTGATTCCACCTCCACCGCCCGAATGCCTAACACCTCTCTCATACACAATCATCCCACGAGAAATACTTTAAAAATTCTTTCATGCCACCTAGCAAAAATTTGAATAGCAACAGTCGATCAACCGGGAGAGTGCCGCAATACCAGCAAAGTACCCATAAATTAAAATACACTGCCCCTTCTGAAATGTACACTCTCATCAAGACATACTATATAGTAATATCATTTACCTAGTCATCTGAAACCGTCCATGCTGCCTAAGAATTTATGTCCTTCCCTTCAAAACTGAACTGTGACCTTGTACATGTAAATCCTATTCCCGCACAACACACCACATCTATTAGGCCATCATGTTACAAGCATAAGAATTCTATTATCAACTCTGAGTCACTAGCAAATTACATACCTTATTAGTCAGAAACCTCTTTCTTGCTTCTTTCTAGGAGAAAATCATAACACACAACACGTTCCGTACACCGGTAGACAATATCTAGTTCAAACTATGGTAGAAACCATCATGAACACTTTGAAATCCATTTGCACATAACCAAGGTATCTAAACTGAATTCTTCTAACTCTACCAAGCCACACAGGTTGCCAAATCCGAGAGCATTGCCACAAAACACCTGTAGATACTAGACACGTCATAAGTACCCAAAGAACCGATCATACCCATTATTGTGCTAACCCAACCTACTACCAAGCTGTCCTATTTCTCTAAGTCCTTTCAAAATTTCCTTCAAATTGCTACCTTGTTAGGATACTACTATCCTTAGCTAAAACTTTCCCCACGAACTCTAGCATAGAATCACACTGCCCTAAGGCTTATAAGCCGTTGAATTCCCTTTTTATGTATCCCAAAGATTCCACGACCAAAAATGCTTACTCCGAAGAGACTTTATGTGAACCTGAAATTGTTTCCTTCACCTTCTTGATACTGAAATGCATAATTCACAATGATATAAAATGCCACGAGTCTCGACATTGTTCAAT
This sequence comes from Nicotiana tabacum, assembly GCF_000715075.1. NCBI lineage: Eukaryota > Viridiplantae > Streptophyta > Magnoliopsida > Solanales > Solanaceae > Nicotiana > Nicotiana tabacum. The sequence goes on along the minus strand of NC_134102.1, from coordinate 14,327,465 downwards.
GAAATTCCCAGCTTTCTAGCCATATATATAAATCTTGAATCCCATTGGAACCATTCTTGAGAGTCATCCACTCTACTCAAATCTCGAATTAACCGACCAAACGGACAGAAATGACCTGTGCCCCATTAGCACACTAACACCTAAGGGAAATAAAGAGTAACCCAAACTCCTACGCAATCGAGCAAATTCCCGCTCCATGTACACTACATTCTTCGTGAATAACCACTCAATTATTTTATGGTCCTCCTATAACCATAGAGTGTAATACAACTTGTGTCCATAAATTCCTTTACCCGAGTCGTCCTCGATCTCGACCTCTGCAAGTCATAACTGATTCACCGGTATACTCCGAACCAAAACTAATACGACACATAACCGTGCAATCAACTCGTCGATAGCAGACTCCCCCACTTAGCCTTAAGCTACAATTATATAAAATTAGAACCCGCAGGGATTTCTCCTTCTCAATTACCAAGGTCTCGTACTGTTAACCCGCCAAACTTCTCAAAGTCTTTTATTAAGATTTTTATGAACATTATGAATCTCCAGCCACAATCACACACGTGACCTCCTACCGGGTAGCAAGTAATATTCCTCGCAAAAGTTTCATCAACATCACGCCACCGCTAGCGGCACACAGGAGATAACTCACACGTGGAATTCCTTAGCGACATCTCCCAATTACATTGCACTGAGTGCAACGACCACGAAATCCGTAAATTCTCCTGAGTTCATGCTCACCTACCATTTGTATAAGTCTACACTTTCTCAAGGTGCACGACTACCCTACCAATGAATTCATATGCTAATCTGCCACTCTTACTTAGGTTAAATCATCTCCTTTAAGAAACTTCTCAACCTCTACTTCTCCTACTTGACCTGCTAGTACTTCAATCACCGCGAAACACTTCCCATCAAGTCTTCCCTCATACTTGGCTACCCAACTGCTGCATCAAATCTAAATGCATCTCTGTCGCACCTGAACCAATAAAATGTCACCGACTCTAAGTCTCTTCGAAGGTCATCTTTCTCGAGCCATCAACATCAGAAATATCCATTTGCAACCACAATTACTACACAATCACTTACTCTTCTTGAGTCCAAACTCATTGACAAGACATGAGAATTTAATTTGTCCCAAAATTCAACAACATGAAATATCCTTCAAAACATTCACACTCGAGACCGTACGTCACATCAAAATGAAAATCAAGCGCCTAATGGCCTTCCTTAAAATTTCAAGGAAACACTTCTCATCACATTCAAATCGTCTTAACACATTCCGCAGTTACATCATACTTATCACAAAGCCATTCCACCGCTCATCGAGCCACAAATTCCACTCGTAGGGGCATTACCGGACATATGAGTCCAAATGTACAGGTTACAACTGAAGCTACCGATCCAAAGTTGCGGTCTAAACCTCGCCTCAAGTCCTCCAGAATGGCCCATCACCAAAATACATAATACACATCTCGAACCTCGTTCATAGAATCACAAGCCGACGATGCACAACTGATACCGAGCGCTCATATGCGCATATGAATGCGTGGAAGGAATTCAAAGAGATATGTTTCAAGCTAAATCAATTTCGCACGATACAATACAAGAAAGTGAAATTTTCCTAAGGGTTCGGCAGCCTCTCGTAGATAAGTACAGACGTCTCCGTACCGATCCGCAAGACTCTACTAAACACGCTCATGACTCGTGAGACCTATGTAACCTAGGCTCTGATACCAATCTATCACGACCCAAACTAACCCTGTCATGATGGCGCCTATCGTGGAACTAGGCAAGCCGACTCATTTCCAAAACAAATCTATATTTTCATTTTAAAGATAATTTCAAGGCTATTTAGCGTAAAAACCTTCATAAAGGAGTTCAAATCAAAACAAAAGTGCGAAAACGAAAAGCCTGACATCGGGTGTCACTAGTCATGGGCATCTAGATAACCAAACTAATACAACCAGTGTCTAAATATCAATACAAGACAGAAAGAATATATAGAAGGATAGACAAGGCCATGCGGATGCTGGCAGCTACCTCGTAGTCTCCGGTACTCGATCCTTCCAGAATCAACGACCTCCGTAATCAAACACACCTGGATCTGTACATGAAGTGCAGGGTGTAGCATGAGTAAAACCAACTCAGCAAGTAATAGAAATTAATAAGGAACTGAGAAGCAGTGATGAGATATACAATACAGTTCATTTTTTAAAAAGTTTTCAGTAAAGAGTCAACATGCTTTCAAATCCTACGGTATAAGTCAAAACAGTTCGCGTTCATGTAAAACATATATTGATCTAACAGAAATTTCAAAACAACAACAGATAACAACCAAGTGCAATAATAAATAAAGCAGGTACAGCCTCTTAAGGCAGCAGTCACTCAACCCATCTCAACCTCACACTTTCGACTCTCAGCCCTCAATACACACTTTCAATAGGTACCCGCGCTCACTGGGGGTGTTCAGACACATGAGGGGCTCCTACAGCCCAAGCGCTATAAGCACGGACAACTTACGTGCTGCACGGACCACTCACGTGCTATAATATCATATTTGATCCGCCCGGACAACTCACGTACTGCACGGACAACTCACGTGCCATAGTATAAATATAAGGATCCGCACGGACAACTCACATGCCATAGAACAATACCTTACAACCAGGCCTTTGGCCTTACTTAGTCACGAACCTCTCTAGTCTCATAGCTCTCAATAAAGAAAGGGAAAGCAGTCCAAATCAAAGTGTTACAGTATCTCATCAGGGAAAAACAAATAACAGTGACTGACGTAAACATGTACAGGAAACACTATGACTGAGTATAACTACCATGAACAGGAATATAGCCTAAGCATGATTTCTAACATGAAAGGCAGTCAAGTTCAAGTAAAACAGGAATGCATATAAACACAAATAAAGGCTATTAGACTTCACAGTCTCCCGGGACAGATCAAGTCTCAATCCCTCACGGCCTACATCCACACGCCCGTCACCTAGCATGGGTGCCACCTCCAAACAGTCACATTATACCAAACTCCGGGTTCCATACCCTCAAGACCAGATTTAATACTGTTACTTATCTCAACATCGTAGAACTCCTACTCCAGAATGCTCTTGCCCCTCGACTCGGCCTCCAAATGCTCCGAATCTATTCACAATCAGTACAATACCATCAATATACGTTAATGGAATGAATTTCACAAGAAAAACTATCATATTAGCCCAAAGCCCGAAATTGGCTCAACCCGCCCCCGGGCCCACGTCTCAAAATACGATAAAATTTTCAAAACTAGAAAGCTCATCCATTCACGAGTCTAACTGTACCAAATTCATCAAAATTCAACATCGTTTGGTCCTTCAAATCCTTAAATTAAACTCTCCAAAATCCAAAGCCCTAACCCCTCATTTTCACTAATTACAATGATTAAACAATGGAAAATCACCATACATACGAGTATTAGGGCTCAAGAAACTTACCTCACTGATAGCCCTTGAATCACCCTTCAAAAATTACTCCAAAAGCTCCAAAACCTACTTGAAAATGGTGGAAATGAACCAAATTCGCGAAGGGTTCTATTTATGGTTTCTGCCCAGGTTTTTCGCATATGCGGACAAATTTCATGCTTCTGTGCCACCGCACTTGCGGAAAATCCATTGCAGGTGCTGAACTCACTCAGGAGCCCAGGTTCCGCATCTGCGGCCCAAACCCCCGCACCTGCGAAGGTGCACCTGCGCGTTTTCCTTCCGCTTCTGCGAAGCCTTCCCAGCATCCCCTTTCCGTATCTGCGCCCCAGGTTTCGCACCTGCGAGCTCGCAGATGCGACCTCCAACTCGCACATGCGCATCCTGCCTAGCTAAGCATTGCCCGCTCCTGCGGACTTCCCATGCGCACAAGCGGCCTCGCACCTGTGACTCTTCCTCCCGCATGTGTGGAAATAGCAGTAGCAGCTGCTTCAGCTGCATTTTCCAACTTCGACAAATCCGTTAACCACCCGGAATCACCTCGAGGCCCTCGGGACCTCAATCAAAAATACCAACAAGTCATATATCAACATACAAACTTATTCGAGCTTTCGAATCACTCAAAACAATATCAAATCACTAAATTACCCTCGGATTCAAGCCTAAGAACTTCTAAACTTTCAAATTCAATAACCGATGCCGAAACCAACCAAACCACGTCTGAATGACCTCAAATTTTGCACACACGTCACAAATTACACTACGAACCCACTTCCACTTCCATAATTCCATTCCGACCCCGATATCAAAATTTTCCACTGCCGACCGAAAATCGCCAAATTTCTAATTTCGCCAATTCAAGCCTAATTCTACCACGGACCTCCAAATCACATTCCGGACATGCTCCTAAGTCCAAAATCACCTAACGAAGCTAATGGAACCATCAGAATTCCAATCCGAGGTCAAATGCTAAAAATTAAAACTTGGTCAACTCTCCCAATTTAAAGCTTCAATAATGAAATTCTTTCTTCCACTTCGATTCCGAAATACCTGCAAACCAAAAACGACGATTTACACAAGTCAAAGTATATCATACGGAGCTACTCATACCCTCAAATAACTGAGCGAAGTATAAATATTCAAAATGACCGGTCAGATCGTTACACTCCACAAATCCTAAGAAAATTACAACAGTAGAACAGTGGCCTATTCCTACTAATGTCAAACAGTTGATAGGCTTACTAGGTCTTGTTAGGTATTATAGGAGGTTTATATAGGGCTATGGATCCATTTCCAGGCCATTGCATGACTTACTCAAGAAGGATGGTTACACATGGAATTCTGAAGCCACTGCAGCTTTTGGTAAGCTAAAACAAGCATTGATCTCTGCCCCTGTGTTGGCAATGCCTGACTTCTCAAAGCCCTTCTTGGTACAGCCACTCCCTATTCCTGATGGAGTATGGACTCACATCTACTTGATTTTATTGAAGGCTTGCCTAAATCTCATGGCAATGATGTTATTCTAGTTGTTGTGGATTGACTCAGTAAGTATAGGCATTTTACGAGCCTCCAACATCCATACACTGCTCATACAATGGCCCAATCCTTCGTAGATAATGTTTACAAACTACATGGATGGCCTGTTACAATCACAAGTGATAGGGATCTAGTGTTTCTCAGCAATTTTTGGCAGGAATTGTTTGCTTTTCAAGGGGTTCAGCTACATAGATCTACCTCATATCACCCTCAGACTGATGGGCAAATTGAAGTTTTAAATAGAACATTAGAGATCTATCTCAAGTGCTTTTGTTCTGATAGTCCTCATGATTGGCCTAAGTACTTACCATTAGCCGAATGGTGGTATAACACCACATATCACACTGCTATTAAGTGTAGTCCTTATGAGATATTATATGGTCAAAAACCACTACTCCATCTTCCTTATCTAGCTGGAGAAGCTGTATCAGAGATGGTTGATAGATCATTAGCTGCTAGAGAAGCTATGGTTCAGCTACTGAAGTTCCACATTTTGAGAGCACAACAAAGAATGAAGGACTTAGCTGACAAGCATAGGTCTGATAGAAGCTTTGAAGTAGGGGATTGGGTGTATCTCAAATTACAGCCATACAGACAGGTTTCAGTAGCCACTAGGCCATTCAACAAGTTAGCTGCCAAGTACTATGGCCCCTATCCTATTGATGCTAAGGTTGGAGTTGTTGCTTACAAGCTCCTGCTACCTCCTGATGTCTTGACCCATCACACTTTCCATGTATCTCAACTAAAAATGTGCCATGAAGTTCCAGTTGTCATCAATCATCCTCCTGTATTTCACTTCACTAGTCCCTACTGTCCATTGCCTGAAGAAGTCCTAGCAAAAAGAATGGTGAAGAAGGGTAACAAAGTTGTCATGCAAGTGTTGGTGAAATGGACAGATATTGATCCTGCTCAAGCTACTTGGGAATATCTTTTAGAACTTCAACATAGATTTCCTACATTTTAGTCTTGAGGACAAGATAGTTCTTCTGTAGGGGGTATTGTTACAATTATTAGTGATGTTAGCTGATGTTGTTAGTACTTAGCTGAGAATATTAGAGTTAGTTACACAGCTAACAGTTAGTTACACTATAGAAGCTATCGGAAATTAGTTGAGTTAGTTGAAGTCACAAAGTTAGTTAGGAAGTTTGTTGCAGTTAGTTAGACTATTGAGCTGAGATCTTCAATATATAGAGTGTAATATGTACATTGGATTCATTCATGAAAATATCATTCTACTCTTACTCTTAAACTCTTCTCAAGCTAAATTCTCGGTACTACCCCTACTTTAGTTCATTGTTCTTCGAAATCCTTACATTTCCTAGATCAAATTTTCTTTTTGATTGCGTTGTGTGCATCAGATTTCATGGACAAACATATTTCTGAAAAAAAGTTGAAATTAAGGGAAAAAATTTTATGAACAAATGGGGCCTAATAGTTTACAGGTGTTAAACCAAATAAGGAGTTCAAAACGACAAAGCCACGTCTAACACGAGTTCATGGCACTAGTCAGTAACATCGCTCAAAGTATTTTGTTTAATTATTTGATATTTAGAACTACTAATTCAATCAAATTCGAGTCAGGTAAGCTCAATAAACAGGCACTGCGAAGAAATTTCTCTTTTCAAAAGCTCTAATTCAAATTTTTTATTAAGAGTGAAACGATCTCAATCATTCCAATCCAGTTAATTTATGTATTATTTTGTATGGGTTAGAAGGTAAAATACGTTATATATAGGAGTGTCAATGGTTCCGTTTGGTCGGTTATTTTATAATATTTATATTATACTAATTTTTAGGTTAGTTTATTTTATATAAGCAAAATTAGACTTTTCGAAACCATCCCAACATCTCGGTTTCTCTTCGGTATCGGTAAAGTTCGATTAATTTTTAATTTTTTTAAAAGAAACTTAATAATTGATTTAGTGGTACAGTTACTTAGTCAATTTTTAAAGATCCATGCACACCCCTAGTAATATGTACTAAGTAACAGTACAGTCAAACCTCTCTGTAATAGCCTCATTTATTTCGATATTTTTTGGTTGTTATGGTGAAGTGATGTTATAGAGAACATATATTATAACATAATATTAAAATCGGTTCCGAGAAAAACTTGACTTTTATAGTGAATGGTTGTTATATAAGGATGTTGTTATAGAGAAGTTTGACTGTATATGAATAAGAGCAAAAATACTTTACAATAAATAACCTTAAGTAACAATTCCTTATTGTTTAATTTATTCCATGTATTACAATTTATGTGTTATTTATGCTCCATATTACAATTCGTATTATTTATTCTTTATATAACAATCCTCGTATTATTATGATAACAATCCTTAGTATTACAATCCCGGTTTAACTAAATCATAACCCAAACAACCCTAGTTTTGATAAAATAAAGGAATAGGAGATTTTCACCGACCAATCCAAAAGATGCCAGATGTGACTAGAACTTTACGGTTAATAAACTCCACACACCAGATAACTAAGTGAAAATAGCATGGGCTAGCCAGTTATCGAAAAATAGTCAGTGTTTGTAAAATTATTGAAAAATAGCCATTATTGTATGCAAAGATAAAATCTAGTCGAAAATACCTCAGCTAAAATACTAAAAGGTCCAGCATAATATGCCGGATTATGGAGCTCTTGCGTATAAACTTGCAACATATTATGTTGGAACTCCAACACATTAGTAAAGCATTCGAACTCCGGCCTATTATGCTGGAATTATTCCGGATTTTCAAGAATATTTTTGTTCAGATTTTATCTTTACACGAAAATGCACTAAATTTCAATTATTTTTGAAAGAATGACTATTTTTTAATTACTAATTGTAAATCAGCCTATTTTTGATTTTTTTCCCCAAAAAACCCTAATATATACACAACTATCTCTTCCTACTATGCACTATCCACTTGGTCTTTTCACCAAAATCCTTCTGACGCAAACAACAAAACAAACAGGAAACAAGTAGTAGATTCAGAAAACTACATATATAATTGCTAAAACCATGTACATGATTCATTCAACGTCGACATGGACAAGGTACGAGGACAAGTTATTCGAGGAGGCTTTAGTTATGTACCCTGAAGGTGTTGTTAACAGATGGCAGAAAATTGCAATTCATGTTCCTGGTAAGAGTCCTGAGGATGTTATGGCTCACTATGATGCACTTGTCCATGATGTGTTCGTGATTGACTCGGGACGAGTCGACATCCCGAGTTACAATCATCGTTCTTCCGAGTGGGAGCCTGAATCTGGAACCAGAACCAGAACCAGTCATAATATCTCTTTTGAATCAAATTACAAGAACCATGCTGAACAGATCAGGAAAAAGGGCACCCCTTGGACCCCAGAAGAACACAGGTTTTCCCCACTCGTGTCTTAATTATTTGTGCAACACTATTTCATTGTGTGGTCTACATATATTCCATCAATACATATCATATTGCTTGAGGTGAATTTAGAATTTAGAATTTATTTTACTTTTAAAATTGTGGAATCAGATTTTAAATATAAAAAAAAAAGGGCATCCTGGTGCACATCCCGATCCCGCGTTCACGCAGGGTGCGGGGAAGGGATGCACTCTAAGGAGATGTAATGTAGGCAACCTACCTTGATATAAGTATCAGTGGTATTTAGGCTTTTGAGCCGAGAATCTATCGGAAATAGCTTCTCTACCTTCTCAAGATAGGAATAAGGTCTGCGTACACTACCGTCTCCAGACCTCACTCGTGGAATTGCACTGAGTTTGTTGTTGTTGTTGTTGTTGGTACAATTTTCTTACTTTTGGAAAATTATGTGAGTTTACAACCTATAATCCTTGTCGTCCTCAATATTTTCCGCCTTATAAGTCTTCTTAATTACCTATTGGGTACTATTCTGGGTTAATTTATTTATCGCTCTTCTTAGCGTTTCCGATATGAAGAGTTTAAAGATTGCTTTAGAAAAATATGAAGTCAGTAAAGTAACAAGATTTTAGCTGAAAATGAGCCTCTTTAATTTAAACTAGTTACATATCCTTATCTCTATGTTACATTAAAAGATTTTATTATGACAAACCGGGCTAGTTGTCACTATTTAATATTTAGGTCTCTGAATAAAGTCAAAAGGTAGGTTCGATATCTCCGTTGATTGGAAGGCACTTGTCACACTTAAGGGAAGACGAGATTTTCATGAAGGAGATTCAAGAAAATACTAAAGTGTCGCACCTATGAGTTGTACTCACAATTTAATACAACGAACACCTTTGAAAGCTTCTCTTGTGTCAAGGGGATTCGACCGACCATTATGTGCTCCAGTTTGTGTGGCAACATTTCCTTTTTAGTTCGTTCGTAAAAGACTACCAACCTTTTATTTTAAAAACAGTTTAACTTAAACTTTTCATTTTAGCTTTATGAGATGCTTTTGACAGTCATACAAATAATATTGTTTGTTTGGGACCACAAGTTTCAAAAGTCTTATAATCACAAAAATGTTATGACATATTTAAAACACGCAATCCACAAGTTTTAAACGTTTTTCGTTTTTTCTTAAACTTGGTGCTTATTCAACCTTTGTCACATAAAATAGGACGGAGGGAATAGGCATATGCATACAAAGATTCGTTTGACCTATATAGGGTAACCCGGTGCACGACGCATCCCGCATTCACACATGGTCCGGGAAAGGGTTGCACCCCAAGGGGTGTAATGTATACAGTTTAATTACCCTAATCCACAAGCATTAGCGACTGCTCCCAGGGCTGGAACCCATGACTTATAGGTCACACAGAGACAATTTTGCCGTTGCTCCAAAGCTCCCTTCTCTTATGAAAGGGATGTTAATGTTATGTTGACTTACAATCCTTGAATTTCTTCTCTCAGATTATTCCTTATTGGGCTGGAGAGATATGGAAAGGGTGACTGGAGAAGCATTTCAAGAAATGTAGTGGTAACAAGAACTCCTATGCAGGTGGCAAGTCATGCTCAAAAATACTTTAAGAGACAAGAGTCAATGAAAAAGAAAGAAAGGAAAAGGTCCAGCATTCATGACATTACAGTGGATACCAATATTCTGCTTCCTCAAAACAATAACCAGAATCAAGGAGTCTATCAGAATTACAACTTCCCTTTGTAAATAATGGTACATGAATGTTACAATGGACTATCCAAACTTGTAAAGTTTTTCTTCATAGCTAGCTGACAGTTGGGTAGCCCGGTGTACGAATCATCCCGCGTTTACGCAGGATTCGGGGAAGAGCCGCACCCAAACGGGGTGTGATGTAGGTAGTCTATTTTGATGCAAGCATCGGCGGCTGATTCCACAGTTCGAACCCGTAACCTATAGGTCACACAGCTACAACTTTACCATTACTTCAAGACTCAGCTAGCTGACAGTTGATTTAGGGAATTATTTAGTGAATTTTGGAGCTTATATATCGATCTTTAACATGTTATTATTATATATAGTTAGTGGAAATTGTTGGATTTTTGTAGTAGGACGAAACGGTATTCAATGTGTTTGCCTTTTCTTTGATGAAGATTATGTTCTATGGTCCTGCATCTTCTACTGTAACTTGATATTAGCAATTTACTATGAAGTCAAGTTAAATTGCAGAAACATCTCTAGCTTTAACTAAACCTAACAACAAATTAACTCTGATTGTCAAGGTTGAGTACACAGAGGGTTGATTTCACAGCTTAGGATGAGAAAGAAAGATTTCATCTCGTCTTTAAAGCAATCGTCTTGTAGACTACTCTTCGTTCCTTCGACCTCATAGTTGTTGGGATTGAAATAATAAGGCGTCACGCGGAAACTAAAATTACAAACTTTGAACGACAATAAATAAGACGACATACATTTCATAGCATTGATATTTTGCAAGCTTACTATAAAGAGTTGGGCATGTCCAACTCTTATTCATATTCTAAGGAGGTTAGGTTTTATTGATGGGGTCCATCTCATTCAAAAGTCAAAGTAATAGGCATGTGCCTAAAGAAAAATTCTTTGGTTTGGTAGCCAACTTTGTTGAATTTCTTTGGTTTGGTAGCCAACTTTGTTGAATTTTTTTGGTTTGATAGCCAATTTTGTTGAATTGTCAATATTGAAGAAAAAGAAGAAAAAGTGTGTGCAAATTGTCAAATATAGTAGGCTTTAGAGAGTGAGGCTTCGGCTATAATAGGAGAGCTTCAGCTCTCATTTCCACACACCAACAAAGAGAGAAAGAAAGAGTGGTTTCACAGACAGGGTATAAGAAAATAGTCTGTGAGAAAAATAGAGAGTGAGTGATATTATAGTGAGGTAAGAATATCAAAAGAGGGTTATTTTTTTTTTGAGTGTTATAGTGGTCTTTGGAGCATTTTACTCAGACCTATAAAGTGTAAAATTCTTTGCTATTGTGATATCAGTTACTCGTCTCGGGGCCGTGGTACCGATCCAAATCAAGAGCTAGAAATTGCTACAATTGTGATCAACCAGGTCACTTTAAAAGAGATTTTCCAAATCCAAGGAAGGGCAAAGGTGAAACTAGTGGCCAGAAGAATGACGACAATACAACTGCCATGGTGCAAACCAATGATAATGCTGTCCTCTTTATAAATGAGGAAGAGGAATGCATGCACTTATCAGGTCCAGAGTCGGAATGGGTAGTTGATACAGCAACATCTTTCCATGCCACACCGGTAGGAGATCTTTTTTGCAAATATGTAGCAGGTGATTTCGGCATTGTGAGAATGGGTAACACAAGTTACTCAAAGATTGCGGGGATTGGTGACATTTGTATCAAGACAAATGTCGGATGCACATTGATTCTGAAGGACGTGCGACATGTACCTGATTTACCAATGAACTTGATCTCAGAAATTTCTTTAGACCGAGATGGATACGATAACTATTTTGCAAATCAAAAGTGGAGACTCACCAAGGGATCATTGGTGATTGCAAAGGGAGTTGCGCATGGCACGTTGTACAGGACAAATATAGAAATATGCCAAGGTGAATTAAACGCGACACAAGATGAGATTTCTGCAGATTTGTGGCACAAAAGAATGGGTCATATAAGCGAGAAGGGATTGCAGATTCTTGCCAAAAAATCACTTATTTCTTATGTCAAAGGTACAATGGTAAAACCTTGTGACTACTGTTTATTTGGTAAGCAACATAGAATCTCATTTTAGAAATCGTCTGAAAGAAAATTAAATGCTTGATTTGGTATATTCTGATATTTGTGGTCCAATAAAAATTGAATCGATGTGCGGAAACAAATATTTTGTTACTTTTATTGATGATGCTTCACAAAAATTATGGGTTTATATTTTGAAAATCAAAGATCAGGTGTTTCAAGTTTTTCAGAAGCTTCATGATATGGTGGAAAGGGAGACAGGCCAAAAGCTAAAGCGTCTCCGAAGTGACAATGGAGGTGAGTACACTTCAAGGAAATTTAAAGAGTATTGTTCGAGCCATAGGATTAGACATGAAAAGGCAATTCCTGGAACCCCACAACACAATGGCGTAGCCGAAAGGATGAACCGCACCATTGTGGAGAAGGTGAGAAGCATGCTCAGAATGGCTAAACTGCCTAAGTCATTATGGGGTGAAGCAGTTCAGATAGCTTGTTACCTGATCAATAGGAGTCCATCAGTTCCATTGGCGTTTGACATCCCAGAGAGAGTTTGGACCAACAAGGAAGTGTCCTACTCGCATCTAAAGGTGTTCGGTTTGCAGAGCTTTTGCACATGCACCAAAGGAGCAAAGAACAAAGCTGGATGATAAATATGTTCCCTGCATATTCATCGGATATGGAGATGAAGAGTTCAGATACAGATTGTGGGATTTTGCAAAGAAGAAGGTCATCAGAAGCAGAGATGTAGTCTTCCGAGAAAGTGAAGTTGGAACTGCTGACGATATGCTAGAGAAGGCCAAGAATGGTATAATTTCCAACCTTATTACTATTTCTTCTACTTCTAACAATCCCACAAGTGCAGAAAGTAGGACCGACGAGGTTGCCGAGTAGGGGGAGAAACATGGTGAGGTTATTGAGCAGGGGGAGAAACTTGATGATGATGTAGAGCAAGTGGAGCACCGCACTCAGGGAGAAGAACAACCTCAACCTCTGAGGAGATCAGAAAGGCCAAAGATAGAGTCATGCAGGTACCTTGCCACAGAGTATGTCCTCATCAGTGATGAGGGGGAGCCAGAAAGTCTTAAGGAGGTGTTGTCCTATCCAGAAAAGAACCAGTAGATGAAAGCCATGCAAGAAGAATGGACTATCTACAGAAAAATGGCACTTACAAGCTGGTTTAACTTCCAAAGGGTAAAAGACTACTCAAATGTATGTGGGTCTTTAAAATCAAGAAAGATGGAAACGAAAAATTGGTCAGATACAAAGCTCGATTGGTGGTTAAAGGCTTCGAACAGAAGAAAGGTATTGATTTTGATGAAATGACTTCTATTCGAACAATCTTGAGCTTAGCAGTTAGCCTAGATCTTGAAGTGGAGCAGTTGGACGTGAAAACTGTATTTCTTCACGGAGATTTGGAAGATGAGATCTATATAGAGCAGCCGGAAGGTTTTGAAGTAGCTGAAAGGAAATACATGGTGTGCAAACTGAATAAGAGTCTTTAAGGGTTGAAGCAGGCACCAAGGCAATGGTACAAGAAGTTTGACTCATTCATGAAAAGTCAAACTTACACAAAGACATATTATAATCCATGTGTATACTTCAAAAGATTTTATGAAAATAACTTTATTATATTGTTGTTGTATATGGATGAAATGTTAATTGTAGGAAAAGACAAGGGGCTGATCGCAAAGTGGAAGGGAGATTTGCCCAAGTCATTTGATATGAAGGGCTTGGGCCCATCACAACAAATTCTGGGTATGAAGATAGTTCGAGAGCGAACAAGCAGAAAGTTGTGGCTGTCTCAAGAAAAGTACATTGAACGCGTGCTGGAACGCTTCAACATGAAGAATGTTAAGCCAGTCAGCACACCTCTTGCTAGTCATCTAAAGTTGAGCAAGAAGATGTGTCCTACAACAGTGGAGGAGAAAGTGAACATGGCTAGAGTTCCTTATTCTTCAGTAGTCGGAAGCTTGATGTATGCAATGGTATGCACCAGACCTGATATTGCTCATGCAGTTGGTGTTGTTAGCAGATTCCTTAAAAATCCTAGAAAGGAACATTGGGAAGCAGTCAAGTGGATAATCAGGTACCTGAGAGGTACCACGGGAGATTGTTTGTGCTTTGGAGGATCTCATCCAATCTTGAAGGGCTATACAGATACTGATATGGCAGGTGACATTGATAACAGAAAATCACTACTGGATATTTAATTATATTTTCAGGGGGAGCTATATCATGGCAGTCTAAATTGTAGAAGTGTGTTGCACTTTCAACACAACTGAAGCAGAGTACATTGCCGCTATAGAAGCTGGCAAGGAAATGGTATGGCTCTAGCGGTTTCTTCAAGAGCTGGAAATGCATCAAAAAGAGTATGTCGTCTATAATGATAGTCAAAGTGCAATAAACTTGAGCAAGAATTCCATGTACCATGCAAGAACAAAGCATATAGATGTGAGATATCATTGGATTCGTGAGCAGGTGGAGAACGAATCTTTATAGGTCAAAAAGATTTACACGAGTGAAAATTCTACTGATATGTTGACCCAGGTGGTACCAAGAGACAAGTTCAACCTATGCAAAGAACTTGTCGGCATACACTCAAACTAGAAGACAATGCTACCTCGTCTAGATGAATGAGACTGGAGGGGGATATTGATGGGGTCCATCTCATTCAAAAGCCAAAGTAATAGGCATGTGCCTAAAGAAATTTGTTTTTGGTTTGGTAGCCAACTTTGTTGAATTTATTTGGTTTGGTAGCTAACTTTGTTGAATTTCTTTGATTTGGTAGCCAACTTTGTTGAATTGTCAACATTGAAGAAAAAGAAGAAAAAATATCTGCAAATTGTCAAATATAGTAGGCTTTAGATAGTGAGGCTTCGTCTATAAAAGGAGAGCTTCAGCTCTTATTTCCGCACACCAACAAAGAGAGAAAGAAAGAGTGAGGTTTTACATACAGGGTATAAGAAAATAGTCTGTGAGAAAAATAGAGAGTGAGCGATATTATAGTGAGGTGGGAATATCAAAAGAGGGTTATTTCTTTTGAGTGTTATAGTGGTCTTTGGAGTATTTTACTCGAACCTACAAAGTGTAAAATTCCATGCTATAGTGATATCAGTTGCTCGTCTTGGGGCCGTGGTTTTTTCCCTTATTCAAAAGGGTTTTCCACATAAAAATTTTGGTGTCGTTGTCACTCTTTTATTCGTGTAAATTACCGTATCTCGGTGCTACATTATTATTCCACTTTTATTACTGTGAATATTATTTCTGTAGGGGGTTTATTCCCAACATTTATGTCTCCCTCCTTCATGTCTTCAGATTTTGGTTATTAATCTATATGGTAGGGGGCGATGCCAAACCCCCCGTCATTACAAAATGACTTTAATAAAAATCAGACGACAAAGAAAAAAATATTAAACTAGGTATAATAATTTATTACGATTTGATCGATCAATCGACCTATATATGATTTGTCATTAATATAAAAACAGAAAATGAATTTTTTGAAAGAATAAGCTCCCCTAAACAACTCTCTAAAAGACTACATTGGGGAGGTTGTTGTGTTCTGTTGTGAGAAGCAAATATCTCAATAAGTGTACACGACTTTTCCTCCAAGAAAAAAATAAGTCAGTTGTCACTTTTATCTCTTCGGACCATTATAAAACAAAGGTTAACAAATGGACTTCACGTTTGTTTTTGCTTTAAAAATTGGTTGTTTTGTCTTTCATAGCATAGTACCCGTCGCCTTCTTAGCTATTAGCTCTCGTTTTCATCAATTAATCCAAGGAAGAACGAACAAATAGCAGCCATAGTGATATCAAACAGCCAGCAAATATGAATTTTGTTTGGCTTCTGCAACAGATGTGTAAATTCAGCAACATTTGTTCATGAAAATATATTCTATTGATTCAACTGCGTCATGGACTTCACTAAGTACTTCTTGTTACTCATTTCACTTTTTGTCGTTGGCATTTCAAGAATTGCAAATGCAAGTGATCCTGACATACTTTCAGACTTCATTCTCCTAGAAAATCAAACATCAGCATGTGGAGACTTCTTCACTTATACTGGCATGCGCGGGATCGTTCACAAAGCCCCAAAAACCTTTACTGTGACAAAAGCTAGTTTAGCAGAATTCCCAGCTCTAAATGGCCAAAGTGTGTCACTTGCCATATTACAATTTCCCCCGGGTGCTGTTAACCCGCCTCACACGCATCCTCGTGCGTCTGAGCTCTTGTTCCTCGTACAAGGCGTTCTAGAAGTTGGATTCATCGACACAAAGAACGTTCTGTATACACAGAAGCTCAGAGCTGGAGACATGTTTATCTTCCCTAAAGGACTAGTTCATTACCAGTATAACCGGAACCATTATAAACAAGCTGTGGCCATCTCTGCATTTGGTAGCGCGACTGCTGGCACTGTTTCATTGCCATTGTCTATTTTTGGCAATGATATTGATGATATTGTACTTTCCAAGTCGTTGAAGACCGATGTTGGCATCATTGAGAAGATTAAAGCAGGATTTCCCAAACCCTGAATTTAGGCCTGGAGTCACTACCTAAAGACATAGTATCAAGTGTTGGATCCATGATCTAGTACTTCTAGTAGTTATGCTATGTATGTACTTGATGAAATCTTGAGGACAATAAACTTGTTTAAAAGACATTGTTATATGGCTTGATCATGTTATTAGGTTTCAATTTCAAAATTTCAGAGTTATCTTCTTCATGCATTAATATGGTATTAACTTTAAATTAACGCGAAGCTGTAACCATATTTTCTGCTCCCTCCTAATCTTGTGGTGAAACCGCCACTAGAAGTATTGTGCGAAATATAAAATCGCATAAAGAGTATTGAATGAAGAGTTATGTCAAATATAAAGTTGCAGACCTGATTTATACACTGACCAAGAGAATAGGAGTCTTTCTGAATAACAGCAAAATATTTTTCTGCCAAGAAAAGTGACTCAGTAAAGTCTTATACTAGTTTGAATGCTGTCCCGACAGATGGGGCACAACAGGAGATCTTGACTACAAATCTATTCCTACGTAATTCTGACTACAAATCCTAGACATTAATTTAAACAAAGTAACAAATCTATTCACAACATGTATGGTGCGCTTGCACTGTAACTACTGCTTTGTAAATATTTTGATGTGCCAAAAGAAGCTGCACCGTAGCAAGGAGGGGGGAGAGGAATTGTGCCAATTTCCATCCCTCGACGAGCACCTAGAATGTTAAGCTCCAGAGTTGCCTTGTACTGAGAAGGTATTTCCATCAATGCTGTCAATGCAAACTCTGCTTCTTTCCTGGACCTGTCCACATTTTTCGACATGATTTCTGTAAAATTAACAAACTGGAAATTGTCAAACGCTCGAGCAGGTATATTGTCATCGAATTCCCTCATCATATGCCACGGCCCATCTCCAACCCCAACTACAACAATAGACAAGGCATATTTACTTGCTTTCACAATTGCTTCAACTGTTCTCTTCTCTTGAGGGCTTAATTGACCAACCTGTCCATCTGCTATTATCAACAAAACATGGTATTGGCCACCACTCTGCTCTACAATACTGATTGCCATTTCAATAATAGGAGCAAACGACGTTGGTCCAGCAAGGCGTAATTGAGGAACTAATTCTTTATATCTACTCAGTACTTGCTCGAATCCATAACATACTTGTTTATCCTGATAGAAACTGAAGACTTGTTTGTCATGTGTTGAGGCATCACCAAATCCAAAACAAGGAATTAAGTTATCCTCATCAAACTTTGATAGTGTTCTTCCAATGATAGATATTGCTTGTTCATATGGATTTTGCTGATTATCCACGATGTGATGCAAACTTTTCCCTTGGAATGACCTTGCACCGGTCCACTCGTTGCTCTTGGTAAAATCGATCCCAACAATTAAGTTCGAAGACTCAAGTCCAGCACGTGCAAGCGCATCAGTAACCTGTTCTAAGCTGTTGTAGTCATCGTCGATCTTTGAATATTTCTTTGTTGTAGGAGGTGGACCATAATATGCCTGATAAGTCGGATAATTGTAGCTTGGTTGAGTATATTGTGACTGCGGATTGCCTGAATATCCACCAGTTTTCGGCCTTTTTGAACACTTGCCACCCATGAAATATGTAGATTGTTATATCTGTAGATTCTAACAAAGATCTATCTTAAGTGTACAATTTGTTTAGGCTAATACGAAAATAGGAATAAATAGAAAGGAGTATGAAATCTTGCTTCTGACGAATTATGAACAAAAGGGTTTACTATATCGGTATTTATAATACCACTTCTTGTCCCTTTCCAAGTAGGTAACAACCACATAACTTTTGTATTACATTAGGAATTAACTTTTTCAATTCCAAATAGAATAGGTTTTCCTATCCCAATAGGAATTGTTTCTTTCCATATTTATAATTTTGTTCTGGAAAAGAATATAATAATATTCCATTGAGATCAAATTATTTTTTTATTTGTAAAATAAAATTCACAATTTAGTTTGTAAATAATAAATTAAATAGTTCTCAAGCAAGAATCAGAACACTCATAAGTGGGTGATATACTATACAAGACTTTAACACTAAGGCATAGAGGTGATATACTATAGAAGACTTGCTCTATTCATACCAATGATGTTCCCAGCAAATCAAACATTAGTTTGTGGAGACTTCTTCACCCATACTGATATGCACGGGATCGTTCACAAAACCCCAAAAACCTTCACCTATTCGTTAAGGACCGTGATTACACTATCGAAGTCAGATTATTTCATCCCGTTATTTTTCTAACAACTAGTTCACTACCTTAAGGACAGTGATTACACTATTAGATTTATATTTGGTACAAGATAACTACTATTTGGAAGTGAACCAGAGTTGGCGAGGGAAAAAATATGCTAGTATTAAACAGTCAACCGATGCATTATTCATTTTTACAGGTTCACTGAAAATCAAAAAGTAACTAATCACATACAAACATTTCTCAACTGAGTTCTTCTTGCTTGTGAGTTGTGTGTATGAATAACACAGTCAGTTCTAGGGTACGAAATACACGTCAATACGTAGCCCTACTCGATTAGATTTTCGTCGAGGAACGAGCCCTCGGATTGGTCTACTGATCCAGAAACCAACTGTCCTGCACATGTTGCACAAGTACCAGCCCTACATGAATAAGGCAATTCCATTCCAGCATTTTCTGCAGTATCAAGTAGTGGCGGAGTCAGAATTTTCACTTTTAAGAACTTCGGCTTCATTTTCATTACCATCAGGCCCGACTAGTTTCACCTTGTACGTTGCCATTGCTGAAACTTTGAAATTGGAGAAAGATTTCAAGCCGAATGCTTTGGAAATACTCTTAACAGAACTTAAAGCACGTCGCGGCCTAGTGAAACCAGAGGATTTTTTTGATGCACCTTTGAGCAAGCTAGACGAAGGAACGCTGACAGTTGACATGTTTGCACCTGCGATACATAGTGTTGGGATCAAAATAACATGGTACATGCGGAAGCTAACAATACAAGCCTGGCGGACGATAAATCAGACGACAAAAGAATTATACTGAAATAGGATACTATAATAGGGTTTGATCGATCGATCCACATATAAAAGGGGACAAATGTAGAACTTTGGCTGACGGTAGATCACGTGTCCCATTCTGTCAAAAAGGGGACAAATGTAGAACTTTGGCTGACGGTAGGGATTTCTATAGCCTGAAAGTATAACGGGGGACTGGCTTATACAATAAAGCGAAGTAGAGAGACATAAATAACCCTTTTCCGAAATAAAAAACTATTGAGGGAAAAACCTCCCCTAAACAATAATCTTTAATGACTACATTATGAATGTTATTGTTGTTGTTGTGAAAAGCAGAGATCCTCAATTTATAGATGTCAAAATAAGACATATGAAGGATCTTTTTAGGAGTCTTTTTCTCGTCCTTTCAAGAAAGAGAATCCTAATAGATTAGAAATACATGCCAAAATCCTAACACATAGAACAACTTAATGAATAAGCTAAATTAATATCTACACATAATTAATCAAGATTTAAGAATGTTTTCACCAAATATAACTGGCATTATATCATGCATCATTTCAATTTCAATGAATTTCAGCTCAGCAGTGAGCCAAATTTGGCACAACTTGTAATCCGGAAAGTGTATCTGTACATACAACACATATTACCCAGCTGACAGCTGTGTCTTCTGATTTCAGGATTCACTTTGAATCAAGACCTTATTTTTAGAACGAGAGATTCGTTCAATCCTAAGAAAACAGAGGATACGACTTCTGTATTAAATAAGCTCACTTCTTTTTTTCATTTTCTTTAAAATAAAAACAAGATCTTTATGCACAAATAAAGTTACCTTACCCCCAAACAACCTAAATGAATAAATTACACGTCTTCATATACATTTCTATCACTAAATCATAGTTAATTAATCCATATTCGTACTTTAATTTGTTTAGTTAACCATGATTGATTAGTATGATCTTGTGTGAACACTAGGTGCGAGTAAGTTTTTACAATAATAAGATATTGCACTTTGTGAAATAGTATAGATTACTCTAAAGGTCAAGTTTAAGTCAGGTTTCATCACAATCACGCCTATTTAATAGGTAAAATTTAGAATTTTTTTAGGGGAAGTTCAAAGGATCAGATAGCTTAATGGACTACCTCTTGGGGAATGTGTCATGAGGTTTCGGGTTTGAGTCCTTAGCATGAAGAAACTTGTATATAATACAAAATTGGTCAGTTGACCGAAAATAATTGCATTTGCTAGTCCAAAAGCGTATAAATATGTATATTATATGTATATAATACACTTATACACAAAATATATATTTTGTTGGCTAATATTTTTTGGAACGGCTAAAAATATACATTTCTCAAGAATCTTCTGGGAGGGAGTGAAAATCAGCCCACCAGGCTAACCGAGGATGAGACTCCTCTCCATTTCCATGTCTCTCCATTTCTCCAAGTTTCTATTTGGATGAGAGCCACATGTCATAGTTAAAAATTGAAGGTTGAGATTTAATTACCAAAGCAAGGTCTTAACTATGATTAGAATTATAAACATTTACTTTATTTGTTCTCCAAATTTTCTGTAATCCCATGATTCTAGCTAAAAACATTACCTAATTCATTTTTTTAAAATCTCTTTTCCTACTTTATTACGAGCTCGTCTTTTTTTTTTTTTGAGCAATTTTTTTTCTTTGTCTCAAATTCATAGTCTTTATATTTTGAGTTAATCTTTTCTTGATTCTTTGTTGTATTCTCTTTTTCTTTAATTTGTTCAGTACTTCTTTTCATTTTTTCTTTTAACAACTGACAAATCAATGAGTGGCTCGCTAGAGTTTTAACATCCTACATATTTTTTAAAATTAAATTATACAAATATCTTTTTATTTTTTTAATTTTAATATTATACGTTAATTCAATTTTGTCTTATTGTTCTCACTAAGCATTAGATGCCTATTTTCCTCATCTTTGATGGGAATGTAAGAAGAACTGGACAAAAATTAAAGAACTCGTACCTATACTAAAAGAAAAAATTGTCAAAACAAACAAACAAACAAAAAGAGAAGAAAATCTCATAATAAAGTAAGAAAAGGAGAGATTTTTATTCAAATACATATGGATTAGATAATATTTTAGCTAGAATCATAGGATTACAGAAAATTTGGAGAACAAATAAAGTAAATATTTAGTATTCTAATCATGGTTAAGACTTTGATTTGGTAATTAAATCTCAACCTTCAATTTCTAACTATGACATGTGGCTCTCATCCAAATAGGAACTTGGAGAAATGAAGAGACATGGAAATGGAGAGGAGTCTCATCATCATCCGCTAACCGAGGACATGATTTAAAGAGTAGTCTCGGAGAAGGCCATATTTGTGCAAATCACCGTTGAAAATAGCCTCTCGTAGAAATACAAGAAAAGACTATATACAATAGTCACAATATAGTCCAATTCTTTCCGAGACCTCACAAATAGCTAGAACTTAGTGTATCGAGCTGCCATGCATCTAGTGCATGCTATTCTTGACATCAGACATTCGAAGAGAGTATCAGGGAAGAAAGTTTCTACTGAATAAAAAGAAAATCATAAAAACTCAAACAGTGAGTCCTATCTGCAAACAAAGGTTGGACACACAATCAATCATCTATTGTTGATACAAAGAAACAGTCAATTGTCCATGTCAACGCAGTCAGTTGATCAAACGGTCATTAGCACTCGACAGAATTACAGAACTGACTCCAACTTCATTTCTCTTAGGAGAAGAAAGTCGATCCTTAGACCATTCCTCTAAAGCTTTACGATGCAGAGCATTCATTCTGATATATGGCCGCTTTTCTTTGATCAACTTCTCAGCATTTTTCCAATCTTCTGCTAGACCCAGAGCTACTAACAGTGCACACATGACGGCGACACTCCTTCCATGACCTAGAGGAAACAGTACAAGAATTTACTATGAAATATCAGTGACAAGTTATCAGTTGACTGCAGTTAAACCAATGAAACAACATAGAGAAAAAACAAAGAAGTTAAGCTAAACAGTCTCCACACAGACATTGCTGTTAATTGGTGCAGTTTAAGTACATAACTTCTCACTACAAGCAAGAGAACACATTTCCTTCTAGAATTCTTGATCCTGAAATGATGACTTTAAAGAAAGATATAAAGATTTCGTAGCTGTAAGTAGGAGCCTGAAACGTTGGATCAGTCACTTATTTCATTTGGCAAATGTCACAATCAAAACGTCAAGACTTCTAAAGCAGTCCAAACCTATTTATTCAAAAATTTATAAAACGATAAGCACATCAGAAGTCTGTGATCTTATTAGGACAATAGTCCCAGGTAATCATCAGGTTCTTTGTCAGTAAAGAGCATTTTAACAACACAAGGCCGAATGGTGATCAGTACCCACAAAATCCTAGATTTGGGAATTGTATTCCATTTCCAAACCCTAGCTATACTAACATAAAGTATCAGTTGCAATTGCTTTCAACTTTTATAACTACAGTCAATGATGATATAGGAATGTTACGTCTCAATATTGGATTGATATTTCTTAAGGAACTGCGAGCTAGAACAATTTGTTTCATCAACCTTTTAACTCTCAACACAGATCACCCATCCACCATGAACATGTCGCAAGCAGTAGTCCTATATTCTATGTTGCTCGGACTCTCCGAAAATGTCGCTAGGTGCATGTCGGATCCTCCAAAAGTAGTGTATTGTTGGAGGATCTGACATGGTTGTGGCAGCATTTTGGGGAGTCCGCGCAACATAGCCTATATTTGCCTGGAAATCTATAATTGAAATAGTACCTTGTCGGCAATCTCAAGGACACCCAATGAACCAGCTCAAGATATCTAGAAGCACCCTTAATGAAATAAATGCAGATATATATGGGACGAAGATGCCCAAGATCCACATGGCCGGCAGATTCAAAGAAGAACCCAAGGGAAGGCTCGAATACATGAATAATCAATGAACAATGATTGATTGTCCAATCACTATGGATAAAATGAGTGGTTGAGGATCCATTACCTCAGAAGAACAATTACAACCACTTGCATAAGGGTAGAGCCCCAGTTAGTACTCTCTCCGTTTCAATTTAGATGATGTAGTTTGACTTGGCACAAAGTTTAAGAAAAAAGAAAGAAGACTTTTAAAACATGTGATTCTAAAAGTTTAAGGGGCAAAAGCTTGGTGGGGCCATAATATTTGTGTGGCCATAATATTTGTGTGGCTATAAAAGCTTCTCATTAAAGGAAAAGTAGGTAAAATAAAAAGTTTAAAGTTAAATTGTTTCTAAATATAGAAATGTGTCATCTTTTTGGAACGGACTAATATGGAAAGTGTGTCATTTAAATTGAAACGGAGGGAGTATTAAGTAGAAAGGCAGGCTATATAAAGAGCCTCATCCTTCTTGTCAAATAACTCAGGAAATGGCATGAGAAACAAGGAGAGAGAGAGAGAGAGAGAGAGAGAGAGAGAGAGAGAAAGCAGAAAAAGCAACAAATATCATGAAGGAAGAAAAAGCAGACAACATGTAGAGTAGGAACACATAAACCTGTACGCTTAAAAGAGCCCTTTGCAGCAAAAAACAAACTAATATAAGAGGGGTGAGAAGGACATCAAGGAGTATTAAGAGTCAGCGTTAGGCAACATAGCAGGAGGAGTTGAGTAATTGGATCTTAGGCCTTCAGCAGATCAGCATATATTGACACCTGCATAAAAAGGAATACCTTTGATTTGAGGAGATATAAATGCTCGGGGTATGTGAGCAGGTGACAACGCTATCTATGAGGAATTTGCAGGGTACACACATCAGGCGGGATGTAAAGGCACGACAAGGGAGAATTGTGAGATCGTTCATTACTATTATTTCATTTCCTCTTCTGTATGTTGCTTCAGCTATTACTCAATGATCATAGTGATTTGTGCATCGGGGTAGACTCCGACTCACTCTACCCCTTCTGGACTAGAAGAGGCATATAGAGGAGCAATGTCCGGATGATTAGGAATGCTCGCTCAGAGAACTCACTCAAAGCCCGAGTGCCCGACTTAGCGTGGGTGCCGCGGATGGCACCTCAGGACCAATCCATGTACCAGCTAAGAAGTTGAGGGGAGTCCATCATGTAGTCCTATATTTTCTTTTTCTGGTTTGATAAGGGGCAGTTCATCATTGTAACGCTGTATTAACAAATGATGCATCTTAAGCGAAGCGCATTAAACTCCAGAGCAATGAGAAAGCAATAAGATAGTTTAACATGAAAATCATGTTTGTGATCTGCAAAACTAACAATCATCAAACAGAACAAATGCACCAATTCCAAGGAACAGGGGGCATATTCCCACAAAAATTGTGGAGCTACACTTGATTTGAGTATCAAATGAGACTTCTTTTTTTTGATAACCCAAACAAGACATCTTTTACCAGTAAAGTGTGTATTAGATGATGTCTTATAGATGCTTAGATGCTATATCTGTAGCTAAGAATGCGTATAGAGAAAACCTCGACGAAAAGCACAGAGAAAAGGTTATATGGTATTTTTTGGAAGGATCTCTGCAACACCAACTGCTGCTAGTAAGAGTCCACATTTTCTTAGTGCGGCCAAAGCAAGTTATACTTTTATGATTACGCTGGTTTCATCTAATTCCAGCAACAGGGGTTGCAACATCTGTGATTTACAAATTCTTTTTGTCCTCTCTTTAAATGCCTGTGACAATTTTCCTTAAAGATATATCTACTACAGCCATTCGGCATTGTCTACCATACCAGAACTATGATAGCTTTCTCCTTATAAATATCACTTTAGAAATCGTGTAGTTTTTCTTCATAATGTGTAGTTTTATAGTAATAAATCCAATAGGGTGCCCAAAAAAGAACAGTATCAGCATTCTACCGAGCCAGCAAAGGTAGGTGCATCTCTCACTAATAGTTTGGTTACCACATGCATTACCATCACTCTTTGTGATGTAGTGTATTATCGACTATAAATGAACTAGTTGCATAGATATAGAGAAAGTCCTTTCTCTTCAGAGGGTGATATTAGGGTTTAGAGATCGGTTCTGGCGTCGAACAAATTTTCGACCCGAAAAGCTCCACAGAGTTGTCGTAGACGAGTACTACGAGGCCCGCGACTTTCTTGATCGCCTCATTCTTCAACCCTTGGTCAAGATGTGGCTAAAGTCTCTCCGATGGTAGAGTATATTATGCTCGAGGTCTCTCGAGCCTCTTGTTGTACCAATGTCTATATTCCGTACTAGGAATAAGGTCAATTTCTTTTCCGGTATATATTGAAAAGACGAACTATTTTATGAATGAGATATTGATAAGATAAACTATAGGTGCTTCCATATGATGTTTCCTCGATTTTCTGATTTTTCCAAAAAGTTGTAGTAAATAACAAAGTATCATATGTTCATACAATATACTACAGCATATCAGTTTGTTTCTCTTCATCCTTTCTTTCATACACCTCCATACATGACACATGTAAGCAACTAATGACATTTGCATACAGCAAGCAAATTACCAATTGTATTGTCTATGAAAAAACAAAAGCGAAGAGGTGCAACTTATCAGTCGACTTCAGTAGCATTTTCTAACTAGGAGCACTCATCTACGGATAAGCCTCCTTAATGTTGAGTTAGGTTAGTCAATCAGGCCCAACAACTCATATTTTTAATACTATTTTCAACAGAAAGATATCAAAGTCAGGATCCATTGCTCAAACAGCACGCCAATGTCATGGAAGTTCCTGGATCGTGTATAATAAGGGTGGTACAAAAGGCGGTATCTTCTATCAAGGATGAAAAATTGGTTCTTAGATTTCCCCCTAATAAATATCAGTTCATAAGTCCTGTAGTTTTCATCGTGATAAATAAAATAGGTGAGCCAAAAACATGAACCCAATAGCAAGCATTCAAGGAGCAAGAATATAAATGAGGGGAGTCAAAATTGTAACACCTAGGATTTGAACTTATGACCTAAAGCAATATTTGAACGCCCTTTGCCACTTTACTAGAACTTTTCCCTATGTCAAGCTGATTCAACATTATATATAACCAAAAACAGTGTTTGCCCTATTTGCAGAGTATGATTTTTCACCAAAGGGGATTCAATTGAACCCCGTTCCTTCAAGCTAGCTCCGCCCTTTACAGTATACCATAACCAGACCAAAGGCAGAATTAGAATTTAATGTTTATGAGTTCCGACTTCTGAGTTTTGCCCTATTTGCACAGTATGATTTTTCAACAAAGGGGATTCAATTAAACCCCCTTACTTCAAGCTAGCTCCGATCTTGACAGTATATCATAACCAGACCAGAGGCGGAGCGAGAATTTAAAGTTTATGAGTTCTGAATTTCCCGCCGATCTCATAGTTACTGGGTTCGTAATTATATATATATATATATATATATATATATATATATATATATATATATATATATATATATAGGGTTTTGCTAACACAAATACAAGATCTAAGCAAAAGCTACTGGGTTCGTCCGAACCCGTAACCAATACTCTCCATCCGCCCCTGAACCAGACACTAATGAAAGTGAAGCAAGTTAGCAACAATTACAATATCTAAAGGAAACAATTATGACTTGATGAATACAAAAAGATTGATCTGAAACAAAGTTCTAAAATTCAAGAATCATACCATATGCACAATGGATGAAAACAGGTATATTCTGAGCTCTTTTTCTACAAGCCCACTTAACAGCAACTTCAATATCACTTGGCTGAGGTGACCTTGTATCCCAAGTTGGAATACACAAAAATGCATGATTCCCTGTAAACTCCAACATCCTAGGCAACTCACAAGTACAATCAATAATAGCAGGATTTCCAGGTGGCAATTTCTTAATTTCAGAAGGCCAACCCCCAACATATAACCCTTCAAAAATCTCACTATATGGAGGTTCACCACTTTTCAACCTTCTTAATGCTGAAAACCCTCTAACAAAATACAAATATGGACTAAACATAATTAATGACCATATTGGAAAAGACCCATCTGAGTTTTTTCCTAATAGAATTGGAAGATTAATTGATGGATTAGCAGCTAATGCTACTAAGAATGATACTAATGATGCATATAAACATGGTATTGACAATAATGTGTAGCCATAATTCTTGAATGTTGCAAATAATAGGAATAAAGTTGCTGCCTTTAGGCCTATTAGCACTGATATTCCAACACCCATTTCTTTTCTTGACCTAAAAGATTTGATTTTTGAGCAAAAACAATCAGATGCAAGATTGAAATTTTTTTATGGGTAATTCACTATTCAAGAAATTGCAGTAGATACTAATGAAAAATCTTAAGGATCTTCAAGATTTACGGACAAATACAAAGAAGGAAGTTAAGGAGCTAAAGGAGATGAAGAGAGAATATGTGAGTACACGAGATGTAAGTCGCTTGATTAGAGGGTAAGGAACTTTACTTTAGGGCGTTGAATTTTTTATTATTATTTTAATTAATAAAATAGAGTGTGATTTGAAAAGCCAAAAACAAACAGAGTTTTAATGGTAGAGCTTTAAAACAGTTCACAGACCATGTCAAATATTGAAACAAGCATACTTTTGGCAATATTTTTTATAAAAAGAAAATCCTCCTCCCTAGACTTAATGGTTTACAGAGAATGGACCCTCTCTTGAAAACGGCTTTTCACTATAGCTTAGAGAATTCTTTACTAAATGATTTTAACACTATCTTAAAAAAAGAATAGGATTTTTGCAAACTTAAATCACGATCCAATGACTAACTGATGGTGATGCAAATACTCAATTTTTTCATTTATCTACAATCCAGCTTCGCCGGCGCAATCGCATATTGGGCCTTAATGACTCGGTGGGTAATTGGACCTTTGATCTTGTTACCATTCACTCTGCTATCTTAACACATTTTCAAACTCTATACATTACCCAACTATCCTACTGTCCTTACACAAACCATACTCCGTCCCTAATTGGACTCTCTATTAATAACCATCCTTCCCTAACTCGCCCACTATCTACTGCTGAAGTTTTTGCAGCCATCAAGTCCTTTAACCCGTTAAAAGCATTTGGCCCGATGGGTTGCACCCTCTATTTTTCCAAAAATATTGGGACACTACGAAAAGTGTAGTCCTTTCTACTTGTATGGAAGCTTTTGCGACATCAACTATTCCCCTGGTATTAATTGGTGGATGACACAGATACCCAAAAAAATAAAATTATTTACCTTTATCTATCCATTTATTTTTTTACCCATCAAACTAATTACATTTCTTATCCATAGTAATTTTTGTGGGTAATTTTCTCTTTTTTCTCCAATTCTTTTTTATTTCTATGCTTCTTTTCTTTTTTCCTTTTTTCCTTTTTTCTTTCTTTTCTCCTTTTCTTTTTTCTCTTTTATTCATTTATTTTTGCCCAAATCATATTATTGTTATTTTTACCATGACTTATTTCACACTCAAATTTGACTCCTTCTTTATTTTTTTATTTTTATTTATTTTTCTTTATTTCGTGTTCCTTTTCTAATTCCACGTAATTGCCATGCAAACCTTGATGTCCTTCCCTATAAAGATCAATACGCACTCTACCATTAGCAGTAACACAACCAATTATAAAGCAAGAAAACATAATCTACGGCCACCAAATCTCCATATATACTAGTTAGAATAGAAATGATAATAAAATATTAGAAAATGCAATAAAAATATAAGTAGCAAAAAAGACTTCTTGTACGATATGATACCAATATGGTATACATATATACCAACAGAGTATATGATTGCTCTAGAATATTGCTACAACTATCTACGACTATACTATTGTACCAAAACATTAAAGGATGCAATAAAAGTATGAGAAAATTACATGCTCACATTGCAAGCTAAATATTTGCAAAGCAACTTGCTCATTCCGTATACTAACACGGTATATAGTAGTATGTGGTCGTTCCAACAATTACCTATAACTATAAATATTATTACATAATACACATAAATCTATGTCCATCGGCACAAAAAAATCCAGCACTGCAAATCATGTTCATATAAATAATTTCAGAATAGAATTCACTTAAAAATGCAGTTAAAACAATCAAAAAATGTTCAAACTACCATATGATATCAATATGGTATATAACTATACCAATATGGTATACAATTTTACTTGTTAATTCTCGGAAACTATATGACTATACTACTATTACATAACACACATATAGAGAAAAATAAAAAATAGTGTACCACATATTAATATAATAAAGTATTTCAAGATAGTATATTATATTATTATTATTAAAAGAAAATCAAATAGTGTACCAATTAAATGCAGCTAATACAACCAAAAAAAGGATTCAACTAGCATATGATACCAATGTAGTATATAGCTATACTAATAGGGTATATAGTTGTAAGTGGTCATTCCAATAACTGCATATAACTATAAAAACTATTACATAATACACAAAATCTATGTCCATAGGTACAAGAAAATCCAACACAAGAAAACATGATCATATAAACCATTTCAGAATAGAATTCACTTAATAATGCAGCCAAAACAATCAAAAAATATTCCAACTACCACATGATACTACTATGACATATAATTATACCAATAGGGTATACAATTCTACCAATTAATTCCATGCAACTATATATGACTATACTACTATTACATAATACACATGCATAAAAGAAAATCAAAAAATAGTGTACCACATATAAATATAATAATATATTTTAAGATATTGTACTATAATACTATTATATAAAACAAACGCATAAAGAAAAAATCAAAATGATTACATAATATATATGAATAAAGGAAAATTAAAAAAAATCAAGATATTGTACTATTTTACTATTACTAAAGAAAAATAAAACAGTGTACCAATTAAATGTAGCTAATACAACTAAAAAAGGTTTCAACTAACATATGACACAAGTATAGTATATAGATATACCAACAGGGTATACAGTTGTACGCAAAGAGTTTAAATTTTTCTTTTTAATCCACTTATTAAACTGAATTAATATCAGTTGTCACATAATCTAATTAACTCAATTTTGTGCGTTATCGATTATACTAAAATTTAGATATGTTATAATAATATACTATATACCATTTTAAAATGGAGAATAAATTAATAAAAAATATGCAATGGACACATAGATCATATTATGAAATGAGAAAGATAGAAGAAAAACGTTTATTTATATTTGAGAAGACAATAAAAGAGAAAATCCTATTTGAGAGATTTGTATGTTAATTGAATATTATTTATTTGCAAGAAAAACTCATCAATGCTAAAATAGAGGTCAATTGTCGTACGACCTATAGGTGGATATAATCTGCCATAAAGAAGAAGAAGTTTGCTAAATTCATATCTCGTGCTTACATGTAATGATTACCAAAACAGAAGAATCTCAACAAATGGATCTCACGGCTTAAGTGGGGTTTGGGTGGGCGGGTAATTTATTTTGGTCGTATAGATATTTTATGTAATTATTTTAAAGATGTGTAGAAACGGGTAATATAATAGGCCCAAGTAGGTATTTTGTGT
Organism: Nicotiana tabacum; assembly: GCF_000715075.1. Taxonomy (NCBI): domain Eukaryota; kingdom Viridiplantae; phylum Streptophyta; class Magnoliopsida; order Solanales; family Solanaceae; genus Nicotiana; species Nicotiana tabacum. Next base: position 14,296,270 of record NC_134102.1, on the reverse strand, counting down.
AGTTCCCTCAAAATAAAACTATATACCCTTCCCTACCAATTTATTTTTTTACCCATCAAACTAATTATATTTCCTATTCATAATAGTTTTTGTGGGCAATTTTCTCTTTTTTCTCCAATTCTTTTTTATTTCTATGCTCCTTTTCTTTTTTCCTTTTTTTCTTTCTTTTCTCCTTTTTTTTCTCGTTTTCTTCTTATTTTTTTCTTTTTTCTCTTTTTCTATTCATTTATTTTTGCCCAAATCGTATTATTTGTTATTTTTACCATAACTTATTTCACACTCAATTTTGACTCCTTCTTTATTTATTTTTTTATTTCTTGTTCCTTTTCTAATTTCATTTAACTCCTTTTTTATTTTATTTTCTTTATTTCTTGTTCCTTTTCTAATTTCATTTAACTTTTTTTTATATTCTTTTTCTCTTCATAATCTAATTTCATTTACTTTTTTTAATTATTTTTTATTATTCTTGTTTCTATACAATAAGAAAAAATAACTGATATATTAAATATTTGCTCACCTTTTTTTTTTTTAATATAACTAGTATAATATACCTTTTGTCATTTTCTCATTTTTTTAATTCAATTATTAAACTGAAATAATATCAGTTGTCACTTGATCTAATTCATTGAATATCACACTGACTGTTGTTGAGCACCATAAATTACATAATCAAATTCTACGAATCAACACGTGATTGCCATGCAAACCTTGATCTCCTTCCCTACAAATATCAGTACACGCTCTACTATTAGCAGTAACACAACCAGTTATGGAGCAAGAAAACATAATCTACGACCACCATATCTCTATATATACTAGTTAGAATAGATATGATAATAAAATATTGGAAAATGCAATAAAAGTACAAGTAGCAAAAAAGACTTGTAGTACCATATGATACCAATATGGTATACATGTATACCAACAGAGTATATGATCCCTCTACAATATTGCTACAACTATCTGCGACTATACTGTTGTACCAAAACATTAAAGGATGCAATAAAAGTATGAGAATGCTCGCATTGCAAGCTAAATATTCGCAAAGCAACTTGCTCATTCCGTATACTAACAGGGTATATAGTTGTATGGGGTCGTTCCAATAATTGCCTATAACTATAAAAAACTATTACATAATACACATAATATATGTCCATCGGCACAAAAACATTCCAGCACTGCAAATCATGTTCATATAAATAATTTTAGAATAGAATTCACTTAAAATGCAGCTAAAACAACCAAAACAGTGTTCAAACTACCATATGATACCAACATGGCATATAACTATACCAACATGGTATACATTTTTACTTGTTAATTTCCGGCAACTATATGACTATACTAAACCAGAAAATCAGAAGATCGATGAAGATGATGATCAAAGGATCCCTCGATCCTTCGTGATTCCTGATGATTCCGACTCTACCCAATCAACGATTGAGGAATTGGAGCAAGTCATACTAGTCGATCGTTGTCCCGAACGAAAGGTATACCTGGGAACAGGGTTAACCCCCGAACTCAGGAAACGACTTATTCAATTTCTTATCGATAACGCAGATTGTTTTGCTTGGTCCCATTTAGATATAACAGGGATCCCACCGGATTTAACAACGCACCGGCTAAGCTTGGATCCTAGGTTCAGACCGGTGAAGCAAAAGAGAAGACCACAGTTCAAGGTAAAACACACATTCATAAAGAACGAGGTAACCAAACTTCTCAAAATAGGATCCATTCGGGAAGTGAAATATCCTAAATGGTTAGACAATGTAGTTGTAGTGCCTAAAAAAGGGAACAAACTTAGAATGTGTGTAGATTATAAGGATTTGAACAAAGCATGTCCCAAATATTCCTTTCCACTACCCAACATCGATCGCATGATCGATGCCACGGTCGGCCACGAGATCCTTACTTTCCTCGATGACTATTTCGGGTATAATCAAATCCAAATGAACCCGGAAGACCTGGAAAAGACTTCATTTGTCACCAAGTATGGAACATATTGTTATAATGTGATGCCCTTCGGGCTAAAAAATGCAGGAGCTACTCACCAACGCCTAGTAATACGTAAATCAATAGAAGTTTATATTGATGACATGCTAGTTAAGTCCCTGCGCGCAGAGGACCATTTGACCCATTTGCAGGAAACATTTGAGATTTTAAAGAAATACAACATGAAGCTCACCCCCGAGAAGTTTGCTTCCGGGGTCGGTTCGGGCAAGTTCCTCGGCTTCATGGTGTCAAATCGGGGGATCGAGATTAATCCCGATAAAATCAAGGCCATTGAAGACATCTCCATCGTGGACAACGTGAAAGACGTACAGAGGCTAACAGGATGGATTGCAGCCTTATGCTGATTCATTTCAAGATCGTCAGATCAGAGTCACAAATTTCTCTCTCTACTCAAGAAGAAGAACGATTTCGCTTGGACCCCGGAATTCCAACAGGTATTAGAGGAATTAAAACGATATCTATCAAGCCCACCACTGCATCATACTCCAAAAAGAGACGAAAAACTTTGCTTGTACTTGGCAGTATCAGAAATTGCGGTAAGCGGTGTCCTAGTTTGAGAAGATCAAGGTACGTAATTTCTCATTTATAATGTAAGTCGAACCTTAGGAGAAGCAGAAACTAGATATCCGCACCTAGAAAAATTGGCACTTGCACTGATAAGCGCCTCCAGAAAGTTAAGACCGTACTTTCAATGTCTTCTTATATGTGTATTAACGTCTTACCCTCTTCGTAATATTTTGCACAAGCTCGAACTATCAGGCTGATTGGCCAAATGGGCCGTCAAACTCAGTGAGTACGATATCGAATATCAACCCAGTACGGCCATCAAGTCTCAAATTTTAGCGGACTTCGTGGCCGATTTCACATCGACCCTTGTACCCGAAGTCAAAAAAGAACTCTTATTGAAATCAGGTACGTCATCGGGGGTATGGACCCTTTTTACGGATGGGGCATCGAACGTGAAGGGGTCCGGGCTAGGCATCATTTTAAAGCCACCCACGGGTAACACTGTTAGGCAATCTATTAAAACTACTAGGTTGACTAACAAGGAGGCCGAGTATGAGGCCATGATTGCAGGTCTCGAGCTAGCTAACAGTATGGGAGCAGAAGTCATTGAAGCCAAGTGTGACTATTTGCTGACTAAGGTACGAAATAAGAAGATCTGGTTCGATGGCAAAACTTTGAATACATATGTCGGGTTTGATGATGTAGACACTGCTCTATACATACAGAAGTTGGCATTAGATGAAGCAGCCCGTCCATGGGTAGCAGAGGTGATAGCCATACCAGGGACATCACTGGCATGGCTTACACCGAGAGTCTCAATTTCCAGAAACATCCTTAGCTTTGAAGACAAAGGGTGGTGCATCTTCGTCTGCAACTGCCTTGATCCGTGCTAGCATGACAGTGACATTCCACTTTCTCGGGCGATCCTCATAGTGTCCATCATGGCGGGGTACCCAATAAATGTGGGGAACCTCATGGCCCAGAACATATCTAAGGCAACCGGGAAGGAAGAAAGGTCCTACCCTAAACCCAATTACATCACTATGTACCTAGAGGACCAGGGTGTTGAGGGGAGACACTTTGACACAAGTCCAAAGGCAAAGCCACTACCTCCACTGGCCAGTCTAAAGAGCCAAGGGTAGTGGCCACTGGTTTCGAGCCTTCCACAACGGAGGGTTCTTCGGCTGCTATGCCACCTCCCTCATCCAGGCCATCTGTCACAGCCCCATTATCTGTGCCCTCATCTTCCGCATATCCTCAAACTTCACTGCGGGTCTCTCAGATGCTATCTAGCATCAACAACTGGTTGCATGCAGCTACATCAAAGTTGTCTGTCTTATCCAGTGCAGTCGTAGCACAGGCAGCCCCAACACAGCTTCAGGTACCTCTATCAGTGGAGGATTCATTGAAGGAGCTTCTGGACAACCAGAAGAAGCTCCTGGACAACCAAAATAAAATCCTGGAGACATTAGATACTCATGGGAAGGTGATCAAGGAGCTGGGCAAGTAGGTTAAAAAGATGAAGAAGACTCAAGCTTCAAAAGAGTCAGTGGAGCTACTGAAGAAGGAGGTAGAGAAGTTCACTTCTACCGGAGATATTCCACTGGACCTGTTTATGGAGGAGACTGCCCCTGTAGCACAGACAGCACATGCATCAGAGCAGGAGGCTGACAGAGAGCCGGTGAGAGGATTTGTGGTGCCCCAGTTAGAGGACCTAGAGATACAGTTGGAGGACCCGGAGGGAGTTGATGATCCTATGCAGTCTGAGGTCCCCACTAGTGAGCCTGACCCCATGCAGACAAAGACCACATAGGGAGTTTTCTTTACTCTCTATCCCTTCCCTAATATTATTTTTGATTTTAGCTTTGAGGACAATGCTATCTTTTATTTGGGGGTGGTCTTATTTTGATTTAATGACTGGCATGTAATAATTATGATACTATTTTCCTTTATTTTTACTTATCGTTATTTTCACTTTTGTTATTTTTCACTTTTGGTATGTATATAACTTTACCATTCCATATATATATTCATCTCCATTTTGTATATATTCGGTTCACTCCATTATTGTACATATTCATTTTACTTTCCGTAGTTTACTTTATAACTTATTTTGTATTTTTTCTTAATAGCTTAGCTTCTTATTTCCTTTAGTAGCCTCTTTTTGAGGTTTTAGCTTCTTTTCACATTTTTGCGTGATCAATAAGCCTTTGGTTTTCTTAATGCCACGGTTCTTTCCAAAGGTGGATATTGTGTGAACCGGGTGGCTCTTCCCAATGATGGATGGCGTGACAACTTTCTTAAGGGATTGAGTCTGTTTTTCTTTTTGCTCTGATATGTAGTAGTAATGAATAAAAGTGTCTCAAGCAAGATTCACTTGGTACTAACACATTTACCTTCGACCTCATGGTTAGAAACAAGTTGATTGACAAAGAATAACTCTAATTGTGACCTTTAGACTCTTGAGTTGACTAAAACTATCATCAAGTGGTTTCTTTGAGCCATCTGTGATCTTCAATCTTAGCTAGGGTTGTTGTGGGCCCTCGACTTTGTTCTCTTTAAAAATCCATTAGCTTGAGAAAGAGGTGAGGTATTGAATTGCAAGTCCAAGTTCCATGCCAATAAGTCTAGAACTTGCCCTGAATGTTTGTCTAGGCGAAATTCTAAGTGTAGCTCGACTTGAGAAGTGATTGTAGGCTCTCCTTGGTACCATTTGAATTGTGAAAGCTTTTGTAGCCTACCAATATGATATCCCTAGTCAACCCCTTTGAGCCTAAGCCTTTTTCATTCAATAGCCACATTACAAGCCTTCATCCGTTTTATAATGACCCTCTCTTGGAACCCAATCTTTCCTTAACATTCATGATGAGCAATTAGCAAAAACATAAGTTTGGGAGAGATAGAGGAATTTCAAATTGATGAAAGGTACAAAGAACAAAAATAATTGATAAAAAGGAAAGGCAAAGAAAAGGATGAAGAGTTAAAAAGAAATATGTCAAAAAGAAAGAAAAGGTTGAAGGGATTCAAAGAAAATAATGTTGAAAGGCATGGAATGATGAGAAAAGGAGAAAAATGATTGTCATAAACATAAAAGAGTGACAATGTGTCTCTCTAGTTCCCCTGAGGATGAAGAAAATGACTCAAAAAGTCAAGAAAGTATGAACCGAAATGAGAAAATGGAGTGCTTAAGGAAAGATGAAACCATCATAGTTCATTATGTCCTACCTTGATCCAAAAAGCCTTCATTACATCCCGCTAAATCCCTATATGATTTCAAGTTGAGTGAGCTTACAATAGTGGTGATTTACATAAGGGGAAAGCTTATAGTACTTAGAGCCGGACTTGTGGCATTCTTTTGAGAGTGATGAGCGCACTTCTTTACAATCCTTGTTTTGAGTGTCACATTCTATAAAGTGAGATTTGCTCATGGAGAGTAGAGAAGGAGGAGTTTGGGATCCACAATGACCTACGTGAGAGAGCGAGCTTCCTTGATGAATTGAGTCAACCCTTGATGCTTTTGTGTCACATTAGAACTACGGAACTCAAAAAGTCATAGCATGATGTTGTTGATAATGCATTTGTGTTGAGGGTAATTGTTAGTCCCAATTGATGCTTGATGAAGTCACCTTAAGACAGCTGAAATTTTCATTTATTTTTCTTGTGGAGGTGGAAATTACCTTGTTTGCTTGAGGACAAGCAAAGCTTAAGTTTGGGGGAGTTGATAAGTAAGGATTTTAGCCTATTATTTGTTCTCTTTTACTTAGGTTTTGGGCTAAAAATGCGTGAAGGTATTCCCAGAAACTAACTTAATGTGCTTGCTTGCAGGGTTTTGTTCGAAATGAGCCAAAGAAGCCATAACCAACTCATAAAGAAGTCACACTTGAGCAAAAACCAAGTATGGACCAATACTGTGGAATGCGGACCGCGATAGAAAAGGGAGGCCGCAAAATTATCATCGTAGAGGCGGCCATTATTCCGCGGACCGCAAAATAGAGATTCAGAGAGGCTATTTTGAGAACTAAAATTGAGTGTTGAGAGCAGCAGAAAGACGCCACCACGAAGTGATTGGCGCGACCGCGGTTGGAATTTAGCGGACAACGTTTGTCGAGGTTCAGAGACTTTGCAAGATGGGCATAAATGAAGAAGGCGGTCCGCGTCCAAATTACGTGGCCTCAAGGGAATCTCACGCGAACGGAATGAACATTACGCGGTCTATGAAACGAAGATCTACCCAGGCCCAGATATGAAGAAACGCGGACCGCGCTCACTATTACGCGGCCGCAAAAGCCTAAGTGCGGACGCGATCAGAATTATGCGTCCGCGAAACCTCTGCAGGGACATTTTTGTCCAGAATTTTCAGCCTAGTATAAATAGATCCTTTTATCAATTTTAGGTTAAGTTTTGTTTAGCATAGCACGAGAACGACTGGTTTTTCCCTTTTTGGGCAATTTTAGAGTAGATTTACCTTCAAACTTTAGATTTACATCTTGTACTTTAATATTATGGCTTATATTTCATCTTTATCTTTGATTTCTGCTGTTATTATGAGTATCTAGACCTCATAACTAGGGATGTAACCCAACCCTAGTGTGGGTATTTAATGGGTCTTGAATTTTAGGGCTTAATTGTTTATGGGTTAGTGATATTTAGCCTAATTCATGCTAAAAATATAGAATTAGTGGTTGCAAACACTGACTCATGCCTTTATGACTTAGGCTCTTCTTTAGAAAGAGGGACTAAGTCTAGGAAAATTAGGCTAACAAGGAATTGGGGTGAACTCAAGAGATTGATAGCCCCAATTAAAGTGTTAAACCTAGAGATAGTAATACTCGACTTGAGCCAATTTCACTTGTATTATATTAACACCCATATGGGCTTGAGAAAGCCAAATCGGGCAAAGTCACTCAAACTACGGAGAGGTATAGAGTGAGCACTTATGTGTGATGGTTATATCATGACCCCAATCATAACAAGCTTGTCCTAGATTCTTGATACCCATTAGATACTCACCTAGGCAGAAGTCACTTCCCTAGTGCCTTTTAACACTTGAAAACTTTCACCAAAAAATATTGTACTTAGCTTACACTTAGCATACAATAGTATAAAATTAGAATAGAATCAATCGCAACAATGTTTGGAAGTGCAATTAGGAACAACACGCACATCTAGATTAGTTAGATACCCAACTCCAAGCCAAATTAACTCCCTGCGGAAATCGATCTCGACCTTGTTGGGTAAAACTGCATCGACCATCCTCGCTACTATATAGTGGTGTAGGTTTGGCCTCGATCAGCACCTGCGGCCAAAACCTCGCAGGTGCGGTTATACCAGAAGACAGATGTTTCAGTTTTTCTTCCAAGTCCAAACTCGATCCGTTAACCATTCGGAATCCACCTGAGGTCCTCGGGACCTTACCTAAATATACCAACACATTACAAACTTAGTCGAGGCCTCAAATCGTGCCAAACAACATCAAAACTACGAATCACCCTCCAATTCAAACTTAATGAACTTTGAAATTCCAAACTTCTCCAATCGATGTCGAAACCTATCAAATCAAGTCCGATTGACCTCAAATTTTGCACACAAGTCATAATTGATATTACGGACCTACTCCAACTTCCGGAATCGGAATCCAACCCCAATAACAAAAAGTCCACTCCCGGTCAAACTTCTCAAAATTAACCAAATTTCCAACTTTCGTCAAATGACCCCGAAATGACCTACGGGCCTCCAAATCCACATCCGGATGCGCTCCCAATACCAGAATCACCATACGGAGCTAGTCCTAGACTCAGAATCCCAAACGGACATCGATAGCATTGAAATGCACTTCAACTCAAATTTATAGAATTCTTCCAAAATGCCAACTTCCATAATAGGCGCTGAAATGTTCCTGGGTCATCCAAAACCCGCTCCGGGCATACGCCCAAGTCTAAAATCATCATACGAACCTGTTGGAACCTTCAAATCCCGATTCCGAGGTTGTTTACTCAAAAATCACACTTTAGTTAATTCCTCAAATTTAAGGCTTTCGAAATTAGAATTTTCTTTCCAAATCAACTCTGAACTTTCCGAAATTAAATTCCGACCATACGTACAAGTCATAATACCCGAAGTGAAACTGCTCAGGGTCCCAAACCGCTAAGTGATGCGCTAGAGCTTAAAACGACTAGTCGGGTCGTTACAATAACTGTTTTCATAATTCCAAGGCCCAAGAAAAAATTTAATACTTTATTATTTTTAAACTTAATATATAAATATATTTTTCATAAGTACAATTATTCTGTATGGTTCAGTATTTCTTTTATTGATTTTCATAAAATAAAAAATCTACCCTAATTATCGTGGTTATAGATTTATATAAGAACCTACGATTTTGTAGCGACTAAATTTCACTCCTAAAAAGTAATACCCGACACAAGAAATATAACGACAAATATTATATTCGATTTCAAGTGATAGGGTTACAATCTCTAAAATATCTCAAATCTAAAGAGATGTAGTCCTCTGATTCTTCTCCTCACGAACGATGGTTCAAGAGCTTAAGAGCTTGATCTTGAACTTGATGGATTTCAGATTTGTAGTACGTCACAAACAATTTGAAGGTCGTCACGAACCAGGATTTAGTGTTAGATTTTCACGAACAGAAGATTTGAAGCCATCCGCCTATGATTTAAGTTCGCCTTTGGAATTTGACTGTAGACGACCATTGCAGATATGGATGGAGACCTTGATGCTATTTTTTAGAGCTTCTTTAGCCTTTCCTTCTGCTTACTTCATATCTTCTAGCCTTTTACTTTGACCCCTTTATATAGGCGTGGGGTGGAGTAGCTTCCAAGAAAATCCTCACGGGCCATTGGGCTTGGGCTTGTGCTTTATATGGGTCGATCCATTTAGTAAAAAATTTATTAAATGGGTTAGCTCAATAATATTGGACTTTTATTTAAATTAATTTACTTATATTTAAATAAATAACCCAATTATACTATCCCAAAATATTTGGTTGGACTAATATATATTTGATTTATGGTAAAATTCAAATTTCTTATGGATTTAAATTTAGTAAAATGTTAATTGTCTACAAATGCCCTAAGGTTTGTGGGGGTAGATTTGCCGGCGAGACTTGAAGTACCAATAAAGACAATATAGTTGTCATGAATCCCTGATAAACTTGAAGTCCTTTGCGCGTGCCTTACAAAATAACTCCATGCACTTGAGATGGTTCAGAGGTCTCAAAGTAATTTCAATTTTAATTGAACCATTTCGTCAAGTAGTTGACATTCCCTCAGAACCATTTCGCACACCTACAAAGCAATATAGATCAGCCAACTTTAATTTGTGCTCATGTAAAAAAAGAACTCATCTTCCTGTAGGAGCACCCAAATCATGAGCGGCTTGATTCTGCAGAAACTAGACTATGAAAGTTGCGACATATTAAAAAAATATGGTCCAAACTCCTTCTGAGCCAGTTGTAATAAATATTTGAAAATTGATTCACGAGTTTGGCATGTCGACTTCATAGCTTTTCACACTCATGCTGAAAAATTCACATCTCAAGACAGGAACGTCGAAATCACAAACTATTTGCGACTTTGAAAACTAGACTCCTAGAGCTACAACATATGTAAAAATTGTTAGCCAATCTGTATTACTTTAATGAATAATGAAACAGTAAACATTCTGAAACAGAAAACAAAAACAGAAAGTTAGCAGCAACAGAATGTCAAAATAATATTTGAAAATAATTTCGGAATAAATCGAGCCCACTGAATGCACAGTGTGTCCTTAATGAAATTATTCCCCTAAAGTTCCCGAGGTGCTGGAATATTATCCTCCCATGATATAATGATTTAACTCACCAGTGTATTGGTACCAAAAACTCTGATGAACTACGAACCACTCAATGGTTGTAAAACACAATGAAAAATTTTGTGCAGAAGAAGAAGAAGAAGAAGAAGAAGATCAGAAATTTTTGTAAGGAAATATTCTGGGATCAAGCCATATTTATAGCCATTTTCTGGCACTGTTTCTGAAAAGGTTTGCAATATTTCAGAAACAGTCATGGCTGTTGGAACAGGTGGGAACATTTCCCGTTTGAAATATTCCGGGAAAAAGGATTTAAAAATAATCCGGGAAAGAAACGAACTGGGTCGTGTCGCGGGCCCTGAATTATTTCGGGTTGAATTTTTGTTAATTAATTAATTAATTGAAAGAAATTTTGTCCAAAAAGATTAATCAATCGATCGATCTTTGACCAAATCCGAAGCCGAGCCGAGTGAGCGACAACGACGACGCGAGGCTTACTTTCTTTCCAACCCATTTAACACCATGAGAAGTGCTTTCTCAATATAAGCACATTCACTTTTCTTTCCACCACCAATGAGAGATACTTGCTCTTTCCAAAGCCAAAGGGAGCTCACTTTCCCTCCATTTCTCATTCACCAATCTTTTAATCCCAATAATCTCCCACATGAATGGAGAATGGCTATAAGACAAAGGAATGCACTGACGAGTGCATGATTTACATACAAGGATTAATTGCATCTGGATAAGTAGGTTTCCCTTTGAACTTTCCGTAGTGAACTTATATCCAATATACTCGGTCAATCGGTAGATTTGATATCTTTGTACCATCGAGCTTTGTTGTATACCTAGACAACATAAGTCACACAATCAACCCTTAACCATCTATGGTTCTCACGGTTGTGTTCGTTTCAGCCATGAACATCACCTGGTTTCATGGGTGCTTAGAGAATGGGCATTTACTTTCATTCCCCTTGAAGCGACTTATATTTCACACTCACATAGGTGATTTCTAATCGTGTAATCCTATAGACACGCTATCTGAACATTTTCTGCCAGACTTAGCAAATCATTAAAAAGCTTTAAGCTTTATTGACTCATCAAAAAGCCTTAATGCTTTACCCTGATTTCTGAACATTATCTTCATCACAAGAATGAGTTGAGCTATTTGACAATGTTGAACCGTCATTCATAACTTTGTTTGATCTCTTTGAACCTAGCTCTTGGGATGTCCAGTCTGCTAGGTAGAGTTATCGCCATGATGACTTGTCCTAGGCCTTAACCTCATTCCCTTCGATGATCTTTCAATTGCCTCTCTAGATAGGCCTTTTGTAAGTGGATCTGGCACGTTATATCTTGCCTTTATGTAGTCAATCATGATAACACCACTAGAGAGTAGTTGTCTAATGGTATTGTGTCTCCGTCGTATATGACGAGATTTTCCGTTATACATAATGCTCCCTGCCCTGCCTATTGCCGCTTGACTATCACAATGCATACATATAGGTGCCAAAGGTTTGGGCCAAAATAGAATATCTTCCAAGAAATTTCGGAGCCATTCAACTTCTTCACCGGCCTTGTCTAAAGCAATGAATTCAGACTCCATTGTAGAACAGGCGATGCATGTTTGTTTGGATGATTTCCAAGACATTGCTTCACCCCCAATTGTGAAAACATATCCACTCGTGAATTTAAATTCAGATGATCCGGTGATCCAATTTGTATCACTATATCCCTCGATCACTGGGGGATATTTGTTATAATGCAAACCATAATTTTGAGTATGTTTCAGATACCCCAAATCTCATTACTATAACGACCTGACCGATCATTTTAAGCATTTGTACTTCGCTCTGTAGTTTACGGGCATGAGTAGCTTCGTATAATTATTATGACTTATGTAAATCGTCGGTTTTGGTTTTCAAATTATTCAAAATCTAATTGGAAGAATGAATTTTATTATTGAAGCTTTAAATAGGAATAGTTGACCAAGTTTGATATTTGTGAATTTGACCCTGAAATGGAGTTTTGATGGTTCCGTTTGGTCCGGATGGTGATTTTGGACTCGGGAGTTAGCCCGGATTTGCATTTGGATATTTCTAGAAGGTTTCGGCACAAATTGACGAAAATTAGAAATTTGAAGGTTTGAAAATTTTATAAGTTTGACCGGAAGTTGACTTTGTGGACATTGGATCCAGATTGTGGTTCCGGGAATTTGAATAGCTTTGTTATATCATTTGGGACTTGTGTGCAAACTTTGAGTTCATTCTGGGTTGATTTGTTATGTTTCGGGGCGAGTTTTTGAAGTTGAAAGTTCAAAGTTCATTTAAGTTTGATTTGAGGTGCGATTCATCATTTCGATGTTGTTATGTCTAATTTGAGACCTTGAGTAGGTCCGTGTTATGTCATGGGACTTGTTAGTATATTCGGATGGGGTCCCGAGGGGCTCGGGGGAGTTTCGTACGAGGTTCAGATTTGTTTGGATCATTTTTGGCTAAATTACTGGTGGCGGATTTGGAGTGATCGCACATGCGGTTCATTTGTGCAGGTGCGATGGTCGCAGAAGCAACGAAGGAGTCGCATAGGCGAGGTGAGTGATAGGTGAGGAACACCGCAGAAGTGGAGGTTTGGAGCGCATATGCGGATGCGCAGTGATGGGGCACATGAGCGAGGTATTGCGCATGTGCGGATGGTGGCTCGCACCTGCGATGTCGCAGAAGCAGAGGTTGTGTCGCAAAAGCAACGCCACAGAAGTGGCTAATTGTTCGCAAAAGCGAAGATGCTCGGCAGAATGCTACAAATCGAGGTTATTGGTTCTTTTATCATATTTTGAGATTGGGGGCTCCGATTGAGACGCCGTTTGAAGCAATTTTCATCACAAGGATTGGGGTAAGTGTTTTACACTTGGTTTTGATTTTATTTCATGAACCCATCTTCATTTCTGGCAATTGGTTGATGAATTTTAAAGAGAAATTGGGGGTTTTGTCTAAAACATCATAAAGCAAATATTTGAGTTTTTAACGTCGATTTGGAGTCGGATTTGAGTAAAACTAGTATGGATGGACTCGTAATTAAATGGGTTGTTGGATTTTGTGAGTTTAATAGGGTTCTGAGGTACGGGCCCGGGTTGTGCTTTTGGGTTGATTTTGGGCTTTTGATTAAAGATTCGACCTTTATCATTTGGAAATGTTTCCTTAGGCATTAATCAATGTATTTGAGTGTCTTTTGGCTAATTTTGAGCCGTTCGAAGGTCTGTACGCGCGGGATGGAATTTTTGGAGCATCGCTTGGCTTGCTCGATGTTGGATTTGGCTTGTTCAAGGTAAGTAACACTTCTAAACTTGGAGCTGAGGGTATGATCCCGAATTATACGTGTTTTGTGTTTGGTGTTGAGGTGACACACATCCTAGGTGACGCGTGTGGGCGTGCATCGTGTGAAATGTGACTCCGTTATTTTTGTGGTACTGTGTAGATACCTAATCTTATCTGGAACCTTGAAATCTCTACGTACTAGAGCTTTTGAACTGTGATTCATGCTAGAAATCATGTCTAGGCCACATGCTTATTCTGTTGGGACCCACCGAGGTCATTGTTGGTGTTGAATTATTTGCTTATATTGCAATTACATACTCAGTCATATGCATTCATTTGCATATCATATCTCAGTCTCTGTCACCATTTATTGATACATCATATCATCATTTTTGGGCTGATTTTTATGACATTGTGAGCCTGAGAGACTGGAGAGATTGATGATTGAGTGAGTCCGAGGGCCTGATGGTGAGGATATTTATGGGATCGGGCTGCGTGCCGTATCATGTTTTATTGATTTAGGCCATGATTGGCTTGTTATAGCCCTTGGACTGATGGATCCCCTCTGGAGTCTGTACGCACCCCTAGTAAGCATAGGTACCTACTAAGTATGAGTGACGAGTGCGAGTGCCGAGCGATTGGGATTATTGAGTGTCTGTGAGGATTGAGTGACTTGGAGGACTGACTGTGACGACTGAGTGACTGGGAGGACTGAGTGAATTGATACTCTGGGAGTATGCATATGGTTTTATCACTGAGTTGCATCGCATTGACATGCACACTTGACATACAGGCATAGAGATGCATTTTTCTCATGTTGTACGATATGGCGTCATTCATGACTTCACATACTCATTGACATGTAGGCATAGAGATGTATTTTCCTCATGCCATTTGAAAATAAAACATCCTATCTGTTGTTAAAAAGTTATTTTTAGAAAAACCACAGTTTTACAAAACGTACTCATATTTTGGTGATTTCCGTAAAAGATTTGGATTTTCACTGATATACTTGAAAATGTAGGCCTATTTTTCTGGAACTATAAACGAGCTGAGCATTTTATCTCTGAGCTACATCTTTTATTACTTCCATTATGTTGTTATGAATTGTTATGGGCTATTGGTGTTGGACCCCGACTTGTGTCCCGACTAGTCACTACTTTCAATCTAAGGTTAGGTTTGTTACTTATTGAGTATATGGGGTCGGTTGTACTCATACTATACTTCTGCACCTTGCATGCAGATATTGGATGTTGATGTTGATATGATCGACGGGAGCTAGATTTGAAGATGCACCTGCATTCCGGTTGTAGCTGCCTCTTGTTCATGGTAGCCTTAGATTTATAAAAATCTTTTTATGTACATTTTGAATAGATGATGTATTTGTTTCATACCAGCTTTGTAAATTCTAATCTTAGAAAATCATGATTTGTACTACCAATCCTTGAGAATGTTTTTTGTATAAAACCAGTGTATTAGCATTTCCTACTTAATAAATCTTATTAAGTTGGATAGTTGTTAATTGGCTTACCTGACGGGTTAGATTAGGTACCATCACGACTAGGTAAATTTTGGGTCATGACAAGGTGGTATCAGAGCTTTAGGTTCATAGGTTCTACAAGTCATGAGCAAGTGTCTAGTAGAGTCTTGCGGATCGATATGATGACATCCATACCTATCTTCGAGAGGCTATAGGGCATTTAGGATAAACTTCCTATCTTTCTTTCCTTATCGTGTGGTATTGATTTAGCTTGAAGCGTAACTCTTTGAATTCCTTACACACATTCATATGCGCATGTAAGCGCTCAGTATAAGTTGTGCATCAATGGCTTGTGATTTCATGGATGAGGTGCGAGATGTGATTTTAGTGTGCTGATGATGGGCCAGTCTAGAGGATTTGAGGCCGGGTTATGACTGTAGCTTGAGCACGGGGATTTCGGTTGTGTGAGCACGTGCTTCTGTACTTATATATCCGGTAGCATCTCTATGAGTGGAATTTATGACTCGATGAGTGACTGGATGGCTATATGATGAGTATGATGTGACTGCGAGATGTGTTCAGATAGTTTTAATGTGACAAGAAGAGTTTGCTTGGGATGTGTAAAGGACTATTGGGCGCCTGATTTATGTCTTGATGGAACGTATAGTCTCGAGTTATTAGTGTGTCGAAAGATTTTTTATGTTGTTTAACTGTGAAACTAAGTAGATTTTCATGTCTTGTTGTGAGTTCAGACTCAGGGAGATTAAGTGATGGCGTAGTAATCGCGGCTGCGAAAGGGGTATAGCAAGATGTCAATTTGAGGCTAAGCAGGTGGGTTATCTCCTGCAAAGTAATCTACGGAGGTGTGATCCTTATGATGTTGTGTGGGGAGCTTCTTTTCTACCAGCGGGGAATATATGTGGGGATTTGAATTTGAATTTGGTTGAAAAAGTCGACCTGATCGTCATGTGGATGTATGCGAGCTTAGTACATGATTTGAGGTACTATATGGTTTGTGTTGTGTGAGCTTATGAAGGATTTAGTTGAATCTCCCTGCGGTATTATGGCAGTAACAGAGTATGGGTAGGATGAGTTATAATATGTTCTATTCTACGACATTGAGCTAAGTGGGGGAGTCTGTTATCGATGATTTGATTGTGTGGTTATGTGTTGTACTGGTTTCATTTTAAGGCATACTTGTGAATCAGATATGACTTGCATAGGTTGAGATCGAGGATGACTCGAGTACAGGAATTTATGGATACGAGTTATATTACACTTTATGGGTATATGGGAATCATGGAAGGATTTGAGTTTGTAATTCATGACGGATGTAGCGTGCATGGAGTAGGGGTTCACTCGGTTGTTCAGAGGTATGGGTGCTAATGGGGAACATGTCGTTCTGCCTGTTTGGGCAGTGCAATTGATATGTGAGTGGAGTAAATGACTCTCGAGAAGGTTCTGATGCATTCAAGGTTTTTATGTGGCAATTGAGAATTTTGCGGATTTGTATATGGCTAGAATCTGGGGTTTAAGTTGGATGGTATCGAGATTCGCGGTATTTCTATATCATTATGGATTTTACATTTCATTATCAGGAAAGTGAAGAAAATTACTTTAGATTTGCAGAAGGCCTCTTCAGAGTAGGTATCTCAGTTGTGGTACTTGTGGGGTGCTTAAGAGGGAATACAACGGCTTATGAACCTTAGGGTGGTCTGGTTTTATTCTAGGGTCTCGTGGGGTGAGTTTCGGTTAAGAATCGTGGTGTTCTGGCAAGGAGAAGTGTCAACTTAAGGGTAATTCGGAAGGAACTCGGATTAATATGGTAGCTTGGATCAATATGGCAATGGTATGCTCGATTCTTTTGGTTCTTACGGCGTGGTGAGTCTTTACAGGTGTTTTGTGGCAATGCTTGGGTTTAGATGACCTGCATGGATTATTTGAGTTAGAGGGATTTGGTTATGATATCTTGGTTATGTGCAAATGGATTCCAAGGAGTTCTCAATGGTTTCTACCACAGTTCGAGGTGTATATTTCCTGCTGGCATGGGGAGCATGTTGCGTATTGTGATTTTTCTCCTGGATGAGATCAAATGGAAGGTTCCTGACTAATTGAGTATGTATTTCTGCTGGACTCAGAGTTGATTATGAGATTCTCGTACTTTTCATATGATGGCATGATAACGGTGGTGTGTTGTGTGGGATTGAGGTTTGCATGTGCAAGGTTACAGTCAGTTTTGAAGGGAAGATAATAACTTCTTATACTGTATGGACGGTTTTCGATGTTTAGGTGGATGCTATAACTGCTTGGTAATTCCTGAGAAGGGTGCGCATTTCAGAAGGCACACTATGTGTTAACTTACAGATGCTTCATTGGTATTGCGGTACTCGCCCGGTTGCTTGACTAGCTATATTCAGATTTTTGCTATGTAGCACAGAAGAATTTTAAAGGTATTCCCAGTGGGAAGATCTTGTATGAGAGATGTGTTAGACATTCGGGCTAAGGAGTGGGAATCAGATATGGTGATTCATGTGTTCTATGGATTTGGAGACTGGTAATTCTCAGAAGCAGATTTTTTCATGGTTGTGAACTGTGAAGTTGTGGCTAAAGCTAGTCAGATAATAGTATGTGTTATGGTTATGGACCTTCAGAGGGTTATTTATCTATTTGTGGGTGACCAGAGTTTATTTGGAACCCACTAGTAGGCCCAATGAGGATGTGTATTCTACACTGGGTCAGGTTGGTTGACTCTGTACTGCTACTATTGAGGGATGTGCCATTCAGTCTGAGTTGAGCGTATTCATGTTCTGATGTGTTTTATGATTTACCCTTCTATGCCACGAGGGGTTTGGATTTGTTAGTTCTAAGCACATATGGTGCGGTTCTGTTTGGCCTTTATAGTGGAATTTGAGCATGTGGATATTAGGGTGTCGAATGGTTGATTGCGCCTTGGTTATGTTCTCTCCGAACTGTGGTATATCGTTCTAGTTTCTCCATGATTATAGTCATGCACCTTGGGTACTTGATGTCGAATTGCTTGTGGTTATTGATTTTGAGCATGGTGGCTAAGGTATTTCATATGGACCAGTGTCGGGATGGGGTCATACATTGCAGCGGGGTTATGTTAAGATATGATCCTTTGTGTTAGATTCGTGTGTCTTGGTTCTACTAGGTATGATGGGTTCGTAGCATTTCGGTTGTAGTGGTACTTGTTGAACTTGCGGGATGGTTCCCCCATTTAAGTTATTTTCCATGATTGAGTACATCTGGATTGTTGCTTATTAGTGCACGAATTGCACGGGTTGTGGCTTTAGATTATAGTGATGTGGCATGTCACTAGAGTGGTTGTGTTGGATGAGATGAGGTCATTGGACCTGGAATGGATACTATCATATTTGATTATAGCATGTATGAAGGATAATATCGGAAATCGGCTTAGAAATTGGCTATAGTTCTTGTCAAAGGAGGAAGAGTTCCATGACTTGTTGGTCTGATAAGTGGTTACGAGTTTCTGCGTGTTTATTTCATCATCGGTAGTGTACTAAGATTTTGAACGAGGTTTTATTTGATATGAGGCTTATTACCGGTACCGGGCTTGTTTGGGCAGTTATTATGTCAGAAGTTATTGTTACAAATACACGAATTATGCGGTGTATCATGTTATTACATCTTGGGTTATAGTTATGGCTTAATACAGCTTGTTCAGACTTATACAGTGTGTAGATGTAAAAATCGGGTCTTATAGGAAATTCCGGATGTTGGAAATTGGATTCTGTGATTTACGGGCTAAGGTTGAAGTAATGATCTTTAGTATATTTTGTTGTCGAGCCTATATGGAATAGGGTGACGTGGGATCACCCTCGGGTATGTGCATGGTAAGGTTACTGTCACGCCCCGAACCTGGGGGCGATACCGGCATTCGGTGCCTCACCTATCCTCTCATACCAACTTGCGACTAAGGGACTCTGAACATATAATGTCATACTTTGGCCATGGGCTATATTGCAAGACAATTGCGAATACTGACTAAATATCAATAAAATGCTGGGCCGACAAGGCCGTCATAACTACTACAGCTGACAATCCAACAAAATGTACATAAAAGGCCTACAAGCCCAACATACTGCATTAACTAACAGGATACATCTACAAGCCTCTATTGATGGATATACTGTGATCGGAACGAGGCTCCGACCTCTCTCTATATATATATATATATATATATACATATACACAAAGATGTACGTAAAGCTCTAGACCCGGCAACTCCGAAGGGTATGAAGCTTACTGATCAAGCTGAACTTGGGCAACACCTAATAAGGAGGTCTACTTGTCTGTCTGTCTGAACCTGTACGCATGAAATGCAGCGCCCCCAGAAAAGGGACGTCATTACGAAAAAATGTACCGAGTATGTAAGGAACTATACTGAAAGCTAAAACTGAACTGGTAATATAATAACTGAAAGCAACTAGAAGTCAATGATAATCTGAAGATATGCTTAAATGTTGATACTGACTCAACTCTCTCAATATAGTAAGTAAAATAGTTGTCTGGCCTTATAAGGCTCGATATATATAACTGCTCTGCCGTAGTAGGCTCTATCATAGGCGCTCGTCCATACTAGGCTCTGTATCTCGGCCAACTAGGCTCGCTCATAGGCACTCAGCCACAGTAGGCTCGGTATATAACTTACCATCTGATCAGAGGTTGCCCAATAGGGGCCTGCCCATCGATTATAGCTCGATGGTAATGAAAATATTGTAATAGTGTAAATAGACCTTCTGCTCTCTTGACTGGAAAAAGGAAATACTCAATTGAATATGAAGTCCCGATAAGGACAATATTGTAACTTACAAGATTAGGAAATATACGTAAATTCCGGGACATGAATTTTTTTTTATACCTCGTTATCAAACTTGTGTAATTACGAAATTATGCAAAATGAAGGAAGAGCGTAGCTTTAACATACCTGAGCCGATTCTCTTGAAAATCCCTCTAAGACACGTCAATTGTGATAACACGTAATGGAGGATCGAATTAGGAAAACATCCGTATGATATTCTTGAGAAAGATTATACCGTGCTTCCTTAGAATTGCATCTTTCGCATAATCGGATCTTGTATGAATTTTTCCGAAGCAATTTCATGTTTCCATCTCTTGCGTTCTTGGTCACTACTGGATTTGGTCTTGATTACAAGATATCATATTTTGTCTTGGAAGAATCATTAATCCTCGGAGTGCTTTTTGATGCATAACTCACGCATCCAACTCTCAAGATTGGAAAATATACTTATTCCCAATAGTTGGTCCAGCAAAATGAGTCCAATATTAACGTTTGGTTCATTTTATGCCACCACCTATTTAATCATTTGATTAAATGGCAATTTACTGCCAAGATTTTGACATCCCACGTGGAAGTGTTGTCCCCCTAATATTTATCCAAATCTTTCTTAGATAATTGTCCACAAATTTAATTTACAAGTTAATCTCCCACTTAAAAATATCCACATAATTAAGAATTATCTCAAATTACTTAAAATATTACTCATTTTTAACATACCTTATACACCTTACTATCATGGTCATGTGGTACCTTGTATGGTACTAGTCCATAAATATCGGGTATTATAGCTCGGACCGTATTTTATCCCAAATTGTCAAACTTCGATGAAACTCATTTTCTTCGATTCACTTACCCTCTTACCTTCACGAATTTACTTTTCACTTGTTTGAAATAGCATGATGCTTATAATCCCAAAATAAATCTCATTCCCAAACTTATGTCGATTAACTTACGACAAAGCTTTAACGCACGAAAACATGGGGTGTAACATCATTTCACCCTTTGGAACATTCGTCCTCGAATGTTGACTGGTGCACTTATCATTTTCATACCCTATATCTTCCGAATACTTTATTACTCTCATTGCCATCTAGGCAACTGTTCTGTGAATAAATCTAAAGGCTAGGGCATTCCCCCCTTAAGGCCTCTTTCTCACACTACGACTTATGGTCGGAATCCTTCCAGTCTCGTAACTGTTGCTACCTTCTATCACGCAGCATGTACAAATCTGATCTTGTAAGTTCGCTTATGCGTCTCTTCTTTCCTTTTTCCTCCGATTTTTAGCCATTACTGAAGTTCTTCGCTCGGTATTTTGTCGAACTTATGAATATTGCTATATCTTATTTCATAGACCCGGTTATCCATCTGTATGACTTTACTTCATCTAAGTAGGTCATACTATACCATAACTCTTACCTCGATTTCTCGTTACTGAGGTCTATTACCAAATTCCAAGTTACTTTCATTGCTTAATCAATATGTATAAATCTATGTCCTTTAATGCTTCCATATTACTGTTCATCTTAAGAATGACGGCCTAATCTCATCTCATACTTTATAACTTTTAACCATCCATTGTTAATTCACCTCAATATTGATCTATAATCTACCCCTGATAACTTAACCTTTTATGTAACACTGTCGCTAGGGTTCACGTTTCATCGGGGAACATCTGAAATGATTAGACTGATCCACCTGGGGCGATACCATACTTTCATAACCGTATCTCACAGCATCCCAATGTGATTCACTTTGCGTGGGTATTTTAATCCTGTCCAATTCTTGAGATCTATTTCTTTTCTTCGTCAGATCATTACTCAATCGTAGGCCCAAACGCCATCCTTTATCTATCACAATTACATCCTTATTCTATTACCAGGGCAGCATTCCATCTCTTTTAAATGCTATTAGTCTTAGACTCCTTTGAGTTTATTCAGGCTATAGTGAACTTTGTATAACTTAGAGAAACCATTTGCTCTTCTTGTTTTCATGGGCTTAATCCTGAGGACTTATCCATTTTAGTTACCTTCTCACTCGCTCGTTCTTATCCTTACTCATGTCTTCTAGAACCTTGTTTCTTCACCATATAATATCTTGCGACCTACACATATATATTTATATTACTTGCAACCTTTCAACTTGCTTGCATCATAGATTTCCTTATGTCATTTTGGAACACCAAGCGAGACATCACATCGTCTCTAACTCTTCTTTACTCTCTTAGTCAGGCTTTTCGATACCTAGACCATAGGCTGGAAGATATGCTACTGACAATGCAGCTATTATTCCTGGATATTGAATCCCCACAGTTCTAGCCTTCTATCCAAAGTATGGACTATTCCCAACCTTTTGCATCTGAGTATCTCGTATGTTGTTCACTTTTACCTTACTTACCTTAAAATCTTGCATCACATCTTCTATCTCTTTCATGACCTCCTTTCCACATAGGTATAATTCATATTCACAACTTAAAGCTCTATTATAATACTTGCACCTCTGGTGTATACACAATCCGGTGAGAGCTTCATACTGACTTCTTATAAGGTTGGTACTTCTTCTAACTGGCTTCCTTATAGAGCCATTATAGAATATGGTTGTTGCATTATCTCTCTTGCACCTATGATATTAAGAGTGATTCTGACATGTTCTCAAGCATAATTTCTATAATTTTCTAGGTCCAATAATCAGACTCCTGATTTACTTTGTTGTTGTAACTCTTTAGTTTCCTCTTACTTCTGATCAACCTTTATGTAGGCTTAAGCTATCTTCTAATCTGTGGCTCATGGCAGTAGTTATTACTTTAGTCCTTCATAGACGCTATGGAATATCCATGATACAATGTTATAACAATTCAATCTTTTGTCTATGACCTGGGCTCAATTCTTTCTTTTAACCTATACAGGAATCTTCTACGGCTGTATGATTGTCAACATATATGTCGCATGAAAAATAATCCGAAATCTTAGGTACATTCATATGTAATTATCTCTGGATCATTGATCGAATAATTCCTTTCATTCCTTCTCAACTTTCTTTAAATGCAAGCAATTGCTTTTCCTGGTCGTTCTGCCTCCTTGTTGCGTGCATACTTAGCTTATTTTAGTGCCCACACATATTGGAATTCCATACAACCTATATGATCTTGAATATCACCTTTTGATTTTGATATATATATATATATTTTTTTCTTCCCGTTCATTAGCCACGATAGGTGCCACCTGCTAATGGAGTGCATACAATGTTGTTGTGAGACTGTTGTTACATGACCATTTCTTCTTCGAGTTACTATGTTTAGGTTGAAGACTTCTTCCTTATTTCCTCAGCTAGTCTTCCATTGTAGTACTTAGGGAGGACCCTCTGACTCTTGTAAAGCCGCGAGCTTATTACATTGCATACCCGATGGATTTCTTGATGTTCATACTCACCTATAATTATCCGTAGTTCTTACCTCCACGCCTTTGTGCTTGTAGGGTTACTTCTGAACTGATATTTTGACTGTCTTCCCAGTGGCACTCTCTTTTATTTCCATAACATTCATACGATACCTTTAACTACCCCAACTCCTATCTGAATATTTCTCAAGTATTACAATGACATTACTGCGAGGCTGAATTCACCATAATAGGTTTTATTATGTTTATCTAGGACGATCTGCTGACTCATCTGTAACCTCCTGTCTAGCCATAACTAGGCTCTTCCTGAATCAACTACCAACTACTCGTTGGCCCATTCTCATATCAATATTCTATGTAATATTTCTTGGTTTAGTTCCTTTGTCTTAACTTACCTTTCACACTGGCTCCTTATTTATCAATAACATCTTGGAAAGGAACCTTTACCTCCTTTCCTTGACGTCGTGTTTGCATAATGTTCTTGGAATCGTAGCATATTGTAGGCTTTGAATAACTGCAATCTCATCCCTTTCTCATTTTTATCACATTCTTCTTTTACTATTCCATAATTACTAGAACCGCTTAACTCTAACTTAATGCCATTATTATCCCATATTCCCCCCTTTAGGGGAGTACTAAGAGTTAGATCTACGACGACCTACCTATATATGTTTTACCTCTTCATCTTTGGCGTCCTTTCCTACCATCGATGACCCTTACTCGCCTTGCGGTAATCCTTCTGTACTAAGGATAACAAAATTTTCTTACTCGTGAGGGTGACACTTAGTGTAACTGGCACATACAGTCCGTTAAGCTTAACTTTGCTCACAATATTTGCTTTAGGGAAGTGTCTTCCTGAATGACCATTCTCTAAATTTTTCATGAATCTTCTTCTGTTGTTTATTATGTTATCGCCGAAATGAAATATGAAATTCTCATGATGTTGACCATTATCACTCACTCGGTCCCTAATTCATGTTTAGTTTATCTTGTTCACTAGCCCATACTGATTTATAGTACTCTGGGGTCTAACTTTTCCTTCTGGTAGTCACGTTGGAGTCACGAGCTTATTTCTCGAAATGAGGATACAACTTTATGGCATATACTCTTTTGTTGTCCCCAGGCCTGGCACCTCTCATCTTTTCCTTCCCTTGACTATAGACTATATAATACTGTCATTTCATTTATTTATTTTTTCTACCGTTGTCATCCAGGTATCACATCTTACTCACAATGCTTCATTAATTCTCTTCTTATTTCCCGCTAACATTTATGTCTATCACTTTATTTTGAAAATTCGAACAAGATATTCTTTTGCTCTTAGCTCCCCTTGCTCCATTCATTAGCTCTTCAAGTTGCCTAACATTCTCTCTCTACTATGGACGGGAGTCACACTAAGATAATATTTATCCCTTCCAGGCTTCTAGTGCCCATCTTTGTGATACTCATATCTAGCTGTACTATTTTAGAGTGCACCATCTGGGTGTTTCACAAGGAGATCTATTAGCATATTTGTAATATCCTTCAGAAAGGTCAACTAATGCAAACAATTCATCCACCATTTTGGGTCACTCTAACCCCAGCCGGATCCTAATATCCCGTCCTTCTCTTGAACCATATATGTTAGCTCCCATAGGGCATAACTAAGATCGATGTAGCCAATTGTACATACCTCTGTTACTGTTGAATGTAACTCAAAACACTTATATTCCTCTGCCTCAATTGTAAATATTGTTAACCTTCATTAACTAGGCGCCTTGTACCCTTCTTCATCTTGCTTCTCTTGCTTGCTGAAACATGTATTTATCTTCTGAATCTCTCATTGTCTTTCACCATAAAAGTGGATAGGTATTCTTGCCTCAAGGTTCCTTATTAAGAGGCTTACACGTCTTAGTACACACATGATTTGCGGAATACCTCATATTTATCCATCATAAGCATAATTCAAAAATT
Source organism: Nicotiana tabacum (assembly GCF_000715075.1). NCBI lineage: Eukaryota > Viridiplantae > Streptophyta > Magnoliopsida > Solanales > Solanaceae > Nicotiana > Nicotiana tabacum. The sequence continues at coordinate 14,270,965 of NC_134102.1, read as the reverse complement.
GAGTTCCTCTGACTCAATTCTTCCACAGCTATATCTCTTACCAACCGTCTTTCTAGATGTAGGTATCATCATACTATAAGTAAGATAGAGTTTAGGAAATTGAGTTCTTACAATTGAGCTCTACCACACGATCTAGAGTAGGAAGAAAGAGTGACAGTCCTAAATGCCCCGTAGCCTCCTGCTTATAAGTGTGGTGCACGACATACCCATAAACAAGACTCTACAAGACACGGCTTATAGACTCCCTAGGACAGAATTGCTCTGATACCACTTTTGTCACGCCCCGAACCTAAGGGAGAGACCGGCACTCGGTGCCTCACCTATCCTCTCGTACCAACTTGCGACTAAGGGACTCTGAATATATAATGTCATACTTTGGCCATGGGCCACATTGCAAGACAATTGCGAATACTGACTAAATATCAATAAAAAGTTGGGTCGGCTGTCATAACTACTACAGCTGACAATCCAACAAAATGTACATAAAAGGCCTATAAGCCCAACATACTGCATTAACTAACAAGATATGTCTACAAGCCTTTGCTAATGGATATACTATGATCGGAACAAGGCTCCGACCTACTCATAATATATATATATATATATATATATATATATATATATATATATATATATATATATATATATATATATATATATATATACACACACACACACACAAGCTCTAGACCCGGCAACTCCGAAGGGTATGGAGCTTACCGATCAAGCTGAACTTGGGAAACACCTAATAAGGAGGTCTACCCGTCTGTCTATCTGAACCTGCACACATGAAATGCAACGCCCCCAGAAAAGGGACGTCAGTACGAAAAAATGTATCGAGTATGTAAGGCACTATATTGAAAGCTGAAACTGAAATGATAATATAATAACTGAAAGCAACTGGAAGTCAATGATAATCTGAAGATATGCTTACATGCTGATACTGACTCAACTCTCTCAATATAGTAAGTAAAATAGTTGGCTGGCCTTATAAGGCTAGGTATTTATATAATTGCTTTGCCGTAGTAGGCTCGCTTATAGGCGCTTGACCATACTAGGTTCTGTATCTCGGCCAACTAGGCTCGCTCATAGGCACTCGGCCACAGTAGGCTCGGTATATAACTTACCATCTGATCAGAGGTTTCCCAATAGGGGCCTGCCCATCTATTATAGCTCGATGGTAATGAAAATACTGTAATACTGTATATATAGACTTTTTGCTCTCTTGACTGGAAAAAGTAAATACTCAATTGAATATGAAGTCTCGATAAGGAGAATATTATAACTTACAAGACTAAGAAAATATATGTAAATTCCGAGACATGAATTTTTTTTCTTTATACCTCGTTATCAAACTTGTGTAATTACTAAATCATGCAAAATAAAGGAAGAGCTTAGCCTTAACATACCTGAGCTGATTCTCTTGAAAATCCCTCTAACACACGTCAATTGCGACAACACGTAACGACGGATCGAAGTAGGAAAACATCCGTATGATATTCTTGAGAAAGATTATACCATGCTTCCTTAGAATTGCATCTTTCGCATAATCGGATCTTGTATGAATTTTCAGAAGCAATTTCACGTTTCCATCTCTTGCGTTCTTGGTCACTACTGGATTTGGTCTTGATTACAAGATATCATATTTTGGCTTGGAAGAATCATTAATCCTTGGAGTGCTTTTTGATGCATAACTCACGCATCCAACTCTCAAGATTGGAAAATATACTTATTTCCAATAGTTGGCCCAGCAAAATGAGTCCAATATTCAAGTTTGGTTCATTTTATGCCACCACCTACTTAATCACTTGATTAAATGGCAATTTGCTGCCAAGATTTTGACATACCACGTGGAAGTGTTGTCCCCTTAATATTTATCCAAATCATTCTTAGATAATTGTCCACAAATTTAATTTACAAGTTAATCTCCCACTTAAAAATTCATAATTACCCAATTATCCATATAATTAAGAATTATCTCAAATTACTTAAAATATTACTCACTTTTAACACACCTTATACACCTCACTATCATGGTCATGTGGTACCTTGTATGGTACTAGTCCATAAATATCGGGTATTATAGCTCGGACCGTATTTTATTCCAAATTGTCAAACTTCGATGAAACTCATTTTCTTTGATTCACTTACCCTCTTACCTTCACGAATTTAGTTATCACTTTTTTGAAATAGCATGATGCTTATAATCCCAAAATAAATCTCATTCCCAAACTTACTTCGATTAACTTACGACAAAGCTTTAACGTACAAAAACTTGGGGTGTAACAGTTACACGGCTGTTTGGTGGCTTTGGAACAACTCTGGGCACGTTCGAGGACGAACGTAAGTTTAAGTGGGGGAAGATGTAACGACCCGATTGGTCGTTTTGAGCATTTGCACTTCAATCGATAGTTTACGGGCATGAGTAGCTCCGTATGATGTATTATGACTTATGCGAATCATCGGTTTTGGTTTTCAGGTTATTCAGAATCGAATTGGAAGAATGAATTTCAATGTTGAAGCTTTAAGTTGGAAGAATTGACCAAGTTTGACTTTTGTGAATTTGACCCCGGAACGGAGTTTTGATGGTTCCGTTTGGTCCGAAGGGTGATTTTGGATTCGGGCGTATGCCCAGATTTGCATTTGGATGTTTTTAGAAGATTTCGTCACAAATTGGCAAAAATTAGAAATTTGAAGGTTTGAAAAATTCATAAGTTTGACCGGAAGTTGACTTTGTGGACATCGGATCTGGATTGTGGTTCCTGGAATTTGAATAGCTTCGTTATGTCATTTGGGACTTGTGTGCAATATTTGAGTTCATTCCGAATTGATTTGATATGTTTCGGCGTGAGTTTTGGAAGTTGAAAGTTCAAAGTTCATTTAAGTTAGATTTGAGGTGCGATTCATCGTTTCGATATTGTTATGTGTGATTTGAAGCCTCGAGTAGGTCTGTGTTATGTTATGGGACTTGTTAGAATATAGGGACGGGGTCCAGAGGGGCTCGGGTGAGTTTCGGATTTGTTTGGATCATTTTTGGCTAAATTGTTGGTGGCGGATCTGGTGTGATCGCACCTGCGGCTGGTTTGCGCAGGTGCGATGGTCACAGAAGCGACGAAGGAGTCGCATAGGCGAGGTGAGTGGTGGGTGAGGAACACCGCAGAAGCATAGGTTTGGAGCGCGGATGCACAGGTGCGCAGTGATAGGGTGCATGAGTGAGGTATTGCACATGTGCGGATGGTGGCTCGCACCTTCGATATCGCAGAAGCAGGTATTTTGTCCACAGGTGCAAGGGTCGAGTTCTCAGCTGGTTCCGCATAAGCGTAGGTTGTGTCGCAGAAGCGATGCCGCAGAAGCGGCTAATTGTTCGCAAAAGCGAAGATGCTGAGCAGAATGCTATAAATCGAGGTTTTTGGTTCTTTCATCATATTTTGAGATTGGGGGCTCGGATTGAGACGACCTTTGAAGAAATTTTCATCACAAAGATTGGGATAAGTGTTCTACACTTGGTTTTGATTTTATTTCATGAACACGTCTTCATTTTTGGCAATTGGTTGATGAATTTTAAAGAGAAATTGGGGGGTTTTGTCTAAATTTTCATAAAGCAATTTTTTGAGTTTTGAATGTTGATTCGAAGTCGGATTTGAGTAAAATTAGTATGGTTGGACTCGTAATTGAATATGTTGTCAGATGTATTGAGTTTCATCGGGTTCCGAGGTGCGAGCCCAAGTTGGGCTTTTGGGTCAATTTTGGGCTTTTGATTAAAGATTCGACCTTTATCATTTGGAAGTGTTTCCTTAGGAATTAATTAATGTATTTGAGTTGCTTTTGGTTAGTTTTGAGCCGTTCGAAGGCTGGTACGTGTGGAATGGCATTTTTGGAGCATCGCTTGGCTTTCTCGGTATTGGATTTGGCTTGTTCGAGGTAAGTAACACTTCTAAACATGGAGTTGAGGGTATGAACCCAGATTTTACGTGTTATGTGTTTGGTGTTGAGGTGACGCACATGCTAGGTGACAGGCGTGTGGGCGTGCACCGTGTGAAATGTGACTCTGTTATTTTTGTGGTACTGTGTAGTTACCTAATCTTATCTCGAACCTTGAAATCTCTATGTACTAGAGCTTTTGAACTGTGATTCATGCTAGAAACCATTTCTAGGCCACATGCTTATTCTACTGGGACCCACCGAGGTCATTGTTGCTGTTGAATTATTTGCTTATATTGCAATTACATACTCAATCATACGCATTCATTTGCATATCATATCTCAGTCTCTGTCACCATTTATTGATACATCACATCATCATTTTTGGGCTGATTTTCATGAAATTGTGAGCCCGAGACACTGGAGAGATTGATGATTGAGTGAGGCCAAGGGCCTGATGGTGAGGATATTTATGGGATCGGGTTACGCACCGTAGCATGTTTTATTGATTTATGCCATGATTGTCTTGTTATAGCGCTTGGGCTGAAGGAGCCTCTCCTGAGTCTGTACACACCCCCTAGTGAGCGCAGGTACCTACTAAGTCCGAGTGCCGAGCGATTGGGAGGATTGAGTGACTGGGAGGACTGAGTGAATTGATACTCTGAGAGTATGCAAATGGTTTTATCACTGAGTTGCATCGCATTGACATGCACACTTGACATACAGGCATAGAGATGAATTTTCCTTATGTTGTACGATATTGCGTCATTCATGACTTCATATACTCATTGACATGTAGGCATATAGATGTATTTTCCTCATGTCATTTGAAAATGAAGCATCTTATCTATTGTTGAAAAGTTTTGTTTTGGAAAAATCATAGTTTTACAAAACGTACTCATATTTTGGCGATTTCAGTAAAAGATTTGGGTTTTCACTGATATACTTGAAAAAGTAGGCCTATTTTTCTGAAACTATAAGCGAGCTGAGCATTTTATCTCTGAGCTACATCTTTTATTACTTCCATTATGTTGTTATGAATTGTTGTGGGCTATTGGTGTTGGACCCCGACTTGTGTCCCGACTCGTCACTACTTTTAACCTAAGGATAGGTTTTTTACTTACTGAATATATGAGGTCGGTTGTACTCAAACTATATTTCTGCACCTTGCGTGCAGATATTGGATGTTGATGTTGATTTGATCGACGGGAGCTAGATTTGAAGACGCACCTGCATTCCAATTGTAGCTGCCTCTTGTTCATGGTAGCCTTAGATTTATAAAAATTTGTTTATGTACATTTCGAATAAATGATGTATTTGTTTCATACCAAATTTGTAAATTTTAATCTTAGAAATTCATGATTTGTACTACTAGTCCTTGAGATTTTTTTTTTGTATAAAAGCGGTGTATTATCATTTCTTATCTTAATAAATCTTATTAAGTTAGATAGTTGTTAATTGGCTTACCCGACAGGTTGGGTTAGGTACCATAACGACTAGGTAGATTTTGGGTTGTGACGGTTTCATTGCTATCCAATGTATTTGATTGGGATTACTTGTAAACCGACTCAGTTTGCTAATAGCACATGCTATATCTGGTCGCGTACAATTAATGATATACATCAAACTTCCCAATACTCTTGCATAGTCCTGTTGTGAGTCATTTTCACCTTCATTCTTTTGAAGTGCATAATTTACGTCAATTGGAGTCTTGGCAATCTTGAAATCCAAATACTTCAAGTTGTCAAGTACTTTTTCAATGTAGTGAGACTGTGATAATGCTAGACCTTGTGGAGTCTTGTGAATTCTGATTCCTAAGATCACAATGGCAACTCCTAAGTCTTTCATGTCGAATTTGCTAGCCAACATGCTCTTAGTAGCATTTATATCTGCCATATTTTTGCTCATTATCAACATGTCATCAAAATATAAACAAACAATGACTTCATGACCTAGAGTGTTTTTAATGTAAACACATTTGTCACACTCGTTGATTTTAAACCCACTTAAACATTGTTTGGTCAAATTTGGCATGCCATTGTTTGGGTTCTTGTTTCCATAAAGCGACTTAACTAGTTTGTACACTTTCTTTTCTTTACCCGAAACAACAAAACCCTCAGGTTGTTCCATGTAAATCTCTTCCTCCAATTCTCCATTTAAGAAAGTTGTTTTAACATCCATTTGATGGATTTCAAGACCATACACGGTCGCCAGTGCCATTAACACCCTAACAGATGTTATCCTTGTTACTGGCGAGTAAATGTCAAAGTAATCAAGGCATTCCTTTTGTCTATAACCTTTGACAACAAGTCTTACCTTATATTTGTCAATAGTGCCATCAGCTTTCATTTTCCGTTTAAAGATCCATTTCGAACCTAAAGGCTTATTTCCCGGAGGAAGATCAACCAATTCCCATGTATTGTTATCCAAAATTAATTGAATCTCACTATTGACTACCTCTTTCCAAAATGCTGAATCAGAAGATGATATAGCTGCTTTGAAAGTTTGAGGGTCATTTTCAAGCAAGAATGTCACAAAATATGGTCTAAAGGAAGTATATGTTCTTTGACGTTTACTACGCCTTGGATGTTCTTTACTTGGAGTATTTTCTTTTGGGTCTTCCCATGGTCATTTAGGTCTTTCACTTAACGACTCGCATTCAGTTTTATACGGATAGATGCTTTCAAAGAATTCAGCATTATCTGATTCAATTACCGTATTAACATGAATTTCGGGATTATCATATTTATGAACCAAAAACTGACATGCTTTACTGTTTGTAGCATATCCAATTAAAACGCAATCCACAGTTTTTGGTCCGATTTTTACCCTTTTGTGTAAAGGTACTTGTCCCTTTTCTAAACACCCCCACACTTTGAAATATTTCAAGTTGGGTTTTCTTCCTTTCCATTTTTCATATGGAATAGATTGCGTTTTATTGTGGGGTACTCTATTGAGTATTCGGTTAGCTGTAAGGATAGCCTCCCCCCAAAAACTCTACGGTAATCTGAAACTTATTAATAAAGAATTCATCATTTCTTTAATGCACAATTTTTTCTTTTCGCAATTCCATTAGATTGAGGTGTGTAAGGGGCAGTAGTTTGATGGATAATTCCATATTCCGAACATATTTCTACAAACGGAGATTTATATTCTCCACCCATATCACTTCTAATCATTTTATTCAATTGATTCTCCACTTCATTCTTCTATTGCTTAAATGTTTCAATTGCTTCATCCTTACTATTAAACAAATAAACATAACAATATCGAGTACAATCGTCAATAAAAGTTATAAAATACTTTTTCCCACCACGAGATGGTGTCTACTTCATATCACAAATGTCAGTATGAATTAAGTCTAAAGGATTTGAATTCCTTTTAACAGACTTATAAGGATGTTTTACAAACATAGATTCAACACATATTTGACATTTTGATTTATTACACTCGAATTTAGGCAATACTTCTAAATTAATTAACATCCGCAAGGTTTTGTAATTGACATGTCCTAAACGAATATGCCATAAATCATTTGACTCCAATAAATAAGAAGAAGCTGATTTTTTATTAATATTATCAATAACCATTACATTGAGTTTGAAAAGGCCCTCTATGAGATAGCCCTTTCCAACATATATTTCATTCTTGCTTACAATAACTTTGTCAGATACAAATACACATTTGAATCCATTCTTAACAAGTAAAGAAGTTGAAACTAATTCTTCCTAATAGTAGGAACATGAAGAACATTGTTGAGCGTTAACACCTTGCCAGAAGTCATCTTCAGAAATATCTTCCCATAACCCTCAATCTTGTCTGTTGCAGTATTTTTCATGGAAAGCTCTTCTTCGGGACCAGCAGTAGAGTAAGTCGCAAATGCTTCTTTGACATCACAAATATGTTGAGTGGCTCCAGAGTCAATCCACCACTCCTTCGAATTTCCAACTAGGTTGCATTCCGAAAGCATAGCACACTGATCATTGATGTCATCATTTTTCTCCTCTATGTTGGCTTGTCCCTTTTTCTTATCCTTTTTCGGGAGACGACAATCAGGGGCTTTGTGACTAGCTTTTCCACAATTGTAGTGGTTGCCCTTGAATTTCTTCTTGTTCTGCTCCTTAGTCTGTCCAGAAGACCTCTTCCTCTTCTTACTTTTTGGAGCAGTCTCCTCAACGATATTAGCTCCCATAATTATTTAATTTCTATGAGACTTATTCTTGGCTGTTTTGTTATCTTCCTCAATCTCAAGACGAATCACAAGATCTTCCAACTTCATTTTCTTGCGCTTGTGCTTAAGATAGTTTTTGAAATCTCTCCACGAATGAGGCAATTTTTCAATCATTGCAGCCACTTGAAATGCTTCATTCACTACCATACCTTCAGCAATAAGATCGTGAAAAATAAGTTGAAGCTATTGAACTTGGGTTCCAACAGTTTTGTTGTCTATTATTTTATAGTCTAGAAACTTGGCAACCATAAACTTTTTCAAACATGCATCTTCCGTCTTGTACTTCTTCTCAAGTGCATCCCATAATTCTTTCGAAGTTTTCATAGCACTGTAGACATTGTACAAGTGATCCTCCAAATCACTTAGGATGTAGCCTTTGCAAAGAAAATCTGCTTATTTCCACGCCTCAACAATCATAAATTTCTCGTTGTCTGGCATGTCCGCGGCAGGCACTGGAGGTTCTTCACTAGTGAATTTCTGCATACTAAGTGTGGTAAGCTAGAAGAACACCCTTTGCTGACATCCTTTGAAGTTGGCTCCAGAAAGTTTCTCCGATTTCTCGGCCGGTGGCACAACAGTTCGGCTTGACGAGGCTATCATCGTTGCCGCAACAGTCGCAGAAGGATTTTTATTATCAATTGCCATTTTTGACTATCAACAACAGAAGAGTTCAATTAATGGCAAAAAATAGTACAGTAAACAATACTGTAATTAATGATAAACAGTACGTTTAATAAATAAAAATAGAAGTTTTTATATACTGTTTCACAGAAAACGATGAAGTTTTTATGTTCTTCAAATCGTTTCTGAATTTTAATATTCCGATGAAGTTTTTATATCTTCAAATCAGAATAGAAAAATTCAGAAGGAGTAGAAAACCACACAGGTTTTAATTTCCAAAAATCGAATACATATTATAACATAAAAAACTAATTTCCTTAAGATTGTTAGCCAATTTGTATTACTTTAATGAATAATGAAACAGTAAACTTTCTGAAATAGAAAACAGAAACAGAAATTTAGCAACAATAGAATGTCGAAATAATATCTGAAACTAATTTCGGAATAAATCGAGCCCACTGAATGCACAGTGTGTCCTTAAAAAAATTATTCCCCTCAAGCCATATTTATGCCACGGCTGTTGGAATAGGTGGGAACATTAATATTCCAGGAAAAAGGATTTAAAAATAATCTCGAAAAGAAACGGACCGGGCCGCGTCTTGGGTCCTGTGTTATTTTGGGTTGAATTTTCGTTAATTAATTAATTAAATAATTAAAAGAAATTTTGTCCAAAAATATTAATCAATTGGTCTTTGACCAACTCCGAATTCGAAGCCGAAGTCGAGCCGAGCGAGTGACATCGACGGTGCGAGGCTTACTTTCTTTCCAATCCATTTAACACCAAGAGAAGTGCTTTCTCAATATAAACACATTTACTTTTCTTTCTACCACCAATGAGGGACACTTGCTCTTTCCAAAGCAAATTCCCTCCACGTTCTTACCTCTATTTCTCATTCATCAATCTTTTAATCCCAACAAAAATTATAGTCAGGCTATCCCTAGGTTTTCCCTAATATTAGTCAGAAGTTAGGAGACGAGTTCCGACCAGCTGGCTCCTTCAACTTTGCACGCCTGCATCAAAAAATCAGTATCTTGCTATAGGAATGTGAAAATCGTAATCCTCTTGAATCTACTGATGCTAGACTCAAAAGATTACAACATATCAAAATTTCACCTCCAAACATCTTCTGGATCGGACAGTATTAATTTTTGACGATGATCAACGCTTTTGGCCTGCTGATCTCACAATTTTGTGCACTCTCGGTGAAAATATCATACCTCGAGATAGGAGCGTCCAAATACAGAGTCGTTTATGCCGTTGAATAGAAGACTCTGAGAGATACAATATATACAAAGCAATATTCTCCACCCCCTTTGATCCAATCACAGTAAATCTTTGAATCAAAGGCCGAAATTGGGAGGATTATTCGGGAAACATATTATTTATTTTTACAGGTTTGACGAGAGAAAGGTTGGTGCCTCCTCATCCTTGTGGCTTTGGTGAAAAAATTACATAGAGAACTCATGTTTGTAACCTTTGGCTAGAAAGTCTGTGGTGCATCCTTCACCTTCAAGTTTTGGCGTGGGATAACTCCTTCTTCCAACTTGGTGAAGAAGTTCATAGAGCGTCTCATCCTTCAAGTTTTCGCGCGGAACAACCCCTTCTTACAACTTACTGAAGAAGTTCATGGAGAGTTCTGTCCTTCAAGATTTGATATGGAATAACCCCTCCTTGCAACTTGATGAAGAAGTTCATGGAGTTTCCTATTTTTGAAGATTTGACGGAACAATCCGTGGAGTATTCCATCCTTCAAGATTCAACAGAGAAGTGTTTGTCACTATGATCACCATCTATATTGAAGCGTCGTGTCGCCGATACTGTGGGATGCACTTCTTTTTTTTATCTTGTAGGTTTATAAATAAGCGCAACCAGTCTTAATATCAGCCCAAGAAGACGAAAGTGGTGTCCACGTAATTGGCAGGGAACCACTTGGAGTCTCTTCTTTACAATTTTGTGACTTCGGTGAGATACTAGTTGGTATGCTACCTCCCTCGAAGAAGTATATTTCACGTCTCCTTATTGCGGCTTGATGAAGAGACACATGATGCATCCCTCCTTGAGACTTGGCGAGAAGGAGGTTTGGAGAAACCATATACCATCCTTGGCAAGTCAGCACGTGGCGCATCCCATCCTTCAACCTTGTGGCGATGAATTACATGGAGTGCCTCAACCTTCAAGATTTTGGTATCGAACCACGTGTTCGTTCAGTTTGGAGAAGTCCATGGAGCATCCCATGCTTCAAGTTTTGGTGTAGAACAACCCCTTCTTGCAACTTGATAGAGAAGTCTGTGGAATGTCCTGACCTCCAAACTTTAGCATATAACAACGTCTTCTTGCAATTTGGAGAAGAATTTTATGGAGCATTCCATCCTCCAATAATTGGAGTAGAACAAGCTCTTCTTGTGTATTGGAGAAGAAGTGCATAAAGCATACTTTTCACTACTCGATGAAATGATACATATAGTGATTCATCTTTCTAGCTTTGGAGGAGAGCATTATTATCTTCTCTTCGTCATCGTGATAAAGTAGACTTTTTTTAAAATTTATGTGACTGATACCTTCGCAAAGAGGATCAAGTCATTATGTAGTTCAAAAGAAGTACATGTATTTTTTTTTGTATGCAGTTTATACTCGTGTAGACAATGAGCATATCAACTCGAAGCCTTTGCTCAAATTTAAATAGCTTTACATCTTGAAGACTTGCTTAATCTGAAGAGCTTTGCATCTTGAAGACTTTGCTCGAATTTGAAGAGCTTTGCAACTTGAAGACTTTGCTCGAATTTGAAGAGCTTTACATCTTGAAGACTTTTCTCCATTTAAAGAGCTTCACAACTTGAAGTATTTTCTCTAATTTGAAGAGCTTTCCAAGTTGGATATTTGGCTTGAATTTGGAGATATTTTCAACTTGAAGACTTTGCTAAAATTTAGAGAGCTTTGCAAGTTGAAGATTTGGCTCGAAGTTGAAGAGCTTCGCATTAAAGTCTTTTCTCTAATTTGAAGAGATTTGGAGATTTGGCTTGAATTTGAGGAGTTTCGTGGCATACAGTTTAAGCTCGTGTATCAAGGAGCATCATAACTTGCAGTTTAGGCTCGTGCGTTGAGGAGCACTTTGACATGCAATTTAGGCTCATGCGACAAGGAGCATTGGAACATGCAGTTTAGGCTCATGCATCATGGAGCGTAGTGACATGCATGGACTCTTCGATTTCAATTTTGGATGAATACTTGCCCCTATTCTCGGCATCGTCTACTTCGTTTCATCGTGAGTCTCAAAGATAGACAACCTTTGATCTCCATGTATAGCCATACTCAATTCCATATCATGTGCACGACTAGCCAACTCTTCAAAAGTTTTAGGCTTTATTCCTTGCAAGATGTAGCGAAGGCCCAAATACATACTTTGGATGCACATTTCAATGCCAGAAGTTTTGCTAAGAAGGTCTTTGCAGTTGAGGCTTAAACTCCTCCAACAATTGATGAATTTGATAACTCAATCCTCCTTCTGTTGGTGGGAATTTATTAGTTCAATCATGCTCACAGTGCGCCTCGTGCTATAGAAGCAATTGAGGAATTTTTGCTCGAGTTGCTCCCAACTATCAACGGAACCAGGTTCAAGATCTTTGTACCAATCGAAAGCATTTCCTTTGAGAGATCCAACAAACTTCTTGACAATGTGATCATCATAAGTTCCAACATCATTGCACGTCACGATGAAGTGTGCAACATGTTGCTTGGGATTTCCTTTACCATCGAATTGTTGAAGCTTAGGAGGTTGATATCCGCTTAGCATCTTCAAGTTATCAATCCTTTATGTGTACGGCTTTGTGTATGTAAGGAAATATTTAGGCGAAGGCTCAATTTTATCTTTGATGGCCCCTATGATGAAGTCCTTCAATTGCTCAATATGAATCTGTCCATCAGAAGAGACTTGGAGCTCTTTGGTCATTGTTGCTAGGTTTGCAGAGGACTCTCCTTTCTCTTGAATTTCTGGAAGCTTCATAGGTGCTTGGCTTGATTCTTCCTCTGTCATACTCTACACCTTATCCATCAACTTGGAAAGTTTATCATCTTGATATTTCATGTATTTTGTCAGGCCTTTAACTGCTTTTGTCAAATTTGCAAGTTGTTCTTTTATGGTAGAAGTTTCAATCATCATCGTTTGCATGACCAGCGCAGAGGACGAAAAATAGTATGGATCATCAATTGGATAGAGAGCAGATTGTGGAGTGACATGAGGAGGGTTTGGAGAAAATTTATTGCCCAAGACGTCATCATCTTTCTGCATGAAGGGATTGTGGGACTGGCGATGACATTCTTTTGAAAGGCTGAATCATGCCAAAGTTCGTTCGGCCACCTCAGCGATGTTGTTCCCTTCTTCTAGCACGTACGAATAGGATCTTACTTATTTTGGAGAAGATGAACCAAAAACATGAGTTGTGGATGGCACTCCAAGCATTTGTTGTCCTAGCATCTCGGCTTTGCTTCTTTTGATTTGGCCAATAATCTCCATGGCAACTTCCAATCCACTTTTGGAGTCAGATCTAGGGTTGATTTTCATTGAGGTCATCTTGGTGTTCTTGAACTTAGAAGAGAAGAGATGAGAGGTAGATATGGTCCCATTAAGCGTGCCAAATTTTGTAGCGACTAAAGTTCGCTCCTAAAAAATAATACTCAAGACAAGAAATATAGCGACAAATATTATATTCGATTTCAAGTTATGGAGTTACAGTCTCTAAAATATCTCAAATCTAAAGAGATGTAGTCCTCTGATTCTTCTCCTCACGAACGATAGTTCTAGAGCTTAAGAGCTTGATCTTGAACTTGATGGATTTCAGATTTGTAGTACATCGTGAATAATTTGAAGGTTGTCACGAACCAGGATTTGGTGTTGGATTATCACGAACAGAAGATTTGAAGCCGCCCGCCTATGATTTAAGTTTGACTTTGGAATTTGACCACAGACAACGATTGCAGATATGGATGAAGACCTTGATGTTATTCTTCAGAGCTTCTTTAGCCTTTCCTTCTGCTTACTTCATATCTTTTAGCCTTGTCCTTTGACCCCTTTATATAGGCGTGGGGTGGAGTAGCCTCCAAGAAAATCCCCATGGGCCACTGGGCTTGGGCTTTATATGGGTCGATCCATTTAGTAGAAAATCAATTAAATGGGTTAGCTCAATAATATTGGGCTTTTATTTCAATAAATTTAATTAGATTTAAATAAATAACCCAATTATACTAGCCTAAAATATTTGGTTGGACTAATATATATTTGATTTATGGTAAAATTCAAATTTCTTATAGATTTAAATTTAGTAAAATTTTAATTGTCTACAGATTTTATTAAAAAAAAATAAAAATTGATTCGGTACGGTACGGTTCGACTGATTTAATCAGTTTTTAAATATCCATTGACACCCCTAGATATTTCACAAATCCTAACACTCGAGGATTTTTGGTACTCACTTGCATATGGTACTCATATTTGTTTTTGCTAAGAAAAGCCTTTTATTGATAAACAGAAACTAAACTATTACAGTAGAAGGTACTAAATGAAGAGTTATAGTGCCTTGTAGGTCTAGATTAAAACACAGTAAAGTAAACATAGTAGGATTTTCAAAATGCACTACATATTGGGTATGTTGATAGGGCATGTCTCTTTCATAAGTAGCCAAAGCATCTGACACGCTGTTACCCTCCCTAAAAGTGTGGGAGACCTCAGGCTGTTGAAGATCACAGAGCATCAACCTAAAATTAGTAAGTAAATGTGAGTATTTAAGGTTCCCAGTAGAAAGGAATTAAAGTAATACTTGTGAATCAGTTTTCACTTTAAGCGGTTGAAAATATTTTTGGACAACGATGTGCAGTCCATGTAGTAGAGTTAATAACTCTGCTTGCAAAACCTCAGTGAGATAGAGGTTCTTGCAGTAGCCGTGAATCCAGTTACCAGTAGAATCACGAAACACTCCTACCGCCTCTCCATGGAGTGTTGATTCATCAAAGGCACCAACAATGTTAAGTTTATAGTAGCCAACATGGGGAGGTGTCTAAGGTACAAGAAGAGTAATGTGTGGTGGAGGTTGTGGGGGCATAGGAGTCAAATATAGAAGTTCTGTTACATTAGTAATAATGTTCTGAATTGAAACACTAAGAGTGGTATTGTGGAAGACATTATGATTACTAGTTAGCCAAATATTCCATAGTACTATAGGTGAGAGCGTGGATAAGGGAACAAGTAGATTACGTGCTAGAGGGATGAAATATCTGGAGGTACAAAGAGTACGTATCCAGGAACTGTAGTTATCAGTTGGAGGTGAGAGGTTTAAGTGGCGCCATAATTGTAAACCAAGAGGGCATTGAAGAAAAATGTGAGTAAGGTCTTCATATGGGTGGGAACATGTTTTACAAGATGTATTAGAGAGTATGTGACGAGATTGAAGTAAGGAGGAAGTTGGTAATTTACCACATAATAGGAGCCACAAAAATGCTTGATTTAGTGTGTAGCATGAGTGTTCCAGATCCTAAGACGGGGATAAATAGGAGGAACATTGTGTATTGGTGTAATGAGAGAGGAGTAGGCTGATTTGGTTGTAAAATTCCCATTAGGGCTATTACTACAATAAAGGGTATCAACAACAGTAAAATGGTGGCAAATGTAGGTGTTGAGGATTAAATGTTTTATATGATCGGGGAATTCAAATGAGAGGGTGGAGAAGTTCCATGAGTGATGGGAAATGATATGGGAAAGGGGAAGTAGTAGTTCATGTTTCGGGATTGGTCCTTAGATAAGATCACATAGGGAGTATGATGGTGTAATCCAACGATCAGTCCATAATTGAATATGCTGGCCATTAGCAACTTTCCAATTAGTCCCTCGATGACATAAGGGATAAGCTTTGACACATGTTTGGAGAGAAAAATCTGTGAGGTGTAATTAATAGGAGTTGATGAGACACATTTGCATCGAAGTACAATGTCCCATAGGGTTTCACTATGCGTTTGGAAGCGCCAATTTAGACTAGCTAGCAATGCCATATTTTTTTTCAAAAGGTTTAGGAATACCAAGGCCACCATAATGCTTTGTATGGTAACGACATCCCAATGGACCAGATTGAGACGTTGTTTTTGAGGAGTGGAGGCCCAGAGGAAGTTACGTTGAATATGGTCAATATGTTGTAAGGTCTCTTGTGGTAAGAGTTTATTTTGTATAGCATATATAGGAATGGAAATAAGTACAAAACGAATAAGGATGACTCGTCCAGCTAGGTTAAAAAAATTAGTTTTCCAGCCTTAGAGGCGTTGGTTCATACGATCTAGTATATATTGATAATCTAAGTATTTTGGGTGAATATTTTGCATAGGTGATGGTAGGCTATCATCTCGTATTTTAGTCGCTTATTACACTTTAATTCACTGCACTTCATTTGTGTTTGAGCTTGAATTGGTATTGTTTGAACTTAGTGTGTGTTTTATGCCTTGTAGGAATAATTTCGAGTTATATACATATTGCGGAGCTAATTTGAGCTATTTGGAGTTTTGAAGTCTGAGTAAAAGCCCAAGGGTTTATGTCAGGATCGTGTTTGGGGATCAATCGACGATAGTGCACTTAGTGGGAGGAAAAAGAGTTGAGCAGAAGTGAAACTCAGATGCACGAATGCGCATGAGAGACTCCCAGCACGCACACGACTGCGCAAGTGACATAGTATTCTGCCAGACATGCGCGGCCATGAGAGCGGCCACACCTCCAGGTGCGCGGCCACACACGTCCACTTCCGGGAACTTTACCCAGGCCTATTTTGGTAAATTCGGAGGCGACTCTTTTTGACCTATATGAAGCCTAGCTCATCTCAAAATAAGGTATCTCGGATTTTGGAGCAACTTTTGGAGAGAAGAAGGAAAGGAAACAACGGAGACTCAAAATACTTCATCCAATTCATTCAATACGGAAGTTGTTTGATTTTGGGAATTGTAATGTCTTCTTGTTCTTCTAATACTCTTGTGATAAACAACTTCTCCACTATGGAGTAATCTTTCTTAGGGTTATTGACATATATTGTGATTCGACAATTGTTAGGGGTTTACTCTATGTTAGTTGCCTGAATTTGTTGAATGGGTTATTAATTGAATTGCAAGGTCAATCGTGGTTCTACTTTAATCGAAAGAGAAGTGTTGTTGCAATTCGTATTGTGTTATCTTTTTGGGGTTGATTTTACGCCTCTCATAAGTAATCGAAAGAGCTTAGAGAGTTATCAATTGACCCAATTTGGAGGAATAGCCGAGAGACGTTCTTCGAAAGATCATTCATTCACTGTATTTTTGCATATGTTCATTGGACCTGTTATTAGGTTGGTTAACGGAACTCTCATTAATTCGGAAGAAGATTTTGAATCCTAAGATTAGCCTAATCATCCGTTGAAATCGAAGAAGTCGGTAGAAGTTGAGAGTGAACTTAGTACGGAATTACCCAAAATAATAGTTGATCTCATATCTTGTCACAACCCTTACTTCTCACCTTGAATTTCAATCGTTGCTACTTGGTCAGTAAAGTTCCATTATTTTCTCATAATCGATAATCTTAGTTTTTACTATTAGTTGATAATAACATAAATCAAAGGTTTATTTTTCTGAATGGTGTTAAGCTGAAGATTTAATAGAACAATATTTAAGCCAATCCCTATGGAGATGATTTAATACTATACTATCTTTGACTAGCGAGCCTAAGTTTTATACACTGGTTTTGCTCTCATCAAATTTTGGCGTCGTTGCTGGAGATTGGCGATCAATATTGTTTGAAAAAAATTTCGGTGCTAATTCAGGAACAATTCTACTTTATTTTCCTTTTTTACGCTCTTCTTATTTGTGTGCAGGCAACAGGTTAAATTCAGTGGTGTATGACTCGATCCTCTTCCAAGGAATTGGAGCCATACAATCCAGAACTAGACAAGCACCTGCGACAGTTGAGAAGGGAGAAAGAATCGAGTGGATCATTATTGAGCCAAACTTTGACTCAAAATACAATGGTGAACGACGGAAGGGGCATGGACCTAGCTGCAAGAGAGGCAACTCAACAACAGGATGCACGGTTAGCAGCTGAAGCAGCCCGTAGAGCTGCGAATGAAATAGTTGACGAGGATCGAAGGTTCAATCTCAACCGAACCATGGTCGAAGATGAATTTGAAAATGCAGCTCCCATGCCTGGGAGGTCTCTAGGAGATTATGCCAGACCAGTATACAACCAACAACAATCTAGTGTGAGGCCCCCGCCCATTGATGCCAACAATTTTGAACTCAAGCAAGGAGTCATCAAGACCATTCAGAACAACTGCATTTTCATAAGCAAACCCAATGAAGATCCCAACAACCATCTGATGGACTTTGACAAAATTATGAACACATTCCGCTACAATGGAGCATCACATGATGCCATCTACCTTATAGCATTCCCTTTCTCACTTAAGGATGATGCAAAGCAGTGGTTGAGAAGTTTACCTACAGGGTCAATCCGTACGTGGGAGGAAATGACTACCAAGTTCTTAGAAAAATATTTCTCTGCTGCTAAGACTGGACGAATGAGGAAGGAGATTCACAATTTCAGCCAAGGTGAAGGGGAGACGGTGTTCGAGGCATAGGAAAGATTTAAGCAGCTATTGTAGAGGTGCCCTCATAACGGAATGGAGCAATGGATGCAACTCCAAGACTTCTGGGACGGGTTAAACCCATCATCAAGAAGATTGCTGAATAGTGCGGTTGTAGGTCCTCTGATGAAGAAAACTCCAGAAGAGATTGTCACATTTCTGAATGAACTATCTGAAGACACAGAACACAGGTCCACTGACCAAGAGGATCGAAGAAGATCAGTAGGGGTGCACCAAGTAGAATCGTCTGTAGCAATGCAGGCCCAAATTGCAGCACTGGCTAAGGACATCAAGCAATTGATAATAGCTCAGGTGTAAAATCAACCACAGGTGGGATGTGACATCTCTGGATTGGGACACCCAACTCATGAGTGCCAAACATTCACCGTAGAAGAAGAAGTTAAGGCATTGGGGAATTTTAACAAAGGCAACTACCAAGGAGGTGGTAATTTCAATTCTATGGGACAGAGACTTCCGGGGTCATCATGGAGTTCTTCAAATGGTAGCTTTAATTCTTAGCAGCAGCAAAATCTCAGAGCACCAGTGCAAGGACCTCATGGCTTCCAAAACCAGCAGAGACAACCATACCATCCTCCACAGCCAAACAACTCAAGATTAGAAGATCTAAGAAGTCATTCATAAATAAATCAGATGAAAAACTTGAGACTCAAGGGACCGCTATCCGAGATCAAGGCATAACCATCCGTAATCTAGAAAGACAAATGGGGCAGCTCACATCATTATTATTAGAAAGGGCTCCGAGGACTTTGCCGGCAGACACTGAGAAGAATCCAAAAGAGACGATCAAGGTCGTGTCTCTCAGGAGTGGGAAAACATTAGCAGAGCCCATTGCAAAACCAAGGGCTGAGAAGGAGATCAACTCAACTAGATAGCAGAAGAACAGAAAATTGGTAAATCTCTGCCTAAGGAGGATATTAGTAGCAAGGAGGTTGATAAGCAGAAATTAAGCAGCACAGTTGAGGAAAGCAAGCACATGCTATTGTTACCGTTTCCTCAAAAGATGAAGCGGGAGAAACTAGACAAATGCTTTGTAAAATTCTTGGATATGCTGAAATATCTGTATGTAAACATCCCATTCACCGAGGTGCTCACCCAGATGCCAGCCTATGCAAAATTCTTAAAGAAACTACTTTCAAGTAAAAGGAAGCTCGAGGAAATGAAAGTGGTCAAACTCAATGGCCACTGTAGTGCCATTCTACAAAATAAAATCTCTAAAAAATGTGGGGATCTTGGAAGCATCACTATACCCTGCTCATTGGGGAGAGAAAATTTTGACAAGGCTCTGTGCGATTCAGGTGCATCCATTAAATTGATTCCATTATCGGTGTTCAAGAAATTGGAAGGAGAATTAGGAGTGATCAAATCTGTGTCGGCATCTTTGCAACTGGCTGATCAGACCATGATCATACCGGAGGGCATACTTGAGGACATTATGGTGAGGGTGAACAAATTTATCTTCCCAGTAGACTTCATCATAGTAGACATGGAAGTGAATAAGCAGGTACCTTTAATCCTGGGAAGACCATTCATTTCCACTGGCCGGGCTACTCTTGATATATATGAAGGGAAACTCATGCTTGGGGTGGGATACAAAAAAGTAGTGTTTCAAATGAAGAGAATGATGAAATACCCATGTGATGAGGCATCTGCCTATGCTTGTCTCAAACTGGATGTGGTGGGAGAGTTAGATGAACAACACAAGTTGGATAAGCTGGTAGGTGATTCATTAGAGAGATGCATTAGTCAGTCAAGCACAACAGAGGATAAAGATCCTGAGATCAAGAAGGAAGTTGAGGCACTGGAAGATGAGAACCAGGTGGTAGGTGAAGAAGAATTCGAGAAAGAAATGATCAAGCCGAAGCTGGAATTGAAAGTACTCCCGACACATTTAAAATATGCTTTTTTGGAGACTAATACTTTTTCCGTGATTGTTGTTGTTGATTTGACATTGAACAGGAACACATGCTTGTAGAGTTACTACAGAAGCATAAAAAGGCAATCGGTTGGAGTATAGCCGATATTTAGGGGATCAGCCCCACAATCTGCATGCATAAGATCCTGTTGGAAGAAGGGAGCAAATCGGTGGTGCAGCCCCGGCGCAAATTGAACAAGAACCTTAAGGAGGTGGTGCAGAAAGAGATACTCAAACTTCTAGATGAAGGTATAATATTTCATATATCTAACAGCAAATGGATCAGCCTCGTACAGGTTGTGCCGAAAAAAGAGGGCATGACGGTGGTGAAAAATGAGGACAACGAACTAATTCCTACCAGAACAGTTACTGGTTGGAGCATGTGCATAGACTACCGAAGGCTAAATGATGCAACAAGGAAGGATCACTTCCCTCTTCCTTTCATTGATCAGATGTTGGAGAAGGTGGCAGGGCATGGATGTTAATGCTTCTTAGATGGATATTCATGTTACAATCAAATACCAATAACTCCCGAAGATGTTGAGAAAACTACCTTTACCTGCCCTTACAGAATCTATGCATACCGGATAATGCCTTTCGAATTATGCAACGCGCCGGCTATATTTCAGCGATGCATGATGTCAATCTTTTCAGATTTGAATGGGAAGTGTCTTAAGGTGTTCATGGACGACTTTACTCTATTTGGAGATGACTTCAAGGATTGCTTGAGGAATCTCGAACTTATTCTGAAATGTGTATGTATTAAAGTGCTTAGGGAGGTGTAGTCACTCTTATATCCAAATGCATCCTACACATCCCGCAGCCTACATTTCAACCAATTAAAGTCCTACTTGATCCTTGACTGAATGAGCTCAATTAATAGAGTATTACACTACGGACAAGCATATGGTACGTCTTTTGTGGCATATGAATGTTGTTTCAGAGAGTGAGTGAATTCTTTTTATCTTAAGTTCCTAATTTTTCTTAAATTTCATTGTGTGTGGAACTACTTTCTATTGTTATGTGAGGGCACTTGATTCACAAAGGAAAGGTAATGTCGTTAACCTCTGTGTTAAAGTAAGTGAGTGGGTTATAGGAATGCGTGGTGCTTTT
The DNA here is from genome assembly GCF_000715075.1 of Nicotiana tabacum. NCBI lineage: Eukaryota > Viridiplantae > Streptophyta > Magnoliopsida > Solanales > Solanaceae > Nicotiana > Nicotiana tabacum. The sequence continues at coordinate 14,249,510 of NC_134102.1, read as the reverse complement.
GAGTCAAATCTTGAGGTGAGGATGTTACGGTATTGTGCTTAATCTGTTTTAAATATTCTTTAGGTGATGATTTATGAGAGTTGTTGAGAAAAGGTTGTGTCTAGATGAAATGTAGTTTGATTGCTCGAGAACGAGCAATGGTTTAAGTGTGGGGTGTTGATGGTAGGCTATCATCTCGTATTTTAGTCGCTTATTGCACTCTATTTCACTGTACTTTATTTGTGTTTGAGCTTGAATTGGTATTGTTTTGCACTTAGTGTATGTTTTATGCCCTGTAGGAGCGATTCCGAGTTATGTAGATATTGTGGAGATAATTCGAGCTATTTGGAGCTTTGAAGTCTGAGTAAAAGCCCAAAGGATTAAGTCGGGATCGTGTTCGGGGATCAATGGACAAATAATGCACTTAGTGGGAGGGAAAAGAGTTGAGCAGGAGTGAAACTCAGATGCGCACCCGCGCATGAGAGATCCCCAGTGCGCACACGACTGCGCAAGTGACATAGTATTCTGCTAGACATGTGCGGCCATGAGCGCGGTCAAACCTCCAGGTGCGCGGCCACGCACGTCTGCCTCCGGGAACTTTACCGAGGTCTATTTTGGTAAATTCGGAGGAGACACTTTTTGACCTATATGAAGCCTAGCTCATTTCAAAACAAGGTATCTCAGACTTTGGAGCAACATTTGGATAGAAGAAGGCAAGGAAACAACATAGACTCAAAATACTTCATCCAATTCATTCAATACGGAAGTTGTTTGATTTTGAGAATTGTAATGTCTTCTTGTTCTTCTAATACTCTTGTGATAAACAACTTCTCCACTATGGCGTATTCTTTCTTAGGGTTATTGATAGATATTGTGATTCGACTATTGTTAGGGGTTTACTCTATGTTAGTTTCCTGAATTCGTTGAATGGGTTATTAATTGAATTACAAGGTCAATCGTGGTTCTACTTTAATCGAAAGAGAAGTGTTGTTGCAATTCGCATTATGTTATCTTGTTTGGGTTGATTTTACGCCTCTCATAAGTAATCGAAAGAGCTTAGAGAGTTATCAATTGACCCAATTTGGAGGAATAGCCAAGAGACATTCTTTGAAAGATCATTTATTCACTGTATTTTTGCATATGTTCATTGGACCTGTTATTAGGTTGGTTAACGGAACTCTCATTCATTCGAAAGAAGATTTTGAATCCTAAGATTAGCCTAATCATCCGTTGAAATCGAAGGAGTCAGTAGAAGTTAAGAGTGAACTTAGTACGGAATTACCCAAAATAATAGTTGATCTCATATCTTGTCACAACCCTTACTTCTCACCTTGAATTTCAATCGTTGCTACTTGGTCAGTAAAGTTCCATTATTTTCCCATAATCGATAATCTTAGTTTTTACTATTAGTTGATAATAACATAAATCAAAGGTTTCTTTTTCTGGATGGTGTTAAGCTGAAGATTTAATAGAACATTATTTAAGCCAATCCCTATGGAGACGATTTAATACTATACTATCTTTGACTAGCGAGCCTAAGTTTTATACATCGATTTTGTGCTCGTCATGTCACGATCGGATGATACGTTTTTGGAATAAATAATTTTGGATTTTGAAAGGTTAATGCGTTGTCCAGAAAGGGACTGATTTGGTTAAAGATATCTATGATAGTGGAGGCATTATGAAAATCAGCCTCGGAAAGGAGTACCAAATCATTGGCGAAAAACAGATGGGATAATGGGGGGCCATGTCACGATCCAGTTTCTCCTATAGGCCGTGATGGCGCTCAACATCGCCGCTAGGCAAGCCAACGGTGAACTAAACATGTGACTATTCTTTTAATAAGTTTCCAAGTAATTAAATTCTATTTATTAAGAGATTAAGGAGTAGAAAATTTAATAAAATAAAACGAAGGCAACTGAGTGGGCAAAAATAGTGACATAAATACTCCAAAACCATAAAGTCTACTAGTTTGTGTGCCAAGACCTGGTGTCACAAGTATGTGAGCAACTAGTAGAATGTACAAAATTCTAATTACTGTCTGAAATAAAGGAGACAGAAAATAGATACAAAAGAGAGATTCTAGGTGCTGCAGAACAGCTCAGGAAGCAGCTCACCACTAGGCCTCGGGGTAACGGGGGTGCGCGCCGATATGACCGCCATATGCACCTGCCTCAGATCCTGCACGATTAGTGCAGAAGTGTAGCGTGAGTATATAAACAACTTGTACCCAGTAAGTATCTAGTCTAACCTCGAAGAAGTAGTGACGAGGGGTTAACTTCGACACTTACTATGGGCTAATAATAAAATACATAAATTCTAAATAAGCATGGGTTATATAAACAGTAATAATAACTCAATAACAAGCAGTAAATACATAATCCTTTCACTAATCATAAATTCCAGGTCAAATTCTGTCATTAATAATTACAACCTCCCAAGCCATAAAATAATATCAAGTATAATTAGGCTCCGAATATTATTACGCACGATGTATGCCAAGGTCGTACAGCCCGATCCAGACTAATATGTACACTGCCGAGGGTCGAGCGACACGAACCATAGATGTTACTATCTACTGCCGAGGCGTTCGGCCCACTCCTCAAGAAGAGAGGATACTTTATGAACAACCGATTTAGAAGCTAATACAAGGCTAATGCACAAGGAAGCATAATTTCTATTAACGGTCAAGTAACTAACAAGTTTCAATATAATTTAGGCACTTTAATTAACAAGTAGGGTACAAACATTACAAGTATTTCATGATTTGGGTCCTAAGCTACCCGCACATAAGCATAATTAATAGCTACATACGGACTCTCTTCACTTCGTACGTATGTAGCCCCCACAATTAGCAGCAAATAGTAATTTAAATCATCTATGGGGTAAATTCCTTCTTATAAGGTTAGGCAAGAGACTTACCTCGTCTCAAAGCTCACTTTTCGGCCCACAAATTTGTTCTAAAGCCTCAAATCGGTGTCGAACAATCCGAAACTAGTAAAATGTTATATAAATTAATCAATACATGTTCAAAAGTTCATAATTTAACTATTAGAGTAATTACCCAACCCAAATTGGAAGATTCCTAAAATTCAGCCTCGGCCCCACGTGCCCGGATTCCGGAAATTTTCAAAGATAAATGTTACCCATAACCTAACGAATAATTTTTGCCCAATTTCATAACCATTTCCATGGCTAAATCCCATTTTATCCAAAACCTAGGTTTTCCAACTAAACCTATAATTTTTACAAATTTTATATGTTAAAATCTACCCATAATCTATGTTTTAAACTCATATTGCATAGAAATCACTTACCTCAAAGTGCTTGGTGAAAATCTCTCCTCAAATAGCTCTATATTCGACCAACAAGTGAGAGAAATGAAGAAATGAGCCTAAGTCTCGCCTTAAATGCAACCCTTCTCCCCAGCGGTATTTCCGCACCTGCGCAAGGGTCTCCGCTTCAGCGGGACCGCTTCTGCAGTCAACTGTCCGCATTTGTGGAACACGCATGACCCCTGACCCCTTGCACCTGCGGCCAAGTCCCGTATCTGTGAGCCCTCTTCTGCGGCTCGCCTCGCACACCTGCGACCATGGCCAGGCTGCCTCTCTCCGCATCTGCGGACCTATTCATCGCAGAAGCGAGTTTGCTTATGCGGAAATGCTTCGCTTCTGCGGAATTCACTTCTGTGGAAATGCTTTGCTTCTGCGGAGTTCGCTGACCCCTCCTCTTTCCGCTTCTGCGAGCGAGGTGACCCATCTGCGGTGCCACTTCTGCGGTCATTCCACCGCAGGTGCGAACGCACCAGATGAAAGGCACCAACAGCTCTTCTCCAAATAGCAAACAAGCTCCGAAGACCCTCCGAATCCTATACGGGGTCCCCGAGTCCTCGACCAAATATACCAATAAGTTTGTGACATGAAACGGACTCGCTCGAACCCTCGGAACGTGGAAAATAACATTAAAACTGAGAATCACAACCCAAAATCAAATAGAATCAACTTATGAACTTCAAGTCCTTCCAACTTACTCCGAACGCGCCGAATCATACTTAAACTACTCGGAATGACACCAAATTTTGCGTGCAAGTCTTAAATTACCATACAGAGCTATTTCCAGACTCAGAATTTCAAACGAACCTCGATAACTCCAAAACCTACTCCAAACCAAATTTAAAGAACTTTAAAACCTTTAATGTGCCAACTTTCAACTTTATGCGTTGAAACGCTCCCGGGTCATCCAAAACCCGATCCGAACATACGCCCAAGTGCGGAAATTATCATACGAATCTATTGGGACCATCAAATCCCAGTGCCGAGGTCGTTTACTAGAAATATTGACCCAAGTCAAAATTAACATTTTAAAGTCAATATTAAGGAACTAAGTGTTCCGATTTCAACCCGAATCCTTTCAAACCCGAACTAACCATCCCGGCGAGTTATAAAACAGTAAAAGCACGTACGTGGAGTCTTATTTAGGGAAACGGGGATCTAAAAATCAAAATAACCGGTCGGGTCGTTACATGCCAGCCCGGGCAATTTTACTGGAATCCAATCTTTGTGGGTAACTGCCCTCTCAATAAGTTGAGATAGCGTTTCCATACATATGATGAAAATGTAAGGGGATAAGGGATCTCCTTGTCGGATGCCACAGGATGGTTGGAAGAAATGTGTAGGTTTACCATTAATTAAAATAGATATGGAGGACGTAGTAATACAAGACATGATATGGTAATGAATGTGGGAGGAAAATTCAGATTTTGAAGAGAGTATCTAATAAACGACCACTCTAAATAGTCAAAGGCCTTTTCAAGATCAAGTTTGATCATCATTTTACCAAGCTTACCCTTTGTTTTCCTTAACGAATGCAAGGCTTCCTGAACTAGGATAACATAGTCCACGGCACGACGACCATGGATAAAACTACATTGGGTTGGGTTGATAATTTTGTGAAGAAGAGGCCTAATGCGTGTGGCAATAATTTTTGTTATTGTTTTATAAATAGTATTGCACAACCCAATGGGTGGATATTGACAGATATGTTCTGGGCTTTGAACTTTAGGGATTAATGTGAGAAAAGTAGTATTAATATAGGGAAAACTACCCTATATACCTACCTAATCAAAAGTAATTACCCGTAATTACCCATTTTAAAAGTAATTACATCAAATACCTATTATATTACAACTAATTACCTGCACAACCTAATACATAAGTAGCTTTCCTTTTTTTGTCTCCTCATCAATTCTCGCTGCTGCCGCTACCAATTTCCCAAGTAGAACCAGCAAACACTTTTAAGAAGTTTCAAAACTAATTTTCCTCTTTTACTCCATGAAAAATCACAATTCTCAATCACAAAAGAGATTGCATTTGTATGTTGTTTGTATTGTACCTTTTTCTTGCTATCATCGCCCTTTTTTTTGTGATCCATAATTCATTTTATCTCCTAAAAGTAAAACAAAAAATAATATGTACTATCTAACTAAGATTTGAAATTTCTTATCTGTTTGAAGTGTTTGTTGTTGGAATTTATTGTGTATTGTTCTTTGATGTGTAGATTATGATGTTAATGCTAATTTTCGAAGATTTTATTGTGAGAAAATTAAATCCATCATTGAAGGATCTTGAAGCTTGAAACTCATTAATTGGGTTTATTGAGTTTATAGTTATTTCGATCCAATTGTGATTAGAGTGTGCTTGAATATTAATTGGAGGTTGTGGTTATATTTTGAATCAATTTGGTAGAGATTTTGGAGTAGATTTTACAATTTTGGGTTGAACTAGCAAAAATGACGAATTTATACTATATAACAAAATGGTATATTATATACCATTTTGGTATATAATTAATTACAACAATATAATGTTATAGTATATAGTATAATATAATAGTATAATGTTGAATGAAAAACACAAGATATTATTTTGATATATTGTATAGTATTTTAGTATATAATATATATGTCATATTGGTATCATATGGTAGTTGGAATATTTTTTGGTTGTTTTAGTTGCATTTTTTAGTGAATTCTATTCTGAAATTATTTATATGATCATGTTTTGCTATGTTGGATTTTTTTGTACCTATGGATATAGATTTTGTGTATTATGTAATAGTTTTTATAGTTATATGCAGTTGTTGGAACGACCTCGTACAACTATATACCCTATTAGCATAGCTACATACTATATTAGTATCATATGCTAGTTGAATTATTTTTTTGTTGTATTAGTTGCATTTAATTGGTACACTATTTGATTTTCTTTTAATAATAGTAATATAGTACAATATCTTGAAATACTTTATTAAATTAATATGTGGTACACTATTTTTTTATTTTTCTCTTCATGCATGTGTGTTATGTAATATGTATAGGTATTTGGACAAACTGCAGCTCACTCTGCACCATTTCAAAGAATGGACTTTACAGCATGTTCCACGAGAGCAAAACAGTGAGGCTGATGCACTTGCAAATTTGGGATCATCGGTCGAGGAAGGCGAGATAAGCTCGGGGACTGTCATTCAACTCTCGAGATCCGTGATCGAAGAAGGTCATGCCGAGATAAATTCTATGAGCTTAACCTGGGATTGGAGGAATAAGTATATTGAATACTTAAAAAATGGAAACCTCCCATCGGACCCTAAAAATTCGAGGGTCCTACGAACCAAATTTGCTCGATTCACATTAACTGCAAATGGAACGCTATACCGAAGGATATTCGATGGACCATTAGCAGTATGCTTAGGTCCAGGAGACACCGATTATATACTATGTGAGGTGCACAAGGGCACTTGTGGAAATCACTCCGGTGCCGATTCATTAGTCCAAAACATAATCAGGGCAGGGTATTATTGGGTCGATATGGGCAAAGATGCAAAGGAGTTTGTTCGAAAATGTGACAAATGCCAAAGGTTTGCACCGATGATCCATCAGCCCGGAGAGCAACTTCACTCAACCCTATCCCCATGGCCATTCATGAAATGGGGAATGGATATCGTCGGCCCTCTGCCATCGGCCCCAGGTAAAGCTAAATTCATTTTATTTATGACTGACTATTTCTCTAAACGGGTTGAAGCGCATGCGTTCGTGAAAGTAAGAGAGAAAGAAGTTATAGACTTTATCTGGGATCATATCGTATGTCGATTTGGGATACCCAACGAAATAGTGTGTGACAATGGGAAACAGTTCGTCGGCACCAAAGTGACAAAATTCTTCGAAGACCATAAAATAAAAAAGATATTATCAACACCGTACCACCCTAGTGGGAATGGACAAGCTGAATCAACGAACAAAACTATCATTCAAAACCTAAAAAAGAGGCTGAACGACGCTAAGGAAAAATGGAGAGAAATCCTACCCGAAGTTCTTTGGGCATATCGAACAATATCAAAATCCAGTACGGGGGCAACCCCGTTCTCCTTAGTATATGGCTCTGAAGCCTTGATTCCAGTCAAAGTTGGGGAACCCAGTGGCAGGTTTCTATATATAATAGAAGAGTCAAATAACAAGGCTATGAACGCTAGCCTCGAATTATCAGATGAGAAACGAGAAGTTGCTCTCGTCCAATTGGCCGCCCAAAAGAAGCAAATCGAAAGATACTATAATCGAAGAATCAAGCTTCGCTATTTTAAACCCGGGGACTTAGTGCTAAGGAAAGTCACCCTCAGCACCCGAAATCCAAACGAAGGAAAACTAGGACCGAACTGGGAAAGACCGTATCAGGTTCTCAAAAAAGTCGGAAAAAGATCATACAAGCTCGATATTATAAACGATAAACAACTATCAAGCAATTGGAATATGTCGCACCTAAAACGATACTACTGGTAAGGTACGACCCTCCCATATTCATCTGCATTTCGAAACTAACCACTACAGGAGTCCGATCAGGAGCTAGGATAAATCCGTCAATACTAAGCCCTAGGTCTGGAAGCATGAGTCGCACTCTTTTTCCCTTAGACCGGTTTTATCCCAAATGAGTTTTTCGGCAAGGTTTTTAATGAGGCAACCAATGATTGTGCTATACTTGGAGACAATTCAACAGTATCCGAGGCCTCTTTACAATCGACCTTGAATACTGGGGGGGGGGGGGTTAGCCTTCAAATATATCAAGTTATGATGCAAGAAAGTTATTTCATAACAACAAGGTTCTAATAGGAAAAGTTGTAAGAGCCAAATGGTCAAAACAAACCATGCTCATGTAGTTGGCCCGAGCCTTGACGCAAATCGTGAATACGTGTATAATGCCTTGCAAAGAAAATTCTCTTCTTTACCGATATCTTATATCCAAGAAATATTCCTCTATGTCGAAATTGATTATGCTTACGCCTACGGGCTACATTACTTCGAGTTCGAAACATTCACTCGACTATTACACCTATGGATTACTTTACTTTGAGTTCGAAATATTCACTCGAGCATTACGCCTACGGACTACATTATCTCGAGTTTGAAACATTCACTCGACCATTACGCCTACGGGCTACATAACTTCGAGTTTGAAACATTCACTCGACCATTACGCCTACGGGCAACATTACTTCGAGTTTGAAACATTCACTCGACCATTACACCTACGGGCTACATTACTTCGAGTTTGAAACATTCACTCGACTACTAAGCCTACGGGCTATTTTTATTCCGAGTTAGAGCAAGAACTCACTCAACCATTATGCCTACGGGCTACTTTACTTCGAGTTCAAAATATTCACTCGACCATTATGCCTACGGGCTACATTACTTTGAGTTCGAAACATTCACTCGACCATTACGCCTATGGTCTATATTACTTCGAGTTTGAAATATTCACTGGACTACTAAGCCTACGAGCTATTTTTATTCCGAGTTCGAGCAAGCACTCACTCGAACATTACGTCTACGGGCTACATTACTTCGAGTTTGAAACATTCACTCAAATATTAAGCCTACGAGCTATTTTTATTCCGAGTTTGAGTAAGCACTCACTCGACCATTACGCCTATGGGCTACATTACTTCGAGTTCGAAACATTCACTTGACTACTAAGCCTACGGGCTATTTTTATTCCGAATTCGAGTAAGCACTCACTCGACCATTACGCCTACGGGCTACATTACTTTGAGTTTGAAATATTCACTCAACTATTAAGCTTACGGGCTATTTTTTCCGTGTTCGAGTAAGCACTCACTCGACCATTATGCCTACGGGATATTTTTATTCCGAGTTCGAGCAAGCACTCACTCGACTATTATGCCTTTCGAGTTCGAATCACTCACTCAACTAATAATCCTAAAGGCTACATCATACTTCAAGTTCAAATAATCACTCAAGCATATGGGCTACCTCATTTCAATCTTCAATAAGCGCTCACTCGGTTATAAAGGCTACTAAGTCCAAATTCAATAAATTCGATCAAATTACCTAAATCCTTACAAAAACATTCAAAAGGCATGAATAAAATCTTCACAAAGTAGAAGCAAAAGATATTTTTATATACAAGATTGTTTACAAGATTGATTAAAACATAGAAGCTAAGGGCTAAGCTTCTTGGCTATCCCCGAGAGCGGTCTCCTCTCCACCGGGGTCCCCCCTCCCCCCCAATTCTCGAACTCACTCATATTCCTATCATCATCATCATCATCGTCGTCGTCGTCGTCATCGGAAACCAAGTCTTCAGTATCAGTTTCGAGTTCTTTGGCCCTTTTTATCTCTTCAGCAAGGTCGAAACCTCAAGCATGGATATCCTCGAGGGTCTCCCTCCGAGATTGGTGATTAGCAAGTTCAGCGACCCAATGTGCTCGAGTATCAGCGGATGTGCTCGAGTATCAGCGGTCTCGACTGCCTCTTTTGCTTAAACTTGGGCAGCTTCAGCCTCGGCCCGATAGACGGTCACAAGTGCGTTCGCATCAGCCTTTGCCTTTTCAATGTCATATTCGGCCTTAGCAAGTTCGGAGGCCAACCGAGCCTCGATCTCCTTTATTCTTCTTGCTTGAGCCGAGCCTTTCTCTTTTATACTGTGAAGTTGGTTTTCAGCCGCTGATAATTGAGTTCGAGCGACTTCTTTCTCTGTAGCGAAGCGGTCGATACCTTCTTTCCACTTCAAGGTCTCCGCTTTTATCACATCGACTTCCCCACGAAGTTTCCCGATCATCTCAATTTTCTGCTGCAGCTGTGAGACCGAAATATTAGCCATCGTTCCAGTATCGAGTCCATAGGCTTTTAAAAGTATCATTACCTGCTCGGATAGATCGGCCTGATCTTGGTGAGCCTTGGCCAACTCGACACGGAGGTCTTTTATTTCCTCTGCCCTTTGCCCTAAGAGGAGTTTAAGGGAGTTCCTATCCTCGATAATCCGTTGAAGATCGGCCTTATATCGACATAGCTCGGCTCGGGACCGAGAACATGCTTCTCGATGACTTCTGCGGCCTGCAAAGAGAGAATAAACAAAGTTAGAAAAGAAAAGCAAACATTAAAGTAATACCAACGAAATAATTTAAGGCTTACCTAAGCCTGTTGCACCCTATGAAAAAGGTCCGATCTATCGCTAGTAGCAGCAACGTCCTCGACACCGGTAAACAGGTCATGAAAAGGATCCTCTCCGCCATGAGGCCTATCTAGTTTGAGGGCCCCCAAAGCTTGGGCCTCTCGAATCGCCCCTACGAAAAAAGCAGGAAAGGTGGGCAAGTCTTCGATTGCTACTGCCCCAAGTGAATCACTTGGAGCATTCTCTTAGGTTCAAAGAGATTCGAGGAGGGCCCCTTCGGATATATCCCCCATCCGTTGGCTTCGATGGGAAGCATATTCGATCTCCAACAACTCGGGGACTCTGCTCGAATCCTTCTCCGATATATCGTCAGTTCGAGGCGGAGCCTTATGAACCACCAGCGATCCAACTGCCTGTGGAACGTCGGTGGTCTTCTTCATTCGGGCCGCCAGCGCGGACCCATCATTTTCTTCTTCCTCTTCCTCTTCCTCTTCATCCCTTAGACGCATAACTGATTCTACGGTCAAAGGAATGGTATTCCTGTTCGGTTTTCGAGCCGTCCTCTTCTTCGGCTTTGGATCCTCGGGAACTGAAGCTCTTTTCCTCTTATTATATTTTGCCGGCTTTGGGACAGAGGCCAAAGCTTCTTCCTCGATGGACAAGGGCCTCAAAACCGCATCTTTGCCCACACCTACATGTGGGAAATTTTATTAAAAATATATGGAAAGTGTCTCGTTCGAACTACTAAAAGGTACGAGAAAGGGGCTCACCGTGATTGTTTGCCTCCCATCGGCCCTTTGACAAATCACGCCATGAGCTCTAGGAGTATGTGGAGGTCGAAACCAAAGCTCGTACTCAATTCTTGAGTTCGGGAATTGCTACGGGCATCTAGGGAACCGTTGCATCACAGAAAGAGGAACATTGGTGAGAAAAGAAATGAAAGGGCGAAATAGAAGGAAGTAACAGCAGAACCACACTTATTTCTACTCTATCTACTTTAAACCCTCCATTACTCTCGCTCCATATATTATGAAAATCATTAAATGGACTCCTGACTTTGTCCCTGAATGTGAAACCTCAATTGCTCCTATCTGGATCCTAATTCATCAACTTCCATGGCATCTTTTTAGATGGGATATTATTTCAAGAATGTTTAGTTCTGTTGGCACTGCTATGGCACCAGACATGTCCACTTATTCTAAGTCTAGTGGAAATGTGACCAAGCTTAAAGTTGAAATTGAGCTCTTAAAACCCAAACAAGATCAAATTTGGGTGGGGTTCAAGAGATTAGGCACTAACGAGGAGGAGGGATATTGGTTAGACATAGAATATGAAGGTGATCCCTCATACTGCCAATATTGTTCTATGCAAGGCCATGATATATCTTCCTGCAGAAATAAGAAAAGGGATGAAGAAGCTCAGGATCAAGTTATGAAAAGAGATGAGGAGGTTCAGGTCTTGGGTACATCCACTAAAGAAGTAAGCAATGATGAATGGACAGTACAGAGAAACAATAAGAAGAAGAATCAACAATCAAAGGGCAAGAATATTTTGAGTGGATCATCGCAACAAACTCAATGTGAAGGCAACTTCACAGAGCACACCTTGTAATTGCAGAAGGAAGAGCATCTAATCCAACAGTCAAGGGATCAGGGGAACACTCAAAAACAGATGATGAATAAAGCAAAACATTCTGAATATATTTCACAAAACCAACAAGTACCAAAGCAGCATAATAGATCAAAGAAAAGAGTTCACTGGCAAGCACAACCGAGTAACCATACAACCTATCTTCCTCAAACCTCCAAGCAATCATTGTAACAAATCAATACAACTAACCAACCCATTCCAAGCTTAAAAAAACACTCTTCCAACCAAAAGGTCCCAATCACAACCTACTACACCCAATCCTAACTACTCAACAGAAACTCACCAAACCCCTCCTCCCAAAAAAGAACAATCCTCCCGGGTTAAATCTAATACTATATCCATTTTCATCCCTCCTAAGCAATAAACTCTAACATCCCTAATCGACACCATCCCAAGACCAATCCAAAATAGTCCAACCCAGCAAATAAACCTTACTTCAGTGCAATTAGTAAAATCACAATCTCATCATACCCTTTATATACCACATGACCCTCTACCGAATGATCCCCTACCAACAGATATTGCTTCTACTGAAGGCAATAATGATGTAGAGCTCGAAAATAAATATGATGTAGATTCATAGTTTAAAGTCGATAGGGAAGAATCAGAAACAACTGAAAATAATCTAATCATAAATGACACTGAAGATGACTATGAAATTGTTGTAGATCAATCGGAGTCCAGTGATGAAAATACGGATGCAAAATCCACCAATAGTGATGATGTGGATGATGTATTGATTGAAGGTTGCTCTACTCAACTACATCTATCAGATGAAATTTCTCAAGCCTTTCTGATGATATGACTTCACCATGGATGGTCGCTGGCAACTTTAATTCTATAATGGAGCTTGAGGAGAAGAAAGGGGGTAGAATTCATAGTATGTCTAAAAACCTTCCTTTCATTAATTGTATAGTAGGCAGTGGTTTGATGGACCTTGGCTACTTTGGTAACCCCTTCACCTGGTGTAATGGCTGGGCACCTAGTAAGAGGATATGGTCAAGATTAGATAGGGCATTAGTAAACTCTGAATGATTGCAAATATTTCCTGATACTTCAGTTGTTCATTTGGTCAGAACTGGATCTGATCACGCCCCATTGCTTATTTCTACGGCCAACACTATATGGGAGCCTAAGAAATATTTCAGATTCTTAGACTTTTGGACTGAACAAGAGGACTTCTTAAAAGTCGTTGAACAAGCTTGGCAGATACAGGTCGAAGGAGGTTCTATGTGAAAATTTCATCTCAAGCTTAAGAATGTTTGTAAGAGTCTCTCCTCCTGGTCTAGAAACACTATTGGGAATATTTTTGACAAAACCAAGGAACTACAAAATAGACTTGCAAAGCTTGAGGATAGATGTTTGAATGATAACTCAGAGTATAATAGGATGGAGTACAACAATGTGAATGCTCAGCTTATCAAGCACTTTAAAAATGAAGAATCCTTTTGGAGGCAAAAAGTTGGATTGAAGTGGTATTCAGAGGGGGATAATAACACAAGGTTCTTTCATTCTGTTATCAACTCCAGAAGGAAAAAGCTACAGTTAACGAGAATTAAAAAACAGGATGGCACATGGATTGAAAATAGGGATGACATAGTTACTGAAGTTGTTGCCTTTTTTGAACAATAATTTGCACAAGAGACTACATGTAGAGATTTTTCTATTCTCAAGAGGCTTCCCAGAGTGATAGGTGAAGATGACAAGCTGGCATTGGAGGTCATTCCAACTATAAATGAAGTGAAACAAGTGGTCTTCTCTATGAGTAGTAGTAGTTCACCTGGTCCGGATGGCTTATCTGGGAAATATTTTCATCACTGCTGGAATATTATTGCTAAGGATCTTTATGATGTTTTACTGGATTTCTTTTCTGGTAGTGAACTCCCAAGATATTTCACTCACACATGCCTATTCCTTATCCCTAAAATTGACAACCCCCCAACGATACACTGATTTTAGGCCCATTAGCTTAAGTAACTTCACTTCCAAAATCATATCCAAGCTGCTGAATATTAGACTATCCCTTTTGATGAATAAGATCATCTCCCCTAACCAAATGAGCTTCATAAAAGAGAGATCGATCTCTGAAAATGAAATGCTCACACAGGAATTGGTTCATAATTTAAAAAGGCAAAATATTAATGGGAATGTAGTGTTCAAACTGCACATGGCCAAAGCTTTTGATAGGGTTGCTTGGGACTACCTTTGCCAGACTTTAAGACAATTGAGATTCTCTGAATTTTGGATTGACACGGTTGCCAAGTTGGTCTCTAACAACTGGTATTCCATTAATATCAATGGAGTTAGGCATGGATTTTTCAAATCCTCAAGAGGTCTCAAACAAGGTGACCCACTATCTCCCTCACAATTTGTTATTAGAGCTGAGCTATTATCTACTATGTGGATCAATTGAGGAATAAGAATTTCATCCCCTTTTCCGTGGACTATGGTAGTCCTTTGATCACTCATCTTACATATGACAATGACACTATACTTTTTTCCTATGTGGACCTTCTATCCATTTCCATGATGATAAGGAAGCTAGAAATTATGAGCAAGTCTCAGGCCAAATGGTGAATAAAAGAAAATCTTCTTTTCTGGTATCTCCCTCTACTCCTATTTGTATCATAGATGATATCAAATGCATTACTGGTTTTTCTCATTCCCCTTTCCCTTTTACTTATCTAGGGTGCCCTATTTACATTGGAAGAAATTTTTTTTGTCATTTTGGAAATATGGTGGCCAAAATAGCAAATAAAACTCAGGGGTGGAAAGGAAAACTTCTTTCTGTTGGGGGTAGAGTGGTCCTTATCAGGTCTGTACTGCATTCACTATCATTGCATATCATATTTGTTGTGCATTCACCAAAAACTACCCTTGGACATATTGAAAAATCTCTTGCTAATTTCTTTTGCGGATCTTTAGAAAGCAAGAGAACTTATCACTGGTTTTCATGGAAGAATTTATGTTACCCTAAGGTAGAGGGAGGGGTAGGATTTAAGTCATTGCATGACATGTGCATTTCATTTGCTGCTAAAGCTTGGTGAAATTTCAGAACTCATAAGTCCCTTCTCACTCTCTTTTTGGAAGCCAAGTACTGTAAATGAAGTCATCCAGTTTCTAAAAAGAAGAACTATTCTCAATCTCCCTCTTGGAGAAGGCTAATGGATATTAGAAAAGATTGTAAAAAGTATATCTTATAGAAAGTGGGGAAGGACAACATCTCTTTTTGGTGGGAAAACTGGACAAATAAAGGTACATTAACCAAAGTAATTGGACAAGGCAACAAATCTAAGAAGATTAGAGTGTCCGACTTTATCTCAAGCAATCGATGGATCCTTTTCAAGCAAATCAGCTTGGAAGGCTCTTAGGAAATCTAAAGGTTCCTCACTCACCCTTCTAAGATTTGGCATAGTAAGTTACCATTCAAAGTCTCTTTCCATACATTGCGGTTATTGAATGGTAAATTAGCCACAGATGATTCTTTGGTTAAATTTGGCGTGCATGGCCCTTCAAAATACTATTGTTGTCCTAATAGTACCTCTGAGTCTATTAAGTATCTATTTTGTGAAAGTGTGGTTGCTGGGAAAGTTTGGAAATATTTTCAAGATGCATGTGGTTTGAGAATACAATCTACAGGTGGCATAAGAGTCAAATTTATTAGATGGTGGATTGTTCAACCTCAAAATAAACTTCATGAGTTGATATTGCAATGTCTTCCATCTGTTATATGATGGAAAATTTGGAAGTATCGATGTACTTTTAAATATGAGGGAGTTAGAAATACTATTAGCAGTATCATTGCAAAAATTACATACCCGATGCGACTGCTTCTTTCGGCTCAATTCTCTTCTTTATCCTTCACCTTTCCCTTTCCAAGAATTACCCAAATAGTTGATACGATTAAGCTCAAGTTGAGCATCATTTCAGTGATATGGAATAATCCTGCTTTCGGTGAGTTCAAATTAAATGCAGATGGGTGCAACAAAGGAAATCTTGGGAGCAGAGGGGGTGGTGGGATTTTAAGAGATCACCTTGGACATATGGTCATGGCTTTCACTGTGTATCTTGGGTGTTGCTCCAATAATTCAGCCGAGGTGCAGGCTATTAAAACTGGAATGAGGTGGTGTTTAGACCACGGCTTTAACAGATTAACTATTGAATCAGACTCTTTACTTGTTCTTCAAATGATAAAGGGAGAAATCTCCACGGCATGGCAAATCAGAGAAGAAGTCAAAGAGATTCAAGCAATGAACACAGATGGACAGTTTCAATTCACTCACACCTTCAGGGAAGGTAACATTCCAGCTGATCTTCTAGCAAATTTAGCGGAAAGAGATAGAAAAAATCAGTTCTTCATTGGCGCTATAAACATGCCAAGGCAGATTACATCCTCAGTGAAAAATGATGAGCTAAGAAGACCAAGTTTTAGAATTAAGGTAACGAAGAACACCTTCATCTTTGATCCAGGTTGAATGTGATATTTGTGCTAAGTTTCATACTTAGCAATTTTGGGACCTTAATTGTTTCAGGAGTAACCCTCCTTTTCTTTCTGTTTTCTTAGGGATAAGACAATTGTAAAGTTGGATTTGTCCAATTAGCTCTATTTTGATGAGGTCAGGTATATGCCCCCTCTATGTTCCTTTTGACTTATCTTCAATATAATCTCCTATGGAGAACCTTTGGCGGAAAAAAAAAGAACGTTATGTATAAACAGAAGCTCAGAATGTTGAAAGATGCAACAACAAGAATGTTTTTAAAGATACAGCAGCAAGAATGCTAAAAATATATGGTTGAAAATTTGTCACAGCGTACGGTACTCCGGGCATATTTTTTTCTTTTCTTTTCTTTTTTATACGAAAAATTTTCATTATCGTCAAATTAGTTGAAGCTAGAACTGAACCCGCTTTGAACCTGTCTTCAACCTCGCTCGGCTTTGAAGCCATTGATCGCTTTGTTCAACTTGCCGACATGCTCAACTTGCTCAAAAAGATTTTGAGCTCGGTGTACCAAGCTAGGGGAGCAAACGGATTTTTTATCTTTTATGTGTTGACTATAGGGGGGGAAAATTCCAAGCAGTATCATCTATCTGTTTAATTTGTAAACTGGAGAAAATATTTTTAGGATAGGTCACTACAGGAAATAAGGTTTCAGCCTTTCTGCGGCACCACTTTAGTCGCGACCAAAGGTAAGTGCCGAATCGCCACAATAAGTGATGGTTTCAGGGGGAACTATATGTTAATGTTTTGAGTAGCGACCTACCTTAATTTTGTAGCAATCATTTGTTTACTTTTTGTGCGACTCTAATAAAACAAATTAGCTTTTGTGGCGACCTAGTTGCCACAAAATGTAAGCAAATGCGCCACAAAATAGATATAAGGTTGGTCGCTATTCCAACCAACAACATATGGTTCGCCGCTGAATTTGTGGTGACTCGGCACTTACTTTCGTGACGACTAAGAGGTCGCCCAGAAAGTCGTCATTGAAAACCTTACTTCTACTTCTTGTAGTGAGTGTCTTCCAAAAATATAACATCCCTTGATAAATAGACTTTATTTTTGACAGGATCAAAATATTGTCGGAAATATATTTGAGATTTGTTGACATACTAAAGATTCTTGTTTGAGATTTGTTGGAATAAATATGCAATGTGCAAAGCATCCCAGGCAGCCTTGGCAGTGGCTGTAGCGGCGAAGTAGCAGCAAGTGTAGGATAAATCGAAGGAAGTAGTGATTGATAAACCAGAAACTTGCTCCACATTTACAAAAAACTTAAAAAGAACAAACTTTAACACCAGAAAGCATTCAGTGATTGATATTTGGCATAGTGGAACCTCATTGTCATGAGATATAACCCTAGAAAAGTGACTAAATTGCACCATAGGGAGGAGGAGGGAGAGGAATCGTGCCAATTTCCAGCCCTCGACGAGCACCCAAAATGTTCAGCTCGAGAGTTGCCTTGTACTGAGAAGGTATTTCCATCAATGCTGCCAATGCAAACTCTGCTTCTTTCCTGGACCAGTTCACATTTTTTGACATGATTTCTGTAAAATTAACAAACTGGAAATTGTCAAACGCTCGAGCAGGTATATTGTCATCGAATTCCCTCATCATATCCCACGGCCCATCTCCAACCCCAACTACAACAATAGACAAGGCATATTGGCTTGCTTTCACAATTGCTTCAACTGTTCTCTTCTCTTGAGGGCTTAATTGACCACGCGCAGCATCTACACTTGTTGTAACCTGTCCATCTGCTATTATCAACAAAACATGGTATTGGCCACCACTCTGCTCTACAATACTGATTGCCATTTCAATAATAGGAGCAAACGACGTTGGTCCAGCAAGGCGTAATTGAGGAACTAATTCTCTATATCGACTCAGTACTTGCTCGAATCCATAACATACTTTCTCATCCTGATAGAAACTGAAGACTTGTTGGTCATGTGTTGAGGCATCACCAAATCCAAAACAAGGAATTAAGTTGTCCTCATCAAACTTTGATAGTGTTCTTCCAATGATAGATATTGCTTGTTCATATGGATTTTGCTGATTATCCGCGATATGATGCAAACTTTTCCCTTGGAATGACCTTGCACCGGTCCACTCATTGCTCTTGGTAAAATCGATGCCAACAATTAAGTTCGAAGACTCTAGTCCTGCACGTGCAAGCGCATCAGTAACCTGTTCTATGCTGTTGTAGTCATCGTTGATCTTTGAATATTTCCTTGATGCAGGAAGTGGACCACAATATGCCTGATAAGTCGGATAATTGTAGCTTGGTTGAGTATATGATGACTGCGGATTGCCTGAATATCCGCCAGTTTTTGGCCTCTTTGAACACTTGCCACCCATGAAATCTGCAGTTTGTAATATCTCTCAAACACTTCAATTGATATAGCAAACTTTGTAACATTAACTAGCTAGTTAAACGATTTACTCAATCTTTTTACCACCTAGTAAATGATAGGTTTAACTTTGGCACTTCAATTTTTAATGGTCTCTTCGCATAAATGATGATTTTCAACATACTCTGAATCAAGTCATATATACCACCAAGACATATTGATTAATACATAGTCTCGTGGGAAAACTTGAGTTGCGCGAATACTTCATTTGTGGTGCCACACCCGTGTCGACACGACACTGACACTAAGTATGGGTGTGGGATACGTAGCGGATCTAGTCAAATTTTGACCGTAAACTACGAAGATATTAGATATAAGATTTGGCATTTTGATATCTCAAAACAAAAGCGATTGTAGATTTCTAGATGTCTACTTACAACTTGAGAATAAAAGATTATGTTACTACACTCTACATGCTACATGCAAGTTTTCCACATAATGTCTCATAATTTAGGCATATTTTTATAGCTCTACTTTTAGATATAGTCGAATCCAATGCAAGCACATGTATCCGTACCTAGATCCATATTCATAATCTTAAAATTTCAATCTTGATGGATCCGACCTCTGGATCTGCACCCGTTTGGACCGAGCCTGAGGGTTCAATTCTATATTGCGAAAGATTACATAATAATGTTCTAAACATGCAAGAAAGTGTAATATTTTGGCTAATCTGAAAGTGGGAGTAAATACCTGTTGGAAACTTTCTTGAACTTCCTTGTCTTGCAGATATGCTTCCCAAGAATTGTAGTGTAGTTCGGACGGTTTACTGCATTATATTTATAATATCAATTCTAATCCCACTCCAAGTAGGTAATTCCAATAGGAATTGTTTCTTTCCATATTAATAATTTTTTTGTACTGGGAAAAAAAAAAGAACAATCATATTCCGTTTGGGATCAACTAATTTTTTCTATCTGATAAAAAATAATTGTAAAACTCTAAATTAAATAATCTTCTTACAAGAATCAAACATTTGTATGTGTGCGACTCCACGTTCAAAACTAGAGCCTATTTGACCAAATTTTGAGAATCTGCTTATTTTGAAAAATGTGTTTTTCATAAGAAATGCTTTTTGAAAATAGTTTTGGATAGTAGTAATTTATGTTTGTCCAATACATTTAAGGATGTTAATATTAGAATATCAATTTATGTTTGATCAATCTTTTCAGAAAGTACTTTTGAGTGTCATGTTATAATAAATATATATAGAAATTCACTTTACAAATAATATTATTTAACTAGATAAATAGTTTTAAATATTTCTTATGATAGATTGTAGCTAAACATTTAGTTTCATTTAATCTAAATGTATAAAGTAAAATAAGTATAATTAAACCAACAATATGGCACTTGACATTTCATACGGGTATTTTAATTGTTAAGATGATTTAAGTAGGGATAGTTTGATATATATAAATTTTTGTTAAGGATATTGTTGTCACGAATAAAATTAAAAATAACTTCTACTTCTACTTCTGCTTCTACTTTTTGGGAAAAGTTATTTTTCTGACTTCTTCTCCACGATAGGAAAACAGCTTCTGCTGCCACGCAAAAGCACTTATTTTTTTCTGAAAGCTTGGCTAAAAACCTCAATTCTCCAAAAGAAGCTTGACCAAATAGGCTATAAGACTTGCCTCTTCTAACTCTTTTTAATGTAGCTTAGTAGATAATACAAAATCCAGTCTTATGTTCTTTTTTCTGTTATTCTACTACATTAGTTAGCTATTAATTTGTAACTTTGAATTATAGCAGATATGGAAACAAAGATCGTGAAGGATTGTGGTTGGAGGGATAGGATATACCTCGATACTTACCAAAGCTCTTGAGTTCGAGGCCTGGAAATAGAGAAAATCTGTTAAAATAGCACGGGCTAGCCAGTTTTCGGACTGGTCATTCAAAAATAGTCGGTGTTTGCCAAGTCATTGAAAAATAGCCACTATTTTGCTGCAACAGAGATTGGTCCAGCATAATATACTGGAGTTCCAGCAAAGTATACTGAAACTCCAAACTCCAGTATAATATACTGGAGTTCCAGTATATTATACTGGAATTCCAGTATATTATGTTGGAGTATTTTCCGAATTTTGAACAGTGTTTTCTTTCAGATTTATCTTTATATGAAAAATGGCTAAATTTCAATGACTTTTGAAACTGTGTCTATTTTTGAATGACCACTTGTAAATCTGACTATTTTTGAATTTCTCCCGATAGTGTAGCACTTCAGAAATTCTCAAAATGCGTAAAGCCTAGTTGAAAGTTTATCAAGTACTCCCTCTGTTCCTACATAGAATTTTTAAGTTTTTTTGGGAATAAAATTTACATATTTGAAAACTAAATAAAGAGTATTATAGACCCTTGTGGTCGGACCCTTTCCCGAACCCCGCGCATAGAGGGAGCTTAGTGCACCGGGCTGTCTTTTTAAATAAAGAGTACTATAATTAACAATTCAAAATATTTTAATAGTAGGGTGTTTAATGAAGTTCTGTTAGCATAATCATTATCAGCTGGTTTGGTATAGCTGTTTGTCTACAATCAAAATGCCAAGGAGGGGTACAAGGTGGATTTTCATTCAATCTTTTCTACAGCATGAAAATTTGCACAAGCAAGTCAATAACTATGTAACATTATTTTCTCAGTTAGTTGCAACAATCTAATTGTTACCATTATGTATTCAATACAGTCAAATACAAGGCTAGACATCAATATACATCAAGACTGCAATTTTTTTAATGACCGAGAAATTCATCCGGGGCCATTCCTCATGACCAAACGCGGCCTTCAAAACTCGGGGATAATAGGTCTGCCCCTCTACCCTTCTCCGCTTAAATATCAGTCATAGTTCGCATGGCGCAGGGATTGAACCTTTGAAGTCAAAAGTCCCTCAATCAACCTTTGCGACTTGAACTAAGCCTTGGGGGCGAGCGTAAAGATTATCTATTCTATATCACTGAAATTGAAGGGAAGAAAGAACTTAAGCTTCCATGAACTAGAAAGAAAGAAAGGCAAGAGGAAAGAATAAACTGAGGGAACTTGAACATTCATCTTACTTAGCAATTAGAATGACTAATTTTCTCTTAAAATAAGTCAAGGAATTTCAATAACATGACATATAAAGCATGGTTCAGCCAATTCAATTTGGCACCTGCACATTGGAGCTCCATAGAAGTGGTTAAGTATAGCTAAACAGATAGAAATGAGTTAGGTGAAAGTGTCCCACAACCTAACACTTTTAGGAAAGTTGAAGAGTCTCTTTAAGTTACTTGCTCTTGTGCCTAATGCCAAAGATCTTGTGAATGCTAAACCTACACATCACATGTTCAAAATAATCTTTCATTTCTATTACTAATTTTTCAAATAAAATAAATTAAAGAACCGGCTCAAATTCATCGCTCAGCAGTTCAGAGTAGAGTGTCAACAAAAAACACCATAGCCGCCTTTCAAGCTGGGGTGGAAAAAGCTCATTCACCTCAAGTAGGTTCAGACTCAACTCAGTGACCAAGCATATGAGTAATTAAATGGCATAATACTAACATTATCATTAAATTGTTGAATCATTGTCAAATATAGACTAGCCAAGAAAAACTCTGAACCTTAGGACCAAAAAAGAGCTCCCAAGAGAGAATATCAAAACAGTTTGCTATACAAAACCACACAAGCTATGTTGACTACAACACGACCTTAACAGAAGCACGGCATTTTTGGACACGAGATTTGACAAACCATAATACTTGGACAGGTTCCGTATCCAAATACAAGTGAACTTCTCTATACAGCTTGCTCTTTTTATTTTTCACTTTTTATTGCAAATCCTGTTGATCCTGAACATAGAGTAGTGAATGGAGAACCATAATGCTGCCACCAATTTGGTGCAAGAACTCAACCATGTAGCAACTATATCAGCAATGGCAGAGGAGAGGATAGTGCAGAGAGCATAGCTGACCTCAAAAGTGACTAGCTGAGGTTCACCGTTTGGGCTCATTTAACGTCTTACCCTCAAAGAATTCACCAAGCATACGGTCAAGATCTTCAGCTGAATATCTGATGTACTTTTGGGAGTTTTTACCACTCTCAACTAAAGGCCTGACAGACAGGAAAAAGGAGCATTTTACATCATCTCAACTTTCCTATGGAATTAAACAACATAGGAAATACTCCTTATGTTCCATCTTATACGACACTATTACATATTTTGTTAAGTATAAAACTTGTGACATGTAGTACTACTTTATGTAGCTTCTAACTATGTAAATTTTATTCAGGAAAGAGTAAAGACTGGATTTACATAATTAGAAGGTTATACCCTCCTAGCAATGCGAATTATTTAAAGCATGAAGCAAAAGAACTGTCTCTGTGTCATATATTTAAAAGATGGCAAGTGACCAAATATCTTATTTTTTCCGTTTTAGTACTGGAATTGAATTTGAATAAAGAATTAATAGAAGACGGAATCACTGAAATCTTGTTTCATCTTCACTTGAAACTTGAGTAAGGAGCAACTATCTAGCTACATCACGTTAGAGGTTTCAATAAACAAGCATGCAAGAGAGAAATAATAGCAAAATCAAATAAAAAATACCCAAAGCGTTTAATGAAAGATCTGTATGCAGGCAGCAAAACTTCAGCGACCGCAAGCCTCAATGACTCTCGCAACTCAGTATCTGGAACAGTCCATTGAGTTTGCCGTTGATGAAGCTCTTCAAACTGCACATTGAATATCTTAAACCTGATAAAGAGTAAAAAAGTTATTCATATCAGAACCAAGATTAGATCATCACTGTTAACAAAAGTTTCTAAAATAAGAAACCTGAGAACCTACCTGTCTTTCACAATCGATCTTGAAACTCCACTACTATTCTGTCCATCTACACTACCAGAGTTACTGCCTCCAGATGATGTTAGCCCTTGAATTGATAGGCATTGAAGGATCTACTCAAGAATAAAACAAAGTGTTGATTAGGACAATTGTATGGGAATTTCATATTCTTTGTCCACAGTGATCATTCTCATGGCATGACATAATTCCACCATTTGAAAAGAATTTGACAGTTCAGAAAGAGCAGTTAATTTGCACATAATAAAAATTAAAGCGAAGGTAACTTTATTTTTTAAAACAAGTAAAAGAAAGGTAATTATAATTGCACCTATTCAATGTTCTTCATAATTTTATTTACTAATCTAGAGATGATTTTCCAAAAACGCACCCGATATGATAACTAGATTTAACATTCTCAGATACTTTAACAAACTGCACACCTACTTTAACAAAAACGATGCAGGAAACTTCCCCCTCGCTGGAAAACGAATAAGATAAATAGAAGTTTGCCAAACATTGAACTATCTGTGGTTGCATCTACCTAAGCTCTTCCTTTATAGAAACAATCTTGTTGGCAGCAAGCAAAGAGTTGATATGATGATGGAATTGGTTGCAAGGGAAGATTCTCCGAGACGGCAGGAAAAAGGAAATCTATGATACATATAAAGGTTAATGACCAAAGTGAGACGGTCTATCCCTTTTTCTACTTTGCAGTTATTGTCATGCGAAAAAAAAATGATCCTGCTCTATGCACTCACACAAGCTCTTGATATGGGGTAGAAAATGGAAGCTCATCAGGTGAGGGCAAATGATTCAAATAATAGTACACTAACTGATCAATCACCATAATCATAAATGAGACATGAAGCTGCAGAATAGAGCATATTCAGTAAAAGCAATAACCCAAAAACAAGAAATGAAGCAGCAAAAAAAAGCAAATCAGGACGAATGCCCATCTCATCCCCCCCCCCCTTTTTCCTTGAGGAAGGGAGTTGGAAGGAGGAAAAGCGAGATGAGCAATACCTTTGCCCAAGCAATTCTTTTATATTGATTTGCATGTTGTTGTACAACTCTCCGGTGTCGTTGCACCCAGTCATCCCCTAATAAATCTTTGGCTTCAGACCTGGAAGCAACAAAAAGATCAGCACCCAACCATAAAGCAATCGGACAACCTTTGAGCTAGTCATCAGCATCCTGATGTATAGTTAACTTAACCTGCGCACAGATCTGACCATATAGTGAATATTGTTCATAAGGAACAAGTGAGTCAGAGCAGGATCCTTATACTGCTTAGATTTCCCGTCCAAATTGCTTTGAAGAGCCTGCATTATACGCATAGTAACAGCAGCTAGCTGAGAATTTGAATCTCCTCCATTTTCAAATTCTTGGAATAGTTGCTTCAGTGTTGATTGATAGCTGAAACAAAAACATTATGCAACTCGTCAAGGCAATTATGTCAATAAAGACTGACAGCTTATCTACAGGCAGTTCCATTCCTTAAAACAAAACAAATCCAATTCCTATGTACTCTTCTGCAGCAGATGTTTGCTCCAGAATAAAACCAACAAGCCTGGAGAAGCATTTCAGAATAGCCTAACAAGTCGTGGGTTCGAGCCCCACAGTGGGTGCTGTCCTTAAAATTACTTATTATTAAAAATATATATAAATGAAGAAGCATTACGGTGCCTGGAAAACCTATTTGATTTTATTCATACTGTATAAAGTACTTCTGCTTACTGTACAAACACACACACACACACACAGCAGCAGCATATAATGACATGTCCTCAGTTACATATGTTGGAGAAAATGACAAAATACTCCACGATTGTGCAGGTCAGATAGTGATAACGCAGAAACCATTCTACTGTTTCTGACCAAATAATTTAAAGAAAGCTACTCTGCCCACAGAAAATCCAGGAATAAATAGTTTCTGATAACTTATCCAGGAGCAAATAATACTCACTTAAATATTTTATTCTTGCATTCCAGACAAACAACCAAACACATCTTGCTCTTGCTGAATAAAGGTTTCACTCGGTCTGTTGAATAATAACATGTACACTATGATCAACTTCCTTTGAAATATTCTTTTTTGAACTTATTACTTCATTCCATGAAATGGACCTGAATTGAGCGGAATAGATATAGAGGATTCACAGTCAACAGATTTGGAAGAGGCACCGTTGATTGATATTACGTCATTCCCCTACCCTTTTTAGTCTTCTTCCTCCAGAACAATTGCATTCACGAGTATTACGTAAACCTAAAACTACAAAATCTACACTTCTCTTAAAATAGGAATTAGTTGCCCTTGTAATACATAGTAATTGCCCATTTATTTTATACATCCTTTTGAAATCTGACAAATGCTTTCATTACTAATCTCTGTGACCAACTAACTTCACATCTGTCTCATTGGTTCCTTGAGATCTGAATTATGCAACCCACTGACGTAGTACCTCATCACTGTTGTAAGGCAAAGTGTTACCCACCCTCTCACTATATGCGGCCAGTCATCTTCCAGTTTCGACTAATACCACCTCCCATCCGACACTGCATATTAATCACTGAGCTTGACCACCTAGCTTATTCATCTTTAGGCGTCTCCTTTTTGATAACATTATTTTCTCATATGTAACGTGTATACTGAACGCCTTAAAGCTATGAAGAAGAAACAATTTCGACACAACTATTATCAACAAAAAAAAAACTTTTTCGACATAACTCAATTTATCCACCGGGTATATCAGGTGAGCAGCAAAGCGTAAAAAGATGGAAAAACAATAATGAGCTGATCGTCTGTTCTCCCTATGCTTAGCATTAACATAACAGCAGCATGAGGGTCAAGACCTCATACTATATTTGTTTCTCATAGCATAAATGTTAAGCTCAGCTCAGCTCTGGAGGATGATCAAATGCAGAGAGAGAGAGAAAGGCGGGGAGGGAGGGAGAGTCAAGAGCTCAACCTGTGCTCTGTGTATTGAATAAACTGAATGAATGAAAATGTAGGGGGGGGGGGGGGTTGATCTGTGAATGAATGAAAATGGAGGATTGATCTGTGATCGACTGAAAATGAACAATATATCTTCTACTTAACCAGTAACCGCTACCACAAATAAATCAGCTACCACTAACCTCCTACCTTAACAACCTAAATCAACTTCTTAATTTAGCAAGGACTACTTGCTGCTATTTATAATGCATCACAAGCATAGGTACAATCGGCCTGCAACTGGCTGTCACTATAGCATTCCTCATCTGCAATGATAAACATCCCACCAGCTTCATTGTTCCTTAAATCTGAGGCTTCAGAAAACTCTGACCAAACAAAGCAAAACGGTTTTCTGCAACCTTGCAGTCAAGCAAAATTTGATTAAGGTCTTTCCTAAAATATATGCTAATACAGTAGGTAAGTGAATCCTCAAAACCTTAAGGATCCTTCACATTAACCCTCGTGCCCAAATTGTGATTGGTGTTTTACAATTCCATATATGAATCCTGAGGCCCAACGTATTGCTACTACAGTTCTTAGTTTAAAAAGTTGCAACTAACCAGTTCCTTTGTGTGGTTCTATATGGCATGAGTATGATGATACTTATTCATCCACCCTAACGCTGAAAAAACCAAAGAAATACAGAGGTTATCCAGAAACCATGGCAATTAGAGCAAGTCTTGTCTACTTTGCTGCTGGCACAAATGCTCATATTATGGCACACTAAAGAGTCCCCGGGATACCCACTCGGAACGTATTCATACAATTTAGTGAAGATGCGGTAAACTAGTAATATACCCTTGGAAGAAGAAAGCTACTATCGGACTTTGCCTCCTACCAACAAGCAAAAAAACATGTTATATAGTTGAGTGAACTTACTCAAACAGGAACTTCACATAATTAATCACATAGCTGGTCAAGGGATGGACAGTTCCATCTGAGACGGCAGTTTTAGTTGCATCCTTCTCAACTGCTTCTTCAAAGTCACTAAAGGTTTCTTGGGCTGTCTGGGCAAGTCGCTTTGTCAAACCAAAGGCAGATTCCCTAATTTCATTGCAAGCTTTACCTATGAAAAGTGATTCAATCTGCAGAAGAGCTCAAACTACATATTGTTAGTATATAAACCATGAAATTTGACCCCACAAAATTAAAGACTTCAACGATTGAGTGTTTGGCCTTGGACTGTCTTCCATGTAGGTAAAATGTTATGAATCAAATGCCTGTTTGCTAGTATTTCTCATACCTCTGAATGAAGTTCCCGCATTATTTCATACATATCTAGAAGCACAAATAACTTCTCAGGTGATCTTTTGCTTTTTGCAATTGCATCACCAAAACTAAGGAGCATTGCGACACTCGAGGTAGTAACTTCAGCAAAACATTGATCCTTGAGTGAATCAAATCCCTCAAATATTTGATCACACACTTTATGCTCCCCAGAAAATAACAATTTGACCTGTTCAAATAGCACTTTAGTCGAAGGCAAGCTTTTATCTATTTCCAGGGGTATTAGAGAACTTACAGCAATTCGCATAAAATGAATCCAATTTCCAATTTTAGCTTCCAGAACTTCCCATTGCATCTTCTGAACATCATCTTTGCTAAGTTTTTCCACTCCCAAAAGGCGAAGACTTTCTTCCAGTACAGGAGAACGCGTATCCCTATCGAGACATTTATAATCAAAAGAATAAGAAAATAGGCCGAAATGAGGAAAGGAATCATCAATAACTGTTGCAACGTGGATGTAAAAATTTCCAGGAAACTACTACTTATGTTCAATCATAAGAGAATAACCAAGAAACTTTTTCATGTATTTAGAATTGGCCTGATGCTTTCAATTCCTCATTGATCTCTATATATGCATCTCCACACTCTATTAACCCCAATACAACTGGTGAACAACAGAAATACCAAAAGTCGTCTCCTAAAAGAGTTCATCGAATGAAAAGGTAATTAAACCACAACTAGTTCTTTCCTTCTACTCTTCTGTTCTATGATAACTCCTACTCTTCTATTTTCAGGTTGGTTATAATATGAACAAATTTGAGGAAACTAAAAGGTCTCCCATCTATCAAGAAAAGGGCATCTTAGTATTTCACCTTTGAACTCTAAGTTAAAGGTGGAACTTGTAATGCTATAATCAAATTGGAGGTTTTGAGAAAGAGGCAAGGCTAGGGACCTACCTACCTCCCTCCCTCCCTTCTCTTCCTTAATGAGAAAAGAGCATTCTCTACTGCTATCGTTGTTGTTACTACGACTAAAGAATACCAAAAGCCTTAATAACCACTTTGATGAGCACCGTATTTACTGTATTGGACATTTAAACTTCTGCAACAAGCGCAAATTGTGGCAACAGTCTATAAGTTCGACTTTTGGTTCCAAATTAATCCACTCCGATTACGTGTCAAATTAAGCCACACATTGTCAAAGCATGTAAGGCAGTTATCTTAAGCTTCGCCTATTTCTAAACTGCTTAATAGAGAATAGTTCAGCTTTTAGCCGGTAGATTAATCTTTTCTCCAGGATATTATACTTAAAAAGCAACATTGTCTGTACAAGATGTCAAGATCATATAGTTCATGATTAGAAATAGATATTTACCTGTATATTTTTACAAATTGCTGTTGATGACCAGCTTGAATCATCTGTTGGGCTAAATCGTGCAGTAAAGGCAGGATCCTTGGAGGTATAAGAGCTGGCGGTGTGAAGACAGCATTTTCTGCACCATTTTGCTCAGCATTGCTATTGGACAGACGGTTCTTACCACTAGACTCCTGGTGTCCAGGTGATCCAGATGATGGTCGCATTGAATTTGGGAGACACTCAAAGAGCCGATCAGGTTCAACAGGTTTACTGAAAGTGTAGAATTCAGATTTAATCAAAAAACTCCATTGGAAGATCAAATAGCAGTATTTGGGTGCATTTCTACTTCAGTATTGAAGCATCATTTGGAGTATTGAAGGTTAAGAACATAGGCAAGACATAGGATTTTAGAACTTATATAGCAACAGCTTACAAGGATATTCCTCACAAGATGCCCCTCGAATCTCAAACCCTAAAATGGTACTAGGGCATAATCACAACCTATATAAAGGATAACTTAAACAGCACTGAAACAACCATTTTAACTTCCTTATATACTTCACTAATCTTTTTTTTTTGAGATGGAAATACTTCACTAATCTTTATATGTCAAAAAGGAGAAAACTAAAATTCCTATCAATATTGATACTTGAATTTCAAATCAATCATAAGTCTACAAATAGGTTTTCATGGAATTCCTGCTGGGAAAGAATTTACACGCAAAGTATCTAGGAAACAGGATCAGAATAAAGTGTAAAATAAGGTTTCGAGAATAAGTCTACCAATAGAATATGTTGTAAGCAGTAAAAATGTTAGCAAACCTATAAGATAACAAGAGCTGCTTAAACTCCTCTTCGAGCTTTGAAATAGCCTTGGCTAGCAAACTATTAGCATGACTGAGCACTCCATCGCTACTCTTGAAGCTCTTGTTGTTGCTGAAGAAGCGAATATTGTTTCTCAGCTGTTCAATTGCTTGAAGATAACTTTCTAGATCCTCATGTGGCCCTTTAAGTATTTTAACTTCCGCCTAAAATAAAGGTATTATTAATTAAGAAGTTCTAAAATAAAAATGTACATTTAAGAAAGACCAACTTTATCCGAAAAAATTTATCACAAAGATATAAAGGATTCTTCGCAGCTGATAAGGCAAAAAGGGACTACAACATTAAAGTGGATTTTCTTTCACTTTCTCATTTGTGGATCCCAGGGAAGAGCAGTTTAACCAGTACAGCAAAAGCAGAATATTCTTTCTAAAATCATATCCCAGCTACACTCACTTTTTACAGGGGGAAATGTAGCAGCAAACACTTATTCTTTTCAAATTCTACAGGGGTATTTTGCTGGCAGTCTTTGGGTTCAACTTTTACAATCCTGAAGGTTTGGGTATTGGAGAAGCCACTCTTTTGCCCTTCTCTTTTGATCTTGTTATAAAATTGGAGAGCCCAAAATGATAGAAGCTGGAATGAAACAAATTTTCTGCATCATGAAATAAGAAGAAAGAACTGAAAAATTATATAACAAGAAAATATTTTTTTTCAGTTCTCGCAGGTAAGTTTATTCAAGACAAAGCGACATTTGCTCCATCGTGAAGCACCCTCAGATGATGAACATTGACTCTTCCGTCATTGTTTCTGAGAGACCACTTCAAACAAGAACATCATGTTCTTCCACTCTGTGAGCTTGGGGTTAGGATTTGTTTCTCCTTTATCATTCTCCAGGTCCAGGGTGGCTGATAGTGGTTCATCTTTTACAATTTGGCTGTCCTTTAAAGTACGCATGAGTTAGAGAATTTTTGTCCTAACAGTTTCAACTTGATAGAACAAGTAGCGATGGCCGATGAGTTGGTAAGTGAAGAGGTGAAAATGTGAGGCTGGAGTTTGAAGGAGAGGTCATGGCCGGATGGTTCAGAGAGATCTTGAGGATCATGCTTCAAGTTTGAGCCTAAACTCTAGTACCACGAAGAAATTCAAGAAAGGAAATGGATAGTGAAACGTAATTTCTTTCCTGTCCTATGTTCATGTAGGAGGGGTATACTTATACACTACACAAATGTTATCCCTATCACACTTCTAGGAAGATTATGCTCATCTATATCTATTTGTATACATCTGATAGACTGAAACTTATCAAATAGATATTGGCGGTGAGTTCCGGTTTATCTTGAACACTAAGGTCTCATTTGTTTGAACTTAATAAAGGTCTGAATCGTTATTATTCAGATCTCAATCGTTAAGTGTGTTTGTTTCTAGTTAGAATCTTGATCATCGAGATCTCAATCATTAAATGCATTTGATTTTTTTTCTTTTACAACTACTTAGCGGGTCTGCTACATATTTGAATTACTAAGACCTATAATAGAGTTCTAATATTATTAAATGTTATTCATTCAAGGATTTCTGAATAGAAATTATTTCACCATAACTCCAGCCGCCTACCACTGTCAACTACCACCACCAAGTCACCACACTCAGCTGTCACCACCATCAATCACCACATTCAATTGTCACCACTACTAACCAACATTTACAATATCACCACCAACAACCGTTACCATGACCACCACCAATCACCACCGGAAATCACCGGCATGAGCCACCGTCACATATCGCCAACCACCACTATCAGCTGTTAAGCACTTCCCGAATATATTCCTTTCTATTCTGTGGACACCGCACAAAAGGGACCTTGGCTTCACTTGTCGTGGTAAGACCACCTCTTTATAAGCTTTCCCTATCGCTCTGATGAACCTCTTTCCGCCTGTTCTCTAGAGTTCAACAACAGATTTTTGCCTATCCCTTCTTTGTCCATTAAGATGAAGGACGACTAAGCAATTATGCTATCATTGGAACCCCAAACTAAAAACTACAACTAGAAATCCAGCTTTAAGTGGTCAATATTATCAGAAACTCAATCTCTGGAGAATTTTATTGACAAGCATGAGTGACGAAGGGTCTTGTGTTACAATTTTTGGGGGTAAAGAAGATGTTCTTGTTCTTCAATTCCCTAAACTCATTTCAGTTTTCAAGATTGGGTTGGTGTTCTGATAGGTAAGAGGTGTAAGAACCGCGAGGTGTGAAGCCTGATCGTTCTAAAGAATGAAAAATTTTAGAAAATGAGAGATTTTAAAAAAATAAGTAAAAGTATAATGAAATATAGTCAGATAATATTATGATCTGAACGCCATCTTTCAACCAATTTTTTGGAAATTCTGTTATTGACAAGGGCAATATTTTGCTTGTACACCAATCGAAAAGAGGCAGCTGCAAATGCTATCAGTGGTTCTTCCTTCCTATCCCATCTATCTATAAGAGAGGCAGCTGCAAATGCTATCTTCCTTCCTATCCCATCTATCTATAAGAGTTGCTTGATTCACCCCAACATTCAGTTGTCACCACTACTAACCACCACTTACAATATCACCACCAACAACCGTTACAATGACCACCACCGACACATATCGCCAACCACCACTATCAGTTGCCACAACCACCACCATTAACTATCACCAGCACCCACCACCATATTCATGTTCAATTAAGTAAACTAAAAGGAGCAATGTCTATCAGATCTAAGCAAACCAAACGACAAAACAAACTATAGAGGCTAAAGCAAAATCAAACCTGACGAGAAATATCAAATTGGGACAGTATAACCTCAGCAGCCTTTAAAGTCTTATCAATATTTCCATGAGCTTTCCTAATAGCATGAGTCCTTATCTGCAAACAATACAAGATTGACTAAAACTGATCAAAAATGTAATTGCAAACAAATTAGCAAGTACTGACCACAAAATTAGATCAGGAAAAAGGAAAATTGCTGACCTGAGTGGGACGCATAGCAGTGTCAAGAGCAGAAAGGCGGTGATCAAAAGAACCCAAGATATTGACCACATTGTCTGTAATGGATTGACTCTTCTCCACTGCATCTCTCATCATTTTTGCTCTTTCACTTAGCACATCTACACCTCCTCCTGTGTTTCTTGGTATACCCATCTTCTTCAGTTCTTCTGTGTGTGTGTGTGTGTGTGTGTGTGTGTGTGTGTGTGTGTGTGTGTTTTCTAAGGAAAGGTAATTGGGAAGGAATGAAAGCAATAATGGAAAAATGGAGGAAAATTGGTTGGGGGGGGGAGGGGGGAGGGGGATGACTGATGAAGAAAGGGGTCCAAGATTAGTTGAAAATGGTGGACCCTTATATTTTTCTTTCTTTGTAAGTTAGATCCTTTTAAATAAAAAAGTTAGATCCTCTCTTCAATGGTGTTTCTAATATGGTCAACTTAGAAATTAAGTATCATAACCCATAAGGGTATGTTTCTCTATTTTTTTTTCATTCTTTTTCTTGTTTTGATTTTTGTTTGACTCGTATCTTTTTATATTTGAATCATATTCTATTAAGAAATTTATATGCTTCCACTTTGGAATTGATTAAAACTCTACAAAAAGAAGTCAAATGCTCGGACTTTGTTTTGTGTTAAGAGCATAATAATGCATAATGTATAGGTTTATGCGCACATCACAATTCTCATGTTCCAACTCTAACGCGGATAAAAGCATAATATTTAAGTTTAAGAGGATTTTTGGGGTAAAATACTACTTTGTGGCTATTGATTAAAACATAGCAAACATTTTTAATGTATTTAAAAAAGGGATTGTCACACAAATAGCTTGTGAGATTTAATGTTTATTTTTTCTATTCGATATATATTGATTATACATAGTGTTATATATATATATATATATATATATATATATATATATATATATATATATATTAAAAGAGTTAATACTCTAAAACTCGCCTAAACTATACAATCTTTGTCAATTGCCTACCTAAACTATCGCATGTCCCAGAAAACCCCCTAAACTATATAGCCCTTCACAATATAAACCCCTCGTCGTATTCTTACTAGTGCGTATAATACACACTCCAAATTATTTATATATATATATATATATATATATATATATATATATATATTAAAAGAGTTAATACTCTAAAACTCGCCTAAACTATACAATCTTTGTCAATTGCCTACCTAAACTATCGCATGTCCCAGAAAATCCCCCTAAACTATATAGCCCTTCACAATATAAACCCCTCGTCGTATTCTTACTAGTGCGTATAATACACACTCCAAATTATTTTTAAAATCTGCCATGTGAAAATCTACGAGAATATTTATTTAGCTTAATCTAAAAATCAGACTTAATTAAGATTCTAATACTCTTTATTATATCATTATAAAAAATTATACGATAAAAATAAAAAAGGAGACTAGTTTAGGTAGGGAACTCACAAAAGTTTAGACAGAGAACCGACAAAAATTATATAATTTAGGCGGTTTAGGATATTAACTCATATTAAAAAAGCAATAGTGACCCTCCGCTTCTTCTCCGTTTCTTCGTGCTTTTTTTGCTTCTCCTTCTTGCTAAGACAATAAAGAGAGTGAATGCACGTATTATGCTTCAATCCCAAACTAAACTCCTTTGCGCAATATCAACTCCAATTCAAACCTCTAAACTTAATTTTTGAGGTACGGAGTTTAAGAAACAAGAAAGATTTTTCAAATTTATGATCTAAAACATATCATAGAAATTTATATGGCTATAAATCATCTCATTAAGAATAAAATAAAAAATTTAATAAAATTATATTATTTCTGCATAAAGAAGTATGATATTTTTTTTGGGACACACTAAAAAGAAAAGTACGAATTATAAATTGAGAAAGATGGAGTATATATGATGCATAGCCACTTATTGTTGCTAATCGTTGTGCGAAGATTGTAAGGGTCGTTTGGTACAACGGTAGGATAAACAAGGTTATCCCATAAAATTAGCTATTCCACTTTCTATATGAGATAGCTTATTCCATCATTTTAGTATAAAATTTATCTCGGAATTAACTAATACCTTTAACCAAACATGGGATATATGCAATCCCAAATTCTATCTCGAAATTATTATTCTTATTCTGGTAACCAAATGACCCCTAAGAATACTACAACTACCGTAGAAAAGTGCAAAAAAATAATAAAGGTGAATATAATATGTATTCTTGTTAACTCTTTAACTATCATAGAGTAAAAAAATGCAAACTGAGAGAAACTATCTTTTCGGGGAAAGTTTAGGTCTTACCGAATCACGCATAGAGATATAGATAACACACATAGAGCTAGCGGTATTTTATAACTAATTAATTGAGCAGTTGCCCATAAACTACCTAAAAACAAATATTTTTTATTTAATTCACATCCCGACATAAGAAGTCCAATGGGATCAATACTTAAAATGGCAATCCCGGAAAAAAAAAACAGAAATACTAAGATAGGCTAGAACAAAGTGATCACCAAAATGAATTACTAAATCACTTACAAAGATAGATATTACTGCTATGAATGGTCAAATACTGAATAAACGAGTATCTCTTGTAGATGGAATAAGGTTCTCTTTCAAAAGTAATTTTATCTCATCTGCTGGAACTTGAAGAATTCATAAGGTTCCATACGAAGTTCTCAACTATATACATTAAATCTTATATAGGATCTTTATATAAATAGTTGGCCAAATCTACTGTTTACTTTTTCTAGCCGATATATAGAGACTATACACGATTATATGTATATATTTATATCTACCAACTATTTTTAGTTTAAGTAGCAGGGTGAGGCTATTTAGGTTAATTCTTCAAACTTAATCTCTAAACAAGCAATTTTAACTTCAAGACAGTTTATTCAAGAGTTGTTGAAACTTCATGCACCTTATATCGAGGCTGATGTTGTTCGCTTTTCATACGAGTTGCAAGTTAATAATAAGATGGTATTTTGCTAATTTATTCATACCTTTTTCTTGAGTTTTAAGGTTATTTAAGTAAGATTTAATAGCTTTAACTAACTTAATTTGGTCGATTTCAGATGTTTGAGCTTAAATAAAATATTTGACAAAGGATTGGATCAAAAAGGATGAAAAGAGATAGAATTTGAAGCATAAGATTGAAGAATTTGAATATTGAAAAGTGGAGATGGCTCCACTAAGGTCAATCGGGAGCCAAAACTGGGGTGCAAAAGTGCATAAAAAATGGCTAAGTCGGAAAAATTTGGAGTAAACTGCCCAACTTCACGATCTTGAACGTCTCCACGAACTGCTCCACGATCTTGAAGGGCATCTAGAGTAAAGAATTGTGCAAGTATAGCCCAGCTCCACGATCTGAATCGTGGAGCCATTTCAGCCCACGAACTAGGCCACAAACATCAGCATCTCCACGAACAAAGCCACGAGGACACCTGAAGCATTAAAGCTAAACGTGGAGACGATCATTAATCGGCTCCACGACTAGAAACCGTAGGGGTACTTTTGTTAGATATTGCAAACGATTATAAATAGCAATATAAGTCATTTTTAGTGTATCTTTGACCCATTTGAACATTGAAGAGTAGCTTTTGGAGTTTCCCTTTAAGAGTTTTGGGTAGTTTCATTATAGTTTGCTTAATTAATATGTTTAGATTATCATTTATCTTTGTATTTTTTCTTTATTATGTCTAGCTAAGCTTCTTAAGCTAGGATTGTGAACCCTAAGTGGGGTTATATTTTTGGGTTGTTAATATAAATTCGAAGTTTGATTAAGCTTTGTGTTATCTAATTACTCCATACTTTATTGATTGATTTTGTGGTTGCAAACACTAATTCATGCCTATTTTGCTTGTTCGAGCTTGGAAGAGTAGAACATAGCTTAGATGTAAAGTAATTAGCAAGGAATTAAGTGGGTTAATTACTTGATTAATGAAATCTAGCTAAGAATAGTGTGATATATACTTGGACTAATCAATTGCTTATCATTGAGTCTTAGTTGGCTTGGAAGAGCAACTTGGGGTAAAAATCTCTTATTGTTGGAAGACATTAAGTTAGTAGAATAGAAATTAAAGCCATAACATATGCTTAATTAACTAGAATTGAACATTTGTATACCCAAAAGCATAACCTACACGAAGGGGAAGCAATCCTAACGCTTTTCTCTTATTTGTTACAACTTCATTTTTACTCGCATTCTAAGTATTCGATAAAATTCCTAAACTAGTTTTCATAGTAATTTTAGAAGTAACCTTAGAAGTAATTGAACAACCACTCTTCGTTTGAAGATTACATTAAGAATCACCAAGTTTACACACATTTGGACACTCTAACACACACATACTCCTTGTGGGATTTGACCCCAACCTTGTTGGATTTATTATTGCTAACGATTGTAGTACGCTTCATTAAGAGGTGTAGGATTGGACGTTAGCACCCATATTTAAGAATAAAAGAACAAAGACTTGACTGGACGATATTCACGAGCAGATGACAAACATGAGTGAAGAAAAGTCTTATGTTACCATTTTTGGTGGTAAAGAAGATGTTCTTGTTCTTTCATTCTCCAAACCCACTTCAGCTTTCAAGATTGGGTTGGTGTTCCAATAGATGAGAGGTGTGAAGCCAGATCGTACTAAAAACAATGAAAAAATTTCGAAAATGAGAGATTTATAAAAAATAAGTAAAAGTAAAATAAAAGACAGTCCTATATTGATAAGGATGAACTTTTTCACGAAGAAATGTTCGCGCCCAACTGCTTGTATATCGATCGAAAAGAAGCAGCTGCAAATACTATCAGTGTTTCTTCCTTTCTATCCCATCTATCTATAAGAGTTACTTGATTTGCCCCCATCTTTAATAGGATTGGACTAAGTTCGGGCAGATCTCCGTCCCATTTCATGGGCTTCTATGAAAGAAGGCGGCGCAAAGGAGGCTCGAGGGCTTGTTAAGGAAGGAAAGGGTGGAAAATGAAAGGCATTTTCTGGTCCCCCCTGAGCCGGGGGTGCTGCCAAGACTAGAGGGATTGGAATGATTGCAAAACCCTAACTTCCAAGACTTTACGGTTAACTTACCACAATAGGACGAGAGGGAGATGCCTCAGACTAAGAAGAAAGGGCGAAGGAAATGGCCCCAAAAGAAAGGAAAGCTAGGACATGAAGTACCTTCCCCCGTAAAAAAGGTGGAGCTATGTAGGCTTGCAAGCATAGGCTAGACAAGCGGTACACTGAACATCAACCCAATCTTGACAAAAAAAAAAAAAGGAAAAGCAAGTACACTCTTTAACGGCCTGGTACATGAGCATTAGCAAATGAGAATGTGCGTGCAAACATTAGTTGTGGAGGGCGCTATAGGCATTAGCATAGACAGGTGTTGATAAACATGAACTATGGAAAGACTACAAAGGTAAGACTTTGATCACTGAAAGAGTATTTCTGTTTCTTCTTTTTTTTGTTGGTCAATATTTTATACTAGACTAAATTAACAAAATGTTCACATTCCTAAATTTAAAAACAAATGTCGGACCAAATCAAAGTGCAGATCATCAATTTTTAAGTCGACTTGAGTCAGTTTTTTCATTTTAGACTTTAAGTAGGGACATTATTTAAAGATGTCTATTAGCATGAAGTACTAAATGAATGCATCAAAGCTCCATCTATGTGAAGTTGTCCATATTGTGAGTCCCAAACTCAAGTGAAGGAAGAACATTATGGTACGTTAGCGGTAGCAGCTAGAGTAAAACTTGTCAATTCATGATTAGTCCTCATATGATGATAACATTAGTTGAGCTTAAATGAAAAAGTAAGGATTCATATAGCCCACCCTAACTTATTTGGGATTGACACATAACTATTGCTATTAAACCAAATGAATGCATCTAGTTGTAAGAAACTAAACTAAAATAAGGTAAATTTGTTACACCAAATAGAAATTAAAAATGAATAAAATTGACACATGAGCGGCAAAATCTTCTACATGTAGATTACAATCTAGTTCCTTTACACAAATATGAAACAAGAGGTTTGTATAATATATAAATTTATAAGGCATATGAGTTACAAATTGAAACCTCATAAAAAGTATGTGTAAAAGGAAAGAGAACAAGAGAGAAGCATGTTTGCTACATTTTGCTTATCCTTGCACCAAATCCTTCTCTAACTGCATCTAAGCCCATAATTAGCACCATTTTGACCATCACACCATTCCAACATCGTTTATAAACACCCGATACGGATAAGTTTTATCCAACCAGCAAGAAAGCCAAGGCAGTTCCCTAATTTATGTACAAGAGAGACCACCAAATAGCAGCAGCATTTGTTTATTTTGAGAGGGCTTTGGCTTAAGCCTCAGCCTCTTCCTGCTTCAGCCTTCAGACTTTTGGTTCCTACAATAACCTAAAACAACATTTCAAACCACCTGCAAAATCAAATAAAGTAGCGCGCTTCAGTAATACAATAGAGGGGAGATTGGTTTTATGGCTCATTACAAATATTATTTTAATCGTCTAGTTATTTTTACAAGAGATTAGTAAAATATAACATATGAGGTCAGTAAGCAAAACACAATAGATCTTTGTAGAATCCGATCAACAACAACAACAACAATCCAGTAAAATCCCGCAAGTAGGGTTTGGATAGAGTGTACACAAACCTTACCCCTACACTGGAGAAGTAGAGAGACTGTTTCCGAAAGACCCTCGGCTCCTTTGTAGAATCAGATCATTTTTAAAATTATATTAAAATTGTAACTAGCCATAGGAGATCATTTTCTTGACCATATATCTCATCATACATCAATATTAGGGAAAACGAATCAGGCCATAATGAATTCTACTCCGATGAAAATATTATGTAACTCTTTAACAATTAACGAAAAATTACCTTATTTTCATGTGTAATATTTAAGAAAATGGTAATTTGGGTGATTCAAAAAGAAATTATAAAAATAAATATCCAATGAACATACAAAAATGATAGATCAATAAAAATATTGACAAAAATATGCTTCGCATCTGATGATAAACATGGTACACAATTGATAAATCAATTAAAATATTATCATTAGGTGTTTTATTTCTATAAACTTAATCCTAGTATAAGTTATTCCATGTTAGATCCAATATGAAATAATATACTAAAATTTTCTATAAAGTTATCTTGATATTACTTATATGAAAAAAGAAACGCCATATCAAACACGGTATGTAATAGTACTATCAACTTTTTCACTTCGGATTTATTTTTCTAATCCTAATAACCAAACAACTTCTAAATATTTTTGTTGCAATAACAAATATGTTTTTAAAAAAAATAACATACCCGGTTTAATCCCGGAAAATGACCTTGTCTGCAATATCCATCAACGGCTTCAAACAATCCGGCGAGAATTTTCTTGCAAACATGTGAGAATACGTAGAATTCGATTCCCGGAGCTTATAAATAAGCTCCGACGAAATCTCCGCCGGAAAATAAGTACGCGGGTGTCCATCAACACTCTCCGTCCAATTAACACGAGTTAGAGTATACTGTGTACAACCTTCGGGATCCTCCATTGACAAAAGTGTTGGGAAATAATGCTCCTCAGGATAACACGAATCGTCGTTCAAACAAGGTAATCTAAACTTCCTCCATAACCTCCTATCCCTAATTACTACCAATGCATGTCTTCGCGTCAGAACAAAGAATTGAGACCCAAATCGAAACCTATCGAATGGTACTTCGGGTAGCATTGCACTTTCGCCACGTGCTACGTATCTGTCCCACATGTACGACTCGTTAGATAATATTTGGATGAAGCTCCGATATTCGGGGAATTGAGATGTAAAGAGGGAGTTGTAAATATAGTTGAATGAATGTAAAGGGATGCAATGTTGTGAAACAAGGGCAAAATAGGAATTTAACGGGTCGTCTAAGAGAGCCGTCGCCATAAGGCGACGAGCAGCGGATATTAGGGTAGGGGATGCACGTTGAGTCCTCTTGGCCGCGATAAAACGGCCCTTGAAAATCTGCCCGCTAGGTGGCGAAACTTTGGCTGAGGGATCTGCATGGATGTAAATATTGTAAAGACCGTCGTGGCCGGCGAAGAATCGATCCCAAAGAGGAGCGAAATGAAGATCAGTGTTGGTGAGGAAGAGAAAAGCGATCTTCAGATGGGGGTTGGTGGTGCCAAGGCGAGAAATGGCACCACCGCCCCTATCAATGGAAGCAAGGGTAGCGCGGCGGAATAACGCTAAATCATCAAGTTCGTCAGGAATAGAGATTTCTACGTGTTTTGGTGGAAAGATTCGTGGTGCGAAAAGGAAAAGAAGAGGAAATGATAATAAAAGTGCAAAAGATAGAACAAAGGGCGTGTTAAACATAGCCACCCTTTACGTTAAACATATATAAACTATAGGGGAAAACAACAAAAACGAATGTAGATATGACAAGATGATTTTATGTACAATGTGATGAAGATGAAAGTCAGAGGAGGAATTGGAAAGTTATTCCCAAATACTGAAGGGGACAGAGCAAAAAAGTTGGAAATTTGTGGATAGTGATTAAGAAAAAAAACAATTAGAGAATGGTGCCATGAAAATTCACAAAAGTAAAAGTGGAAGTCTTATCTCCTAAAGCTTCGGAGGCAATGGTAGGATGTGAGTTATTTTAAAAATTATATATATATATATATATATATATATATATATATATATATATATATATATATATATATACGGGTTGGAAATCGGGCTCATGAGACGCCTCGGTTTTCCAATAAGGTAAACGGAACAAGAGGCATGATGACAAGGGACCAGAATCGAGGCAAGGATCCCCTCGAGATGAGATCCAGGCAAAGCGCCCGAACTCGGGAGTATCGGGGCCATGGCCCCGAGTTCGATTCGAATCCTAGAGGCATCGGAGAGCACTACCAGGCAATCGAGCACGACCAACAATAGGCCGTGATATACGTGACTAACCGGATATCACGGCGTGGATCTCGACACATATCGGCAGAAATCCAGTGATTAGTTAAACGGAAGATTTTTAACTTTTATGGAACTGTATTTAGAGTAAGACTCCCCTACTATATAAAAGGGAGGGGGATCTGATCATTATTCATTAACCACATTGTAATACGCACATCAAGATAATATACTACTCCATATATTTCAAATTAGACGAGATACTTTCCTTTTTAGTCTGTTCCAAAATAAATGACACATTTTTAAATTTGGAAATAATTCAACTTTAAACTCTTTAGTTTACTCATTTTACCCTTAATGAGAAGCTTTTATAACCACACAAAAATATCATTACCCCACAAAACCTTTACCCCTTAAGCTTTTAAAACCACAAGTTTCAAAAGTCTTCTTCATTTTTCTTAAATTCCGTGCCGAGTCAAACTATCTCATCTAAATTGAAACGGAGGGAGTATTATTTTCTCTGTTATTCAAAGTTCTCACTTTTGTTCATCAGTGCTCAGTTA
This sequence comes from Nicotiana tabacum, assembly GCF_000715075.1. Lineage (NCBI taxonomy): Eukaryota > Viridiplantae > Streptophyta > Magnoliopsida > Solanales > Solanaceae > Nicotiana > Nicotiana tabacum. The sequence goes on along the minus strand of NC_134102.1, from coordinate 14,206,810 downwards.
TTGTGAGTCCGAGATCGAGGGCAGATATTTCATTAAGGCTGTTGTTGATTCCGGAACCTACCCCTTAAGCGGTTTGACAATTTATTACGTCTTCTATCTGTTTAATCTAACACAATTTATCGTTCGTATTGAATTAATCCGCGTATCCTTAAAATCACTTACAAATTTAATTGTTACCCGTTTTGAGGGTAAAGATATATCTCAACATATATACACAAGTACACTGGAGAAAAATTTCTAGAGTCAGAACTCAAATCCAATAAATAACATTAAGACTTAATTTTTACACTTGCAGAAGCTTTAAACCTAAATCATTTCAGTATGAGGATTTTAGTTATATACTTTACAATGCAAAGATTAACTTGTTATAGTAAATTAAGTACAATTACTTTAGGTCACGATATTAAATAGAGTTATATATAATTACCTAAGTGATCTGATTATGTAAATATTTTTTACAATGTTAGTACATAGAGTTAAAATCTATAATGAATATTTCATCTTTATATATATATATATATATATATATTTATTTATTTATTTTTATTTTGAAACATCTAGATACGTTCGAAATAATTGTCGCAAAATTTCAAAAGAATCAATTAGTACCTCCGTGTGATCACAAATTAACGTGAATTGGCCTAGGCAGTTAGAATTGAATTTTTTTTCATTCTCAACTCTATATTTGAGCAACATGAGCTCGACTTTGAGAGGGATTTCGATCGCAATCACTCCAAACTACTTAAATACGATGCCTAACACAATGATTGGTTAATATAACGGATTACTACAATAGTTAGTCTTCAACATTAGAAACTATATCACAAAAATTCATTTGTTTTGCTCCAAGACTCAAAAATATGAATTTTGGAAATTGAGTTAATTTGAGCATCATGATGGACTCTAGCAACTAAAAAAAAACGGTCTGGTATTTATTGAGTGTTATAAAATAAAGACTGCAAAGCAAATAAATCAAAGATATGTATAGAGAGAGACTAATATTTTATTCAACTTCAAACTGATGTACATAATAAACTGAAAGCTCCTCTATTTATAGAAAAAGAAAGCAATTATGAGGCTTCTTAGGAAGCAGCTGCGAGGATTTTCTTGAGCTGCTTGTAAGCTGTCTGCATGAGTTGCTCACAACCTGCCTGTTTTATAAGAAGTTGCTACAAGTCATTGAAAGTAGGGGGGGGGAGGGGTGAATTGTCGATTTTTATTTTTAGTACTTTAAGTAGTTGACTAGTTTACCAATTAGTCAACTAAAGATAAGAACAGAATAATAATAATAATGTAGAAATAACGTGCAGGAAATAAAGACACCAGAATTTTTATTACTGGCTCGGATTCAATGTGAATCCTATGTCCAGTCCCCTTGGGTTGCAAGGGTGATCTCTTTCAGTTATTGAAGTTTCTCGAGTACAAGATGGTTGATGTAGCTTTACACCAACAACTTAGTCTCTATGTCACTTTTCCCTTCTTGATACAATGCCTCACCAGTGTTTATCTCTTTTTCTTCTCTCACTAATTATACAGCAGATCTAAAAAAAATGCAATGCTTGTTTGAAGTAGAACAAAAAAAAGTGATAATGGTTCGTTCAAAGTATGTCTGCTTCAAGCCTGGAACAGATATATATATATATATACTTCGTGAGGCCTTCTTGACTCTTGATTGACGCGTGTCTTGAGAGAATACAAACCCAAGGGAATTGATCCTTGAACGGAATCGCAAATTGATTCTTTCCAAGAATAAGATCAGGTTTCCGTTGATCTTCCTTGACTTGTGGCCTTGACAGACTTTTCTTCCGTGGGGCAGATCTTTCCGTTACTTGAGTGATTGATGATGGATCCCTTAATTTCGGGCTTTAACGATCTCCAGTGTAGAGCTTTGCACTCTTGTTTTACTTTGATTTTGGGACCTTCCCTAGCTTCCATCAATCATCTATCAAATCATTGATTGACTCTTCTTCCGGATTTCCGCTGCTTCTTCCTTTATCATAGCTAATCATTGATACTTTTCCTTTCCTTTGCTTCCGTTGATAGATTGTTTCCTTAGTCTATGCTTGAATGATAGGGAATCTTAATTTCTTTGTTTTATCTCTTGTGATTCTGCACCAAACGTATATTTAACAATCTCCCCCTTTTTGGTGATGACAAAAATAATATATATAAATAATAGTTTACTTCCCTGTCGGCTTGCTCTGTTGTAGTCGACTCCCCCTCAACAAGTGTTGCATGTACTTTAGTCGACTTCCTCTCAACAGGTGCTGCATATGCTTTAGTCGACTTCCCTCAACAAGTGCTGCTATTTGTCCTGCAATGTATGGCATCTTTTCTCCCCCTTTTTGACATCAGCAAAGAGGGGACATGCATATGTAAAGTTGAAATGAAGCAGAGACAGGCACATCATAGGCAAATATTTGTAAATTATAGGCATACAAAGTTTAGCAAAAGTAAACAAAATATCCAGCGACTGGTTATCCAGTCCAAAACAAAAAAAAGGGCAAAATATTGTCTGAAACATCCACAACTAATGACGCAAGAAATAAGTGAGAGTGTTACAAATTGCCTCCTTTAGACGCTCAAAGCTAGCATTAGTTGAAACTGTTACCCCATCAATTATGTCATGTACTTCCTTGAAGGTTTTGACTGCGTTTTCTACAAGTTTGAGAATTTTGACCCTTATCTTTGAAACATCGGACCCAGTCTCTTTGGAGATGGCATGGATGTCCCCAAACGTTGATTGAGTTGTAGCAAGAAGGTGCTTGATAATGGTCAGCGTATTGTCAATAACGGTTAATTTTTCTACAAGATCAGGATCACTTACACTATGATGGGAAACATAGGCTTTAATCTTAGAATCAGGCTGAACATTCTTGACTTCACCCTCTTGTTTCTTCACCCAAGAATCCTTAACACAATATACCCCATACTAGCTAAGGCTCTGAAGTTTTAGGACTTTGAAACAAAAATAAAAGGGTATTCTGAGATAGAGATGTTGCGGGCTTCCAAGATGTGGGTGATAGCCATACCATAGGGTAGACTGGTGGGGTCATCAGCACTTTCAATCATGAAGTTTATGACACATGAGGACAGTTTAACCTTAAGTTTGGTCATAACACAGTAGGCAAGAAAGGTGTCTCGTTGAGAGAAGGTGTAGAATGAGCCAGTGCGAGGAAGAAGGGTAGTTTAAACAATGTGGGCCAGAACTCGAGTTTCGAAACTAACATCTCTGGGACCTAACTGGTTAGGAAGAAAATCAGATGGACACTTAGCTATATAACATTTTGCTTGATCAAAAGAGATTTCAAAGTCATCAGGCCAAGTATTTTTTGAAAAGCATGGGAAAGCCAGAGCACTTACATTAAAAAATTAAGTCAAACATGGCACAATCAAGGACAATGTATTTTCCTAGAACTAGGGATTCTAATTATCAAGCTTGCTAGAATGAAAATTGGCATAGAACATCCTCACTAAAGTTTCATAAACTTTGGGAGGGGGTACAGAGAGGAATTTAGAACATCCTTGAAAATCAAACAAGTCCTTTACCTTACAATTGAGGGCCCCATGTCATCAAGATCGATTACTCTGCTGGGAGCAATGGGCTTGTCTTTGAGAGCAACAAAGAAATCCCTATTTGGGGTGTCCCAGAAATTGAGGTCAGACTCTAGAGAACTCGAGAAGTCTACTTTGGATTTCTTGGGGGTAAAAGATTCAACGGAGTCTTCCATGCTTTTGCCAAGAGATTTTTCTCTTATTTGGTGAGAGTGGTCAGATGGTTCTGCCTGAGAAGAGGCAAGCCCTTCTGAGTGGTCAGACCCTAGGTCTACTTGTTCTGGAGGCTGAGAAGAGGGTTTTCCCTTAGAACGAGTAATTTTTCTTATGGAGACAGATGGATTCTTGGAGTGTTTAGCTATTGGAAGATTTTGAAGAAGGGTTTCTGAGTGATAAGAATAATGAAGACAAGAGAGGATGGTTCATATGATTAAAAAGAAAAGGTTTTGACTGTTGAGTACAGGAAAGGAAAGGGTGTCAGTGATAGGTCATGATGATTGATTTTTCTTTCTTGAAAGCTACGACTGGTGGGAAAAGAGAGGGAAATCGGAGGCTCTTAATTAATGTGTACTTACAAAGAAAATAAAACTGAAAACATTAGATATGAAAGAATTAAAATTTACAAATAGGTCCTAATTTTTATGATCAGGCAAAATAATGCCAAGTAGTTCTCTTAAGGAGCAAAATCTATCTTCAAGTAAAGGCTTAGTAAAAATGTCTGCTAATTGATCAGTGGTGCCAACAAATGATAATTCTATATCTCCCTTGAGGACATGATCTCTAATGAAATGATGTTTAATATATATATGCTTAGCCCTAAAATGATGCACATGATTCTTTGAGAAACATATAGCACTAGAGTTATCACAAAATATTTGAATAGGTTTAAAACAATAGTTCATAGTCACCCAGTTGATGAGACATCCATAGTAATTGTGCACAGCACTGTCCAATGGCAATATATTTTGCCACAGTTGTGGATAATGCAACTGAGCCTTGTTTCTTACTATTCCATGATATTAATGCATTTCCTAGTAAATGACATGTTCCACTGGTGCTCTTTTTGTCTTCCTTATCACCTGTAAGATCAACATCTAAAAAACCTTCAAGCTTAAAATTGTTAGAATGTGGGTACCATAGTCCATATGAAATAGTTCTAATGAGATAACGAATTATTCTCTTTACCGCAGTCAGATGTGATTCCTTAGGAGCTAATTAAACCTAGCACATTTACACACACTAAACATAATATTTGGTTGACTAGCAGTCAAGTAAAGCAGATAGCCAATCATTCTATGGTATTTAGTTTTATCAACTAGATTTTCTTTTTCGTCCTTGCCGAGACTTGTTAACGGGCTCATTAGTGTATCAATTGCTTTAGCACTGCTCATGCCAAACTTTTGAATTAATTTCTTTGTATATTTCATCTGGCACACAAAATTTCCTACTTCAGATTGTTGAATTTGAAGTCCAAGGAAAAAGTTAAGCTCTCCTATCATGCTAATTTCAAACTCGCTTTGCATGAGATTAGCGAATTCCTTGCACAAAAGAGGGTTAGCACTTTCAAAGATAATATCATCAACATAGACTTGAATAATAAGATTACCTCCTTATGATCTTTTGATAAATAATGTAGTGTCTACTTTACCTCTTGTAAAGCCATGATCAAGTAGAAATGAGCTAAGTCTTTCGTACAAGTCTCGTGGAGCTAGTTTGAGTCCATACAAAGCTTTAGTCAACTTATACACATGGTATAGAAATTTTGAGTCTTCAAAACTAGGAGGTTGTTTTACATATACCTCCTCATCAATAAAGCCATTTAAAAAGGCACTTTTGACATCCATTTGGAAAAGTTTAAATCGTTTGAAGGATGCATATGCAAGAAGAATCTGTATGGACTCTAGTCGAGCTACTGGAGCAAAGGTTTCATCGTAGTCGACTCCTTCATGCTGTGAGTAGCTTTGGGATACTAATATGGCTTTGTTTCTCACAATATTTCCATCTTCATTTAGCTTATTTCTGAAAACCCGTTTGGTTCCAACTACGGTAGCATTTGCAGGCTTAGGTAGCAGTTCCCAGACTTGATTTTTATCAAATTGATCGAGTTCCTCCTCAATTGCTTATACCCAGCTGGAGTCTTTTAAGGCTTCCTCAACCTTCTTTGGTTCGATCTGAGAGATGAGTGCTACATTTGCCTTTTTCTTGAGAGCTCCCCTGGTTTTTATTCCTTCACTTGGATCTCTTATGATAAACTTTTGAGGATATTCCGGCTCACTTCTCCACTCATTTGGACGTGTTGCAATCGTATGAGTAGTTGATTCCTTCTATGATTCTGGTTGATTATTGACAGGTTCATTAGTCGACTCTGTGACATCGTCTGTATTACCAATCAACTTTTGTGATTTGCTTGTTTGTGATGTTTCTTGGTTGATGTCTTCATCACCTGCAATAATTCGTTTCTCGGTCGTAGTGTTATTTTCATCAAATATGACATGTACTGATTCTTCTACAGATAAAGTACGTTTATTATAAACTCTAAAAGATCTATTGTTTATGAAATAACCTAGAAAAATACCTTCTTCACTTCTTGGATCAAATTTTCCAAGATTGTCCTTACCGTTATTGAAACACTTGCTGCCAAATGGATGAAAATAGCCTATGTTGGGCCGTTTACCTTTCTATAATTCATATGGAGTTTTCTTCAAGATAGGTCTTATAAGACATTTGTTGAGAATATGGCAAGTTGTACTTACTGTTTCTGCCCAAAAATGATTTGGCAGGGAATGTTGCAATATTATTATTTTGGCCATATCTTGTAGAGTTTGATTTTTCCGCTCAACTACTCCATTCTGTTGAGGTGACCTTGGAGCTGAAAAGTTGTGAGTATATCCTTGATCATTGCAGAAATCTTCAAATGCTCTACTTTCGAATTCTCTTTCATGATCACTTTGGATGGTTGTAATGAGATACCCTTTTTCTCTTTCAACTCTTCTACAGAAAATCTCAAAGTATTTCAAAGCTTCATCTTTATGAGATAAGAAAATCACCCATGAAAAACGTGAGTATTCATAAACAATAAAAAAAGCATATCGTTTTCCTCCAATGCTAGTAGTTCTGGTAGGTCCAAATAAATCCATGTGAAGCAATGATAAGGGCTTGGTAGTAGACACAATGTCTTTGCTTTTGAAGGAGTTTCTGGTTTGTTTACCAATCTGACATGCATCACATACATGATTTCTACAAAAATTGAGTTTAGGAAGTCCAATTACTAAATCATGCTTGGAGAGTTTATCAATTAGATGCATGCTTGCATGACCAAGTTTCTTATGCCACTACCATGGATTATCAAATATAGATGCTAAGCAGATGTGGCTATCTAAATTTTCAATGCCATCAAGAATGTAAACATTTCCATACTTTTTTCCTAAGAGTATAATTTTACCTGACTCATCTTCAATAGCGCATCTTGTTTTCTTGAATTTAACTTCGTACCCTGAATCACATAGCTGACTTATACTCAGGAGATTATAGTTGAGTCCATCTACAAGATATACTTCAGTGATATCACAATTGCTATTGAATGGAACTGTACCGGTGCCAACTATCTTTCCTCTTGAATCATCACCAAATTTGACACTTCCTCCATTTATCTTAGTAACTTCTTTGAACAGGCTTTATTCACTTGTCATGTAACTGGAACACGCACTGTCTAAGTACCATTTTCCTTTGCGGCTCTTTCTGTGGTGTTCCTGCAAAATAAAATTATCACTTTCTTTTACGTACCTAAGCTTGCTTGGGTCCTTGCTAGTTAGTTCTACTGGAATCAGGTTTGTCTTTGGGTTTCCAAATCTATCTTGAAACATTAGACTTACGAAATCTGCAAAAAGAGTAATTATGTTCAACTTTGTTACAGTAATGACACACATTGATTGATCTAGTTTTTTATCTATCACTTGTGTTAGTACTTGTGGATTCAGTTGTAGCCGGCCCGTTTCTAGTTGACTTGTAAGTCACCTGGTTGGACTTGACGGAACTATGACTGGTGGATTTACGCATGCCATTCAATTGCATTTGCAAATCCTGAACCTCATCTTAAAGTACATCCCTTTCGATTTCACATACTTCAATTTTGATTTCCTAGTCCTTTGTTTACCTATTGAGTCTTCTCAATTCATTCAACATATTTTGAGACTCCTTTAGGGTGAGATCAAGAATATCCTGTAATTCTTTACATCTATTACAATTATAAGATCTTACCTCGCTTGTTTCACCACGTGCCATGAAATAATTTTCAGTATTTTCTATGCTTTCATCATGCGATGTGTCTTCATCAGTCCAGCATCCAGAGTATTTGTTCATGTCATTTTCTAGAATTGTCATGAAGCACATGTTTGCTATTTCTTCATGTTCTGAGTTTTCTTCATCACTCCAGCTTCCGAAAGATTTGTTTTTTTTGAATCCTCTGGAGTCTTTTCTTTTAAGTTCAGGACATTCAGCTTGAACATGCCCTTACCTTTTGCATTCATAGCATTTCCCATCATTCTTGTCTTGTTCATTATATTGCCCGGTTCATCTGGATGACATCCTTCCCTTTCTTGTGTTTCTATACCTTCTCATTAAACTATCCATGTTTCTTGATACCATGGAAATCTCCTCTTCAAGAGCTTCTAGGTCGTCATCAATATCATTTTTAGGTCTTTCAGTTGTAGCTTTGAAAGCAATTATTTTCTTCTTTTCTTCCTGGTTTGTTTTCTTGAGATGTGTTTTCTCGAATGCTATAAGATCTCATCATAGCTCATCATATGAAAGTTTGTTTAGTTATTGAGATTCGAGTGTGACTACTTTTTCCTGCCAAGTGGTTGGTAGACTCCTTAGAATTTTTCGAACTTGATCACCATTTGAGTAGGGTTTACCAAAGGCTTTTAGACCGCCAATGATTTTGCTGAACCTTGCAGATATTTTCTCAATGGATTCTCCTTCTTTCATCTGGAAGAGTTGATAATCATGAACCAATATGTTTATGTGAGTTTTTTTCACCTTGCGGTTCCTTCATATGTAACTTCTAGTTTATCCCACATTTCTTTGGTTGTGTCACAACTTGAGATTTTCTCATACTCCTCTCCACTTATAGCATTATAGAGTAAATTTCGTGCCTAAGCATTGACCCGAACAACTGTCATTTGCTCGTCCGTGTATTCATCTATATCTTCCGGATCAACTGGTGGTTGAGCTGTTGCTGGTAGTGGATAGTTACCCTTTTTGATAACGCGCCATACTTTGACATCATAGGATTTTTTATATATTTCCATTAATACTTTCCAGTGAGAAAAGTGTTGTCCATTGAAATATGGTGGCCTGACTTGCGACATTCCTTCTTGAAAGAGTGCTCCAACAGTTACTTGATTTGCCATGATCTTTTCTCACAAGATTTTAAGCAAAAGTGTGAGACTCTCTCTGATACCAATTGAAAGTACAACAGGGAGGGGGTGAATTATCAATTTTTATTTTCAGTACTCTAAGTAGTTGACTAGTTTACCAATTAATCGACTAGATATAAGAATATAATAATAATAATAATGCAGAAATAAAGTGCAGGAAATAAACATACCAGGATTTTTATACTAGTTCAGATTCAATGTAAATCTTACGTCCAGTCCCCTTGGGTTGCAAGGGTGATCTCTTTCAGTATTTGAAGTTTCTCGAGTACAAGATGGTTGATGTAGCTTTACACCAACAACTTAGTCTCTATGTCACTTTTACCTTCTAGATGCAATGCTTCACCAGTGTTTATCTCTTTTGCTTCTCTCACTAATTACACAACAGATCTAAAAATAAATACAATACTTGTTTGGAGTAGAACAAAAAGAGTGATAATAGTTCGTTCAAATTATGTCTGCTTCAATCCTGGAACCGATGTATATATACTCCGTGAGGCCTTCTTGACTCTTGATTGATGCGAGTCTTGAGAGATTACAAACCCAAGGGAATTGATCCCTGAACGGAATCGAAAATTGATTCTTTCCAAGAATAAGGTCAGGTTTCCATTGATCTTCCTTGACTTGTGGCCTTGACATGCTTTTCTTTTGTGGGGCAGATCTTTCTGTTACTCACGAGCGCAAAACACCACTTTAATTATGTTCGCTAGTCAAAGATAGTATAGTATGATATCGTATCCACATGGATTGGAGTTAAACAATATTTTCTTAGTTTCTAATTTGATTGCTATCTAGGAGAATCAACAATTGAGATTTATATGATTACTAACTAAAGTTAACTAAGAATCTAAAGCTATTGACTAATGACTATCGCAACAAAAGTAAGCAAGGAAGTTATCAGTGGGAGAAAATAGGAATTGAAATTGTAGGTGCAAGATAATTGTTTGGGATTTAACTCTAAATAATTCACTTCTAATGTTCAAGTGAGTCTCTCAAATTCACTCAATTATTAGTTCAAACGTTCAGCAACAACTCTTCTCTCGATTAAGTCTTAGCCTCACAAGATGAACCAATTTAAGCACGTGAAGATATGCAAGAATGCGTAGTGGATTGATCTTTAGGAGAACCTCTCTCGATTATCCTCCTAACTAGATTTAATCAATGATTCAAGTAGCCTCTCTCGATTACTAAAAAGAATTAATGAACTCAATCAACAAGAATATGCAAAGATATCACAAGTTATGCCTCTCTCGATAACACGAACAAGTGAATATAGATGCAACAATTAAATCATCCAAAAAATGCTTCAATACATAAAACTAGAGTTATAATCCACAAACAATCATCAATACACCAAATCCATTAAACCCTAAAGAGAACTACTCCATAGATATGGAGCAATTCATCACAAATATAATTAAAAGATAGGAAAATATAAATTCAATCCAAACTCGTGTCTTGAATGAGAAAGGAATGATAAAATCCTTCTGCTCATGATCTTCCCATTCCTCCCTATCCTCCTTAGGTCGAATATGTGTCAAAAGTCCAGGAAATAACGTTTTCCTATTTATTTATACCAAGTAGGGTCGGACCCTGATGAAATCACCTTCTTCTATCCGAAATAGGAAAATTACTCTGTAAAAATTGCACAGGCGTGCCGCATGGGGCGACGCGCCATGCGGGGCATTAGTGGGGAATTCCAGAGAGTTGGTTCTGACAGGCAACAAAGATTTGCACAGCCGCGGCGCCCCACGCGGTTTTCTCAGACTACGGATATTTCTTGCGTTTTGACTTCCAGACTTGGTCCTCGACCCCCGAACACGATCCGAGATTAATCTCTTGGGATTTTACTCAGACTTCAAAGCTCCAAATCACTCAAATTAATTTCATAACATCTACATAGCTCATAATCACTCCCACAAGGCATAAAACACACAATAAGTGCGAAACACTATCAATTAAAGCTCAAAATAAGTAAAGTGCAGTGAATTAGAGTGCAATAAGCGACTAAAATACGAGATTATAGCCTACCATCAACACCCCCACACTTAAACCATTGCTCGTTGTTCTCGTCCAATTTCACTCCTCTATTCGAGGTTATGAAAACAGTCGATGCAATAGTAATACCCAACAAGAGTCGGGGTCGAATTCCGCAGGGAGCTATATGAATGGGAGTTAGTAGTATATATCTTAGTGTGTAACTTTGCATATATAAATTTGTACTTCCGCAAAGTTGGTTGTTTAAAAACCTAAATTACACTATGATTGCAATTTAAAGACTGAAACTAGGAAAATTATTTTTGTTGTTTTTCAAATGATATAAAAGGCCCAAGGCTATGACCTTCACCTAAGTGTTTGCCTAATGGGTTGTAAACTTTAAAGCTTGTTTTATTGGTTGGGGTATATTATAGCTATCAACACTCGGTTACCCACTCAATACCTCTCGGTCAGAGAGTGATTTTGCTAATTTGGATTTCTCAAGTCCAAATGGGTGTTGAACAAAACGGTTGAATAAAATCTCAAGTCGGGTTTTTACTATCTCTAGGTTCAACCCTTTAATTTGGCTTATCAATCTCTCGATTGACCCAATTTCTTGTTAGCTAAGTTTTCCTAGACTAAGTCTCTCTTTCTCAAGTAGAGACCAAGTCAAATAGGCATGAATTAATATTTGCAACCATTAATTCTTCAAATAAAAGCAAGAACAAGGCTAAATATTAAACACTCAACCATAAATAGACAGCAAATCAAACACCCATTAAGTTTACACATTAGGGTTGGGTCACAACCCTAGTAAAATTCTAGCTACTCATGCTTAAATTGGAAGAAAAAGAAGAAGAAATGGAAAAATACAAAAAGAAAGTGAATAAGTTGAAGAGTTAAAGGGATTCAAAGAAAAGTAATGATGCAAAGCATGGAGAAATCAAAGAAGGAGAAAATGAATATCATGACCAACAAAGAGTGATGTTAACTCTCTCTATTTACCCTAAGAAAAAGAAAATGCCTCAAAGAGTTGGCAAAGCATGAGCCTAGAAAAGAAAATGGAATGCTTAAGGAAAGATGAACCTGTTCTATCATAGCATTTCCAACCTTAGTCCAAAAGCCTCCATTGCATTTCGAAAAAGCCCTACGTGATTTCAAGCCGAGTGAGCTTACATTAGTGGTGATTTACATAAGGGTCAAGCCTATGGTACTTAAAGTCGTACTTGAGACATTTTGTTGAGAAAGATGAGCGAACCTTTCACAAATCTTTGGATTGAGTGCTATATTTTTAAGTGAGATAGGAAAACGGAGAGTAGAGGAGGAGGAGTTTGGGATCCACAATGAACTACATGAAAGAGCGAGCTTCCTTGATGAACAAAGTCAACTCTTGATGCTCAAGTGTCACACTAGAACTATTTGTGCTTAAAGGTTTAACTTGTTGCCCAGTTGATAATACATAAGTGGTTTGGATAATTTTTGGTCCCAATTGATGTGTGATTGATTCACTTTTGATTAGCTGGAATGGTTCCTAGCTTGTGGAGGTGGGAACTACTTTATTTTCTTGAGGACAAGCAAAAGCTTATGTTTGGGCGAGTTGATAAGTGGGAATTTTGACTACTTATTAGTGCCATTTAGCTTTCATTTTAGTCCAAAAGTGCTTAATTATGTTCTGACGAACTATGCTTAATTGCAGGAATATTGTAAGATGAGCTCCTGAGATGAAATCCAACTCAAGAAGGAGTAATCTGAACTTAAGGACAAAAACAGGCATAAAAGCTCAAAAGTGCGGACCGCAAAAATATCATCTGCGGCCGCAAGTTGTAAAGAATCTTCCATCAAAGAATGTTGTAAAGTGCGGTCCGCACATGAAGTGTGTGGCTGCAGAAGTTGGGTCAGAGAAAAAGTTAAGATAACCTGCATCTCAAGTCCACCAAAAGTGCGGACCACACAATTATTGTGCAGCCGCCGAAGAAGAGCTAAGCGGCCGCAGTCACATTTGTGCGGACCACAGAAGAACAAGGTGCGGCCGCACTTACAATTGTGCGGATCACAGAAAGAGTGCAGTGCGACCGCAGATCAGAATTATGCGGCCGCAGATTTTCAATCCTGTCAAGCTGAAGAATAGTGCGGACCGCACATGGAATTGTGCGGCCGCAGAACCTCCAAAAGGAAATTTGTGTCCAAAAATTCCAGCCCTGTATAAATAGAAGAGTTTCACTTTTTAAGGTTAACTTTTGACATCAGCTGCTATAGTAGATGGTTCCTTTTGTAGTTCTTGCTATTTTGAGCTTTTTGAACATAAAGTTTATCATTTTAATTAGCAATATGGGTTTAATTATCATTTTTTCTTCTTCCTTTTCTTCCAATTTAAGCACGAGTATCTAGATTTACACAAGCAATAAATCAAACACCCACTAAGTTTACACACACTAGCTACTCATGCTTAAATTGGAAGAAGAAGAAGAAGAAGAAGAAGAAGAAGAAATGATAATTAAACCCATATTGCTAATTAAAATGATAAACTCTATGTTCAAATAGCTCAAAATAGCAAAAACTACTAAAAAGATTAAAAGGAACTGTCTACTGTAGCAGCTGATGTCAAAAGTTAACCTAAAAAAGTGAAACTCTTCTATTTATATAGGGCTGGAATTTTCGGACAAAAATGTGCTTTCGGAGGTTCTGTGGCCGCACAATTCCATGTGCGGTCTGCACTTTTCTTCAGCTTGGCAGGACTGGAAATATGCGGCCGCATAATTCTGATCTGCAGTTGCACTGCACTCTTTTTGCGGTCCGCACAATTGTAAGTTCGACTGCACCTTATTCTTCTGCGGTCCGCACAAATGTGACTACGACCTCGTAGCTCTTCTTCGGTGGTCGCACAATAATTGTGCGGTCCGTACTTTTGGTGGACTTGAGATGCAGGTTTTCTGAACTTTTGCTCTGACCCAGCTTCTGCGGCCACAGACTTCATGTGCGGACCGCACTTTGCAACATTCTCTGATGGAAGATTCTTCACAACCTGCGGCCGCAGATGATATTCTGTGGTCTGCACTTATGAGATTTTGTGCATGTTTTTGTCCTCGAGTTCAGATTACTCCTTCTTGAGTTAGATTTTATTTCGGGAGCTCATCTTACAATATTCCTGCAATTAAGCACAATTCATCAGTTTTTGGACTTAAACGAAAGTTAAAGGGCGCTAATAAGTAGTCAAAATCCCCACTTATCACTCATCCTCGAGCAATGAAACTACAATTCACATAGAACACGACCTTTTTCCAACACTTTTCATAACTCATCATACCAAGAATATTTTAAAAAAGATTAAGTACAATACCATAACATCGTAGCCTCAAAAGTTGACTCAAAAGTACCATGCATTATTTATAATCTGCTCACTTACTCTAATATAGAAGTCAATGACATTACCTTTCCTTCGTGAATCAAGTGCCCTCACACAACAATAGAGAGTAGTTCCACACACAATAGAAATTAAGAACAATTAGGAACTCAAGATAGAAAGAATTCACTCATTCTCAGAAACAACATTCATATGACACAAACGACGTACCATAATCTTGCACGTAGTGTACTACTCTACTAATTGAGCTCATTCAGTCAAGGATCAAGTAGAAATTTAATTGGTTGTAATGTAGGCTGCGGGATGGGTAGGATACATTTAGATATATGAATGACTACACCTCACTAAGCACTTTAATATATATAATTAATCATTCAAAACCCTACACTTATGTCAAACCATAACTCGACCTTCACATCAATATATATTTACTCCCTACTTCTTTAAGCACAATTACATCAAGTTACCACTATCAAGGAACCTTTTTCACAATCATACACTTATATTTTCTTTCCTTTTCAATTCAAGAATCTCTTTCTTTTTCAAAACAATGCACCTTTCTTCTTAGTTCAATAGTTCCACTCAAAAGCCAAACCAACCACCCCACACTTCACTTTTACAAAGTTCATGACAAATTCAAGTGCTCACGAGAGGTACAAGGTTCAAATGGTCAATTCGAGAAAATGGGTAAGGCTTGTAATGTGGTTGCCAAAGAAACATGATTAAGTCTCAGATGGGTTAACTAAGATACATAACAACTAGGTGGGTAAAAGCATATAACTGGCTCAACAAAGAAATACCTATATCCCTTCCAAGACTGAATAAAACTACTATTTCGCTTAACAAACACACGAGGCAAGTTCTAGACATCAAATGCAATGCGCAGAATCCACAAACCTCACACACACATGGCACATAACTCACTCAGGATCGGATTATCAAGATACACTAGTCAAAGCAGTTAAGCAAAGTTAAGATCAAACAATTTAAGGTACTTATACAAGAGTCAAAAACTGAGCCTGAGCGTCACACTAAATCACTCACACTATTCTCAAGGCATAATAAAGTCAAGAGATATTGTTTTCAATTTAAATCATAGCACAACGTTTCCTATTCCTAAAAAAATAAAAACTAACTATACCCGGTTCAACCAAAAACCTTGGAAAAGAATCGCGATACAAAGAAAAACTAAGGGGGAATTATTATACTACCTAACAAAAGAAAATCTTTTTGTATTTTTCTTTCGACTTTAATCCCTCAAGAAATCCGTCGAATGATATCCATCATCGGAAAAATTAAAAAAAGTTCATTTTTATGTTTTTTTAAATTTTCCAACTACTACAACTAACACATATACATACAACATACAATTATCCCCCACCCCCACACTTTAAGTTGTGGCATGTCCCCGTGACACAATTAAAAAGCATAAGGTAAAGGAAACTTCCCTGAACATCTAGTCGGGGTCTAATTCGAAGTCGGGCTCCATTCCTCGCCTTCGGACTAATGCGCATATCCATGCCGACAGCTTCTTCTCAACCTTTTTGGGGTACACCCCGCACTTATCTTTCTCACTTAGTGCAGCCTTCTCTTTTGAGCCCTTCACTTTCCACTCAACACTCGCAACTGGTTTTTCTTTTTGTGCCCCTTTTCTACATTCATATCAAATGTCACTGTCTCCTCACCCACTCTAACCATGAGTTTCCTCTCGTGTATATCTAATATAGCTCTACCCGTTGCTAAGAATGGTCTTCCTAGGATGAGGGGGATTTCCTTCTTCTCCTCCATATTCACCACTATAAAGTCTATAGGAAATAACTTATCCACCCAAACTAACACATCTTCCACTATCTCCTCGGGTATTAAAGTCGCCTGGTCTGCCAGCTACAAAGATATTGGCACCGACCTTATCTCTCTAATATCCTTCTCTGGTTTCCTGTAAATAAATAGTGGCATTAAATTAATTGAAGCACCAGAATCACATAATAATTTATTAAAATGAATCATTCCTACAGAGCAAGGTATAGTAAAACTCCCTGGATCTCCACACTTTTGTGGGAGTTTATTTTGCAATATCGTGCTGCAATGCTCCATGAACTTCACCACTGCAATCTCCTCTATCTTTCTCTTCTTCGTAAGGATCTCCTTCAAGAATTTGGCATAAGCAGGCATTTGCGAGAGCACTTCTGTAAATGGTAAGTTTACATGGACTTGTTTTAGCACATCCAGAAATCTCCCAAACTGCTTGTCCAACTTTTCTCTATATAGCTTTTGAGGAAAAGGTAAAGCAGGCATATGCTCGCTCTTCTCAGGTTCCTCCCTTATCGATTTTTCTTCCTTCTTCTTCTTCTCAGTTTTCATTGGGCCTTTCTTCTTCTTGTCATCATCACTTTTCAGCTGCTCCCCTCTTTCTTTTGCAATTATCACATCATTTTGGATTGGGGTGGGATCCTTCAACACTTGCCCACTTCTTAAGGTCACAACATTCACTGTTTCTTTGGGATTTATCTCAGTAACAGCGAGGAGTGTTCCTAGAATCCTCTCAGACAATAGAGTGGCTAGCTGCCCAACCTGTCTTTCCAAGTTTCAAAAACTAGTACCTATTTCTTTGATAGCTGCTCCATGTTCCCGTATAGATGCTCTATGAGTTTCAAGCCTCTCATCAGTTTTCAAAATGAAGGCCTTCATGAGATCTTCTATGCTAGACTGAATGGGTTGTTCAGGCTGAAATTGCTGCCTCTGGTGATTTTGAAATGCTGGCGCTCCTTGTCCCTAGGGTCTAGAGTTATTTTGTTGCCATGCATTCTCCGTACCCCCAAGTGAACTCCATAAAAATCCGGGGTACCTCTGACCCATTGCATTAAAATTGCAGTTTCCCACAACATTCACTTCCTCAGTTGAGGCTTGACACTCATGAGTAGGGTGTCCTCTTCCACATATATCACAAGCTGCGTGAGGCTCACTTTGTATCGAGGCTAAGGTCAGCTTCCATATTTCTTTAGCCATAGCAACAAGTTGTACCTGCACAGATGTATTAGCATAAACTTGGTGAACACTAGTTGATCTTCTTCTTTCTGTACTCTCAGAGGGCCACTAATTTTCATCTTCAGATAACTCATCTAAAATTGTAACTATCTCCTCTAGAGTCTTCTTCATCAACGGGCCTCCAGCTGCATTGCTCAATATTCTATGTGAGGCCGGTGTCAATCCATCCCAAAATTCTTGGAGTTACATCCAGAGTTCAATTCCACTATGTTGACACTTTCTAATTCCTTAACCCTCTCCCATGCTTCAAAAATAGTTTCATTCTTTTTCTGGCATAATTTATGGATTTCTCTTCTAAACTTGCCCGTCTTAGTTGAGGAAAAGTATTTATCAAGGAATTTTCTTGTCATCTCCTCCCATGTTCTAATTGAGCCCATGGGTAAGCTTCGAAGCCACTGTTTTGCATCATCTTTAAGAGAAAAGGAGAATACCCTTAGATATACTGCATCTTGTGACACACCATTGTATTGAAATGTGTTCATCATCTCCTCGAAGTCCATCATATGTGTGTTTGGATCTTCCTTTGGCTTCCCTCTGAAGACACAACAATTCTGAAGGGTTTGAGGCAACCCTTGCTTTAACTCGAAATTATTTGCTGCAATTGGAGGTGGTCTAACACTTGATAAACCTTGATTGTAGACCGGTCTAGCATAATCTCCAAGTGGTCTCCCAAGCAAGGGTTGATGTTGATGAAGTCTGAAACCTCTCTCTTCTTCATAGATATTCTGTGCATTTCTAATAGTTGCTTCCTCAGCATCCCGTGCTTCTTGTTCTCTTCGTTAGGCTGCTTCTTTCGCAGCCAAATCCACATTATCTTCACCGTTTCCAGCCATAAGTTCTTTGGTTGGGGATTGCCCAACCTTTTATGTTGTCTCGGTAAAATTTCTTTCCTTCTTCATTTATAGTAGTTGTTTTTCAATTTCTGGATCGTATGGTAGCACTTCCTTCACAGAAGTGCGAGTCATGCCCAAATCTAACCTGTAACCTGCACACAATAAAAGAACACCAAACTTAAAAAGATAAAAATAAAAGAAATATTCCTGAATTCGCACTACAAACTATTTTAAACACTATCGATTGCCAATCCCCGACAATGGTGCCAAAATTTGACGAGCGCAAAATACCACTTTAATTGTGCTCACTAGTCAAAGATGGTATAGTATAATATCGTATCCACAAGGATTGGAGTTAAACAGTATTTTCTTAGTTTCTAGTTTGATTGCTATCTAGGAGAATCAACAATTGAGGTTTATATGATTACTAACTAAAGTTAACTAAGAATCTAGAGCTATTGACTAATGACTATCGCAACAAAAGTAAGCAAGAAAGTTATTAGTGGGAGAAAATAGGGATTAATATGATAGGTGCAAGATAATTATTTGGGATATAACTCTAAATAATCCACTTCTAATGTTCAAGTGAGTCTCTCGAATTCACTCAATTATTAGTTCGAACGTTCAGCAACAACTCCTCTCTCGATTAAGACTTAGCCTCACAAGATGAACCAATTTAAGCACTTGAAGATATGCAAGAATGCGTAGTGGATTGGTCTTTAAGAGAACCTCTCTAGATTATCCTACTAACTAGATTTAATCAATAATTCAACTAGCCTCTTTCGATTACTAAGAAGAATTAATGAACTCAATCAACAAGAATATGCAAAGATATCAAAAGTTATGCCTCTCTTGATTACATGAACAAGTGAATATAGATGCAACAATTAAATCATCCAAAAATACTTCAATACATAAAACTAGAGTTATAATCCATAAATAATCATCAATACACTAAATCCACCAAACGCTAAAGAGAACTACTCCATAGATATGGAGAAATTCATCACAAATATAATTAAAAGATAGGAAAACATAAATTCAATTTAAACTCGTGTCTTGAATGAGGGTGGAATGATGTAATCCTTGTGTTCTTGCTCTTACCACTCCTCCTTAGCCTCCTTAGGTTGAATATGTATCAAAAGTCCAGGAAATAATATTTTTCCATATATTTATACCAAGTAGGGTCGGCCCCAGACGGAATCACCTTCTCCTAGCCAAAATAGGAAAATTACTCTGTAAACATTACACAAGCACGTCGCATGGGGTGACGCGCCATGCGGGGCATTAGTGGTGAAATCCAGAGAATTGGTTCTAACAAGTAGTAGAGATTTGCATAGTCGTGGCGCCGCATGCGCCGAGGCAGTGAGGTTTTCTCAAAGTACGGATTTTTCTTGCGTTTTGACGTCCAGACTTGGTCCTCGACTCCCGAACATGATCTC
This sequence comes from Nicotiana tabacum, assembly GCF_000715075.1. Lineage (NCBI taxonomy): Eukaryota > Viridiplantae > Streptophyta > Magnoliopsida > Solanales > Solanaceae > Nicotiana > Nicotiana tabacum. The sequence goes on along the minus strand of NC_134102.1, from coordinate 14,187,162 downwards.
GGCTTAATCTCTTGGGCTTTTACTCAAACTTCAAAGCTCCAAATCACTCAAATTCATTCTATAACATCTACATAGCTCGAAATCACTCCTACAAGGTATAAAATACACAATAAGTGCAAAACACTATCAATTAAATCTCAAAACAAGTAAAGTGCAGTGAATTAGAGTGCAATAAGCGACTAAAATACGAGATTATAGCCTACCATCAGTTACTTGAGTGATTGATGATGGATCCCCTGGTTTTAGGATTTAACGATCTCCAGTGTAGAGCTTTTCACTCTTTTTTTCCTTTGATTTTGGGACTTTCCTATACTAGCTTTCGTCAATCATTGATTGATTCGTATTCCGGATTTCTGTTGATTCTTCTTTTTTCATACCTAATTATTGATACTTTTCCTTTCCTTTGCTTCCGTTGATAGATTGTTTCTTTAGTCCATGCTTGAATGATAAGGAATCTTGATTTCTTTGTTTTATCCCTTGTGATCTTGCATCAAACGTGATATATTATTTTTCCATCATTGAAACTCATATTTAACGGTTATTTTATTGAGTTGCTTGCAACCTGTCTGCATCAGCTACTTGGAGATAAACTTCAATGGAATAATCTTCTTCAGGAAGATTATCTATAGCAAAGTAATAAATGGACGTCCACAATATTTTCATAACATCCCCCTTCGTTAAAACCTTACTAGAAAAAATCTCGTGGGAAACAATTCTAGTCAGAGAAAAAGAGTACAGTACATACTTTACTCCCCCTGATAAAGACGTTGTTTCAAATACCCAAGTCTTCGCATTCCAATATTGTATATCATCTTCTCGAAGGTTGCAGTTGGCAAAGACTTGGTGAACAAATCTGCATAATTTTTACTTGAACAGATTTGTTGCATATCAATGTCATCATTTTTCTGAAGATCATGTGTGTAGAATAGTTTTGGTGAAATGTGCTTTGTTTTATCTCATTTTATAAATCTTCACTTCAATTGGGATATGCATGCAACATTGTCGTATAAAATTGTAGGTCTTCTATCACATTTCAGACCACATTTTTCTTGAATGAAATGAATCATTGATCTCAACCGTATGAATTACCTACTTTCTTCTTAAATAGCTATTATCTTAATATGAATTGAAGAAGTAGCAACAACAGATTGCTTTTGGAGCTCCATTATATGACAATATCTCCACATGTAAATACGTAGCGAGTTTGAGATCGAGCTTTATGGAGATCAGATAAATAACCTGCATATGCATAATCAACAAAATCTGCACTACCTTTGTTAGCATAAATCAAACACATATCAAGAGTTCCCTTTAAATATCACAATATATGCTTAATCACGTTTCAATGTGTCCGTGTAGGAGAAAAACTATATCTTGCTTGTAAATTAACAGAAAATACTATGTTAGGCCTTGTAGTATTAGAAAGATATATAAGTGCACCAATTGCACTGAGATAGGGTATTTTAGGACCAAGGAGTTCCTCATCCTCTTCTGGAGGGAGGAACGGATCCTTATTCACTTCAAGTGATCAAACAACCATTGGTGTACTCAATGGGTACGCTTTATCTATGTAAAAGAATTTTAAGACCCTTTTTGTATAGGCAGATTGATGAATAAAGATTCCGTTTGCTAAATATTCAATTTGCATCCAAGATAAAGTTTTGTCTCTTCAAGATCTTTAATTTAAAATTCTTTATTAAGATATTCAATTGTCTTTTGGAGCTCTTCTGGAGTTCCATCAGGATTTATGTCATCAACATAATAGCAAGTATAACATGAAAGTGCAGGGGGGGTGAATTATGATTTTTTCTTTTCTTTTTCATAGTAGTCGACTAATTTGAGTTCTAGTCGACTGGACTTTTCAGGAATCGAATGAAAAAGATAAATTGCAGAAATTAAATGACAATATAATTTTATATTGGTTCGGATTCAGAGTGAATCCTATGTCCAATTCCCTTGGGTTGCAAGGGTGATCACTTTCAAGTATGAAATGGCTCAGTACATATGAGTTGATGTTGTTATACACCAAGAACCTTTGTCACTCGTTCTTCTCTATATAATTGATACAATGTCTCACCAATGTTCTTTTATCTCTCTCTCTCTCTCTCTTCTCATCTTTGTTACACAAGAAATCTAAAGTAGACTACAATGTTTTGTTTGAAGTAGAACAAAGAGATTGAAGTTGGTTTGATCAAAGTATATCGTTCCAAAGCCAGTGCAGTAGATATTTATACTTCTCGATGCCTTGAAGTCTTGTACATATTTTTGAGATATTACGAACCCAAAAGAGTTTATATTCAGACGGATTCATTGATTGATTCTGACTTGTCTTGACTCGCAGGCTTCAATGATTTCTTCCTTAATTGAGAGAATATTCTTGTTGCCAAATCCCTTGATTGATGTCTTCGATTGACGTCATTATGTAGGAGAATATTTTGCGGATGATTTCGTGCTAGTAAACTCCTTTGATTTAGATCCTTCTAATAATATCTCGTTTAATTGATTTTGCCATCTTCCTTGATTGATTTGTTCGCTTCTCTTTCCTTTTTCGTTTGATTCATATTTGCCTCCATATTATTGCTTAGATCATTTCCTGCACATATGGAGTAATTGGTTATTTTTCATCATTGAAATTCACTGAGATATAATAATCTCCCCCTTTTTTATGATGATCAGCTACCTTGAGTGTGTTGTAGTCAACTCTCCGTTAATTAGCGTTTTTGGTAGAAATGTCTAGTCGACTCCCCCTCATTTGGACATTCTATTGTACCTCATGTGTAGTCAGTTACCCCTCATTTGTAGGCGACTCCCCCTCAGTTGTATACCGTATGATATACCTGTAATTTAAAAACAGAGCATAAAACACATAACACAGAAACAGGGAATATATAGAAACGCAGGCTTTAAGCTTGCTTACTATTTCTCCCCCTTTGTCATCAACTAAATAAAGGTAGGGAAATTAAAAGTATTTGTCCTAAGAGTACAACCCATGACTGAATCATCAATCGCAAAAATAGAGCAAAAAGAAAATTTTCTTAATCAACCAAACATTAGCGACACAGAAAGTAGGTAAGGGTGGTGCAAACTGCCCCCTTGAAGCGATCAAAACTAGCATTCACTATGACCAGAGACCCCATCAATTATGTCGTGTATCTCTTTGAAGTTCGTTACTACTTTTTCTGCAGTCGTGAGAATCTGCACTTGAATCTTGGACACGTCGGACCTTGTCTCCTTTGCCATTCCATGGATATCTTCAATCTGGCTTTACATAGAGGTTAAGGAGTTCTTGATGGCACACATTGTTTCATTGATGGAAACAAGCTTTTCTAGGAAGTCAGAATCACTTGTACTGGGGTGAGACACAAGAGCCTTTGCCTTGGAATCGGAGGGGACATTCTTAGTTTCACCTTCTTGTTTCTTGACCCAAGAACCTTTTACAGAAATATAATCTATGCTAGCAAATCCCCTGGAATTGTAAGACTTGGTGACAGTAATGTAAGGATGGTCAACAAGGGATATGTTGTTGGCTTTTATCAGATGGGTGATAACCATACCATAAGGAAGACTTGTGGGATTATCAACACTTTCTATCATAAAATTGATGACCCAAGAGGACAACTTGACTTTGTGCTTGGCCAGAAGGTAGTAAACTAAGAAGGTATCATGCTGGGAGAATGTAGAGAAGGATCATATTCTTGGATGAAGAGTGGTTGCTACAATATGTGCTAAGATACGAGTTTCAAAATAGACATCACTCGGTCCTAGTTGACTAGGGAGAGAGTCATAGGGTGATTCAGCTGTACATCTTTTAGCTTGATCAAAAGAGATTTCTAAGTCCTTAGGCCAGGTATTCTTAAAGAGCATAGAAAAACCATAACAACTACATTGAGAAAATAGTATCTAACAGAGTATAGTCCAAAATAATACATTTGCCAAGAACCAAGGTTTCTAATTTATCAAGTTTACTAGAGCGATGATTAGATAGAATATTCTAACAAGGGGTTCATATACCTTTGGAGGAGGCAAGGAGAGAAACAATTTCCAACCTTGGAAGTCGAAGAGTTCCTTCACTTTGCAGTTGAGGTTGTCCATGACATTTAAATCGACAACTCTGCCATGAGTGACATGCTTGTCTTTGAAAGCAATGAAGGCATTCCTGTTTGGAGTATTCCAAAAATTTAGGTCAGACTCAAGAGAACTAGAGAGATTAGTTTTGGGCTTTTTGGGAGTGAAGGTTTCAGGGAAGTCTGTCATGGGTCATTTTCCTAGGGCCGTCTCGTTGAGGCTGCGAGCATCATCTGAGAGATATTGAGAGGAGGTAAAGTCCTCGGAGTGATCTGATCCTAGATTGACTGGTTCAAGAAGTTGAGAAGAGGGTTTTGCCTAAGAGCGGGTGCTTTTGCGGGTAAAGGCAGATAGATTTTTGGAGTGCTTTGCCATGGTAGGGTTTGGAATAGGGGAGTGGAGATACAAAAAATTTGAGAGGGACAGAGGAGGCTTTGAACTAAAGGGGTGATAAACGGCGGTTGAGTACAAATGAAAAGGCGTCAGAGATTTGACGCAATGATTGACCGGTCTCTGAAAGGTTGTGAAAAGGTGTAAAACAAGAAAAGTAACAGACATATAATTAATGCATTTTACACACTTAAGGAAATATTTAAACTAAGATACAGAAATAATTAAAAATACCACAAATGCCCTAAAATTATGAGTTTATGAAAATAATGCCAAGAGAGTCTCGTAATGCACAAAATCTGTCTTCTAGCAAGGGTTTTGTGAATATATCTGCTAATTGATCAGTGGAACTAACAAACAATAATTCTATGTTGCCTTTAAGAACATGATCTCTAATAAAATGATGCTTAATATACATATGCTTAGCTCTAGAATGATGCACAAGATTCTTTGATAGACAAATAGCACTAGAATTATCACAAAATATTTGAACATGCTCGAAAAATAATTCATAGTCACCCAATTTATGAGACATCCATAGCAATTGAGCACAACATTGTCCAATTGCTATGTACTTTGCTTTAGTTATGGAAAGAGCCACTGATCCCTGTTTCTTATTGTTCTAGGAGATTAGTGCTTTTCCCAGTAATTGACAAGTCCCGCTTGTAATTTTTCCGTCCTCCTTGTCACCTGCGAGATCATCATATGAAAACCCCCTAAGTTTAAAATTGTAAGAGTGAGGATACCAAAGTTCGTAAGAGGTGGTTCCAATGAGATAGAGAATAATTCGATTTATTACTGTTAAGTGAGACTCTTTAGGAGCTGACTGAAACCTGGCACATTTACAAACATTGAACATGATATCTGGTCGACTAGCCGTTAGATATAGTAGAGATCCAATCATTCCACGATACTTGGTTTCATCTACTAAGTTTCCATATTCATTCCTGTCTAAACATGTAGACGGACTCATAGGAGTTCCAATTGATTTGGAATTGCTCATTCCAAATTTTTGAATCAATTCATTTGTATACTTGGTTTGGCAGATGAATATTCCACCTATCATATTGATGGATTTGTAGTCCAAGGAAAAATGTTAGCTCTCCCATCATACTCATTTTGAACTCACTTTGCATGAGATTTGAAAAGTCCTTGCACAAAAGAAGATTAGTACTACCAAATATGATATCATCTACATAGATTTGAATAATAAGATTACCTTCAGTAGATCTCTTGATAAATAGACTAGTATCCACCTAACCTCTGGTGAACCCATGATTAGTTAAAAAAGAACTCAATATTTCATACCAAGCTCGAGGAGCTTGTTTGAGTCCATAAAGAGCTTTAGTAGCTTGTACATATGATAAGGAAATTGTGAGTTTTCAAAACCAGAAGGTTATTTTACATATAACCCCTCATCAATAAAACCGTTTAGAAAAGCACTTTTGACCACAGTAGGCAAGCAATATACGAATTGATTCTAACTGTGCAACCTGTGTAAATATTTCATCATAGTCGACTCCTTCCTACTGTGAGTAGCCTTGAGCTACTAGTCTGGCTTTGTTTCTTACTACCTTTCCTTCTTCATTTAGCTTGTTTATAAATACCCACTTTGTTATCGACTATAGTAGCATTTGCAGGCTTAGGAACTAATTCCCAAACTTGGTTTTTGTCGAATTGATCAAGTTCGTGTTGCATGGCTTGAATCCAGCTAGAGTCCTTTAGGGCTTCATCATCTTTCTTAGGTTCTACTTGAGAGATGAGTGCAATATTTGCTTTCTTTTTGAGAGACCCTCTGGTTTTCATTCCTTCGCTTGGATCCTCTATGATGAATTTTTGAGGATATTCAGGTTCACTTCTCCATTCATTCAGTTGGGTTCCAACTGCATAAGTAGTCGACTCCTTTTGTGGTTCAACATGATTTATCACAGGTTCATTAGTCAACTCTGTAACTGTAGCTGGGATATCAGTCGACTTTTGTGGTTTATTTGTCTGTAATACTTCTTGGCTGGTGTCTTCATCACCTGCAATAATTCCTTTCTCGGCCATAGAGTTATTTTCATCGAATATAATATGCACTGATTCGTCTATAGATAATGTACATTTGTTGTAAACTCTAAAAGATCTACTATTAATAGAGTAACCAAGGAAAATACCTTTATTACTCCTTGGATCAAATTTACCAAGGTTATCCTTACCATTGTTGTGAATGAAACACTTACTTCCGAACGGGTAAAAGTAGCCAATATTTGGTTTCTTACCTTTCCATAATTCATATGGAGTCTTCTTCAAAATAGGTCATATGAGGCACCTGCTAAGAATATGGCATAATGTACTAATTGATTCTGCCCAGAAGTGATTTGACAGTGAATGTTCTAATATCATTATTATTGTCATATCTTGTAGAGTTCTATTCTTGCGCTCAACTACTCCATTCTGTTGGGGTGATCTTGTTGCTGAGAAGTTATGGGTATACCCTTGATCATTACAGAATTCTTCAAAAGAACTGCTTTCAAACTCTCCTCCATGGTCGCTTTGGATGGTTGTGATCAGATACCCTTTTTCTCTTTCAACTCTTTTGCAGAAAATCTCAAAAACTTTTAGAGCTTCATCTTTATGAGATAAGAAAATTACCCATGTAAAACGTGAGTAATCATCAACAATAATAAAAGCATATCGTTTACCTCCAATTCTGGCAGTTCTAGTGGGTCCAAACAAGTTCATATGAAGTAATTGAAATGGCTTGGTAGTGGACACAATATCCTTTATTTTGAAAGAGTTTCTAATTTTTTTACCAATCTGACATGCATCACATACATGATTTCTAGAAAAATTGAGTTTGGGAAGACCAATAACTAAATCATGCTTGGACAGTTTTTCAATAAGATTCATGCTTGCATGACCAAGTTTTTTATGCCAAAGCCATGGATCGTCAAAAATGGATGCTAGACATATGTGACTATCTAGATTTTCAATGCCATCAAGAATATAAACATTTCCATACCTTTTTCTTGGAAAAATAGTTTTACCTATTTTATCCTCAATGGAACATCCTGTTTTCTTAAATTTTACTTCATATCCTGAATCACATAGCTAACTTATGCTCAAAAGATTGTAGTTGAGTCCATCTACAAGATATACCTCTGTAATGTCATAATTATTTTTGAATGGAACTGTACCGGTACCAATTATCTTTTCTTTTGAATCATCACCAAATTTGACATTTTCACCATTTATTTTTGTGACTTCTTTGAACAGATTTTTGTCACTCGTCATGTGACTGGAACACACACTTTCTAAATACCATTTTTCTTTACGACTTTTTCTGTGGTGTTCCTCGCTTGTTTCACCTCGTGCCAAGAAACAATTTTCAGTATTTTCCTTGCATTCATCGTCTGATGTATCTTCATCAGTCCAGCAGCCAGAGTATTTGTTCATGTCATTTTCCAGGATGGTCATAAAATATAGATTTGCTATTTCTTCATGTTCTGAACTATCTTCATCACTCCAATTTTCGAAGGATTTATTTTTGCTGAACCCTATGGAGACTTTTCTTTTAATATCTCGGCATTCAGCTTGAACATGCCCACACCTTCCACAATCATAACACTTCCCATCATTCTTGTCATGTTCATTGTATTGCTTAGTTCGCCTAGATGGCATCCTTCCCCTTCTTGTATTTCTATACCTTTTCATTAACCCATCCATGTTTCTTGATACCATAGCAATTTCTTCTTCAAGAGCTTTTGGATCGTCATCAATATCATTCTCAGGTCCTTCAATTGTAGATTTGAAGGCAATTGTTTTCTTCTTTTCTTCCTGACTTACCTTCTTGAGATGGGTTTTCTCGAATGCTATAAGATCTCCTCTAAGTTCATCATATGAAAGTTTGTTTAGATCTTGAGATTCAAGTGCAACTACTTGCATCTGCCAAGTGGTAGGTAGACTACTAAAGATCTTTCAAACTTGATCACCACTTGAATAAGGTTTACCAAAAGCTTTCAGATCATTAATGATTTTGCTGAATCTTGCGAACATTTCCTCAATGGATTCTCCTTCTTTCATCTGAAAGAGTTCATAGTCATGAACCAACATGTTTATCCGAGTTTCTTTCACTTTGTTGATTCCTTCATAAGTGACCTCCAGTTTGTCCCATATTTCTTTAGCCGTATCACAGGTTGAAATCTTCTCATACTCCTCTCCACTTATAGCATTATACAACAGGTTTCGTGCCTTGGCATTAACCTGTACAACTGCTATTTGTTCATTTGTGTATTCATCTATATCTTCAGGATCAGTGGGTGGTTGAGCTGTTGCTGGTAGTGGATAGTTTCCCTTTTTGATAATATGCCATACTTTCACATCATAAGATTTTGCATAGATTTCTATTCGCACTTTCCAGTGAGAAAATTGTTGTCCATTTAAGTATGGTGGCCTGACTTGTGATGTTCCCTCTTGAAAGAGTGCTCCAACATTTATTTGATTGGCCATGATCTTTCCTCACAAGGGGGGATGAATTGTGATTTTTTTTTCTTTTCTTTTTTGAAGTAGTCGACTAATTTGAGTTCTAGTCGACTGGACTTTTCAGGAATTGAATGAAAAAGATAAATTGCAAAAATTAAATGACACAATATATTTTTATATTGGTTCGGATTTAGAGTGAATCCTATGTCCAGTTCCCTTGGGTTGCAAGGGTGATCACTTTCAAGTATGAAATGGCTCAGTACAGATGAGTTGATGTTGTTATACACCAACAACTTTTGTCACTCGTTCTTATATCTATAATTGATACAATGCCTCACCAGTGTTCTTTTCTCTCTCTCTTCTCTTCTTTGTTACACAAGAAATCTAAAGCAGACTATATTGTTTCGTTTGAAGTAGAACAAAGAGAATGAAGTTGGTTTGATCAAAGTATATCGTTCTAAATTCAGTGCAGTAGGGATTTATACTTCTCGATGCCTTGAAGTCTTGTACATCTTTTTTAGAGATTGCAAACCCAAAAGAGTTTGTATTCAGACGGATTCATATGTTGATTCTGACTTATCTTGACTCGCGGGCTTGAGTGATTTGTTCCTTAATTGAGAGAATATTCCCGTTTCCAGGTCCCTTGATTGATGTCTTCGATTGATATTATGTGGGAGAATCTTTTGCGGATGATTTCGTGCCAGTAAACTCCTTTGATTTAGATCCTTCTTATAATATCTCTTTTAATTGATTTTGCCATGTTCCTTGATTGATTTGTCCGCTTCTCTTTCCTTTTTCGTTTGATTCATATTTGCCTCCATATTATTGCTTAGATCTTTTCCTGTACATAGGGAGTAATTGGTTGTTTTGCATCATTGAAATTTACTGAGATCTAACATAACAAATTCTGATGACATTTTCTTTATAAAAATACAAGAACAAATAACATCTTTTATGTAACCTTCTTTCAGCAAATATTTACTGAGGCGATTATACCATATGCGCCTAGATGGCTTTAAATCGTACAAAGATGTTTTTAATTTAATCGAGTACATTTCTCGATATTTTGAATTATATGCTTCAAGCATTCTAAATACTTCAGGTATCTTCATATAAATTTGATCAAATGAGTCATATAGGTTATGACATGCATATAAATGGCATGATATCTTCAGGTGTCTGGACTACAGGTATGATCCTTACATTCTTTTATAATATTGTGCACTATATTGTATCAAATATATCGTCGACGACTATTTTGTATCGGTTCCCAAGCGACATAACTTATTGAGATCTCTTCACTTTCTTTATTTTCAGATACCTGAACTTCTTCTGGAGTTTCATGAAATGTTATGTTGTGGGCTCTTCTATAGCTCATTTCCTCATTATGATCATTTGCTTCTATCATTTTTCAAGAATTATTATCTTTGGAACCGATCACGCTTCATGCGTACAGTAAACTTTATCCTTCAGGTACTTTAATTTTAATAGGAGCATTTGCAGCTGATATATGATATTAAATTTTGGATCAGCAAATGCCTCTGGCATTTGACTTGAATTGTCTTCTGAGTGAGGATCATATTAATGATAATTAGATTCATATAGCATATTTTTCAGCTACATATTCCATCTCCCAAATGTTAGAAAAACTAACATATATCCCCAATCTTCTTTGGGGAACCTATCTTTGTGCACGTGGTAGAGAAATTAATTGTATACCACACATCAACAGTTATTAGATAGTAAAAATATTTGGTTTATGATCCAAAACGAATTGTAAAGGGAGGACTTATCATATATTGTTGGTCTGATGAATACAAATACTGTTGTATGCAATTTAGAAAATCTTAGACCAACACATGAAGCTTTGTTCTTATAAGCAATAGTTTAGCCATTAATAGGAGGTATTCAATACTAAACCAACTTGGATAAAAACCAACTTTATCAAGATGAATTATCTAGATTTCATAATCCGAAAAATATTATGCTCTTAATTGAGAAAAGCAATTTCAAATGTCAAACTATAGGTTAATAATAAACACACATGTAACCATCTCATATATGCATTTATAGGTGGTTCACATGATAGGTGAATGTGCCCATATTCACCCTTTATATATTTCAGGAAAGTCCTGGTGCCAAGAGAGGATCATGAAAGAACGGGTAAAATCTTATAACACGGTTATCAAGTGAGAAAGGCTATAGGCTCAAAGGGGGTTGACTAGGGATAACAACATTGGTTGGGAATAGAAAGTTCAAACGGCCAAGGAAAGCCTATAATCATTTCTCAAACCAAGCAAAACTTAGGATTTCGCCTTGAAGCACATTCGGGGCAAGTTCTAGACCATTCGCACAGATACTTGGACTAACAACAAATCATCTCACCCCTCACACAAATAGACCGTAAAAGAGGATAGAGTCGAGAATCTACAACGACCACAATCAAGTTAAAGATCACTATAGTCCAATTAACCACTCGGTGATTACCAAAGTCAGCTCAAGAATCTCAAAGACACGGACTAGAGTTATTTTCTTTCAAAAACCTTGTTTCAAACTATAAGCACATAATTAAGTATGTTGGTACCAAATGAAGCATGAATAACTCTTTTTCGAGAATGACTTGATTAAGCATTTTATTCATTACTACTACTATTATTACCTAAACACAAAAATAGACTCATTCCTTTAAGAAGGTTGTCACTCCATCCATCGTTGAGACAAGTCATCCGGTTCACATAAAAACTACCTTTGGAAAGAACCGTGGTGTTAAGAAAACCAAAGGCTTATTATCTATGATAGCATAAAAAGAAGCTACTAACAAAACAAGAACTAAAGTGAAAAAATAAAGAAGCTAATGAACAATAACTACTAAATATAGATAAATACAAATAAGTAAAGGAAGAGAATCATCATATTATTACAGTCCAGATGTATCCAAAATGTGTCAATGTATCAAATAAACTCTACCCCACCCCCACCCCCACCCCCACCCCCACCCCCACCCCCCAAATAAAAGTAAGCATTGTCCCCAATGCTTAACAAAAAAGAGTGAAAAAAAAGAGGGTGAAGAAAACTCCCTAAGGATCCTTGGACATCTCAGTGTCCCTAGCAATATCATCTGTCATAGGGTCAGCCATCTGTATCTCATCATCATCAAATCTAGGCATGGCGGGAGCGGTAAACATCACACGCACTACTTCAACAGTGTCGGCAACAAGGTCTGGCTCCTCAGATTGGCCAGCTAGTGCAACCGGTGCAGATGGTGCTGATGGATCTGGGGCAGACTGTTGCGGGTCAAGTAGCATGTCTAAACGTATATCTCTCGCTGTCACAAGTCTGGTCACCTCCCTCCGGAGCTTGTCCATTGATTTCTTACTTGCTTGGGGCTTCCTCATCTTCTTCACTTCCTTGCTCAGTTCCTCAATAACCGACCCGTGTTGTACCCGAGTGTCCATGATCATATTCTGGTTGTCCAGAATCTTCTTCAATTCCTCATTAAGATCAAAGGATACATGTGGTGCATGTGTAGATGACTGCACTGCAACAATAATAGATATGTCAGACGGCTTTGAAGTAGCTGTCTGCATCCAGTTATTGAGACTCGCCAATGTCTGGGAGACTCGTAGAGCAGATAATGGAGTTGTAGGCATAGTTACTCGCCTTAGAGTTGGAGTAGGGGATGCCCTAGGGCTGTGGTAGGAGCTGAGGATGGTGGCAGAGGCATAACAACACTAGAAGAGGGCTTAACAGAGGTGGATGAAAGGTCATTTGTCTCAGTAACTACCACTGTCGGCTCATCAGACTAGCCTGTGGTGGTAGAAGGCCGGGATTTATTCTTTGGGTCGGTCTCATCCATCACTGAATTCCAATCAAATGGCTTCTTCGGCTTTACCTTGGTGTCAAATGATCTCGGCTCTACCTTCGCATCAGTGAGGTACTCTATGATTGTGTTGGGATAAAGGTAGGCCTAGCTAGCCTACTATGCTATCAATGAAATGTTGGCCGACATCACGGCACCCACATTAATTGGGTACCCATCCATGATGAAAGCCACATGAACAGCCCGAGGAATAGGTAAATGACTCTCATTCTGGCATGGATCAAGTCTATTGCAAACAAAGGTCTTCCACCATTTCGCCTCGAAGCTCAATTTGTTCCGCTGAATGGGAACCCCAGCGGTAATCCATGGTGGTGGTGGCCCTGGTGGAGACAGGCCATAGGAACTAGATTTGGAGAGGTCTGCACCTCTCCCTCTGCATGTTGTGGTTTTCTTTCTGATGGTCTTAGGCTGGCCAAGGGAAAGGTACCTCTACCTCGACCCCTAGAAGATTCACCTCTTCCCTTATTAGTGTCGTCGCGGCCTCGCGATTGGACCATTGCCTGTATTAAAGCAAAGAAGATCATTAGTTGAAAGTTTTCATTCAGCACATTCAGGACTTATGTAGGCAAATGAGGCACATGGGGATACAATGGGGTTATGATTAAAACACAGGGTTGCAGGTAATAAGTTCTGCGGTCCGCCTAATTTTTATGTGCGGACGCAGAAAGGAATTGCGGTCCACAAAATTTGGATATGCGGTCGCAGAATGAAAGTAAAGTCCACATAATCGCAAGTGTGGCCACACTTCAGACTTTCAAAGTTCAGAGGATCATGAGCCTATCTGAAGATAGTTCAATGGCCGATCTGCGGCCGCAAGGGAAATCTGCGGTCCACATATTTTAAATTACGGCCACAGATGCACTGCTTCACTAAGTTGCCAAAACTCCTAATCTGTGGACCGCATAAACTCAAGTGTGGCCGTAGATTTCAAAAACTACGTACAGTCAACTTTTTCATCTTAGATTTTTCAATTACTTGCACAAATAGATATGGCAACATGGTATAAGAATGTAATTTCACTAACCCAATCCCATTAGAGCATGTATTATGATTACCCAGTTTAGATCTACCCTAATAACAGATGGCCTAAAAAAACTAAAAATTATTTTTAAAAAAAAATTAAACTAACAAAAAAATTTAACATGAAATAAAGCATACCAGATAGAGTGAGTGAAATGGGGGAATAATCACAGGTGGCTGTGTGTGGGGACAATTAAAATCTCTCAAGAAAATCAACAGAGAAACATTGTTTGTTAAGATAGGGAAAAGTGTAAAATGATCTATTTTCCTCTATTTATACCAAGTGATTGCAAAGGGAAAAGATTCGAGCGCGGACACACATTTTCATGTGCGGTTTGCACTCTGTCACCTAGGTTGAAAGTCTCTGATCTCAATGTGCAGTCCGCACATTTTTAGGTGCGAACGCAGATTTCACGTGTGGTCGTAGATCAGCCTCCGCACTGACAAGCTCAAACTTCAAAGAGTTAACATTTTGTCACTTTTTCAATTTTCCAAATGTGCGGCCGCAATTCCCTTCTACTGTGGCACACATAATTATATGATATGCGCAGATAAAGTGCAGTCCGCAAATCATTCAAACACTTAGCCAAATTTTTATTCACCTTTCTTGCAAGTCACACTCATCCCTGTAGCACACTTCAAATCAAGTTAGAACACAAATAAAACCTAACTACAAAAGAAAAAGGAAAAGAACATGGGTTGCCTCCCAAGAAGCGCCCGATTTAACGTTGCGGCACAAAGCAAAATACCCTCAAGTGAAGTGAATGACCGACACCATGTGGCTAAATCCAACCTTGCCTAAGTATGCTTCACCCGGTGACCATTGAATCGAAACACTTCATTTTTTTATTCTTTAAGTCTAATGCACCAAAAGGTGTCACACAAATAATTTCAAATGGACCGCTCCACTTGGATTTTAGCATCCCGGGAAATATTCTCAACCTTGAGTTAAACAACAATACAAGATTGACCACCTTGAACTCTTTGTTCCAAATGTATTTGTCATGAAGATATTTCATCTTTTCTTTGTACAAGATGAACTCGCATAAGCATGAAACCGGAACTCATCCAATTCATTCAAATGTGCAACCCTCAAATTATGGCTACATCCCAATCAAGATTCAACTTCTTTAGAGCCCACATTACCTTGTGCTCTAGTTCTACTGGAAGGTGACAAGATTTTTCAAACACCAACCGATATGGAAACATTCTGATATGTGTTTTATAAGTCGTCTGATAAAGAAGGACAGTACACTTCTCGCCTCATTGTTGGGTAAAGCGACGGCCTCAACCCATTTGGATTCATAATCTACATAGACCAAGATGTAGGTGTTACCACAAGAACTCACAAAAGGGCTCATGAAGTCAATGTACCAAACATCGAAAATATCAATCTCCAAGATGGTTGTGAGAGGCATTTCATTTTTCCTTGAGATTCCACCGGCCCATTGACATTCATCACATATTTTCACCAACTCGCTAGCATCCTTGTAAAGAGTAGGCCAATAGAAACCACAACTAAGAACTTTGCCCGACGTTCTCGCTCCACCATGATGACCACCATATGGCGAATAATGACAAGCCTCAAGAACATCACCTTACTTTTCTTCTGGTACACACTTCCTAATCACCCCATCTGTACAAATTCGGAAAAAAGTATGGTTCATACTAATAATAAACTTGACAATCCCTTTTGAGCTTCTTCCTTTGGCTTGAAGAGAACTCATCCGGAATAACCGCTACGTCACTTGCATCAGTTCAAAAGGCACACTCCAATTTGGAGCGGTGATGATGGGAGTAATTGTCAACTTGAGCTTCAACAATTCAAAATATCTCAGGCAATCATCATTGAAATTAAACTTGGCACCTTCTCAAGAGGTTTGCACAACGGGCTCACCACTTTAGAGAAGTCTTTGATAAAGCACCAGTAAAAACCCGCATGGCCTAAGAAACTCCGCACACCCTTCACCGAAGTTGGGGGTGGAAGCTTAGAAATAACCTCAATCTTTGCCTTGTCAACTTCAATTCCATTCCTTGAGATTTTATGGCCAAGGAAAATACCTTCCTCAACCATGAAATGGCACTTCTCACAATTCCAAATTGGTTTCTTCACATCTAGCCAACACTTTGTCCAAATTTGCGAGACAAACATCAAAAGAGTCACCAACCACCAAGAAGTCATCCATGAAAAGTTTAAGGTAGTCCTCTGTCATGTCCGTGAAAATAGCCATCATACACCTTTAAAAAGTCGTTGGTGCAATACACAAACCGAATGGCAACCACTTGAAATCCAATCTATCGATCATTTGATCTAAGAGAGGAAGTGAAAAGTGATCCTTCCTTGTGACTTTGTTGAGCTTGCGATAATCCATACACGCCCTCCAACAGATCACTGATATTGTAGGAATCAATTCATTCTTGTCATTGGTGACCATGGTCATGCCCCCCCTTCTTTGGGACACATTGAATCGGAGAAGTCCATGAATTATCGGAGATGGGGTAGACAACCCCGACATCCAACCACTTGATAATCGCTTTCTTAACAACTTCTTGCATAGCCTCATTGAGTCTCCTTTGATGTTCAATAGATGGTTTAGCGCTATTCTCCAACTTGATCATATACATACAAAACATATCCGCCAAGGTCCACCTAATAGCGTTCTTCCTTTTTTGTAGCACCGACAATGTGGAATCTACCCGCACGTTAGTCAAACAAGAGGAAATAATAACCGGTAAAGTAGAACAAGGGCCAAGAAATTCATAATGTAGATGTAAAGTCAATGGCTTCAACTCCAAGGTAGGTGGATCTTCAATAGAAGGCTTTGTAGGATGAGTCTTCCTATTTTCAAGATCCAAGGACAATTTCCGGGATTCATAGTTGTACGACCCCATTCCTTGCAAAGAGTTCACATATTCCATGAAGCCATCCATATCGTCATCATCAAAGTTGAGCAAGATGGCCTCCAATATATTACCAACATTGATTGTAGCACTTGTATCATCAACAATGATATCGGTCACCAAAGCTACAAAAGAACACACCTCATTGCAATTTGGTTGCCGCATGGACTTACACATATGGAATACCATTTTTTCATCACCAACCCGGAAAGTAAATTCTCCGGCTTCAACATCACAAAGAGTCTTACCCATAGCAAGTAAAGGTCTACTAAGAATAATTGCCACCGCATAATCAACCTCACAATCTAGAATGACGAAATCCGCCGGAATAATGAATTTATCAACCCAGACCAAAACATCTTCAATCACACCGAACGGCCTTTTCATGGTACAGTCAGCTATTTGCAATCTCATAGAGGTGGGTCTTGGTTGTCCAATCCCCAAAGTATTGAAAACCAAATAGGTCATCAAATATATACTTGCCCCAATATCACAAAGAGCTTTAGCAAACTAGGCACTTCCAATTGTACAAGGAATCGTGAAAGCACGGGGATTCTCCAACTTAGGAGCCAATGAATGAACAATTGCACTCACTTAATGAGTAACTTTGATAGTTTCAAAATTCATCGACCTCTTATTTATCACAAGATCTTTCATAAACTTTGCATAACCGGATATTTGTTCCAAAGCTTTGACCAATGGCACATTGATTGAAAGACTCTTCATCATTTGAATGAACTTCTTGAATTGATTCTCACCATTTTGCTTGGCAAGTCTTTGAGGGTATGGAGGTGGAGGCTTAGGCAATTTTGCCTTTTCCTTTTGCATTATTGGCTTCGGTATGTCAATAATGTGTTCCCTAGACAGGTTCACCTCCTCTTGAGTCTCATCCATACTATCATCAATATCAATTCGAACTTCCTCATTAGGTTGAACAATATTGTTCAGGATCTCTTCTTCTTGCATCACTTGATCATCATCAACAAGTTACCTTCCTCTTGAGGTGGGTGCATTCCTTTCTCTTTCACTTTTTGTGATAACCGCCATAGCATGCCCCGTATTGTTACCATCCTTTGGGTTTCACCGTGTCACTTGGTAGTGCCCCCTTAGGACGAGAATTTAAAGCTTGGGAGATTTATCCCATTTGAATTTCTAGGTTGTGGATTGATGTATTGTGAGAGGCAAGTTGGGCATCCGAATCGACATTCTTTTCTATCATTTGCCTGAATATACTTTCAATACGTCCCATCTCATTGTTTGAAGAACTCGAACCATGTAAAGGATAAGGAGGTGAGTTGATCGGTTGTTGATACATTGGGGGCCTTTGAAAACTCGACCCCCGGTTGCCTTGATTGTTACTCCAACCACCTTGATTATTGCCTCCCCAATCTCCTTGGTTGTTTCCACTCTAATTTTCTTAATTGTTGTTGTTATGCCAATTCCCTTGATTGTTAGAATTCCAATTGCCATGATTGTTTTGTGGTCGCCATTGTTGTTAGTTTGGGACTTGGAATTTATTTCTTTTTGCCCTTGAAAATTGTTCACATATTACACTTCCTCCTGCTGCTCAATATAAGAATCATCTTGCTCAAAACCACCATCATCTTGCACATAGTTCTCCACTCGAGTTTGTACTTGTGGACCCTTAGTCCTTCTCTTGTTCACCAAAATATTCATTCCCTCCATAGCATTAACATGTTTAGGATCTTGCACTTGATTTAGTTGGGCCTTTTTTAGTTGAGTCATGGTAGTGGTAAATTCGGCAATGGCTTGCCCATGGTCTTGCAATTCTTTGTGAAGGTGGATCATATTCGAATCACCTTATGGGACATTGGCCCGGGATTGCCAAGCCAACGATGTTTCCGCCATCTCATCCAAGATTTCATATACCACCGCATAAGGCTTATTCATAAAGTTCCCACCAGCTAGTTGATTCACTATACATTGGTTGGTTATGCTAATCCCACGATACAAGGTTTGTTGTATCATGTTTTCCGTCATATCGTTGTTGGGACATTCCTTAACCATTGTTATATATCTCTCTCATATTTTGTATAGTGGTTTATTCAGCTCTTGCTTGAATGCCAAGATCTCATCTCGAAGTGTAGCCATATGCCCGGGAGAGAAAAATTTAGGAATGAACGTTTCCGCCAACTCATCCCAAGTGTGAATTGAATGGTTCGGCAATCGTTCCAACCAATCTAAAGCTTTTTCCTCTAGAGAGAAGGGAAAAAGCCTTAGTCTCTCGAAAATATTAGTTCGCTTGCTCCCCCAACATGTATGCACAAAGCCCTTCAAATGTTTATAAGCATTTTGAGTTGAAGAACCGGTAAAGAAACCCCGTTGCTCAAGCAAAGTGAGCATCACATTGGTGATTTGGAAGTTGCATACCCTAATACAGGGAGAGACTATTGCACTAGCATAACCTTCATTGGGCCATATCCGGTGTGGAGACGCTCGTGGTGGAGGTGGGGGTGGAATGTGCACGTTGTCATGTGGTACCCAACCTCTCTGATTGGCTTGAGGCTCAAGAGGTACCTCCTCTACTTGTCCCTCCTCGCCGTTCAATTCCCCCAAAGGCAAATTTTCGAGGTCATTGTTCGCCATGTTTGTACCTATAATTTCTTAAACAAGTTAGTAACACGGAAGGGAAAGAAGATATTCCAAAAACACACTCAAATATATAGCTAACACCATTTTAACTCCCCGAAAACGACGCTAAAAACTGATTCACATCCAATCAGCACTCAATAGTGAGTGGAAACGGTCGTTGGAAGAATAGTATCCAATAATAGTCGAGGTTGATTTCCACAGGGAGTTTAATATGGGTGTTAGGGTGTATATTTGATGAGAGTAAATAAAATAACTAAATTGTGCTTCCAAACAAGGGATTTTGTTTTCTACTTCTAAATTAACACTAACAATTATAAACTAATGAGAAAAAAACTAGAAAGCGAGTGATTGTTTTTTTGTTGTTTTTATCAAATGGTTAAAAGGCTTAGGGATGTAACCTTCACCTAGGTGTTCGCCTAATGGGTTAAGTACGTTAACACTTATTTTATTGATCGGGGTTATTATAGGTCTCAACTCTAAGTTGTCCACTCAATACCTCTCGGTCATAGAGTGTTTTGGCTAATTTGGCTTTCTCAAACCCAAATGAGTATCAAGCTAAATAGTAGATATGAGCTCAAGTCGGGTTTTCCCTATATCTAGTTCAAACCCTTTAATTAGGCTAGTCAAATCCTCAACTAACCCAATTTCTTATTAGCCAAGTTTTCCTAGACTAGGTCCCTCTTTCTCAAGTAAAGACCAAGTCAAAAGGCATGAATCAATGTTTGCAACCATTAATTCTAAAATTAAAGCATAAAGAATGCTAAATAATCAACACCCAATCATAAACAAGCATTAAATTAAATACCCATAAGGTTTACACGCTAGGGTTGGGTCACAGCCCTAGTAAAAGTCTAGCAACTCATAGTAGAAAATGAAGAAAAAAAAAGAAATACTAATTAAACTCATAATATAAAATTAAAATGATAAACTATGATGTTTGTTATCCAAAAATGACCAAAAATTTCCTAAAATGGAAAACTACAACTACTATAGTTGCTAGAACTTCAAAACTTGACCTAAAAATATGATTCCCGTCTATTTATAGTGGCCCAAAATTTACTGACAAAAATACCCCTCGAGAGGTTTTGCGGCCGCATAATTCCATGTGCGGTCCGCACATGCTTGAATCTGCAGGGAACTTCATTCTGCAGCCGCACAATTTGGTCTGCGGCTGCAATTCAGTTTCTGCGGCCACACAATTCTTGTGTGGTCCGCACTTCAGGCAAGGCTTCAGTCTTGGTCATTTGCGCACTCTCTAAACTTTTTGAATTCTTGTTAGTGCAAACCATGTTCTGCGACCACACAAATTGTGTGCGGTCCGCACTTCTGCTTCAGATGCTTCAGGGCTGCTTCATCAGTTTTGCGGCCGTAGAGGAAATTCTGCGGTCCGCACTTGCTTCCACGGACCGCACTTCTTGTATGTTGCGCCTCTTCTTGCCTTATGAGTCGAAACACTCCTTTTTTAGTCGAATTTCTTCACATGAGCCAAAATGTCCAACATTCCTACAATTTATACATTTTCATTAGTTTTGGGAACATAAATCAATACTTTCGGACTAAAACAAAAGTAAAAAGGTACTAATAAGTGGTCAAAATCCACACTTATCAGAGGCTAAAAGTATTATTAATAGCTAAAGATGAAATAATTATCACCCAATACCTTAGTCAATTGATAGAAAAGCCAACAATCACTCAAATAATAAAACTCTAGCCCAAATCCCACACTAAGACCATGGAGCATATAACAGAGTAATATGAGTTTAACTAACGGGTATGAAAACCCCAAGGAAAAGGAAATTAACTAACACGAACTGGATAAAGCTGAAATTTAAGCCTCCACAAACAATGCAGTGGCTCACCTTAGCAATAGGATCCACTCGAACAAACTTTTCAACCACTATCTCTATCTCCCGCAACGGTATCTGAATAGAGATGCATGTAATAAGTGAGTTATACGTAAATATAACCTAGTAAGATCCTCGACCCGCCACTTTAAATACCTATGGAACAAGTGTTAGAAATTACAAACACACCACAACAAGAACGATATAATAAATACGATAATTATACAATAACTCAATATATACGTATCAACAGAGTTAATAACAATTAACCAACAAGAGTACACACTAAGGACTTATCATAATCGTAGTGAAAGAAACTAACCAACACATCTACGAGTCCACAACGGCACCAGAATGACTCAAATATGTAATGGAGCATACACAATGCCCCAATAATATCAAGAAGCATACACAATGCTCGGGTGATGTACAAAGGCATACGCAATGCCCCAATATCATGGCTCACAGCCGTATCAAACTATTAATCTCAACACCTTGGCTCACATCCGTATCAAACTATCAAACTCAACATCATGGCTCACAGCCGTATCATGCCATCAAATAACTTATAATTTTATTGTTATTTTTCATAAAATAATATATTTGTGGCTAGTCTAAGACCACCGATTCTGCCAAGCGAACGCTTGTCCCAACACATGGACTCGGCAGAGAAAACATATTTTCAAAGCGGGTTTTAGAAAAGCAAGCATCCAAATTCTCCAACCTTGCAACATAGAACACCAACCAAACGGCCTCCAAATGGCCTTAATCTGTTATGATCTCCTTCCCAAACTTTTCTTCTCTAATTGATCGTCACCTCTGGTTCTACCATAATATTGTGTGCCTTCTTCTAATTTTCTTTTTTTCTATTTTTTTCCTTTATTAAGTCCTAAATTACTCCTTTTCCTACACCTAGCCCATTTCTTTACCATTATTTATTTTTTCAGTTATTTTATTATCCAACTTAATATGTGTAATAGTTAATTAGGTTCACTAACCATTTAATAAATTTTCAAACTCATAAAGTAATCAGTATGTATAAATAATTTTGGTTATTACACTTTAGCTGGTATAATCAATTTATTATGAGAACAAGCAACACAAGAGAATTCTTGAAGAATCTTCTAGTTCTTCAGTATATACTTATATGAATCTCAAATAGCTCATTTAAAAATGGAAAATGAAAACTTTAAGTTTATCATGGAATGTTCTATCTCTTAGTAAACTTCTGATTTACTATGGCATGAACTTTTGCATTAATAAACTTCTAATTTAATGCGGCTACTTTTGTATCAGCAAA
The DNA here is from genome assembly GCF_000715075.1 of Nicotiana tabacum. Lineage (NCBI taxonomy): Eukaryota > Viridiplantae > Streptophyta > Magnoliopsida > Solanales > Solanaceae > Nicotiana > Nicotiana tabacum. The sequence goes on along the minus strand of NC_134102.1, from coordinate 14,164,685 downwards.
TTTTTAATTTACTGTAGCTACTTTTACCTCAGTAAAACTTCTGATTTACTGTGACTACTTTTGCATTAGTAAACTTCTGCCTTACTGTGATACATGATGTAGTACAATTAAAGAATAGGGTGGGTAAGTTCTCACATACATATTATTTTACCTCCTATGATTGTGAAAACATGAAGATTTTCAATCTTCCAATCATTTGTAGTCTCAGTATGATAGCCATTCGTATTAGAAAACTTCTAGTTTATTACAATATATGTCTTGATCACAATCATTTAACATGAATGGCATATTTGCATATAAGTTCTTCGAGAGCCATCATTTATTATCCACAATCTAATATTTGTTTACCCGTAAAATGGTACAGTTGAATTTATACGTGATTTCTAGTCTGGGGCCAGAGTTTTCGAGCACAACAATGATGAAACCAAGGAACAATAAAGTAAAATTGTGTAAAGCTCTTAATCGATTATAGCGTATGTTTTCCAGAAAAGTTATGTCATTTACAATGATAATAGGGCTCTTTATTTATAGCTACGCCTAGGAAATAAGGTCCTAGGATTGTGCCCTTATTTAAATCCAATTATGAGGGCCATTAATGAAGGTGTAACTGTGAGCATAAGTGACAAATTATCTGTAACAAGCATCGCACTAAATGCTGTGGAATATTCTCCATCAAATGCTACCGGTCGGAGGGTATCTGTTGCATCTTTACGGGTGTCATTCTTTTTGGTGACAAATGGGATAATTGCCTTCGGTTCTAACTATCCCCCGCCTTAAGTTCTATATGTCACTCTCTTAAGCATCCACTTAGCATAGCGTATTTTACCGTATGTAGATAGTCCCCCTGCCTTCAGATGACATATTTATGTCACCGGGAAGTTGGTAGAAACACTTTTTTTGGCGGGACTACTATAATTCCTTCTGAAAAGCTTCTGACGGTTGATTAGATGCAGGTCTCTACGCATTTAATGCTCTAAACACGTGTCATCCCACGATTCAGTAGAGCTTTTTGTTATCGAAATAATCATGGCCACGGATTCAACCGCCTAAACCTTTACTTATACGCATCAACCTTCTTTACTCATACTCCATAACTCTCCAAACTCTCTTTATTGTTCTTCAACCTTTCTTTAACTTTCTTCAAACGAAAAAGCTTTTCCTTCATCCATAGCATATAATGGTTTCTTCTTCAAAGAATACCAGCTCTTCAAAGAGCAAGAGCAAAGCCGAGGACATTGCTCCTCCGATAGTGGGCACCATCATCCCTAGAAGTCTTGTTACAACAAAAGACTTCAAAGAGAATTTTCCTTCAGCTAACCCTCGCACGTGGGCCGTTGGCAGATACCCTTCTTCCATCCATCCTTCTAGTATTTATGTTGTGAAGTAAGATTGTCGCTGCCAAGATTTAGACATTGTTTCTCCTTATCTAACAGAGCGAGTAACCCTATCTAGGAGGGATTTACATATTTTTACATGTATCCTTTTACTTTGGGTGCATTTTCTTTGAGTGGAGAGCTTGACTTCGTTATTCCGGAGTTCTGCCTCTACTACCATATGTGTTTGGCACAAACAAATCCTTCTGTGTGGAGGACGATTGCTTGCCTTAGGCATTTGTTCCAAGAGATGTGAGAGGAGCTTTCCTTAGCTCATGTGATGAATCTCTATTCCCCCAAAGTGTTCCGCAGGGGAATGATAACTTCAGCAAACGCGGCCACCATTCTCTATTATCTAGTATGGATGACGACAACGACCGTAGGTGGATGGAACGGTTCATTGCAGTTGCCACCAATGATATCATTCCGGCAACGGCTTCATCCTTTCCAGAATCATGGAACCGCACTCGTAAGCTCCTTGTTTAATATCTCTTTTATTAGAAATTCCTTCATTTTCGTACTGATCCTCCTCCTTTTGCCTATTTCAGCAACTTGATGGGTTCTACCTAGGGTTGAAGGCTTGGCCCAGTTGGTCCAGAAAATCTTGGAGGTTACTACGCCCGAAACCCGCACATGGAAAGAAGTGGCCCTCAAATACGGGTGGAAGGCCAAAAATCATGGTAACTTAAACTCGTCTCTTTTTTGCTTTTTACGCGAGGAAATTGATTGATACTTTCTCCCTTTTCTGAAATCAGGTCTACTTGCGATCTTGCTTGTCATCCCCGAGGAGGACGTTTTGGCTGATCCTGCTGACACGACGAGGCTGCTTCACAAGGCGTTTACTCGAACAGGTATCTCCGGGCCTGCTTTGGGTACAAGTGTTTCTTCACGAAGTCTCCAGCTGGAGGACAAGCAACCAAAAAGAAGACATTCCTCTGCGGTCGGGGAAAAGAATAAGAGGGTGAAGACTGCTGCCCCTGAGTCATCTCCGGAAGTCATGGTGACTATCCCTCCTCCCGGGTCGGTCATAGACACCTTGATGATCGACGATGATGGAGAAGATAGTGATGGGGAAGCTTCTCTACATAGAAGGCAACGATACTCATCAACTCAATAGAATGCTCAACCTGTTGAGTTAGTTACACCAACCGAGGACGATGTCTCAGAACTTTGGGGGGAGTTTGAGATGGTAGAAACAGCCAACTCCCATTTTTAGGTCCCAGTCACTATGTCCGGTATTGCGGGGCTGAGTACAGGGTCGCTGCCGTCTTCAGTTGGAGAGCAACCAACAATTAGCACTGCGTTTGTTGCGTTTGCTTCTCACCCTTCATCGCCATCAGCTTCATCTACTTCTTTACCAACTCTTCCATCAGCAACTTTTACATCATCTCCACCGACGGTATCTATCCGAGAAGAGGATATTCATCTCCCCCAGTCCCCAGTTCATGGGAATTTAGGGGAAAATTATGAAGTGCCCTCTAAAGATTCGCAAAGGAGGAGGAACGTTACTCTCTCGGTCTCCACCGGGTGCAACTTGCTATCTCAGTCGGTGGAACCTGCTAATTATCTGAAGCCTTTGGCTTCATAGAAAGATTGGGAAAAGATACAGGCTCTCTCGGTAGAGTGCTTGTTGACCAATTCCATGCACAATGTTGCAGCGGTACATTTTTTACTTCCTTTGTTATTTCTTCTATTTTTGCCTAAAGATATCCCAAGCTTGCCTTTCTTGCAATGTAGGCCAACTTTCTTACTACAGAAGGCCTCCAAAGGTTGGTTCGGGAAAAGGAAGAACTTACCTCTGTATAGGACCAACTTTTGGCTGAGCGGGAGCAAACTGCCACTCGTCTCTCAGAATTGGAAGCCAAAGTTGTTGAGGTCGTTGTATTAGAGACTAGTTTGTAGCAAAGCGACCAAGAAGTGGTAACCCTTAGCCAAGAGATTGGCCCGCTGAGGGTTAAATTTGAGGAAGCCAGGGCCAAAGGGGTTGAAGACCATGATGTCGTTTTTGCTGCAACCGACCGCGAGGCTGCCTAGCTGAAAGATTGACCAACTTATAAGCAGCCTTGAACTCTCAAAATTGAAGAATTTTCTATTGCAGGGGTAAAACATTCTCAGCTGGAGGATAGGTATAAGAAGACTATCGAGCATAATAGGCTCTATAGTTCAACTGTCTGTGACCTCGATATTCGTCTCAGATCTGTTAGATCCGCCCGGGAAAACCTTTTTGCCGAGGTAACCCAACTCAAAGAAGAGCTTAAACGTTGAGTGACTTCCCTCGTTGTTGAGAAAACTTACGTTATGTACAACATAAGGAGAAAAACCTTGGAAGAGGCCAAAGCTGGTATCATTGACTTTGATGCTGAAATTGCTAAGGCCCGTGAGCTTGAGTTAGCTGCTAAAAGTGGTCTCCTGGTACAGCATGATGCTTCCGGTTCTTCTGGTTCTTGTTCTTAAACTTTGGGAACTAAAGAGGAAACAGAAGGCGAAGATGTTAAAGGCCAAACTGATGAAGGCCAAAATGTTGAGCCATCGGCGGATCTACCCACTTCCCCTGGGGGGGCGGACACTTCTCTTCCTCCGAGTTCTGGAGATGCAGCAGTTTAGCTTTTCTTTTTCTCCAACCTTTTATCCATGCCACTTTGGCACGTTATTGTAAATAAAGACATTTTTTTCCCAAGTATTATTTGAGCCTTTCTTTCGTTTGAACGTTTATACAAGTTTGGCATTCTCTTTTTTCTTTTGCCTAAGTGTTTTGTGTAAGTTTTACTGTTTGCGTCTTATTACGTAAAGCCTTGGGTGTATTTTTCCCCGAAAGCATTTTGATTTCGGGCATAAGTTCTTCTGAAATCAACCCTTTAACGTGAGGGTTTTCATAATAGAGGGCCCTTTTATGTTTACGGTGCTCTTGAAGAGGACGTCTCTTGTTCAATACGGCACTAGAATTGAAAGTACTTCTTTAACTTTCAAATGATACAATCAATTCATCGATCAAATAAGAAACAAGCATTTGTTATGCTAAAAAGAAATAGCCATTACTTGTGGCTAATTCATACAATTTATTTCTACGGGGCTCGCCGCGTGGTCCTCTATCCCGATGAAACAGTCGTGTTCCTGATTTTCGTGCTCCGGACGACGTGGGAATCATTGTTGTTGCATTATCACATCATCCCCCCCCCACCCCAGTGTTCAAATGCGAAGAATGTGAATTGGAACACTGGGAATCTTGCACCTTCGAGGATCCCACTAATGAATTGCTATGCAATCTTCTGCTCGGTAACAAACTTCGCTTCCCCTTAGGAATTTATCCTATCAAGCAAAAGACTATCTAACAATCCTCTAGTGGTTTGCACTTGTGAATGGTCGGATAGACTTTGTTTGATAGCAAACTCATTTTCTCGGTGGGAATTTTGCTATCGAGCCAAAGATTATCTAACTGCCCCGGAGTGGTTCTTCACTTTTGTGCCTTGCTGCTACCGTTGAAACTTTCTTCGTAGTATGCTTTCCGTTGCTGCCTCGTTAAAAACCTTGCCAGAAAAATTCAATTGGGACAAAAACTGGATGAAGGGAAAAAGAGTGCAGGACATACTTTCAGTACAAGCGATGTTTGTCAGCAATAATATCTCTTGAGGTGTTCCACATTTCAGTTGCTTGGCAACTTTTCTCCATTCTGATTCACTAACTCATATGAACCTTTCCCGGTGACAACTGAAACCTTGTATGGGCCTTCCCAGGTTGGACCTAGCTTCCCTGCATTAAGTTCCCGGGTGTTCTGTGTTATTTTCCTTAGAACCAAATCTGCCACTTTAAAATAATGAAGGTTGCCTCTTCGATTGTAATATCTTTCCATTCTCTGCTTCTGTACCGCCATCCTTATATACCCTACGTTCATCGAGTAACTCCAATTTGATCAATATCGCCTCGTCGTTCGTCTCTTCGATTGCTTGGAAATATCTTAAGTTAGGCTCACCTACTTCCACCGGAATTAAGGCTTCTGCTCCGTACACAGGGGAAAAAGGAGTTTCACACGTGCTTGATTTGGTCGTCGTTCGGTATGCCCATAAAACTCCAGGTAGTTCCTCAATGCATTTACCTTTAGCCGCTTCCAACCTTTTCTTAAGGTTTTGTATAATCACTTTTTTCGTTGACTCCGCTTGACCATTTGCGCTCAGATGATAGGGTGAAGATGTGATTCTCTTTATTTTCAAATCTTCAAGGAACTTTGTGATCTTTGTGCCGATAAATTATGACCAAATTAGTCGTATTTACCTCATAGTATCTATCCACATCCAAGACTATCACGACTTAAACAGATAGGCCACGACGGGCACCCGGTACCTTACTCAACCGAGTACCAATCATAACGTATCTTTCGTATCATTACATCATAGGTAAATGAACCGGAGTAAAGCATGCAGGAATAAAGTTATACATATGACATACTGGCCTATAAGACCCAAAATGATCACTCGTACACTGAACATAGGCCGACAAGGCCATATAACCTTTCATATACATGACATCTATCTACAAGCCTCTAAGAATACATAATTGTCTTAAAGCTCGGGACAGAGCCCCGCCATACCAAACAATACACATCTAAATCATATTGACCAAACAAGCAACTCCGAAACAAATGGAGTGCACCAACATCTTTCGCTGAGCTGATCGCTACTTGGAGGACTCTCGACCTGTCTATCGAGACATGCGGGCAGGAAACGCAACGTCCCCAGGAAAAAGGAACGTCAGTACAAATAATGTAACGAATATGTAAGGAATGAAAATTAGTAAATAATAGACATGAGAGAAACATGGAGTAAAAGACTCGACATGTACGTCTGCCTAGCTCTGTGAATCATTTCATTTTTATAATGTCATGCATATGCGTATAAATGTCATACCATGAATTGGTATATGCGTTCATAACATCATCAAGCCTCTGAGGGCATCCCATCATATCATTTCGGCCACTGTGGGCAAATCATCAACGTATACCAGCTGATCAGGTGGTGGTGCGTATATAACGTCGTAACATTTTCCCATATCCCATATACATATAATATACGCGTACATAATGCCATCTGGTCATGGGTAAATGTACATGTATAAATGCATGAAATGCATAAGAAATACGTTAATAAGCTTTTCTCAGAATGTCATAAAAATAATATGCTTGTCGGATAAATTTTATCAAATACGTATTTTTCTGAGACCCATGAACAGAAGATATAATAATAATTCACATGGGGAATCAAGAATATAGACACCCCTAATATTTCTATCAATAGAGTCATTTATGGAAATTGTGCATTTGCTCGTTTCATTCGTGTTGTATAAATCATGCCAAAAGAGAGAAGGGATAGCCTCAACATACCTGTGTCGATTCTCTTGACAATCCCTCTAACATACGTCAATTGTGACAACACGTAACGGCGGGTCGAAGTAGGGGAAAATCCGTATGATATTCTTGAGAAAGATTATACCGTGCTCCCTTAGAATTGCAAAATCTCGTTGCTACTACGCTAAAAAGTCTCGGATGAATTCTTGTTGAAGTGATTCACGTTACTATCACATAGGTTCTTTGATGAAATTTTATTGCTGGAGATCATTACTTGGAAAATGGGAGGAGGTGAGCATTTCTATTTGTGAATTTTGATTATAACGTTACAAGTCTTTTGTTGAATTTTAAGAAGCCTTTTATGTCTTAGCCAAGAGGCCCTCTAAAGGTACCACCTATCTTCATGACATATTAGTCACATTAGGCTTGATGAGAACATTACACATGTTGCCACGCTAATTATTAATCCTTATCCAACAAGTACCCACTTAATTCCTTAATTAATTTGTTAATCCCCCATTAACCAATAAGTATCCAATTATTCACATAATTAGGAATTATCTCAAATTACTTAAAATACTACTCACTTTTAACATACTTTTTACACCTTATTATTATGGCCATGTGGTACCTTGTATGGTACTAGTCCATAAATATCGGGTATTTTAGCTCGGGCCGTATTTTATCCCAAAATGTCAAACTTCAACGAAATTCATTTTCTTTGATTTGCTTACCCTTTCACCTTCACGAATTTACTCATCACTTATTTGAAATAGCATAATGCTTATAATCTCAAAATAATCTCATTTCCGAGATTCCATCAATTTATTTATGGCGTACTTTCACGTACGAAAACATGGGGTGTAACATCATTCCCCCCTTTGGAACATTCGTCCTCGAATGTTGACTGATGCACTTATCATTTTCATAACTTATGTCTTCCGAATGCTTTAATATTCTCCTTGCCATTTAGGCAACTGTTATTTGAATAAATCCAAAGGCCAGGGCATTCCCCCCTTTAGGTCTCTTTCTCCCATCACGGTCTGTGGTCGGAATTCTTCCAATCTCGTAACTCTTGCTACCTTCTGTCATGCAGCTTGTAGGACGTTTTCCTTGCATGTGCTCCTATGCGACTCTTCCCTTCAGCTTTTAGCCAATCTTTAGGAGGAACATATACAGAACTTGATAAGATGTCCCTTTAGGCATCTATAAGTATACTGAAGTTCTTTGCTCGGTACTTTGTCGAACTTATGAATATTGGTTTATCTTATTTCATAGATCTGGTTATCCATCCACATGATTTTACTGCATCTAGGTAGTTCATACTATACCATAACTCTTCCTTCGATTTATCGTTGCTGAGGTTTGCTACCAAACTTCGGGTTACTTTCGTTGCTTATCCCATATGTATAAATCTAAGTCCTTCAATGTTTCCCCATACAGTTCATCTTAAGAATGACAGCCTAATCTCACTACATTCTTTGTGACTTTTGTCAATCCATTATTGATCACCTCAATATTGATCTACCATATACCACTGATAACTTGAAACCGCTTATGTAATCACTAGGGCGCACGTTGCATCGTGGAACATTTGAAGTGATTTTCCTGATCCACTTGGGGTGATACAATACTATACTTCCATAACCGTTTTTCATAACATGGGTATTTTAATCTTGTACACTTCATGAAATCATTACTCAATCGAAGGCCCAAACGTCATCCTTCATTTATCACAATTACACCCTTATTCTATTCCTAGGGCAACATTCCATCTCTTTAAATGCTGCTAGTCTTAGACTCCTTTGCTTTTATTCAGGCTATACTGAGTTTTCTATAACTTAGAGAAACGATCAGCTCTCTTATTTTTATGGGCTTAATCCTAAGGACTTATCCATTCTTATCACCTTCTCACTCGCCCTTTCTTATCCTTACTCATGTCTTCCTAAAACCTTGTCGCTTTACCATACATTAGCTTGCGACCTACACATATCTAGTTATACTACTCACAACTTTCTTCCAACTTGCTTGCACCATAGATTTCCTCGTGTTATTTTGGAACATCAAGCGAGACATCACATCGTCTCAAACTCTTTTTTAATCTCTTAACTAGGCCTCTCGGTACCTAGAAACCATAGGCTGGAAGATATCTACCACTGACGACGACGCTATCATTCTTGGATACTGAATCCTAGCGCTTCTAGCCTTCTATCCGAAGTATGGACTATTCACAACCTTCTGTATTTGAGTATCTCTTACGTTGTTCACCTTTACCTTACTTACCTTAAAATCTCTCATCACATCTTCTATCTCTTTTATGACCTCCCTTCCATATAAGTATGATTCACATCCACAACTTGAAGCTCTATTATAATACTTGCACCTTTGGTGCATACACAATCCGATAAGAGCTTCATACTGACTTTTTATGAGGCTGGTACTCTTTTAACTGGCTTTATCATAGAGCCATTATAGAATATGGCTACTGTACTATCTCTCTTGTACCTCTGATATTAAGAGTGATCATGCAATGTTCTCAATCAAGATTTCTATAATTTTCTAGGTCCAGTAATCAGACTCCTGATTTACGTAGTTGATGTAACTCTTTGGTTTCCTCTTTCCTCTGATCAACCTTTATGCTGATTTGCGGCTCATGGTATCAGTTATTACATATAGCCTTTTATGGGCGCTATGGAATATCCATGATATAATTCTTTAAAAATTCAATCCTTTGTTTATGACCCGGGATCAATTCTTTCTTTTAACTCATACCGGAGTCTTCTACGGCTGTATGATTGTCAACATATATGTTGCATGGATAATACTCTGAATCTTAAGTGTGTTCATAACGTAACTAACTCTGGATCATTGCTCAAAAAAATCCTATTTGTTCCCTCTCAGCTTTCTTTAAACGTAAGCTATTGCTTCTCCTGGTCGTTCTACCACTTGTTGCGTACTTAGCTTATCTTAGTGCCCACACATTTTGGAATTCCATACAACTCATATGATCTTGAATATCACTTCTGATTTTACTCCTCGTTCAATAGCCACGGTAGGCGCCACCTTCTTATGGAGTGCATACAATGTTGTTGTGAGATTGTTGTTACATGAGCATTTCCTATGCTTAGGTTGAAGCCTTCTTCCTTATTTCCCCAGCTAGTTTTTCATTATAGTACTTAGGGAGACCTTCTGGCTCTTGTAAAGTTACAAGTTGGCTGTATCATTTACCCGACAAAATTTTTCATGTTCGTACTCACCTATAATAATCCTTAGTTTACACTCATGTGCTTGTAGGGTTGCCTCTGAACTTGATATTTTGACTGTCTTCCCAGTGGCATTCTCTTTTATTTTAGTAACATTCATACGGTACCTTTAACTACCCCAACTCCTATGTGAATATTTCTCAAGTATTATAATATTATAATTGCGAGGCTGAATTCCCCATGTTGGGGTTTACTCTGTTTATCCTACACGATCTATTGATTTGTTTGTATCCTCTTATCTAGCCTTAACTAGGCTCCTCCTGAACCAACTACTAACCACTCGTTGGCCCACTCTCATATCAATATTCCCTATAATCTTTCTTGGGTTATTTTCTTTGTCCTAACTTACGTCTCGCACTGGCTCCTTATTTATCAATAACATCTCGGGCACGAACCCTTACCTCCTTTCCTTGACGTCGTTCTTGCATAATGTTCTGGAATCGTAGCATATATATAGGATTGGGGTAAGTGCAAGCTCATTCCTTTTTCATTTTTTATTGCATTCTTCCTTTACCATTCCATAATTACTAGAACCATTTAATTCTGACTCCATGCCATATCACTCCATATTCCCCCCTTTAGGGGAGTACTAAGAGTTGGAGCTACGACGATTTACCTATATATGTTTTACCTCTTCATCTTTGGAGTCTTTTCACATCATCGATGACCCTTACTCACCTTGCGGTAATCTTTTTGTACCAAGGATAACAAAATTCCTTACTCGCGAGGGTGACACTTAGTATAACTGGAATGTACAGTCCCTTAAGCTTGACTTTGCTTGCTTTAGGGAAGCATCTTCCTGAATGGCATTCTCTGAATTTCTCATGAATCTTCTTTTGTTGTCCATTCGATTATCGCCAGAACGCAATCTGAAATTCTCATGATGTCGACCATATTCAAATCATTCAGTCTCTGATTCATGTTTAGTTTATCTTTTTCACCAATCCATGCTGATTTCTATTACTCTAGGTCTAACTTTTCCTTTTGGTAATCATGTTAGAGTCACGAACTTATTTCTCGAAATGAGGATGTGACTTTATGGCATATACTCTTTTATAGTCTCAAGGCCTGTCACCTCTCGTCTTTTCCTTCACTTGGCTATAGACTCTGTAATACTGTCATTGTTTGATCTACCATTGTCATCTATGTATCATTTCTTACTCATAAGCTTCATTAACTCTTTTCTTATTTCCCGCTAACATTTATGTCTATCACTTTATTCTAAAAACTCGAACAAGACATTCTTTTGCTTTTAGCTCCCCTTTGCTCCATTCAGTAGCTCTTCGGGTTGCTTTACATTCTCGCTCTACTAGGGATGTGAGCCATACTAAAGTAATATTTATCTCTTCTAGGCTTTCAGTGCCTATCTTCTGAATTCTTTTTGATCATGCGAATATTCACATCTAATTGTAATATTCTAGAGTGCACCATATGGGTGCCTCACAAGAAGATCTATTAGCACCTTTGTAATATCCTTCGGAAATGTCAACTAACACAAACAATCCATTCACTATTTTGGGTTACTTTAACCCCAACCGGATCCTGATATCCCATCCTTTGCTTAAACTACACCTGTTGGCCCCCATAAGGCATAAATGAGATGGGTGTGGCCAATTATGTATACCTCTGTTATTGTTGAAGGTAACTCAAAAGGCTTATATTCCTCTGCAATAATCTTCATTAGCTGGGTAGCTCGTACTCTTTTTCGTCTTGCTTCTTTTACTTGCTGAAAATTGTGTCTACCTTCCTATTCTCTTATTCCTTTTTATCGTAAAAGTGGACAAACATTTTTTCCTTAGGGTATCCTTATCAAGAAGTTTACACATCTTAGTACACACAAGATCTGCTGAATACCTCATTTTTATCCATCATAAGCATGATGCAAAAATTGAGTTCCTCTTACTAAACTCTTCCACAGATATATCTCTTACCAACCATCTTTCTGGATATCGACATCATCGTATTATGAATAAGATGGAGTTTAGCAAATTGAGTTCTTACAACTGAGCTCTACCACACGATCTAGAGTAAGAAGAAAGAGTGATGGTCTTAAATGACTTATAGCCTCATGTTTATAAGTGTGGTGCACAACACACCCATAAACAAGACTCTACAAGACACGACTTGTAGACTCCCTAGGACAGAACTGTTCTGATACCACTTTTGTCATGACCCAAACATATGAGTCGCGATAGGCACCCGGTACCTTACTCAACCGAGTACAAATCATAACATATATTTCATATCATTCCATCATAAGTAAATGAACCTGGGGTAAATCATGAGTGAATAAACTTATACATATAACATACTGGCCTATAAGACCCAAAACGATCACTCGTACACTGAACATAGGCCGGCAAGTCCATACAACCTTTCATATACATGACATCTGTGTACAAGCATCTAAGAATACATAATTGTCATAAAGGTCGGGACAGATCCCCGCCATACCAAACAATACATATCTAAATCATATTGACCAAACAAGCAACTCCGAAACAAATGGAGTGCACCAACATCTTCCGCTGAGCTGATCGCCTACTTAGAGGACTCTCGACCTGTCTATTGAGACCTGCGAGCATAAAATGCAACATCCCCAGGAAAAAGGGATGTCAGTCCAAATAATGTACCGAGTATGTAAGGAATAAAAATCAGTAAATAATAGACATGAGAGAAACATGGATTAAAAGACTTGACATGTACGTCTGCATAGCTCTGTGAATCATTTCATTTTTATAATGTCATGCATATGAGTATAAATGTCATACCATACATTGGTATATGCGTTCATAATATCATCAAGCCTCTGAGGGCATCTCAACATATCATTTTGGCCACTGTGGGAAAATCATCAAGGTATACCAGCTGATAAGGTGGTGGTGCGTATATAACGTCGTAACCTTTTCAAATTTCCCATATATATAATATACGCGTATATAACATCATCTGGTCATGGGTAAATGTACGTGTATAAATGCATGAAAATGCATAAGAAATACGTTAATAAGATTTTCTTAGAATGTCATAAAAATAATATGTCTATCGGATAAGTTTTATCAAATACGTATTTTTCTGAGACCCATGAATAGAAGATATAATAATAATTCACATGGGGAATCAAGAATATAGACACCTCTAATATTTCTATGAATAGAGTCATTTATGGAAATTGTGCATTTGCTCGTTTCATTAGTGTCGTATAGATCATCCCAAAAGAAAGAAGGGATATCCTTAACATACCTGAGCCGATTCTCTTGATAATCTCTCTAACACACGTCAATTGCAACAACACATAACAGCGGGTCGAAGTAGGGGGAAATCCATATGATATTATTGAGAAAGATTATACCGTGCTCCCTTAGAATCACACAATTCTATTGCTACTACGCGAAGAAGTCTCGGATGAATTCTTGTTGAAGTGATTCACATTACTATCACATAGGTTCTTTGATGAAATTTTATTGTTGGAGATCATTACTTGGAAAATGGGAGGAGGTGAGCATTTCTATTTGTGAATTTTGATTATAACGTTACAAGTCTTTTGTTGAATTTTAAGAAGCCTTTTATGTCTTAGCCAAGAGGCCCTCTAAAGGTGCCACCTATTTTCATGACATATTAGTCACATTAGGCTTGATGAGAACATTACACATGTTGCCACGCTAATTATTAATCCTTATCCAACAAGTACCCACTTAGTTCCTTAATTAATTTGTTAATCCCCTATTAACCAATAATTGCCCAATTATCCACATAATTAGGAATTATCTCAAATTACTTAAAATACTACTCACTTTTAACACACTTTGTACACCTTACTATTATGTTCATGTGTTACCTTGTATGGTATTAGTCCATAAATATCGGGTATTTTAGCTCGAACCGTATTTTATCCCAAAATGTCAAACTTCGACGAAATTCATTTTCTTGATTTGCTTACCCTTTCACCTTCACGAATTTACTCACCACTTGTTTGAAATAGCATAATGCTTATAATCTCAAAATAATCTCATTTCCGAGCTTCCATCAATTTATTTATGGCGTACTTTCACGTACGAAAACATGGGTGTAACAAGGACCGAGTGCATCAGTTGTACTACCATCCAGGAATCTGATCCCTTCCTTTTCGTTTATGAACCAAGCTTAGCCAGTGCATATGCTTTTGCATTTTCTTCCCTCGGATATGAGTAATCGACCACTCCTGAAATCAAGCCAGTAGAGCATGGACCTTTACTACGTATTGTTGCATGCGCTCCTCTTTGGTTTTGAAGATCCCGTAGACATAATTTACAACCAGTTGTGAGTCGCACATGATTTGTATGACCTCGTAATCTAGTTGTGACGACCTAGCCAATCTTCTTGAGAGTTAAAGCCTTGATCCACTATTAACTGTTTTCCGCATATCCTTTTCTGCAGTTGTGACTTGCCGGGATGTTTCATTTTGGTTTTTGGAGTGTTTTGGGACACTTAGTCCCTAAATGGAGGCATAAGTCTTAAGATTTGGACCTTAGTCGGAATTGTATGAAGACGACTCCGGAATGGAGTTTCGTTAGCTCCGTTAGGTAATTTTGGACTTAGGGGTGTGTCCGGATAGTGTTTTGGAAGTCTGTAGCTCATTTAGTCTTGAAATGGCGAAAGTCGAAGTTTTGGAGATTTGGACCGGTAGTGGAATTTTGATATCTTGGTCTGATTCTGATTCCTGAAGTTAGAATAGCTCAGTAGGGTTGAATATGACATGTATGCAAAATTTAGGGTCAATCGGATGTGGTTTGGTTGGTTTCGGCATCGGTTGTCGGATTTGGAAGTTTCAAGTTCTTTAAGTTTGAATTGGAGGGCGATTCATGATTTTAGCGATGTTTGATGTGGTTTGACGGCTCGACTAAGTTCGTATGATATTTTAGGATTGTTTGGTATGTTTGGTTGAGGTCCCGGGGGCCTCGGGTTGATTTCAGATGATTAACGGATCATTTTGGACAAGTGAAAGATAGCAGATTTTCTAGTATTTTGTTGCATTATTTTTCTTCATCACGTTCGCGAGAGAGGTCTCGCGATCGCGTAAGGCATCTGAGAGGCCAACTGAAGTTGTTCTTCGCATTCGCGAATATAGGGAAGTGATCGTGTAAGTTGGTCAGGTTGTGCATCGCGAACGTGTGG
Organism: Nicotiana tabacum; assembly: GCF_000715075.1. Classification (NCBI taxonomy): domain Eukaryota; kingdom Viridiplantae; phylum Streptophyta; class Magnoliopsida; order Solanales; family Solanaceae; genus Nicotiana; species Nicotiana tabacum. The sequence goes on along the minus strand of NC_134102.1, from coordinate 14,149,560 downwards.
GCTATGCCGCGTTCACGAAGAGGAAGTAAAGCAGCAATAGAATTCAAGTGTTGTTCTTCGCGAATGCGTGGGGTTGTTCGCGATCGCGTAAGTATGAGAGCCAGTGAATCGCGTTCGCGTAGGGTTAAATTCTGGGGCAGCGAAGTTGTGCTTCGCGATCGCGAGGCTATTTTCGCGATCGCGATTAAGGAATCACTGGGCAGTATTAAACATTTCAAAAACGAGGGTTTGGCCATTTTTATCAAAACTTGAGTTTGGGAGCTCAGATTTGGACGAGATTTTGGGGGATTTTCAGAGACATCGATTGGGTAATGATTCTACACTCTATTATGGTTGTATCCCACTAATCTATCATTAATTTCGAATTTTGGGCTTGAAATTTGGGAAAATTTGGAAGAAGTTGTTCAACTAAGATTTCGAGTTTTGAAAGGGGATTCGTGGTCGGATTTGAATAATTTCTATATGGTTGAACTCGTGAGTGAATGAATATTCATATTTTGTGACTTTTACCCGATTCTAAGACGTGGGCCCGGGGAGGCTTTTTGGGGTGATTTCCTAATTTCTCCCTTTAGCTAAGATTTCATTGACTAGATTAGTTTCTTATAGCTATATTTATGGTATGTAATTGATTTTGGCTAGATTTGGGCCATTCAAAGTCGGATATTCATGGGAAGAGCATTGCTACCGACTGATTTAGCTTAGTTCGAGGTAAGTGGCTTGCCTAACCTTATGTGGGGAAAATCCCCTTAGGACTTGGTACTGATTTTACTATGTGAGCGCCGTGTATGCGAAGTGACGAGTGCGTACACGGGCTATTTGGTTAAAAACCTGAATTTTACTGAGAAATTCCCTGTTTCCACCTTAATTGAGTATACTAGCATACGTAGTTAACTTGTTAGCTTAGAATAGCATGTCTATGTGCCTTATTTGCTTAATTAAACTCTTTGCAGCATGCCTATTGAATTCCTGCTTCTTTCCTGACTTGTACTTAGTCTAGACTATAGATTCTCTTGTTGTACTTGTCGTTTGTAATTGATTGCGCTGTATATTTATTTTGGGACTACGGGACGGTATCCCGGGAGATCCAATTACACATTTACTTTGAGACTACGAGGCGGTACCTCAGGAGTTCACCCTGCATATTTACTTTTAGGACTACGGGATGGTATCCCGAGAGATCCCCGTGCATATTTACTTTAAGACTATGAGACGGTACCTCGAGAGTTCTCCCTGCATATTTACTTTTGGGACTACGAGACGGTATCTCGGGAGATCCCATGTCGCTTAATTCCGTGCACTATTATGTTATTTCACTATGCTTTCCTTTGTTGAAATTTAGTCTCTTATTATACTGCTTATTCTCCTGGTTTTATTAGTATATACCAGTGGGTCTGACCTGACCTCGTCACTACTCGACCGAGGTTAGGCTCAGCACTTACTAGGTACCGCTTTGGTGTACTCACACCCTTTCATGCACATGTTTTTCGTGTGCATATCCACGTTCCCTTTACCAGCCTCATCCTTAGTTGCAGTTGTTGCTGTTTCGGAGAACTTCAAGTTACATCTACCCTCGCCCGTAAATCCTCGGAGTCCCCCTCTATCCCCCTATGTTTATTCTTCTCTTATTTCTATAGACACTGATGTATAGAACGGTTAGAGCTTCGTAGAAGCTTATGACTTACAGTGTTTCGGATCTTGGGAGTATCATTTATATTTCGAGAGTTGATTATTGTATATGTCGAGCGGCATATCAATTACTTATTAAAATATCTGTTACTGTTAGTTGTTAATTTTCATGTTTTTCATTTCATTTCCGCAAGTGTTAGGCTTACGACGATTCACGAAGGGAGAATTTTGGTCGTGACAAGTGGGTATCAGAGCTCTAGGTTCATAGGTGTCATGAGTCACAGGCCAGTTTATTAAAGTATCGCGGATCGGTATGGAAACGTCTGTAGTTATCTTCATGAGGCTATGGAACTGTTGGGAAAAATTATGCTTCTTTGATTCCTTGTCGTGCGAAATTTGTTGGCATCAAAAACTTCTAAACTTTTGTAATCCATTCTTTCTCATAGATGGTGAGGACCTGTACTGGTGGATCTGATGACCAGGCACTCGCGCCCCTTACTTGATCCGCCAAAGTCCGGGGCCGGGGTAGAGGACGACCACGCGGTGCAGCCAGAGTACCCGTGCGAGCTGCGAAAGAGGAGCCCCAGTAGCTGCAGCTAGAGATCAAGCACCAGAGATTCCTATTATTGCCCCAGCCCTCCAGGAAACTCTAGCCCAGTTCATGAGCATGTTCAGCACCTTAGCTCAGGCTGGATTGATTCTGTTAGCTCCCGCCACATCTCAGGCCGGGGGAGGGGCACAAACTCCCGCAGCCCGCACTCCTGAGAAGAGGGTCCAGGTTGATCAGGCCCCAGAGTTCATTCATATGACGCCGGTAGCTCCGGTTCAGCACGAGACTAAGACAACCACTTCTGAGGCGGAGCAGCTCAGACTTGAGAGGTACAAGAAGTACCACCCACCTACCTTCAACGGATTGGCTACAAATGATGCTCGGGGTTTTCTAGAGGAGTGTCATCATATTCTCCGTACTATGGGTGTAGCGGAGACGAGTGGGGTTTCTTTTACCTCAGAGCCTCAGGGACTCATAGCGCGTGAAGTTTGAGCAGCTGCGCCAGGGTGCCATGACTGTGTCAGAGTATGCAGTCCACTTTAGTGATTTGGCCCGACATGCACCGGCCTTGGTTGCCACAGTTCGAGAGAGGGTTTGACGGTTTATTAAGGGACTCCACCCCAGTATCCGGATTAGTATGGCCAGGGAGTTGGATATGGATATCCCTTATCGGCAGGTTATGAGTATTCCCAGGATATTGGAGAGCATGTTTGCTTGGTACCGAGAAGAGAGATAGGCCAAGAGGTCTCGAGAGACTGGTTCTTATTCTGGAGCTCGTTCCCCAGTAGCTCGCTATGGTAGGGATTATGTGAGTCGCCCATTCATTTAGCTCTTCCAGTCACCAGTGGTGTTCTAGCCCCTTCTAGGCTCCAGGAGCCTTATTATGCACCGCAAGTATCTAGTGTGCCTCCTGCTCGAGGTGCTTTTAGCGGCCAGTCCAACAGACTTGGCCCGAGTCAGTCGCAATAGCCACCCCCTCTGAGGGGCTATTTTGAGTGTGGCGACACCCGCCATATGGTGAGGGATTGCCCCAGACTTAGGAGGGATGCACCTCCACAGACTTCTGAGCTACCACGTGCTCCACCGGGTCCTCAGGCCATGATTCCAACACCAACTACTGCCCCACCTACTCAGCCAACTCGAAGTGGAGGTCGGGGAGGTCGAGGTCGCCATAGAGGGAGAGGCCAGGCCAGGTATTATGCTCTTTCATCTTGTACAGAGGCAGTTTCTTCTGACTCTATCATTACTAGTATTGTTCCAGTCTGTCATAGAGATGCGTCAGTATTATTTGACCAGGCTCTACGTGTTCATATGTGTCCTCTTATTTTGCCCTACACTTGGGCTTATCTCGGGATTCTTTGAGTTCCCCTGTTTATGTGTCTACTCCTGTGGTAGATTTTCTTGATGTAAACTGCGTGTATGAGTCGTGTTTGATTGCTCTTAGTGGTTTTGAGACCAGAGCCGATTTATTATTACTCAGCATGGTAGATTTTGATGTTATCTTGGGCATGGACTGGTTGTCGCCCCAATATGCTATTCTTGATTGTCACGCTAAGACCGTGATGCTGGCTATGATAGGCTTACCGCGATTAGAGTGGAGAGGTACCTTAGAGTATACTCCCATCAAAGTTATTTCATTTCTTAAAGCTCAACGAATGGTTGAGAAGGGGTGTAACGCATATCTAGCTTATGTGAGAGATGTCAGTATTGATACCCCTATAGTTGAGTCAGTTACGGTATTGAGGGACTTTTCGGATGTGTTTCCAGCTGTTCTTCCGGGCATGTCGCCCGATACAGAGATTGATTTTAGCATTGATTTGTTGTCAGGCACTCATCCCATCTCTATTCCTCCATATCATATGGTTCCTCCTGAATTGAATAAGTTGAAAGAGCAGTTACAAGAGTTGCTTGATAAGGGCTTCATTCGGCCCAATGTGTCACCTTGGGGTGCTCCTGTCCTGTTTGTGAAGAAAAAGGATGGTTCTATGCGCATGTATATTGATTATCGCCAGCTGAACAAAGTTACAGTGAAGAACATGTATCCATTGCCTCGTATTGATGACTTATTTTATCAGTTACAGGGTGCCAGAGTGTTCTCCAAGATTGACTTACATTCAGGCTATCATCAGTTAAAGATTCAGGAGCCAGATATCCCGAAGACTGCTTTCAGGACCCGATATGGTCACTATGAGTTTTTTGTTATGTCTTTTGGGCTGACCAATGCCCGATCAGCCTTTATGAATTTGATGCATAGTATGTTCCAGCCTTATATTGACTCCTTCATCATTATGATTATTGACGACATTCTTGTGTACTCTTGGACTCGGGAGGATCACGAGCATCACCTGAGGATTGTACTTCAGACTTTGAGAGAAAAGAAGTTGTATACAAAATTTTCTAAGTGTGAGTTTTGGCTAGACTCAGTGGCATTCTTGGGCCATGTAGTATCGAGTGATGGGATCAAAGTGGATCCGAAGAATATGGAAGCAGTGTAGAGTTGGCCTAGACCGTCATAAGCTACGGAGATCCGCAGTTTTCTTGGGTTGGCCGTTGTTTTGTTAAGGGATTCTCATCTATTGCATCACCTATGACTAGGCTGACCCAGAAGGGTGCTCCGTTCAGGTGGACAGAGAAGTGTGAGGAGAGCTTTCAGAAGCTCAAGACAACTTTGACTATAGCCACAATTTTGGTATTGCCTATAGGTTCGGGGTCTTACATTGTATATTGTGATGCATCGTGGATTGGTCTTGGCGCGATGTTGATGCAGGATGGTAGGGTGATTGCCTACTCGTCTAGACAGCTGAAGGTGCATGAGAAGAACTATCATGTCCATGACCTTGAGTTAGTAGCTATTGTTCATGCCCTGAAGATTTTGCGCCACTATTTGTACAGTGTTCCCTGTGAGATTTACACTGATCATCGGAGTTTACAGCATATGTTCAAGCAAAAGGATCTTAATTTGCGTCAGGGAGGTGGTTGGAGTTACTTAAGGATTATGATATCACCATTTTATACCACCCAGGGAAGTCCAATGTGGTGGCCGATGCTTTGAGTCGCTGGGCGGAGAGTTTGGGGAGTTTAGCATATCTTCTAGCAGCAAAGAAACCCTTAGCATTGGATGTTCAGGCCTTAGCCAACTAGTTTGTGAGATTGGATATTTCTGAGCCGAGCCGAGTTTTAGCTTGTGTGGTCTCTAGTCTTATCTTTATGATCGTATCAGGGAGCGTTAGTATGATGACCCCCACCTGCTTGTCCTTAAGGACACGATTCAGCATAGTGATGCTAAGGAAGTCACTATTGGGGATGATGGTGCATTAAGGATGCAGGGCATGCTATGTGTGCCTAATGTAGATGGTTTGCGTGAGTTGATTCTTCATGAGGCTCATAGCTCGCGGTACTCCATTCATCCGGGTACCGCAAAGATGTATCAGGACTTGAGACAACATTACTGGTGGAGGAGAATGAAGAAGGACATAGTGAAGTATATGGCTCGGTGCCTAAATTTCCAGCATTTGAAGTATGAGCATCTACGACCTAGTGGGTTGCTTCAGAAGCTAGAGATTCCAGAGTGGAAATGGGAGCAGATCATTATGGATTTTGTTGTTGGGCTCCCACGGACTCAGCGGAGGTTTGATGCGGTTTGGGTGATTGTGGATAGGCTCACCAAGTCAATTCATTTCATTCCTGTGATGACTACATATTCTTCTGAGCAGCTGGCTCGAATCTACATCCGTGAGATTGTCAGACTTCATGGCGTACCGGCATCTATCATCTCTGACCAGGGTACGTAATTTACATCACGGTTCTCGAGGGACGTACAGCATGAGTTGGGTACTCGAGTGGAGCTGAGCACAACATTTCACCCTCAGACGGACGGACAGTCCGAGCGCACTATTCAGATATTAGAGAATATGCTTTGTGCTTGTGTAATAGAGTTTGGAGGGTCGTAGGATCAGTTCTTACCACTTGAGGAGTTTGCCTACAACAACAGCTATCAGTCGAGCATCTAGATGACACCGTATGAGGCTCTGTATGGTAGGTGTGTCGGTCCCCAGTGGGTTGGTTCGAGCCATGTGAGGCCAGATTATTGGGTACACACTTGGTCCAGTATGTCCTGGATAAGGTGAAGGTGATTCAGGATAGACTTTGCACAGCCCAGTCCAGACAGAAGAGTTATGCGGACCGGAGGGTTCGCGATGTAGCATTCATGGTTTGAAAGCGGGGCTTGCTTCGGGTATTGCCAATGAAGGGCGTTATGAGGTTCGGAAAGAAGGGCAAGCTGAGCCAAGGTACATTGGTCCTTTTGAGGTGTTGAGGCGTATTGGGGAGGTTGCATATGAGATTCCCTTACCTCCCAGTCTAGCAGGAATTCATCCGATATTCCACGTTTCTATGCTTCGAAAGTATCACGGTCGAGGAGGCGACTTGGGAGAACGAGCAGGATATGCGCAACCGTTATCCTCATCTTTTCACAGCTTCAGGTATATCTCTATACTCGTTTGAGGACGAACGATTGTTTTAAGAGGGGGAGGATGTGACGACCCGGCCGGTCATCTTAAGAGTTATAACCATGAGTCCCTATTAATTGTTTTCCCCATATCATTTTCTGCTATTGTGACTTACCGGGAGGTTTCGTTTTGGTTTTTGGAGTGTTTTGGGACACTTAGTCCCTAAATGGAGGCTTAAGTCTTCGGATTTAGACCGTAATCAGAACTATGTGAAGACGAGTCGGAATGGAGTTATGTCAGTTCCGTTAGCTCCGTTAGGTGATTTTGGACTTAGGGACGTGTCCGAATAGTGTTTTGGAGGTCTGTAGCTCATTTAGGCTTGAAATGGCAAAAGTCAAAGTTTTGGAGATTTGGACCAGTAGTGGAATTTTGATACCGGGGTTGGATTACAATTCCGGAAGTTGGAATAGGTCTGTAGGGTTGAATATGACCTGTGTGCAAAATTTGGGGTCAATCGGGCGTGGTTTGGTTGGTTTCGGCATCGGTTGTCGGATTTAGAAGTTTCAAGTCCTTTAAGTTTGAATTGGAGGGCGATTCCTGATTTTAAAGTTGTTTGATGTGGTTTGAGGTCTCGACTAAGTTCGTATGGTGTTTTAGGATTGATTGGTATGTTTGGTTGAGGTCCCAGGGGCATCTGGTTGATTTCGGATGATTGGTATGTTTGGTTGAGGTCTCGACTAAGTTCGATCGCGTAAGGCATCTGAGAGGCCATCTGAAGTTGTTCTTCGTATTCGCAAATATGGGGATGCGATCGCGTAGGTTGGTCAAGTTGTGCATCGCGAACGCGTGGGCTAGGCCGCGTTCGCGAAGAGGAAGTAAAGCAACAGTGGAATTCAAGTGTTGTTCTTCGCGAACGCGTGGGGTTGTTCGCGATCGCGTAAGTATGAGAGCCAGTGAATCTCACTCGCATGGAGTTTTCCGTGTTTGCGTAGGGTTAAATTCTGGGGCAGCGAAGTTGTGCTTCGCGATCGAGAGGCTATTTCCGCGATCGCGATTAAGGAATCATTGGGCAGTATTAAACATTTCAAAAATGAGGGTTTGGCCATTTTTATCAAAACTTGAGTTTGGGAGCTCGATTTTGGACGAGAATTTGGGGGATTTTCAGAGACATAGATTGGGTAATGATTCTACACTCTATTGTGATTGTATCCCACTAATCTATCATTAATTTCATCTTTAATTTTGGATTTTGGGGTTGAAATTTAGGAAAATTTGGAAGAAGTTCTTCAACTAAGATTTCGAGTTTTGAAAGGGGATTCGTGGTCGAACTTGAGTAATATTTATATGGTTGGATTCGTGAGTGAATGGGTGTTCATATTTTGTGATTGTTACCCGATTCGGAGACGTGGGCCCGGGAGGCTTTTTGGGGCGATTTCCTAATTTCTTGCTTTAGCTTAGATTTCATTGACTAGATTAGTTTCTTATAGCTATATTTATGGTATGTAATTGATTTTGGCTAGATTTGGGCCATTCAGAGCCGGATATTCATGGGAACAGCATTGCTACCGACTAATTTAGCTTGGTTCGAGGTAAGTGACTTGCCTAACCTTGTGTGGGGGAAATCCTCTTAAGATTTGGTACTGATTTTACTATGTGAGCGCCGTGTACGTGAGGTGACAAGCGCGTACACAGGCTATTTGTTGAAAAACCTGATTTTTACTGAGAAATTCCCTGTTTCCACCTTAATTGAGTATACTAGCATGCGTAGTTAACCTGTTAGCTTAGAATAGCATGTTTATGCTTATTTGCTTAATTGAACTATTTGCAGCATGCCTGTTGAATTCCTGCTTCTTTCCTGACTTGTACTTAGTCTAGACTATAGATTCTCTTGTTGTACTTGTCGTTTGTAATTGATTGCATTGTATACTTATTTTAGGACTACGGGACGATATCCCGGGAGATCCCTTTGCACATTTACTTTGAGACTACGAGGCGGTACCTTGGAATTTCTCCCTGCATATTTACATTTGAAACTACGGGACGGTATCCCGGGAGATCCCCGTGCATATTTACTTTGAGATTACGAGGCAGTACCTCAGGAGTTCTCCTTGTATATTTACTTTTGGGACTACGAGACGGTAACACGGGAGATCCCCTGTCGCTTAATTTCGTGCACTGTTATGTTATTTCACTGTGCTTTCCTTTGTTGAACTTTAGTCTCTTATTATACTGCTTATTCTCAAATTTTTATTATTATATACCAGTGGGCTTGACCTGACGTCGTCACTACTCGACCGAGGTTAGGCTCGGCACTTACTAGGTACCGTTGTGGTGTACTCACACCCTTTCCTGCACATGTTTTTCGTGTGCAGATCCAGGTTCTTTTTACCAGCATCGTCATTAGTTGTAGTCGTTGCTGTTTCGGAGAACTTAAAGGTACATCTGCCCGCGCCCTCAGATCCTCGGAGTCCCCTCTATCCCCCTATGTTGATTCTTCTCTTATTTCTATAGACACTGATGTATAGAACAGTTAGAACTTCGTAAAAGCTTATGACTTACGGTGTTCCGGGTCTTGGGAGTGTCATGTATATTTCGAGAGTTGATTATTGTATATGTCGAGCAGCATCTCAATTGCTTATTAAAATATCTGTTACTGTTAGTTATTAATTTTCATGTTTTTCATTTCATTTCCGCAAGTGTTAGACTAACCTAGTCGTAGAGACTAAGTGTCGTCACGATGATTTACGGAGGGAGAATTTGGGTCGTGACACTAGTCCCCGGGCCAGTTCGAGTCCCGTAATCAAAGCCTCATACTCTACTTCATTATTAGTTAAAGGGACCGTTCTGATGGCTTGCCTTAGGGTTTCTCCCAAAGGCGTGGTTAATACTGTGCCTATCCCGGACCATTTTACATTGGAGGCTCCGTCCGTAAATAAAGTCCAAACTCTCGATTTTTATTCTGACACCATTACAGCCTCTTTAGTGCTAGAGGCAGCAATCCCAGACTAAAATCGACCACAATGTCAGCCAAGACTTGTGACTTAATCGCAGTCCTTGGTTTATACTCTATGTCGAATTCACTCATTTCGACGCCCCATTTGGCCAACCTACCTGAGAGTTCGGGTTTGTGAAGGATGTTTCGCAGGGGAAATGTGGTCAACACAGCTATCGGGTGACATTGGAAGTAGGGCCTCAACTTTCGAGCGGCGACTACGAGAGTTAAGGCGAGCCTCTCCAAATGTAGGTAGCGAGTTTCAGCTCCCGTTAAAATTTTACTAACGTAATAAATAGGAGATTGTGTACCTTCGTCTTCATGGACTAAAACTGCACTTACCGCTACTTCCGAGACTACGAGGTAGACTAACAGCATTTCACCTTCCTTCGGTTTTGAAAGTAACGGAGGGCTTGACGTGTACCTTTTCAAAGCCTGCTGGCATTCGAAGGTCCATTCGAAGTTGGTTTTCTTTTTGAGCAGCACGAAAAAATGGAGGCATTTCTTTGATGACCGGGAAATGAACCTGCTTAAAGCGGCCAATCTCCCTGTGAGCCTTTGGACTTCTTTCACGCTTGGCAGCTGGTCCGGGATGTCTTCGATGGCCTTCATCTTATCGGGGTTTACTTCAATCCCCCTTTGTGATACCAAAAATCTTAGGAACTTGCCGGAGCTGACCCCGAACGCACACCTCCTGGGGTTAAGCTTGATATTATGCTTCCTTAGGATGTCAAAAGTTTCTTGCAGATGCTTAAGGTGATCAGATGCGTTCAAAGACTTAACGAGCATATCGTCTATATAAACTTCCATAGTTTTCCCTATTTATTTTTCAAACATCTTGTTTACGAGCCACTGATAAGTGGCTCTGGCATTCTTCAACCCGAAGGTCATCACATTATAGCAATATGTGCCGGAATTTGTTATGAACGAAGTCTTTTCCTGATCCTCCGGGTTCACTTTAATTTGGTTGTACCCGGAATAAGCATCGAGGAAACTCATTAACTCATGCCCGGCCGTCGCATCAATTATTTGATCGATGTTTGGCAATGGGAATGAGTCTTTCGGGCATGCCTTATTCAAGTCATTATAATCTACACATGCGAAATTTATTGTTCTTCTTAGGAACTACCACTATATTAGCTAGCCAGTATGGATACTTTACCTCTCAGATCGAACCGATATAAAGTAAGCGTGTTACTTCTTCTTTGATGAATTTATTCCTGGCCTCCACAATAGGGCATTTCTTTTGTCTTACCGGAGGGATGTTGGGATCCAAACTTAGCTTGTATATGGCCACCTACGTTAAGATACCTGTCATGTCCGCATGCGACCATGCAAAACAATTAGAGATATATTTAAGAAATTCAATAAAGCTAGACCTGAGCTCGGGGTGCAGTCCTGTACCCAAGTAGAATTTCCTTTCTACAAACTTTTCAAACAATGCAACTTGCTCGAGCTCTTCTGTCGTGGATTTTATTGCATCCGTCTCTTTTAGTACCCGGAAATACCTTGGCACCTGATAAGATTCTAATGCTTCTACCCCTGGCTAACTTCATTCGATTCGAGAGTGGGCGTCAGTTCTTGTAGTTCCTATGCCGCGTGCTCCTTACCTTTGCTACTGGAGACCGAAATCGCATTCATCTCCCTTGTCGTCGGTTGGTCGCCCCTTATCTGTTTAATTCCTTCGGGCGTTGGAAATTTCAGCAACTGATGATACGTTTACGGTACAACTCTCATCTCGTGCAACCATGGTCTTCCCAGAATAATATTATATCCCATATCACCATCCATCACTTCAAAAAGATTCATTTTTATCACTCATTCGGCATTCGTGGACAACAAAATTTCTCCTTAGGTTGTCACGCTCACAAAGGCTGAATCCGGCGAGGCATTTTGTGGTTGGAATAATGCTTCCAGTAAGTTTAGCTTGCTCAAATACTCTCCATTATATGACATTGGCCGGACTTCCTAGATCCACTAGAACACGTTTGATTTTAAAGTCTAGCACATTTAAAGAAATTACCAATGCGTCGATGTACTATAGCAACAATCCATCTGCGCCCTCCTCCGTGAAAGTGATGTCGCCTTCAGAAACTTACCGAAGTCTCTTGCTATGGGTTATTGATACTTTTGTCTTTTTTGTTGACGAGAAGGTGACCCTGTTGATCTCGTTCCCCCCGAATATCATATTGATCGTCTGGCGCGGGGGATCTTCTCCTGCTTTCGAGGGTTCCGTGTTATCCCGGTTGCGACCGTAGTTGTTCTTAGCCCAGTCACTTAAGCATTCTCTGAGATGCCTAGTCTTCAATAGTGTCGCCACTTCTTCCCTGAGATGTCGGCAGTCCCTAGTCCGTTGGCCATTCGTCTCGTGGTATTCACACCACAAATTGGGATCCCTATGGCTGGGATCAGATCTCATTGGCTTCAGGAACCGGGCTTCCTTGATGTTTCTCATAGTTGATACCAACTCTAATACACTGACATTGAAATTTTATTCTGATAACCTGGGGTAGGAAGGATCCCGCGTTCCTGACGCTTATTTGTCCGGCAATGATATGTTGTTCCACTGCGATCAGTCCTTCTGTCGGTAGCGAACATGTCTGTTGACTGGAAGCCTCTGTTGCGGCCTTCGATTTGTTCGTAGGGCAAAAACCGACCCCTCGAAGACCATCTGTCCGTGTCGAAATCGTCTTTTGATTTTTCTTTATTCTTCTCCCGTCCTTTTGCCGACGACGGGAAGCCAACCTGATCATCTTCGATCCTTATTTTTGACTTGTACCGATTGTGGACATCCGCCCAAGTCGTCGCTTGGAACATAAGCAAGCTTTCATTCAGTTTCCGGGAAGCGTCTGAACTTCTCGGATTCAGACCCTTAGTGAATGCTTCAGCCACCAATTCATCTGGAACAACCGGGAGCAACATCCTCTCTTTTTGAAACTGGGTGACGAACTCTTGCAGCAACTCAGATTCTCCTTGTGCAATTCTGAATATGTCAGCCTTTCGGGCCTAAACCTTTCTGGCCCTATCATGTGCTTTAATAAAAGAGTCTGCGAGCATCTCAAAAAAATCTATGAAATGCTCGGGTAATAGCGAATACCACGTCAAGGCTCCCCTCATAAGATTTCAGCAAAACAGATTTAATCTCGCGGAGAGCTAAATCATTCCCTTTCACCGTTGTTGTATAGGTGGTAATATGCTCGTGAGGGTCTGAAGTTCCATCATACTTTGGCACGTTGGGCATTTTAAACCGCTTCGGGATTAATTCGAGTGTCGTGCTTGGTTTGTACGGCAATTGAGTATACTTCTTTGAGTCTGTTCCTTTCAGCACCGGTGATACGCCATGTATTTGGTCCATGCAGGCATTCATTTCTCTCATAAACCGTAAAAGTTCATCCTTGAAGGGATCATTTTCATTGTTGGGGCCGGATCCGTTCCCCCTAGCCCCATCGGAGCCAACCTCACACCCTCGGGTTGTTGTTGTCGACCCTCGGCATTGTTTGATTTGCGGGAGCGCTGGGAGGAACTGAACCTCGTCTATTCGCGTTATTGGAAGCCCCCGATAACTCTTGCTTCAACTCCGTCATAATCTTATCCTGTCATGTGAGGAGGCCTAGAATGATCGCTTGTTGCTCTTGTAGGACCCTTATTGCATTAACAACATGCTCTTCTTCAACATCATAGGGAACTCCCCCCTTCCCCCCCCCCTCCCGAACATGTCGTGGGTACTGCCTGTCGTGGACCGATGTAGGCATCGTTCTCCTCATTGTGGGTGTCACTGAGTGAATCCTCGATATGAGACTGGTCTCCTTGAACCTCAAGATCGTGTCTATTGTTACACCATTATCTGCCATTTCTTGTGATTTTTTGCTAAGACAAATAATCAAATCACGTTAGTAAAAGAGGCAAGGATCAACTTAATTACACGGCTGTCTAGGCCCCACGGTAGGCGCCAAACCGTTTATCCGTAAACCGGTACAATTGAATTTATATATGATTTCTAGACAAGCGAATTAATTCGATCCTGAAATGATGAAATAATTAAAGAAATGCGCAATACTTAGCCTTGAAATGAAGATAAAATCAATAAAAACAGTAATTCCGGGGCTAGAACTTTCGGGTACAACAATGATAAAGCCAAGGAACAAGAAAGTAAAATTGTGTAAAGCTCTTAATCGATTATAGCGTAAGTTTACCAGAAAAGTCGTGTCCTTTACAATGATAACAGAGCTCATTATTTATAGCTACGCATAGGGAACAAGGTCCTAGGATAGTGCCCTTATTTAATGTCAATTATAAGAGCCATTGATGAAGGTGTAACGATAAGCATAAGTGATAAATGCTCTGTAAAGGGCGGCGCACTAAATACTGTGGAGTATTCTCCATTAAATGCTATCGGTCGGAGGGTATCTGTTGCATCTTTACGAGTGTCATTCTTTCCGGTAATAAACAGGATAATTGCCTTCGGTTCTAACTATCTCCCGCCTTAAGTTTCACGTGTCACTCTCTTAAGCGGCCACTTAGCACATCGTATTTTACTGTATATAATATTATTTGGACAATGTTGGTGTCATTGTTTTCTAGACAAACAATTAGCTCTTCAATAGCTAAATATTGTTCTGACACTTCTGGTGTCATGAGAGAAAATCATAATCAAACGAACAATATATAAATAATTTATAAATGAAGAAAATTAAGAATCTCAGTATTTCTACTATTAACTTTGTGACAAATATATCCTTTAGGAAGAAATGTCATTAACATCTGAATATTTACATCAAAGCGACAGCCACATAGTTATTACATCCTTTAAGGAAAGATACACGAGTTGTTATTTCCTTCGGGAAACTCAATAATAACTAACCATAATATATTAATGTGGTTATAGTAGAAATCATTCTACAAAATATATATCCTTTTACTTTAAATGATTCTAACAAATTATTCAAGATGTTCTGATGTACGACGGGTACGTGCAACAATAATCTTCATGCCACAAAATAACATTTATATCTTTTGTTATTCTACCTCTTCAGGAGGTGAGTTGTAGTATTTATTCATTCACTTTCAAAGGTATAACCTCTTTAGTATATTTGTTGCCTCAAGAGCAAATCGAGGTATGCATATAATATAGATAATTTTTCTAACTTATCTTCATTATAATCATAGTAAGCCCAAATTACCACTTCTGATGGTCATAGGTATATACCACTTCTGGTGGTTAACAAATTTAGTTACAATGAGATATATGAAACATAGCCGCTTCTGGTAGCGTTATTCTGCTGGAGTTCAAGTGAACCATGAAGTTAAGCCATAACGAGACTTAGAAAATATTACAACTGTTGGTGATCATATATTTCTTATAAACTCTCTAGGAGTTTAAGATGGATCTTACATTGTTATCTGCCTTTTAATCATTCACTAAACGATCAAGTATGAAAATAAGTATAAAAATAGCTATTGTATAAGCATACGTAGCCCCAACTGTTTGCCACATAAACTACTGTTGTAGTCTCGCGACCATATAATAAATTAAGCAAAATTAATTTTTCTTTCCAATTTCACGATATCGCATCCAAGTAAAATGGCATGTACATCATTAATTGGCTAGAAAGATGTGATTAACATACATAATAAATATATATTTATTCAAGCTCAAAAGGCACAAAGAACATAATATCATAGTACTTATCTTAAGAATAGCAGTAGAATTTCGCCTATGGTGTTGAGAGAGTTGGATTTTTTTTTTTTAACAAAGACTAACCAAGTATTGTCACGAGAGAAGAAGCGCACCACTTCTATTTGCAGAGTTGCCCATAGTCAATTGGTGATTTTCATCCTTTGATACTTCCGAAATGTTTGCTTAAACAGAGTTTCGTGCTGATAACGTGTTATAAAATAAAGACTACAAAGCAAATAAATCAAAGACAAGTATAAAGAGAGACTGATATATTATTCAGCTTCAAACTGATGTATATAATGAATTGAAATTTCCTCTATTTATAGAAAAGAGGAAGCAACTGTGAGGCTTTTCAGGAAGCAGCTGCGAGACTTTTCTTGAGCTGCTTGTAAGTTGTCTGCATGAACTACTCACAGCCTGTTTGTTTAATAAGAAGTTGTTGCAAGCTATTTAATTGAGTTACTTGCAACCTGCATGCATCAGCTCCTTGGACATAAACTTCAATGGAATACTACAACGAAGTAACAAATAAACAATCACAACAAATTTCATAACATTGAGATTATCGTTTGAAAGATTATCACTTTGCAAGTACTAGTAAAGTTTAACTCATATACTACGACCATATAACCTTTTTACACTACTATATATATATATATATATATATATACACGTTACTTATTCATAAAAAGTAAAAATTTGAGCATGGTTCTAGTTTAAAGCACCTTATCTGCCCTCCCCCTTCTCCTTATCAATATATATGAAATTATTATTACTCTACAATTATCTTATTCTTTAATTTTATTACTAATATTCTTCCTTACTAATAAAGTTTAACTCATATACTACGACCATATAACCTTTTTACACTCTCTATATATATATATATACACGTTACTTATTCATAAAAAGTAAAAATTTGAGCATGGTTCTAGTTTAAAGCACCTTATCTGCCCTCCCCCTTCTCCTTATCAATATATATGAATTATTATTACTCTACAATTATCTTATTCTTTAATTTTATTACTAATATTCTTCCTTTATTTTGGTTATCTTTACTATTTTTATTGTCAATATTTTTCTTTCTTAAGTATTTTTATTTTAGCTTTTTTTCTCTTGTATGTTTTACATCTGTTTCGATAACACTTTTTTTGAGCAGAGGCCCGAGAGTCTATTAGAAACAACTTATTTACCTCACACAAGGTAGGATAAGGCTTGCGTATACTGACTCACAGTCTCCAGATTCCACTTATAGTATTATACTGACTATGTAAAAATAATCTTATAGTGTAAAAAAGAATTTGATTATCCATACTATCGGTAAATAATATACTTAAACTCAATTAGGTAAACAAGGTTTGTTGAGTGGGAACATAGAGTTAAATCCAATTTTAAATCGGTGAGCCTACCTTTGACCGCACAAAATTGAAGACCTTCTAGATTCTTCCATTAATCCCCAATCGCTATTAAAGCCCAACAACAAATCTAGGCCGTTCATTCCCTTCCTTTCAATAAAACCACAGATCCTACGCTAACCGCCTCCTTACTCTTCTGCTTTTCATTCCCAAATACCTAAATCCCAAATCTTCTCAACTTTGGATTTCAATTTTCAATCGGTACGTACTACTATAAATTTATAAATTATTGCTGATTTAATTCAGTTTAACGTAATCACAATTCACAGTTGGTGAATTAGATTTGTGATTTGCAGGTGAGATTGAGTAATTAAGTTGAAATCAAAGATGTTTGGGAGAACACCAAAGAAGAGTGACAACTCGAAGTACTATGAGATCTTAGGAGTTCCTAAGAGTGCTTCACAAGATGATTTGAAAAAAGCTTACCGTAAAGCCGCCATTAAAAATCATCCTGATAAGGGCGGCGATCCTGAAAAAGTAAAATTCTTTAATTTTTTAATATACTGCTTTTACTGTTCTGACTTTCTTTTTTGTTTATGGATTTACAGTTTTTGTAATTTTTACTGTTTACATAGGATCCGTCTTAGTTTATAATTGTACTGGGAAAATTGAAACGGTAAAATTGATGTTGTTAGTGAAAGTGGAATGAGTCACGGGGGACTAGGGTTCAAATTCCAGTAGTGGTTAAACAAAAAAATGAGGTGAAAGTTTTCCTGTCTATCTAACCTACCTTTTGGTGGGTTACTTGAGGCGGTGGCGGAGCCAGGAATTATGACAAGGGAGCTCAATAGTAAACAAAAGTCATACCTGGGATTTAAACCTGTATTTCTCTTTGTGTAAAGGGGTTAAAAAAATGTTATAGACGTATAAAAATGTTGTTTTTAACCCTATTCAGGTGTTGCAATTGGTCAACAGGAGTTTTTAATGTGATCTCTGGTAGGGTTGACTTAGTTTGTGAGACACCATTACTTCTATACGGTAGATTGGAAGTTCGAGTCAGTGGGGGTGGGTAAAAAAGAATTCTATATATTTGAAAGAAAGGATTATTGTGTCTAATTTTTCTGCTTAACCGAAGTAGAAGTAGTTAAATGTTTTGGTGTCACCTTGACCTATTTTGTAATTGACACCTCGCGTTCTTCAGTTTCAGCTCTCAACTTTAGATGTTAGGTATTATATGAAACTGCGTGGTTATCATGATATATTTGAGATAACTTCTGCTCTTCTAACTCATGATTAGCTGGCTGGGTTACTTATTTGCTCACTAAGAATGTGAATCTTAGTGTCAAAGTATGAGCTGTAATGGTTGTGTTTAATGTTGATTGTGTTTTTAGTGGAGCGGTTATGGTGATGATTGCTTTGCAGTGTTGTTAATAGATTATTTATTTTGTTTTCAAATTTATATTTCAGTTTAAGGAGCTTGCCCAAGCCTATGAGGTTTTGAGTGACCCAGAGAAGCGTGAGATTTATGATCAGTACGGTGAAGATGCTCTTAAGGAAGGAATGGGTGGTGGAGGTGGGGCACATGACCCATTTGACATATTCCAGTCGTTCTTTGGTGGTGGTGGATTTGGCGGTATGTTTCCAACCATGTTTTGTAGTTGAAGTACTGATTCCCTTTATGCATCTCCAATTAATTTCTCATGGATACAGATTATTTGATGTCCAGGTGGTGGAAGCAGCAGAGGAAGAAGGCAAAGGAAAGGGGAGGATGTTGTCCACCCTCTCAAGGTCTCTTTGGAGGATCTCTACAGTGGGACATCAAAGAAGCTATCACTATCTCGCAATGTGTTGTGCTCAAAATGCAAGGGGTGAGTATGCAATCTGATTATTTATATTTTGCATAATCTAATGAAGATCTGCTGACAGTGGTTATATATTTGTATTTCCAGAGTAGGGTCTAAATCAGGTGCTTCAATGAAATGTTCGGGCTGTCAAGGGTCTGGAATGAAAGTTTCTATCAGACAACTTGGCCCCATGATCCAGCAGATGCAGCACCCTTGTAACGAGTGTAAGGGTACTGGTGAGAAAATCAATGAGAAAGATAGGTGCCCACAGTGTAAGGGTGAGAAAGTTGTGCAGGAGAAGAAGGTGTTGGAAGTTCATGTGGAGAAGGGTATGCAGAATGGACAAAAGATTACATTCCCAGGAGAGGCTGATGAAGCGGTAAGATATGCAACAAAGTATTTGAAATGTTTTGTTTCTTAATGACCAAAACTGTATTGATTCTTAACATTGTTTGTGTTTTTTTCGCAGCCCGAAACTATCACTGGGGACATAGTTTTTATATTACAACAGAAGGAACACCCTAAGTTTAAGCGCAAGGGAGATGATCTCTTTGTAGAGCACACCTTGACCTTGACTGAGGCTCTATGTGGTTTCCAGTTCGTCTTGACTCACCTAGACAGCAGACAGCTGCTCATTAAATCCCAACCTGGAGAAGTTGTCAAGCCTGGTAAGCTGAAGAAACTTGATGGCCTTTTGATTCTGATATTTGTGTTTAATTATCATTTGCAATGTATTGGAGTCTGCCTGTATAGGCTGCTTCTGTCAATTATGCCTCCTGGCAACTGCTGTCTAGTACTAACCTAATATATTTGATGTGATTACTATTAATTAATTAATTAATTTCCTGGAATTTGTATGCTTTTCTTTGAGCCCTCAAACTGGTAACTAGACAATTATAAAGCACTTCATTGTAGTTCTTGGTCTATCCTTTTCTTTCAGTTCTTTTTTATGCATTTATGAATTTATATGTATATGTCTACATTTTCAGCACTTAGTGCTTAAATAAAAAAAATTCTTAACCAAAGGTCTCGAGTTCGAGTCCTAGGAATGAAGTTGCATTTGGTAGGGAGTACTTTAAACCCCAAAGTGGGACTTCTAACGGGAATCCGGATTAGTTGGGCCCTAAAGCAGGTACCGGACACTGCTTGAGAAGTTTAGATTAAGTATCCAATTCCACACTCTCTCTCTATCTATACTTGATGCATAGAAAAGCATGTGTCTACATGATTGTCATTTGCTCATGGTTGCGATGGCCAATGTTTTACTTGCAAGTTGTCTGAAAAATATCCTCATGTTTACTGATCATGTAATTTCTTTTTGGCACCTAGATCAATTTAAGGGCATAAATGATGAAGGAATGCCAATGTACCAAAGGCCATTCATGAGGGGAAAACTGTACATTCACTTCACCGTGGACTTCCCCGAAACATTAGCTCCAGAGCTGTGCAAGAACCTTGAAGCAGTACTGCCGCCAAGGCCTAAAACACAAGCATCCGATATGGAATTGGACGAGTGCGAGGAGACCACTTTGCATGATGTGAACATGGAAGAAGAGATGCGTAGGAAGAGGCAGCAGCAGGCCCAAGAGGCATACGAGGAAGATGATGACGACGACGATATGCATGGTGGTGCGCAAAGAGTACAATGTGCACAACAGTAATTCACGCGTCTTTTGGCAGATAACAGGAGTTATTCCGGCAAGGGGAAGTATCAAGCCCTGGGCTTGGGTTTGATTATAGGGTTGATAAGAAATGACAGCCAGGAATGTGCTTTTTGTAGGAGATAGATAATAGATTACTATGAATTTGGATTTTATTTATGCAAACTGAATTGTTATTGACAATTGTAAGAGTGCTGAAAGATTTTTGCGACTATGTTTTGAACCACAGCTTTATTCAATTCTTTGATTTCCAGACTGATATAGAATGTCATATCTTCATTGTTTCTTCAATGTATAGCTGCCTCATCAATACTCCTGGACTATGTTGTATTTCCATAAAAGGCGTTTCAATTTGCTTTTCTCTTTCCCATTAGGGGCAAACACATCTCAAGATGATAAATGCCACAGGAGAGAGAGAGAGAATGAAGTCAAGAAGATTTGCCTTTTGGTTTGGCTTGTCTTTACTATAAGAGAGATGATAGTGATGGAGATCTCGGATAAAGGATATTGACTCAACAGTGATTTGTCGGTCCATTTAGTGGCTCCTACTTCCAAAAATAAGATCCTCTGGTGCTAGGGTCCGGTCGAGCCTCTTTCAAACTACATCCCTGCCTCTCATCTAACTTGTTTGGCAGTTGAAGTAGCTTGATTCAAGAAGTAAGACTATATTCTTAGGGGTATGTTACGAGCGAGCGGAAGTTCTCTTGCTAGTGGAAGTAAGAGTAGCAAGGTTAGGATCATAAATATAATAGGGGTTTCGAAACGTGTCATACCATAGTTTGTCTAGATGGAGTCGAGCTAAAGCAAGAAAAGAGTGTTAGCTTTCCGATGAGTGAGCTCAGACGTACACTAGATTAGAGCGCGTATTTTAGCTGGCCCAATGGTGCAGAAACCTACTAGGATGAGGCATAGCGAAAATTAGACCTACTAAACGAAAAGGATAGGAACCTTAAAGTAGTTAGATCTCTAATACTCGGCTTATTCCTAGATATTTTGGAAGTCACCTTTCTTCTAAGGAAAGCATATAATAATTCCAGTCGATTTTATTGACTTCAGGGACGAATATATGGATAGTTGAAAGCATATATATATATATATATATATATATATATATATATATATATATATATATATATATATATACACATATACGAGTGATGCTTTGCCTGATATACAAATTTTATATACTTTAACAACTACGAGATTTAAATAGTTTCGGTAGCGGGATGAAAATGATCTTTGCCCTATTTTCTACGCCTACGAACTAATGTGAATGTAACGACATGAGTAGATCAAAGAAGCTTTTAGTATAGCAACAAAGAAAGTCCAAAAATTATTTTATACAAATTCAAAACTCAGGTGTTAAATTCTTGTATTTTTAAAATTCTCTTACTAAAACTTTTTGGCTTCGGCATTCCTAATCTCACAAGTACAGGTACCTGCATTTTTTAAATAAGTTGTGACTATCTTTGATTTTCATCCTTTAGCATGTTAATGACTTCATTTGAGTCAATATATATTTATTTCAAGTGGTAGGAGTTGATATTCCGAGCTATTAATTTCCAAAAAAATCAAACCCTAAACCAATTTTGTCAACCTCAAATTTGAAATAAAATTCTTTTTTCCAAGTCAAATATCACCTAAATTTCACATTCGCAAGGTTCTTCCTTTACCTTGGTGTTATTTGGGGTACGTTTACTCATATAAATTTGTCGACTCCACCAGTCAGTTATTAAAGTCAAATTTTGATAAAGAATGAGTTTAATTCTAGATTCAGACAATGACACAAATCAGTTGACATTTAATAATAGGTTGTAAGAGTCTAACTAGCCAAGTTGAAACCTTTGGAGGATACATTGGGTAATGAACTCAACTTGCCCCCGCCCCCCCAAACCCACCCACTCCCCACAAATATATTAAAAGTTTAAGTTCATTATTATATACCATGATGTTGTAACTTAACCTATATATTATATCTTATTACTTACTAGTATGTATTATTTTTATCATGTTACTAATTAGTATTTATCGTAGAAATTTACTTTTAATAACTTATAAATGATATGATTGTGTAGATATGAAACTAGTGATATGTTTGGTAAAGCGGAGGCCATTTTCCAGGAAATGATTTATTAAAGATTACTAATATTAACAAATCAGATAACATTTGATGAAACTTTTAGGTATTTAAATATTTATAATCAGGTCTAAATATTGGTTAAAACGTACGGTGATATCAAGTTACGATTTAGAGATAATTGTCAAGAAAAATGACGTCCGTCAAAAAAGTCAGAGGAGCCATTTCCTCTTTCTTAGAAAATGTAAAAAATACTTTCCTTTCATACCAAACTCTCCTAATAACACCTTTTCTGGATTGTCCCTTAGGTGACATTTGATTAAAAAAAAGACCTTTTTCCAGGTCAACCCCTTTTTTATTTTTTTTTTTATTTCTCATTCGGTGTCCGGTATTCGTATTTGGGCCCGACTAAATCCGGATTCGCTTGGGAAAGTCCCACTTTAGGGGTAAAGCGCTATTTAACAAAGGAGACTCCATACTCAAAGTTCGAATCCGAGACCTCTGGTTAAGAATAAATGAGTAACCAGTAACCACTACTCCACCACAATCCTTGTTGGTACCATTTTTTAAGTTGCTTGAGTCCTTCGTGACATCATGTCAGCTCTCATTACTATATATATAAAGCTAACTCAAATAAATATTTATATCTCCCTTTTCTTTCCATCTCTCAAATTCTTTCTTCCTTAGCCTCAAAAATCCAATTTAAAACCTCCATTTTTTCTTCAACATGAACAGCACAATTGTGGAAGATAGTAGTGAAGGTTCAGATCCTGAGTTAAGTGAAGAAACCTTTGGTAAGAATTATGGCTATGGCATTGGATTTTCACTTGGAATCCTAGTATTACTTGTAATCATAGCATATGCTTCATATTTATGCATTCGAACGCGATCGCGCAACAATTCTAACGTGCCTAATTTTAATCCATCTTCCTCTAATGGCAGTTCTATGACTACAGTTACAGTTGATAATGATCAATTGGTTTTTATTCAACAAGGTTTAAATGAAGATATTTTGAGAAATTATCCAAAGTTATTGTATTCTGAGGCTAAAGTTCACAAAGGGGAGTTTGATGTCTCTGGATGTTCAATTTGTTTGGCAGATTATAAAGATAGTGATTTACTTAGGATATTGCCTGATTGTGGCCATATTTTTCATGTCAAATGTATTGACCCTTGGCTAAGGCTTCACACAACTTGCCCTATTTGTAGAAATTCTCCACTTCCAACTCCATTGACTACTCCTTTGGTGTGATTCCATCTGCAATTTAGGTAATTTAAGTTGAGTCCATTTCCTTTCTTTTTCCTTTTGATTTTTTGGGGGTGGTGGGGAGAGGGTTAGTGGTTAATGTTTTGAGTCTTTTTTTTTTTTCTTGTATGTAAAAAATCCAGATGACCATACACTTCAAGTTATTTAAATGTAAAAAGTCAGTCCGGTGCACTAATCTCGTGCTATGTGCGAGGTCTAGGGAAGGGTCGGAACCACACTGGTCTATTATACGCAATCTCATCCTGTATTTCTTCAAGAAACTTTTCCACAGATTGAACTCGTGACTTCCTGGTCATATAGCTCCCCTTGAGATTATTTAAATGTAGTGATGAAGTAAATACTACCCAAGGGAATTTTTGTTAAAGGGCCACGTCCTTCCTTCTTCTCCGCATGCCTTATAGCCGCCAAGCTTCTAAAATTAGCTTATTTTGAGAAGTGCTTTTCTCAAAAGTACGTTTAAAAAAATACTTTTTGTGAGAAGTAATTTGTGTTTGGCTAATTAATTTGAAAAATACTTTTGAGCAGTAATTAGTGTTTGACCAAACTTTTGAAAACTGCTTCTAAGTGTATTTTTCTCAAAAGTGCTTTTGGAAAGAAGCTATTTTTTTCTGCTTCTCAGAAAATGCTTTTGCTTCTCCTCAAAAGTACTTTTTTTCCTTTTAAAAATTTGGCAAAACACCTCAATTTTTAGCTAAAAGTGCTTTTGGCTTAAAAAAAAAAGAGGTACTTTTGACCCAAAAATAAACTTGGCCAAACAAGCTATTAGTGTTTTATATTGTTGCTAATCGTGTAAATGCTAGTTTAGGAAACTTAAGTTGTTTCTTCTTGGTAGATGCGAATCGTCTGCAACAACACAACTCATATTAAATCTTCACGTAACGAATTGAATAGCCTAGTCTCATAGACGCACAGAATGGTCCCTAACTCTACCTGTGTTCCCCATATTTTTAGTATAGTCTTCCAACGCCGATAATGATATTTATTTGGGAAAATTGTCAATTATGTTTACGTACTTTCGAAAAATGTTTAAATATATCATTCGTTATATTACGAGTCCAAATATATCTCTACCGTTATACACTGGGTTCAAATATATCCCTCATTTAAACGGAGGGACATGTTATCGTGCTGTTGGTCAATTCTAAATATCTCCTAATCTATACTATATTAAAAATACGAAGACCCTTAGCGAAATATTGTTCGCCTTTTTTATCCTTTAAAAATTGATTTCATACTAGACAAAATAGTCATTTAGTTATATACCCTAATATTTAAGAGTTTGAAATTAATTAAAACTTTACATATTAAAATATTTTCTTATTTAAAGAACCCTAATATTTAAAAATTTAAATTAACTAAGAACTTTTATATCATTAAGATTCTGATCCTAAATAAGGGGTATCCACGATAGTCTAGAATTCTTTTACTTTACATTGTAAGGTGCAAAAGTTTGACAAAATAAAGGACTTGGTATAGCTAGAAATTTGGGGTAGCAACTGATACAGAGAAACCAAAAAACTTGTAGCCATGAAATATCTTCGGCGTGTAGATGTAAGTATGTATTTTTATTCTTTCTTCCTAATTTTTCAGTACTTTATCTTTTTTTGTTACATCTTCTATTCTTTTTCCGGTAATAGATTGCTAAAAATATGTTAAAAGAACTTATGGATCATCAATAACTCCTATATTACGAGAGAACTTATCAAAGAATTATATTATATTTAAAACAAAAAACCTCTTAGTAAAATATTATTTATTTTTTTACCCTTTAAAAATTAATTTTACACTAGACATGATTATAATTTAATTAATTTTTTAATATTGAAGACAACCCACAAACACAATATTTAAAATATTGAAAATAATTTATATAGTATTTCGTATTAGTTAAAGAACAAGAACAGCTTGCATTTGCTCGCCAGAAGAAAACAAAAAGCGTCTTGTGAGTTAGTTGACCTTTTGTGTCTTCTAGAATGAACTTAAGAATACATCTGAATATATAACTCTTCAAGAAATTTTTTCGAAAAAGCTCTTAAATCTTCAAAGGTTATGTGTTCTAACTAATAGCCTGTTTGGCCAAACTTCTCAAGAGGCCAAAAGTGTTTTTTTTTCAAAAGTGCTTTTTTTTCCTAACTTGAAGTGTTTGGCCAAGCTTTTTTGGGGGGAAAAATGCTTTTGGGAAGAAGCAGAAGCAGTTTATGAGAAGTAGAAAGAAGCAATTTTGACTTTTCTTCTTACCAAGAATACCCTTAACAAAATATAGTATATACCAAAATAACCGTTAAACCTAATACTTAGGATATTAATGTATAAATATTTTTTTATTATTTTTAGGATAACTTTCTAAAATACAGTGACTTTAGGGGTGAATGCTTTTATATTTGTTGAATAATATATATATTATATTTAACTTATATTAAAAGAATTAGGTACTTTTAAATTTTATTTTCATATTTTACTTAAATAAAATAAAAAAATTTTATTATTGCCTGTAATAACAAATTTTTGAGATTATCTATTTACTTATAATATTAACTATTAAGTAAATCTATTCATGTCCTTATTCGTAATTTGATACTTAAAAGCACTTTCTGAAAAGCTTGGCCAAACATAAATTATTGCTCAAAAGTGCTTTTCAGAGTGATTAGCCAAACACAAAGTGATTCTCTCCAAAAGTATTTTTTTCAAAAGTACTTTTCAAAATAAGCTGATTTCTCCAACTTGGCCAAACAGGCTATAAAACTAAAAAGGAAGCATGATAATTTGTAATGTTTAAGCAACAAAATGATTAAACTGAGATAAATTTCAAGTTGAATATATTAACCGAGGTAACTGATTACCTTTTGTGAGGTAAAGTTTCTTTCTTTATTGAGTTAGTTAAAAGGTAAAGTTTCTTTCTTTATTGAGTTAGTTAAATAAGATCGACATTTTTCATTTTCAAGAGTTTACATTTTCTCTTTAACTTTTATTTCTTAGTCAAACACATTTTTTCATATAATATTTATGTACTTTTTCAAATAATTTGTTCTCATTCAGACAGGATTCACGCACAACGCGCGTATCCTAAAACTAGTTAATTAAAAAGACTCATTACCTATACCCGAAAAGTAATTTTCTAAAGCAATATTTTTTTAAAAACTGAAAAAAATTGAATTTTGTTTTACTAAAAACTAGAAAAAAAGAAAATATTTTTTTTCCAGTTTTTACAAAAAAACTGCTTTAAAAAAACTGAAAAATATTTTCTAAAGCAATGTTTTTGTAAAAACTGAAAAAAAAAATTAAAAAGTAATTTTCTAAAGCAATATTTTTGTAAAAATTAAAACAAACTGAATTTTTTTTTTACTAAAAACTGAAAAAATCAAAATTCTTTTTTTTTTCCATGTTTTAGAAAAAAATTGCTTTAAAAAAAACTGAAAAATATTTTCTAAATCAATTTATTTTTTGTAAAAACTGAAAAGCAATGTTTTTGTAAAAACTGAAAAAAATAAATATTTTCGTTTATTTTAATTTTTAGTTAAAAATATTTCAGTTTTTTCTAGTTTTTACACGCTTTAGAAAATTGCTTTTCAGTTTTTTTTTTAGTTTTTACAAAAATATTGTTTTAGAAAATATTTTTTAGTTTTTTTTAAAGCAGTTTTTTTGTAAAAATTGGAAAAAAAATATTTTTTTTTCCAGTTTTTAGTAAATTTTTTTTAGTTTTTTTCAGTTTTTACAAAAAAAAATTGCTTTAGAAAATTATTTTTCGAGTATGGGTAATAGGTATTTTTATTTAATTAGGAGATATTTAGAATTGGCCAATAGAACGATGACACATGTCCATCCGTTTAAATGAGGGGTATATTTGAACCCAAAGTATAACGACAAGGGTATATTTGGACTCATAGTATAACGAATGATATATTTAAATATTTTTCGAAAGTACATGAGTATATTTGGTCATTTTCCCTATTTATATACATTGCGTTTAGGTTTAGGGTTGGCCTAACTAATAGGCCTAATTCGTTATCACTTCTTATGGGTGTACTAGGTCCAAAAGCTGTTTTTTCAATATATATCAAATAGGTATATATTATACTAATCTTTGAGCATCTTTTAAGGTTTTTGTACTCTTTTTAAGAACGCCAATTGCCTTTTTAAACGTTTCACTTAATTAATATTCTACTGATTGGAAAAATATGACCAAATTAAATTTGGAAAAAAGTACGGTAAGTGAATTCTTATTTTTCTAAGAAATAAACTGTTTTAGACAAATTCAACTTGTTAAAATGACTAATATGAGAGTAGAAAAAGTGATTAAATTTATTTTTTGGGGTTACCACATCCGTTAAAAACAGCCCAATAATTATTTGTATAGACTGCCAACACCACAAGAAGAAGTAAATAATAAAAGATGCCAATTCATTACAATGTATTACATTAAGACTTAATATATTTTGTTTATTATCATCTAAGAAGAATTGATATTTAAGAATTACTTAAAAAATATGTTTATGGGACTGTGTTAATACAATGATTATAGGGAAGTTGCATTTTTTGATATCGCTGCCTCTTGGAGTAACATAATCTGTCAATTATTAAATATTAAAAAAGGACTTAACACAAAACCTAACTTTTTAAAAAATAGAAGATAAATTAGTGTTTTTTTGAATGAAATAATAGGATTTAAAATATAAGAACAAAAAGGAATCCTACAATATCCTTTATTTTTTATACTCTCGGGGAGAACAAAGACGAATTAGTTGAGTAGTGGCAACTGTATTAATTATTAGTAAAAAACTAATTAATAGGGCAGATCGATCATTAATGTGATGCACAAACCCTACGTGTGCGGCTTATTACTGTACTCTCTTAAATTTGTCTTTAAGTAGAATATTAATTATATTGATTGAAGCTTAATTAGATAATATACTTATAGTAGTACTTTATTTTTGGTTGGTCGCGTGGCAGCTAAAATTGATAGGTGGATCATTGTACATGTTTAACTCTGATCCCTAACCCTCTCTACAAAAAACAAAAAAGAAAGAAAAATAAACTACAAAAGTTGGTGAACCCTATTTTGTATCCATTCATTTCATGTAACGTAGCCACATTTAGATTGATTTGATTTACAATTTAATAATCGATTAAAAGATTACATTGTTATTAAATAAATGTACACTCATTTCTATTATTTGCTTTTGTTTGTTTCTTAATAGTCTATTAAAAGATTACATTGTAAAGTCACATTTCTTCAATTATTCGTCAATCCATTTAAAAATTATTCTTATTGAGAAATGTATATATCTGGTTAAAATTTTTGCACATTGCTTAAATAGCCACATCACTTACTTTTGGGTCCAATTCACACCCCAAAAGTATGAGACACATTTAACCCACATATACCATACCCCAATAACACAAAGAAAGAAAACGTTAAAACTAGAATCCTAAAATTCATGCAAGCTTAGATCGCACAATCCTATAATTAGAACCTTACTTTCTCAGTCAAAAAATCATAGTGATAATTATATTTACTTGTATGATGACATTGAGTGCAAGATTACCTATAATAACAACATTATTTGGCAATAAGCTAATGTTTCGGCTAATTTTATCAATAACAAAGCTGAAAACATCATCCATGCAACTTTTGATACGAGATTTATGGTGACCGGAATGTTACATCTATTATTAATGATCTCACTTGTTCCACAAAAAAGAGAAGTTCAAATAAATCGCCATGAAGCACATTGTTGCTTAAATTGTCGAGCACTTCAAATCAATGCATTAATGATTTTGCATTGCATAACCTTTTATTTTTGTATGAAATTCATGAAAATATGCACAATTTTCTCTTTCAAAGTCAAAAAAGATAGAAGAAAAAACCGGACTAAGTTAGTAATGGACGCTAGGTCTAAGATCATGATATCACGATTTGATTTATAGTGTTTTTGCTACTTAATTATTCTGAACGAATTCTTTTTTTAAAATAAAATTATACTCTATAAAGTAAATCTCATATTACCTAAAAAAAATTAAGATTAATTATTCACTTAGCTTAGCTTAGTTATTGGAGCAGAGTTGTTAGTGTTAGCTGTCAGTTAGTGGAACGTATTAGTTAAATGACAGCTGTAATAGCTTTAGTTAGTGGACTTCATTTTTTTTAACATTTTTGTTTTTGTATATAGTGGACTCTCCGCTCATATTTTAATTTTCAAGAGAAATCAAATTCTAGAAGCTTCACTCTCTCTCCTTCTTCATTCTCTTCACTGTAACCTCCCATGGCGTAGAAGTCCAGTTCTCATCACCATTAAAGCTTAGCCGAGGCTTAAACTACTGTTACACTGACGAATTTAATATGGTATCAGAGCAAGGAGCGTAAGTTTGGACTCGTCTCTCTGAATCAGTTAGTTCTAATTCTGTTAATCTCGATCTCAATCAGATCGCACACATGCAAGTTCATTTTTAATCAATTTCAAACTTCTCTGTTTTTGTAATCACTTGGAAATTGCTTCTAGATCTGTAATCATTATTTTCTAGTTCTCAATCACTTAAAAATTTCATACTGTATAAGATGACTATTGCCGAAGATGATGATCAATCTACACCGACCATGTCTGAACTGCCTAATCAGTCAAGTGTTGATATCAGTAGTCCCTTGTATATGCATCCATCTAATAATCCCGGAGCAGCGATGGTTCCTGTTCCATTTGATGGTTTTGGATATCGATCATGGAGAAGAGGCGTAATGCGAACCCTATCAGTGAAAAATAAGCTGGGATTCATCAACGGGGAATGCAAGAGACCAAATCCAGACTCATCGAAATTTTGACTATGGGAAAGATGTGATGACATTGTCACATCATGGATTCTAAACTCCTTAACTAAGGAGATTGCAGATAGTGTTGAATATATGACAGATGCAATTGAATTATGGAGAGAACTTGAAGATCGATATGATCAAACAAATGAAACACAACTCTACCAGATCTAAAAGGAAATCAATAATCTATCCCAAGGAGCCCTTGATATCACTGGTTACTACACTAAAGTGAAGAAGCTATGGGAGGAACTCAACACTTTGATTATCAAATCTCATTGCACTTATAATTGTATATGTGTAGCTAAGGAAAGCATGCACAAAGCTGATCAGGATAGGAGGTTGATACAGTTTCTCATGGGATTGAATGAGACATACACTGTAGTTCGAGGCAGTATACTTATGATGAATCCTCTTCCTTCAATTGCCCAAGCCTTTTCATTACTAATTCAAGAGGAAAGGCAGAGAGAAATCAAGCCAAATAATCATTTGGCTTTAGAGTCATCAGCTTTAAGTGCTAGCACAAATAGACCTGGTTCATTCAAGACAAACTATTCTCCCAGTAACAATTACAACAACAGGAACAAACCCTTTTGTGATTATTGTAAGAGACCAGGGCACATCAAGGAGAAATGTTATAAGCTTCATGGATATCCTCAAAGTTTCAGTCAGAATCAGAATCCAAATACAAATCACAATCAGACCTCCAACTTCAATCAAAATCCTAGACAAAGTTTCAACTACAACCACAATTCCAACAACAACCAGAATAATAAGTTCAATAGAGGAAATAGAGCAGTGGCTAATGCATATGTAGCAACCACTGATACACAACCTTCTGAAACTGAGAAACATGCTGCTCATGATAATACTCAGAATGTGAGTCTCACTCAAGAGAAATACAACCAGTTGGTGAGTCTACTGCAACAGTTTCAATCAGGAGGAGGAAGAGACTGCACAACTAGTACTAATATTGCATCAGGAGCAGCAAACTTTGCAGGTATTATAGCTTGTACTTCCTCTATTGATTTTGCTAAACTGTCATGTGAATGTTTCAAAAACAAAGCTGACTCATGGATTATAGATTCAGGGGCATCAAATAACATGACCTTTAACAAATCCCTATTAACCAAGATAATAACCTTACCCTATCCTTTATTAGTTGTACTTCTAAATGGCTACAAGGTAAAAGTGACATAAATTGGTAGTGTGATGCTCACTCCTAAGATCACCCTAGACAAAGTGATGTTTGTCCCCTCTCTTAGATACAATCTGATCTCTGTTCACTCTTTGGCCTCTCATCTTAATTGTCTTGTTGCTTTTGTCAAACACTGTTGCATACTGCAGGCCCCTTCAATGAAGAGGCCTCTGGTGATTGGTAGAGTCAAAGATGGGCTGTACATCCTGTGCCCAAGCTGCCTGAGGAGCAACAGTGCAAGCCCTGCAGTAAAGACCACTAATGCCTTGTCCATTACTTCTACTTGTTGCACTTGTAACACATATTGTCCCTCTTATTCTATTGTAAATAGGTTATTGTATGTCAATAAGTGTGTTCCCTATTATCCAGTTGTAAATAATCCATGTGAAAATACTGAAGAACAACTTTCCTTTACAAGTCCATCTTCTAAGGTTCCTAATATATTTTCTCATTTCTGTACTAAAGGCAATATGGATGTATTGTGGCATAACAGACTTGGACATGTCCCCTTTACCAAAATGAGAACATTACTACTATTCATGTCAACTTCTCTCCCAAACAACCCTTCAACTGCACCATTTGCCTAATGGCTAGGCAAGAAAGACTGCATTCCCTCATAAAACCAGTACAACCAACAGAATTTTTGAACTTTTACATGTTGATTTGTGGGGTCCATATCATATTCCTACACATGATAGATACAAATACTTTATAACTATGGTGGATGATTTTAGTAGATGTACTTGGACTCACCTTTTATCCAGCAAAAGTAATGCCCTTCAAACACTCAAAGGATTCATAAATCTAGTAGAAAACAAATTTGGTGTAACTATCAAATCCATAAGGTCAGACAATGGATTAGAGTTCATTAACACAGAAGTAAGTATGTTGTTTTAATCTAAAGGCATCATCTATCAAAGAACCTGTCCCTACACACCACAACGGAATGGTGTAGTGGAAAGAAAATACAAATATCTCCTTGAAATAGCCAGAGCACTTCTCTTCCAATACAAATTGCCCTTAAGATACTGGGGTGAATGTGTTCTTTGTGCCACATACATTATAAACAGATTGCCTTCTACTTCAACTAACAACCAAACTCCATATGAACTATTGTATAAAAGAAAGCCAAAGTATTCTCATCTAAAGAGTTTTGGTTGCCTATGCTACATTACTGTACCAATACCACACAAGGATAAGTTTGAACCCAGAACAACACCACATATGTTTATTGGCTATCCTTTCAACACAAAGGGGTACAAAGTCTTGAGTCTAGCCACTAGAAAGATTCATATCTCTAGAGATGTAGTCTTCAATGAGTCCATCTTTCCTTTTTCAGTCAATATGAACAAATCTCCTCAGTCATCTGTCCCTCATTCAATTCCCTTCATTGAGTCTCTATGTGAACAACCCTCTGATAGTACAAATATTACACAACTGTCTGAAGATTTCAATGATCAAAGGAGTCCTGATAGCACATTCAATCCTATGTCACCTATACATGTAACTTCCCTATCACCTTCTGCAGTACCCTTTTCTTTATTACGTGATTCACCACAATATTGTTACACCGAACAGACCCATGCAGAACCCGTCCAACTGAGGCAATCTCAAAGAACTCATAAACCACCTATCTATTTGCAATATTATGTACATTCCCTTCCTCACCTTAAAACAAATCATGTTACCCTAAATGCCTTATTCTCTATGAATCACCACATTACCTCTGATCTACTAACCTCTAACAGTCAGACTCTTATGAGAAATATTTGTCATGACAGGGAACCATCATCATATGAGGAGGCAGTCATTGATCCTGCATGGCAAGCAACAATGATACAGGAATTTGAAGCACTATATTCCAATCACACTTGGGACCTAGTAACTCTGCCACCTGGGAAGCAAGCAATAGGTTGTAAATGGGTCTACAAGGTGAAGTACAAAGCAACAACATTGAAAGTTTCAAAGCCAGGCTGGTTGTTAAAGGCTACACTCAGCAGGCAGGAATTGTTTATATAGAAAAATTCTCACCGGTGGTAAAGATGACAACAGTGAGGGCTTTGATAGCAACAACAGTTAAGAAAGGTTGGTTCATATCTCAATTAGATGTGAACAATGCTTTACTCCATGGAGACCTCAATGAGGAGGTGTATATGCAGGTACCACCTGGGCTTGTTGTGGATAAACCAAGATTGATTTGTAAACTGAACAAATCTCTTTATGGCTTGAAATAAGCCAGTCGACAATGGTATGCAAAGTTGACTGAGGCATTATGTTCAAAGGGCTATATACATTCCATGTATGACTACTCACTTTTCTATAAAAGAAATGGAGAATCCTCAGTATATGTTGCAGTATATGTGGATGATGTACTACTCACTGGAACTGACTCAAAGCATTTCTACATGAACAATTCAAGATCAAGGACCTGGGGCAGCTGCACTACTTCCTGGGATTGGAGATTATGTATAAAGATGATGGGGTTATTACATCTCAAAGGAAGTTTGTGCTAGACCTGTTAAAAGAATACAATTATTTGGATTACAAGCCTTGTTCTTCACCCTTGGATCCCACTATAAAGCTGAAGGCTAGAGAAGGCACAATCTTACAGGATCCTACCTATTATAGAAAGCTAGTAGGTAAATTGAATTTTCTAACTAACACCAGATTGGACATTGCATATAGTGTCCAACACTTGAGCCAACCTAGAGAACCTCATCTGAAATCAGCATTTCATCTGCTCAGATATTTGAGAAATGACCCTACTTTGGGAATTTTCATGTCAAAGGATGGATATCACACAGTTAAAGCCTATTGTGATTCTGATTGGGCAGCCTGCCCGGATTCTAGGAGGTCCATTACAAGTTATTTAGTGCTACTGGGCAACAGTTCTATCAGCTGAAAATCTAAGAAACAAGAGACTATATCTTTATCCTCTGCAGAAGCAGAATATAAAGCTCTGAGGAAAGTAGTAGGGGAACTAGTATGGTTGAGCAAACTATTTGAAGAACTGACTGTTCCTTTTTCCTTGCCTATCTCAGTATTCTGTGACAGTCAATCTGCACTACACATTGCAAAAAATCCAGTATTTCACGAAAGGACCAAGCATATAGAAGTGGATTGCCATTTTATGCATGATCAATTACAAGTAGGCCTAATTTCTCTCCACCACATCCGAACAGATAATCAGCTTGCAGATGTTTTGACTAAATCCTTGACTGGGATCAAGCATAGTGCTACATTAGGAAAGTTGGTTGTGTTCACCACACCTCCAACTTGAGGGTGGGTGTTAAGATTAATTATTCACTTAGCTTAGCTTAGTCACTAGCTTAGTTATTGGAGTAGAGTTGTTAGTGTTAGCTGTCAGTTAGTGGAACGTATTAGTTAAATGACAGCTGTAATATCTTTAGTTAGTGGACTTTATTTTTCTTAACATTTTCGTTTTTGTATATAGTGGACTCTCCGCTCATATTTTAATTTTCAAGAGAAATCAAATTCTAGAAGCTTCACTCTCTCCTTCTTCATTCTCTTCACTGTAACCTCCCATGGCGTAGAAGTCCAGTTCTCATTACCATTAAAGATTAGCTGAGGCTTAAGCTACTGTTACACTGACAAATTTAATAGTTTTCATTATTTTATAATTGTTAGTGTCACAATTTGGTATCAAAAGCTATTGGTTGGTATCCTTTGCTTATGTTAGTAAGCTTTTTAAAGTATTCTTGTGATTTTATGAAGGTGCCATATCATTTCATATATCACCACGATACTTATATATATGTTAAAATTTTGTATATTAAATACATTATATTTTTATATAACTATATATAATATTAGATAAAAATTAAAATTAGATGGACCAAAACAAATGAAAATAATTAATATTTTGATGGATCTTATCCTTATTAATTAATTTCAATCATCATCATCTCATTAGAAATCCACATTCATTCGAAGTGTTAACACTACAAAAATATACATAGAAGAAAAACAAAAACAAGAACGTAATCTTGACTTAGCTAAAGCGGCATCCCTGGTCTAGCATCTTCAAGGGCTTCTGTCGCGGATGTAGAAGGTAATTACTAGGTTCATCCATACCTAGTAATTATGGCTCGAATTCTGTATGTGTTAAGAACTTCATCAAATACATGTAAATGATAGATTTCGATCCTAGTAAATCAAATTGATTGTTGTAGAATCCTGAACAGAAGCCTCTAAAAGGCCCTCTAAATAAAGTAAATTATGAAAATGGATTTTTTTCCTTCGTGTACAATAATTCAAACTTATTTACCAAAATTATCTTAGATTTGTAATTTACCCGCTATAACCATGATTTCTTTACAATTCATATATAATTCCTTTAAGGAGTCTCTTTCCAGCTGTATTTCCTTCTCTAAAACATGATTCACGCAACAGTTACAAATAAAAGTATCACAGAAAAGAAAAAATTAATTGAAACACATTCAACAAGATCTTGACAATCTTATCAGTCTCCTCCTCCGTCGTTCTCCATCCCAGAGGTAATTGATTTATTAGTTGCTGAATAGACGTCCTATGTTGCTGTAAAAATTAAATCTTTTTAAAGCTATTTTGCCGGGCCTACTCTTAATCCATGTAGGATAAAGACCATAGCAACTCTGATAATGGAAATCCCCCTAGTTCCCTCTCTTATCAAGTTTCTTCCTCGGCCAGTGATTCCTCCATTCCGGCAGCTCGACAAAAAAAAAAAAAAAAGAAAGGGAAGCATTAAATGGAATAGTTGGGAAATTTTTGATAAGAAATTGAGGAAGAGTCCCTAAAATTCCATGATTAACCACTTCAAAAGCACTCAATCGTTGCAACTGAGTTCAAAATTTTCAAAATTGAGTCATTGTTTAAGGATGCTATAGGGCGGCAAAGCAATTTGTAAAATTGAGTTATTGATTTTTTCGGTTCAAGCAAACATGAATCATTATACATGAGTCGATTTGGAATTCATTCTCTACTTATTTTTTCTTTTAATATATTGATTAAGAAAAAAATAATGTATGGTACAACACCATACAAATTAAAAATAAATTTTGTATAACTTTGATACATCTACAACAAAATACAAACTAAAAATAAATTTCATACAACTAATAATACAGTATACAACTTATTTACAACTTAACTATATACTATGTTGACACCAGTTCTACAGCTTATACCTTCTAAATTTTTGAGATACAGCAACAACAAAAACAACGACCCAGTAAAATCCCACTAGTGAGGTCTGGGGAGGGTAGTGTGTACGCAGACCTTACCCCTACCCCGAGGAGTAGAGAGGTTATTTTCGAAATACCCTCGGCTCAAGAAGACGAAATAAAAAAGAAAAGAAACAATATCAGTACCACCAACATATACCATAAGAAAAAATTAACATCATGAAAGCCAGAAAATAGGTGCAGAGCAAAAGCGGTAACCATTAAATAGAGTCGGCTCTATGAAAACGAAAGAGTAGTAAGACACAACATTTTCACTAGATGTCTCAGACAAAAACCATACCAAACTAGCCTCACAAATGTACAAACTAAGGAACGACTCAACTACCTCCTAACCTACAACCCTAATACTCGACCTCCACAGCTCCCTATCAAGGGCTATATCCTCGGAAATCTGAAGCCTCGCCATGTCCTGCCTGATTACCTCTCCCCAATACTTCTTAGGCCGCCGTCTACCTATTCTCGAGCCTTCCAAGGCCAGCCTCTCACACCTCCTTACCAGAGCGTCTGTGCTTCTCCTCTGAACGTGCCCGAACCATCTAAGCCTCGCTTCCCGCATCTTGTTATCAATGGGAGTCACACCCACCTTCTCCCGAATATCATCATTTCTAATCTTATCCATCCTAGTGTGCCCGCACATACACCTCAACATCCTCATCTCTGTTACTTTCATCTTCTGGATATGTGAGTTCTTAACAGGCCAACACTCAACCCCATACATCATGGGCGGTCTAACCACTGCTCTATAAAACTTACCCTTGAGTATCGGTGGTACTCTCTTGTCACACAAGACTCCATATACTAACCTCCACTTCATCTACCCCACTCCAATACGGTGTGTGACATCCTCGTCGATCTCCCCTCCCCCTTGGATAACCGACCAAAGGTACTTGAAACTGCCTCTACTCGGGATGACCTATGATTCAAGCCTCATATCCATGTCCACTTCCCTAGACTCAGCACTGAACTTGCACTCCAGGTATTCCGTCTTTGTCCTACTCAGCTTGAAACCCTTAGACTCAAGAGCCTGTCTCCAGACCTCCAGCCTCTCGTTAACACCGGCTCACGACTCATCAATCAGAACTATGTCATCAGCGAATAACATACACCATGGCACCTCCCCTTAAATATGATGTGTTAACGCGTCCATCACCAGGGAAAATAAGAACGGGCTGAGCGCAAAACCTTTGTGCAATCCCATAACAACCGGGGAATGCTCAGAGTTGCCTCTTACTGTCCTAACCCGAGTCTTAGCCCCATCATACATGTCCTTAATCGCCCTAATGTAGGCAACCGACACACATTTAGTCTCCAGGTATCTCCAGAGAACTTCTCTAGGAACTTGTCATGCGCTTTCTCCAGATCAATAAACACCATGTGCAGATCCTTCTTCCTCTCCCTATACTGTTCCACCAGTCTCCTAAAAGGTGTATAGCTTCCATAGTAGAATGACCCGGCATGAACCCAAACTGGTTGTCGAATATAGACACCGACCTCTTCACCTTTGCTTTAACCACCCTCTCCCAATGGTATGGATCAGTAATTTGATACCCCTATAATTGTTACAACTTTGGATATTATCTTTATTCTTATACAACGGAACCACCGTACTCCCCCTCCACTCATCTGGCATCCTCTTCGTCCTAAAAATAACATTAAACAGCCCCTTCAGCCACTCCAAGCCTGCTCTACTCTCACACTTCCAAAATTCAACCGGAATTTCGTCCGGCCCGCTCGTTCTGCCCCTGCTCATCTTACGCATAGCTCCCACGATCTCCTCCACCTTGATGCGTATGCAGTACCCAAAGTCATGGTGACTCTCAGGATGCTCCAGTTCACCTAGCACAATATCTCAATCCCCTTCTTCATTAAGAAGTTTATGAAAGTAAGTCTATCATCTCCTCTTAATCTGGGCATCTTCCATCAATACTCTACCATCTTCGTCCTTGATGCATCTCACTTGGTCCAAATCCCGAGCCTTCCTCTCTCTCGTCTTGGCCAGCCGGAATAACTTCTTCTCCCCGCCTTTCTCCCCCAGTTCCTCGTACATATGACCATAAACCGCAGTCTTAGCCTCCGTGATCGCCAGCTTAGCTTCCTTCCTAGCTACCTTATACCTCTCCATGCAGGCTCGCCTCTCCTCCTCACTTATGCTCCCTACTAACTTCAGGTACGCCGCCTTCTTCGCTTTCACTTTACCTTGGACCACTTCATTCCACCACCAGTCTCCTTTGTTCCCTCCAGAGACTCCCGCCGAGACCCCTAACACCTCTCTCGCAACCTCCTTTATAAAGTCTGTTTTCGTCAACCATATAGTGCTCGCGTCCCCACTACTACTCCAGGCTCCCAAAGCCGACAACCACCCCTCCAACTCCTGGGATTTATCCTTAGTCAAGACTCCCCACCTGATTCTCGGTCGTCCTCGGACAAACCTTTTCCTCCTCTTTAACATAATACCAACATCCATCACCAAGAGCTTATGCTGCGTCGCAAGTATCTCACCCAGAATAACCTTGCAATCCTTACACAGCCCTCTGTCACACTTCCTGAGGAGGAGATAGTCAATCTGAGTACTCGCTACCGCATTTTGAAAAGTCACCAAATGCTCTTCCCTCTTCGGAAAGCTAGAGTTCGCAATCACCAACCCAAATGCCTTAGCGAAGTCCAATATCGAAGTACCTCCTCCGTTCCTCTCCCCAAAACCGAAGCCTCCATGAACCTCACCATAGCCCCCAACGGTTGACCCGATATGACCATTGAAATCCCCTCATATGAATAGCCTCTCATCAGGTGGAACCTGGCGCACAATCTTATCTAACCCCTCCCAGAAGCGTTGTTTAACCTCCTCATCCAGGCCCGCGTGCGGCGCGTAAGCGCTAACGAGTTAAGGGTGCACACTCCAACCACCAACTTAATAGCCATCAATCTATCATTCACCCGTTTAACCTCAACCACAGACTCTCTAAGATCCCATCCACCAAGATACCCACTCTATTCTTACTCTTCCAGACTCTGGAGTACCAAAGCTTATAACCGTCTGCATCCCTCGCCCTCGACCTTACCCACCTAGTCTCCTGGACACACGCTATATTGACCCTCCTCCTCCGGAGGATCTTCGCCAACTCTATAGACTTACCCGTCAATGTACCTACGTTCCATTACCCAATTCTCAACCTACAGGCACCCCTGTTCCCCTTACATCCCTTGCTTCCCGACCCACCCCCTAACCCCTTCCCTACCTCCCGCCCCAACCCCCGCTTGCCTCGAGGACATGACCTCACTCGACCATCCCTGACCACAACCACTACACCTACAGCAAACTAAGGGAAATCACTAACACATACTCTGCAACAAACCAAACTAGAAGAAGACAAGATGCAACTACAGGCACATTAATACGACGATTAAACTAATATAAACTAAGATGACAACGATTTAACTAACATAATGAAGGGAAACAGGAAAACCGGAGGTACCAACTCCCGCAAGTAGAACCTGGGAATTGTCTCGGTATTCACGACGGTGTTACGGCGACCTAGGCGCGTTCACGTCCGTCTCCCGCCGCCTCTTGCTGACACTTGTCCGGGCTGCTCTTCACTGTTTGCACACGCACGCCCTGCTCGCTGCCAATAGCCACCGACCCTAACCTGAAAAATATGCAAAACACCACGGAGCCAAACAAAGGGGGGCGTTACCAGTGGTGAAGCCCCAGCCATAGCAAAGAAGCACAAAAAGGAAACGAAGAGAAAGGGGAAAGGGGCAGAGGAAACAATGTGCGTGAGTGGGGGGCTTACAGTCAACTAAGATTTAATAAAGAGGAAGAAAAGAAAGAGGGGAGAGGGGACAGATGTTGCTGCGCGGCGGTGGTGGTGGTGGCCAGCGTGGGGGGAGGGGGGTATGGGAGAGAGATAGCGCAGAGAGAGGGAGAAAGGGGAGGGGGATGGGGCGACATAGATGGGGTGGGTAGAGGCGAGAGAGATGAGGGAGGGGGGCGTACCAGCTGGTGGGGGTGGTCACCGGCGTGTAGTGGGGGTGATCGTCGGCATGGGGTGGTGGTGGTCGCCGGCTACTTCTTACTGTTGGGCTGGGGCTCGGCAGGGTCTCGTTGTGACCGTTGGGTAGGAAGCGCAGAGAGAGAAGGTTAAATTTCGTGCACACTGTTTTCTCGACTAAAATATCAGTTATTACAACTACAACATCATACAACTTAAATATAATTTTCATACAAATTTATACAATATATTTTTTGTCTGTATTTTGTATATGATTTGTATATATTTTGTAAGTGGTGTGTTCTTCCTCTCTGAAATTCCATTTAAAACTTCCTCTCTTAATGCAATTTTGATACATATCAACAACTTTATATAAAAAGATAGTATTTATAACTTAA
This sequence comes from Nicotiana tabacum, assembly GCF_000715075.1. Classification (NCBI taxonomy): domain Eukaryota; kingdom Viridiplantae; phylum Streptophyta; class Magnoliopsida; order Solanales; family Solanaceae; genus Nicotiana; species Nicotiana tabacum. The sequence goes on along the minus strand of NC_134102.1, from coordinate 14,108,436 downwards.
ATATAAATTTCATACAACGACTTATACATTATACAACTATTTTTCAGCTTACATACAACATTCAAATAAAAAATATATATATAACTACAACAGAATACAATTTACATACAACTTTAATATAATTTCGTAAGTATATTGTATATCATCTCCTTCTTCGAGTTTAAATCTGAAATTCAGTCAAAATCAAGTCTACTCTTCACCAAAGATATAAACTCCAAAGAATATTTCCAATTGTTTTCAACAATACCCAATCCAAACAAACATTAATTTTTGACAACCCAAATTTGAATTCAAAGTTTTAAAGCTTTTTAATGATTGTCAATGGTGGAGAATCAAACACCTTCAAAACTTATTGATTGACAATTTCAATTCGAATACCAATTGTGCAACATGAAAGGGTTAAAACTCTATATTATAACAATTGAAATTCATTGATGAACTTCCTTGGGAAAAAAAGGATGAAAAGCAGAGAAAAATGAAGGAAGAGAATTGGGGAAAGAACAGAGAAAGAGAGAGACGGAGAGAGAGAAAGAGAGACAGACGGAGAGAGAGAGAAAAAAAGCATAGGGATGAAGATTCCTATTCAATTCCTAATATAAAAGGATACTCATTTAAAACTAATTTGTATTTAATTGATAAATTGTATATGTACATATAATTAAGTTAAAACTTGATTAGGTAAAAATCCCTTATGAAATTAACCAAGAATATCCCACGGAGACAAATACATGAAAGTTTGAAAAAATAGGTAAGAACCTATGCGATCACAGAAAATGACCCTAGAATCTATGTCAAATTAATCTGCAGCCATAACTATTGCCTAACAACCCAAAACATTCATAATGAGAAATAACCAATATGACACCAGACCTATAATCAAGAGCTGAGAATATTCATATCCCCACAGCTTACTCTCTATGCAATCAATATGAGGGGATGAATTATAAATTATTCCACACCCACATACATGTTTTAAAATATTTTTACTTCATTTTATATAATTATATTTATATTTTTTTGAGCTATTTACATAATTTTACAATAGTAACCTATATTCTACAAATAATTGCATTGTAATATTTAGCAACAAATAATTATTTAACCCAACAAGAGCTCTCCGAACCAAGCTAGATAGTCTCCTATCACTAGGCTCACCAGCCAACCTAGACTTTTATTTTATTATTCCTACCGGATATCAAAACAAACCATAAGGATTGTTTCCGGCCACGAGTTCCCCTATGGCATAAGCGCTCTTGGGTGGGGTGGGCCATCCCATCAAATCTTTGAGAAGGGGCCCAATCTCGTATTTGATGGTCGGCGTGGCGATAGGCTTCGTTTCTACGATTGCCTTCCCGGCCGTTGAAAGACTGAGCGAGAACGGTAAGGGGCGCACAAACAAAGAATGTCGTTGTGCGGGGATGCGATTCGCCAAGCTGGGGCAAAGAAAGTCGTCCGACCCTACCCAAGTACCAAAGGCTTTCGAGGCTTACACCTCCCTATTACAGGACCTAAAAAAAGGCTTTCAGTAGCGCCCTTAGAATCTAATTTGAAGCGCCAGTAGTTGTAGCTGTGGCCACACCAACCCTTTCAAAATAAAGAATAGTGACTTTCTACCAATAGACTAATACTTGGATGACCACCCATGAAACTCACCGGGAGAAGTATACGCGGTTAAATTTTTTGCATAAGAGGCAAAGCCAGGACTTCAACTTTGTAGATTCTGAATTTTAAAACAACAAATATACTGTTTGAGCAAAAGCTACTGCGTTCGGCCGAATCTATATCTCGGCTTCTAGCTCTGCCCCTGAGTGGCATGCCATATCAATCACTTCACACCCAAAAAATATGAGACCTATTCTACCCGGATAAACTATCACTTTGCTTCTGTGTTTCATCAATAGGCATTTTCTTGGGAAAGAGCTCTACCCCCAACAATTGAATATAGAACCAGAAACATCAAGTTATTGTTGTTTAGATTCCTGTCTCTGTGGCTGTTCATACATTTACACCATTTTCGTGCAAGTACGATTTAGCCTCAAGTGGATCACAGGCTGAAATCCAAGGCAAGAACCTTCAACCAATGTGATACTTCTTAAATAAAAATAAACTAAAACAGACAAAACTCAAGAGCAGTATGGAATTCATATATTCATTTATGCCAACTTTCCCTCCTCGACAGAACAGAAAGGCGTACTCTTGAGCAGTTTCATAGTTATTCACATTATCGTTCCCATGCATAGGAAGAAAAAAGATAAACAACGACAGACACCCTCTAGGGAACACTATAACAACAATTAGCTTTTCAAAATTCCTAATGATATGTAGAAAACAAAAGGGATTAGCATTATGTAATATTACTTGTAAGGCTTTATTAGTCGTCTCGTCGCTTACTCTGCTGCTGATGGTAGTATGGCCAAACTGTTAGCAGTCAGTTCTTCTGAAGAAGACTCAAACTTATGGTCAAAGCTCATTGTATAATGGAATTCAACTTGTAGCCGCTGATGAAGGGGCGTAGATGCCATCAATCCCTTCTTCACATTAACTTGTAACTCCCTAATAGGGATTGCCGCCAAAAAACTCTTTATGTACTCTTTACATGATTCTTTACCTCTGTAAACAATGCTGGATTCTTCTTTGTTTTCAGGTACCATGTCCCTGTTGACGATGGTTGATTCTTCTTGCAATCCGTCGGTGCCATTGGTGCTAATGACCATTTTGCCCTCATTGGCAGCTTCTTTCATATCACTTTGCTCCTTTTTATTGCTAGATGGTTTATCATCTGATTGTTGAGTCTCACTAGGTACTTGAGAAATTGTTGTGTCTTTGTCGAATTTGAGGATATAAGCCTGATTACAACACTCAAAAAGCCTCTCGCCAAGTGTGTCAATGATATAGTATGCGTCTTTTTCAACCTTTAGGATAAAGAAGTGGTCATTCCAACTCACAATGTAAACAAAGGACTCTCCATGAGAAGGAGTTTCTTGAGCAGATTTAGAAATCTCATCCCAAATGTTGTCAAAAGACATGGCACCGTGAAGAAAGTCAAATTCCTCCTCTTCTTCGGTTCCTTCTGGATGAAAGAACCCAACGAATGATTTTTCTGAGACTACTGAGAGTGGACGCACTTTATCCTGGAGGACTGTCTCGAGGTCAAAATGCTTATCTGGGAAACGTTCCTTGTAGGTCTCTTTTTCACAAAGATCTCTCCACTGCAGTGAACCTTCACGGATAAGACAATCAAGTTGGGACTTGATCGGCATATCTTTAGGATTGGAGTGGAACCAATCAGCAATCACAGCAACCAACGCTGTACAAGCACTTTCACCTTCAGCTCGTTCACTTCGTTGATCAATCGAAGCAAAGAAGATCTGAGTCTGCAGCTTCATTTGTCCATCTCGGCTTATTATCTCTTTCTGCTCCCAACTACCCACAGCAAAACTGTCGTCTCCAAATTCGGAGACTGAAAATTGATTTGCAGAACCTTTCTCGGATTTGCACCACTGCAAGAATTACACGCATCAGTAAGACACTTGATACAACTTTACAAGAACAGTAGCTACAAAAGAAAGCTATCAAGCTCTGCAATCTTCAATTCGACAGGCACATTGGTGAACAAGTGTAATAGCATATTGATCAGATCATGAAATAAAGACAATAAATGACACTACACAAATTGCATTTGGATACTGGGATAATCAAACATGATAAAGAAATCAAGAAGAATGGGCACATACCCCTGAAGAAGACTCATCAGATGGGCAAAGCTGTCTGCGATCAAAGTCTATATCGTCCCCACCATCCTCTCCATAATGTTTCTTCAGCAACGGCTCTCCCTTGGTTTTAGGAGATCTGAAACTCAACTTCCTCTTCCTCCAGGGGAGAATTCTGCGTTTTGAACTCTGCTCAGCAGTTTGATTTTGTAGTGCTGCAGTTGTATCCGCAGGGTACCCGTGCCCTGCATCTGAAATATGATTGTTACGATGGATGAAATCCTCGTCTTCGCTGCTGCTTGTGTTTGAGTAAAATGATCCACTAGCATGGTTTGCATAGGCAAGTGTTTCATAACTGAATGACTTCCGCACACTTGTATCCTCATTTCCTTCCTCTGATTCTCCTTCTTCTGAATCATCAAGTGAATCCGTGTCGAGTAGGTAGACATAATCGGGGTCCTCACTTCTGACTGAGTTCCTTCCATCACTCCCTTCCTCTTCATGACATGCCTTCTTGTGTCGCCTAACTGATAATCCCTTGAAAAATTTAACTTTCCGCAGACCTGCTTTTAAAGCAGAAACCTCATTTCTGTCTGTCAACAAAACCTCTCCAGGGTTTGGAGATACTGGAGCAGACATGATAAACTTCGGAATGGTCTCTGAAGCTTCGTAACCGTTCCTCAATTCCACAAGGCTGAGAGATAGCTGTCAAATATATGAACATGGCTTTAGATGAAACAGCTGCAGATATATATTAACAAGTAGCTATGAAAGATACTGATTAAATAATATATTCACGTGGTTGCAGGAATAGAGGAGAGCAAGCAAAAGGTATGTTCTAGTTTCTCTTACACAGAGTGAAAGGAAACTTTTGAAGCTGCCAATAGAGGCTTCCAAAGGAATTGCAATTTCAATGCCGTCTTCTTTATCCCCAGCTACTGAAGCAAAGTCTGCAAGGTTCAATGACGCCGCAGCAAGTATGGTTACCTTTTGATCTGGTTCTCTGCTTGTACCCTGATTTAGTAGAAGTATGAATAAGTATATGAACACGAAGACAAGGCGGAGAACTTGAAAAATTAGTGTAGATGAAAGCACAAACTGAAAATAAAGGATTAGTAATACACCAATAGATTGGAAGATACGATTATGAAAAACAAGATAGGTCTCGAAACAGTGAAAGAAACATGCAACAAAGGCCAACGCCGTGCCCGCGAAACAATTAGCCATAAGAATATCCTTGCAACCGACCAATAACACCTCCTATTGTTGGATGCATAAAGAGAACAACTATGGAAATTGAAACGGCATATACTCCAAGGTTCTTAATCAATGCTACAACAACTACCCATTAAAATCCCACTAGTGGGGGTCTGGGGAGGGTAATGTGTAAGCAGACCTTACCCCTATCCGAGGGAGTAGAGTTGTTTTCGAAAGACCATCGGCTCAAGAAAACTCTTAATCAATGCTAATTTTTTTAATTAATAACAGACTATGCCAGTAGTATGGATTTTTCTTTTTTGTTTTTCAAAAAGAAAAATATGATGAATATAGTAGGTCTCACCATCCATATTACATCAATACAAATGACCCCCACAAGCTCAAAAAGTGGATCCATTAAAGACAATCATTACATTCCAGAAAGCTTAAACTTTTGACTCTTAATGCATGTCAGGAATAGTATCTTCACTAATTTTTTAGACAGCAATATATCAAACCGGAGATGTTAAAACTCACTTTAACCCACTAAGTTACTAGGAGTAATAAAACTCGGTAAAAACCATACTGATGATGAACTTTATCAAGCAACTCTTGTTTAACATATCCTCTGAAGAGGCTCATACAGATGCTGCTGAAATATACTGAATCACCGTGACCAAATAATCAAAACCGAGCATCGATTAACCAATTAAAGAAAACAAAAAGTATCCTAATTTGAGGAAATTCAAGAAATATTCACCCCAAACAAGTTGTATGACATTATCAGGATTCATAACACAGTACAAAAATCAAGAAAGATTCACCAACAACAACAACTACGCCTCGGTCGGCTATATGAATCCTTAGTTCTCCATTTAAGCTCAACCCATATCATCTTTTTTGCCTTAAGATAGGTACCGGGTGAGCCTTTCTTCTGTTAAAAGGGGACGGGTAGACCTAACATCGCAAGAAAGGCTCACCTGTACTTAATTTAAGACAACAAAAGCACGAACTAGTTCTCAACAAAAGTCAAGTTCCAGCTACTATATAGTCAAGATATTTGATCCCATTCAGTAATTTTCTGATAACATACAGTTTCAATAGCTATATCACAGAAAAAGACAAAAACATATAATTTCAATAATAGGGGAGGTAATGAAATTCCCTAGAGTTGGATTCAGCATTCTTATTGCATAAGAATATAACAGCCAAAAACCCAAAAGACTAAAAGGATCAGAGATAAAAGAAATAAACTCACATTGAACACAGTAAAAGCAACCTCCCAAGGATGAAACACACCATCTTTATTAGCTGAAAAGTTACAAACACTCTGAAACTCCTCATTCCATTCAACACCACCATTTTCCTTTAAAGACTCTTCCTTTGTAAAATTCTTCTTTACACTACCCCTCCTTGTAAGAGAGCTCAAATTCAAAGAACTACCCTTTGAGCCTTTCCACTTAATTTCAACTCTTAATTTTTCAAAATCTTGGAACCCCATTTGCTCATTTGACATAAAGTTGAAACCTTTAAGACAATTAACAATAATCTTAGCCTCAATTTTCTTGGATGATAGTGGTGGCCATGGCCTCCACTTCATCATTTTCACAACCATTTTTTTTTTTTGCTTTTCAATCAAAAATACTAAAGACCCAAATCAAGAAAGTACCAAAAAGATCAATTTTTGACAAGAAAAAAAATCAAAGTGATCCAAAAATACTATAAAACCAGAGCAAGAGAACACAAAAAGATCACTTTTTGTGCTTATATTGGAAAAAGAAGTGATCTTTGTTTGAAGAATTTGGAATTAAGCGTGGATAAAATGGGATTTACTTAGGATTAGGTGTTATCTGAAGAGGGATTATGAAAGTTAGTTCGGAATCAAATGGCAGAGAGAGAAAAAAGGGAGGGTGATGAATATGATACTGAGGACTTGAGGAGAGTGCATGTAGTAGACTCTAGTTATATAGGAGTTCTTCTTTTTCTTTTTACGTTTTCTTTTCTTCTATTTTAGTGAATTAATTTACTTTTGAGGAAAATAAATTTAATGCCACGTTGAAGATTACTAAAAATTTGTTTAAGAAAAGTCTTCTCCTTTTAAAATAAGAAAATGAACTATAACTTCTGATTAATACAAGTTTTGGGAATGAAATGCACTAGTCAGATCCTAAAGTGGGTAACGAACATCACATGAAAAAGAAATATACTAACTTTGGTCTTATTTCCTTCCTATTTTGGTGCATTAATTTACATTTAAGTGGAAAAAATTCATTGCCACATTCAAGATTACTAAAATAAGTTAAAGATAAGATCTTCCTTTTAAGAAAAGAATTGTCAATGAAATATAACCAGATTTCCCTCTTTCATTCGGGTTTTTATAAGAAATTTAGAGAAAAATTTAGATAATCCTTTGACGTTTTTGAGTTGTCAAACTACTCTCAAATGGAAAAAGGAAAACTATTTGAGCTAACAATTTCTGGTAGTTTCAAATATTTAAGTTCTTCATAATTATTTTCTTTTACTTAAAATTGTTTCTGTTTTATCTGTTGTAAATTTTTATTTAAAAGATATTTTACGTGCGATATTTTGAATTATTGGAGCAGTAAACGTTCAGGAAAGACATAAAATTTCAAAATGTATTTGACACACAAATGTTTTAGTTAATTTCATGATTGAAATAATACAAGAAACACCCTTAAAAAGGAAACTTTTAGTCATAATCAGAACTTTGTAATGAAAATTAAGGAAATCATTTATAAAGAAATGTAATGAAAGATTTCCAAAAGAAAGCTAAAATAACAATTGAAGCATGGATTTCCAATTCTTATAGGATTGTATAAAGTAATTTTGTAATTCAAAGGAAGCTAATTATTTTACTCCATTCCCTTTTAGCTTCAATAAATTTGGCTTGAAAATTTAGGTGTATTTTAAGTTTTTGACAATTTCGACAATGAGTATCTTTTAGTGCCTGTTAAAAATTTAGATTAGCAAGTTTATTTCCCATTCAAAACGAAATGAATATTGTTTTTTTCATACTAAAAAAATTAAAGGGATTAACGAGAATTACTTAGTTTTAATATAAAACATTTTGCAGGGAGTTTAAAAGGAGACTTTATAAACCTAATATAGATTCCCCCACCCCACCTAATATAGATTAATAAACTTTTTCTTATGATCTTTTACGTTCATGACTTGAATTAAGCTGTAAATATTGGGAATTTCAAACCTAATAAAGATTTGGTTTCTGCAAATTAAACCAAAATGTTTTTAGAAACCAAAGCTACTTAAAAGTTAAGTTTTCACAAAAATTCTAACCCAAATATTCTACAAAAACTCATTCTGAAAAACCTATTCCAATCACACGACTTCTCCAAAACAATAATAAAACCAATTATTTTCCAAAATGTAAACAAAGCAAAATTCAAAACACCACCTAAAAGTTGATGGTGATTTTGGTAAGTCCGGCACTTTGATCCAAACGATGTGAACTCCAACGAAGTGTTAATCTATGGACATTAACTGGCACATCAGTCTATGTAAGAAACAAGAAAACATACGTAAGAAACAAGAAAACATACTAAAATTAACACCAAAAAATGTAGGTAATGGGATGGTTGGGATCTCTCCGCCCTTAACCAAACGTAGTTCTGTCTGATGCGAATTTGAATGCCGGTCCACATATATAAATTTCGGATACCGAATGATTAAACATTGGATAAGAAAACGTATTGAATATGTCAAACGAATATAATCTTGTAACTTTCAGTGGTGGTTTGATCATATATGGACCAATAAAACCCTAGTTTGAGCAGTAGAGACCACAAATTTAAAGTTATGGCCTCTACTTGGGGGCTATTTATGACTAGGAAAATGATCAAAATGTCGAATTGGACCACATAAATTACAGGAACAGCCAATTTTTTTTTTCTTTTCGATCAATGTTGGGAATCAGACATCATTTACCTTGCAAAAAGAAAATTTCTCTCTAGATCCTTGAAACTTGGGGTTCACGTTTTACCAATATGTGTGTCACGACCCAAAAATCCCACCACAGACGTCGTGTACTTAGTCTTTAAGACTAAGTAAATCGATTACAATTACATTTCGAGCCATTTTTTTTTGAAACATATAATTTAATACAAGTGTCGAAACCAAAAGCGGAAACAAATATAAAAACCTCTCAAGACTGGTAACACCGAGTCACAAATTCTAATTGAGTATATGTAGTGATCCCAAGGATCGAATATACAATACTATTCGAATAAGAGTAGACATTACAATAAAAATGGAAAGACTCCAAGGGACTGCGACGACCAAACAGTTTTACCTTGAATCCTTGCGATCACACTCTAATCTCTGTCCGAATCCGATATCTCCAATACCTGACTCTGCACAAAAATATACAGAAGTGTAGTATGAGTACACCACAGTCGGTACCCAGTAAGTATCAAGACTAACATCGGCGGAGTGCTCAAATATCATAACATATTATAAATTTGTACATCTAGTGCTCAAATATCAAAACATATCACAAATTGCACCTCAAGTGCTCAATTATTACAACATATCAAAAATTGAATATCAAGTGCTCAAATATTACAACATATCACAAATTGCACATCAAGTGCTCAAATATCACAACTTGCCACAGAAATCAACAATACATTATTTTCCACAATAAGGAGCTCATGGCTCGACCATAATGTGCACAAAATCTTAACAAAATATCCGGGAGTGAACAGCTCAACAAAATAATATTTTATAATTTAACACTTTGGCTCAATATGATTTACGGCCTTTATAACTCAATACCAATTTCAACAACATAAACTGAAAAGTAATTCATCAAGAAACAACGCCTTTTTTAATCCAAAATTTTGGCAAATAGATTAATACCTCCTTTTTAAATTTATTTAATAAATTATTTATAAATGGTTTAATCCATAATGAAATTATCTCCAGGAAATATCAACTTAACAAAAATACGGGATTCACATAAAAATCAAAATGGCAATCACACCAAATTATCATATAAAAGCAAATTTCACAAACAAGGATTTAGACATGACAAATAAAGGATGTACTATATTCCAAAAATTTCCCAATGGGCATCTACGAATTTCAACTAATGTAATTTGCACATATAAACTAAGTACGTACTCGTCACCTCGCGTACATGGTTTTCAATTACAAAATTTTCACATAAGACTCAATGCCTAAGAGGTAATTTTCTCCACTCAAGGTTAGGCAAGATACTTACATTTTTGAAGTTATGCCGATATTCCAAAATAGGCTTCTTGCGTGAAATGACCTCCGGACGGCTCAAACCTAGTCAAATAAATTATATAACTTCCTTAAAATTCAACGAAAATAATTGCGGATAATAAAACGTCAACTTAAAATTTTACATTAAAAAGTCAACGCGGGGCCCGCTTCTCGGAACCCGACAGAATTTTTACGAAATTCGAATATCCATTCCGATACGAGTTCAACCATACCAAATTTACCAAATTCCGATAACTAATCGACCTCCAAATCTTAAATTTTTGTTTTTATGAAATTTCTACAATTTTTCCCCAATTTTCATCTCAAAATACTAATTAAATGATGAAAACAATGATATATTCATGTATATTAACCAAATCCGAGTTAGAATCACTTACCCCGATGTTTTTCTTGAAAATCCCACAAAAAATCACCACAAACTGAACTCCAAAAATTCGAAAATAAAAAATAAGATGAAAACCTCATTTATATGGTACCACAATCTGACTTCCAAAGTGCTGACCGCACATTCTTTTGTGCGGTCCGCACATTTAAGGTCTCTGAAGCCGCAATCCAAATTGTGCGGCCGCACTTCAGCAGTCACTGCACTACCATGTTTCAGTAAATTGACCATAACTTTTGGTACAAATGTACAAATGATGATTGGCTTACCTTTCTAGAAACTAGACTCAAAGAGCTACAACTTTCTTTTTTGGATCGTCTCCAAATTCCTTATAGATCAAAAGATATAAGTTTCCGAAATCGGACTACCGAATCTGCAGAAATCTCAATTCTGCGGTCTGCATAATTCCTCTGCGGTCCGCACTTTTCCTCTGCCTCAGCACTCCAAAATGTTCCCCCCGCACTTCCAAAGTTCCAGAACAATATCAGAGTGCCGAAATGGCCAGACTCGCTCAAAACTCACCCTGAAACACACCCGAACTACTCGGGATCTCAACCAAACATACCAACAAGTCCTAAAACATAATGCGGACCTGCTCGAGGCCTCAAACTATATCAAACAATGCCGAAACTACGAATCACACCACAAATCAAACTCATAAATTTACTAATCTTCCAACTTCCAAAACTCGTGCCGAAACATATCAAATTAACCCAGAATGACGTCAAATTTTTGCATGCAAGTTCCAAATGACATAACGAAACTAATCCAACTCTCGGAATCACATTCCGACCCCCGATATCACCAAAGTCAAGACCCGGTCAAACTTCCAAACCTTCCAATTCCAACTTTCGCCATTTCAAGCGAAAATCAATTATAGACTTCCAAATAAATATCCAGATACACTCCTAAGTCCAAAATAATCATACGGAGCTATTGGAACCATCGAAATTCTATTTCGGAGTCGTTTGCTCAAAAGTCAACTCTCCAGTCAACTCTTTTCTTTTAAACTTCTTAAATAAGAATTGTTCTTCCAATTTGATCCTGAATCGTCCGAAAATCAAACTCGACCACACACGCAAGTCATAATACACATCACAAAGCTCCTCGGGACCTTAAGTCGCTGAACGAGATGCTAATTCACAAAACGACAAGTCGGGTCGTTACAATGTGAAAATGTGGTTGTAGTTTGCAATTTAAAAAATGTTTACTTGCTCCATATATAACTATACTATCATATCCTTCGGTCCATATTGATTGTATTTTCACCCTTAATCATGCATTTATCTCTTTCTTAATAGTCTTAATCATATGAATATTTATTTAAATGATCAATTATCTCTTTCTTAAATGTTTTATTTAACTAACATTACTAATATCAGCAATATATAAGGATAGATTTAAAAAATATGACTTCTTATTTTTCTAAACGTCAACTATTATACTAAAAATTCAATTTATGAACAACTACTAGTAATATTTAGGATCAGATTAAGCATACATTTTCATAATGATGGTGACTTGTACATCCATAAATTGAAAAAAAAAAAATGAACTGAAAGAGAAAATTGAGAATGTTATATCCTTATTAATGTGTAATAATAAAAATCTAAATGTTATTATCGCTAATAAAACTAAACTGGTTGGATTTGCTATTTAGTTGCCATGTTCGATATTTGTATTATGCAATCTAATATATATATATATATATATATATATATATATATATTGAATTTTTTTGCTTTTAGTATTTTTTTTAAATTCCTTTGATCTAAATTCTACCTCTGTCAATGCTCTTTTCCTTCCATTGTTAAAACTCACTCGACCACAAGCAAGAAGAAACGAAAAAATGCAGTCAAATTTCTCTATAATAATTATCCTTTATAACAACACATCGTTATAGTTAAGTTTTTGTTGGAATCAAATTTTGATGTTATATTGTAATATATGTTTTCTGTAGTAACATTTTGTTATACCAATCAAAAAATATCGAAACAAATAAGATTATCGTAACAGATTTGACTGATTTGATCATCTCACAAGGCAAAATGATATACTTGCATTTTCATATGTGGAAGTGCATGGTCCAAATCTCACCAAAAGCTCATTCCCTTTCTTCCTTCCACTCCTTTAATTCTTGGATCCAAAGAAGGAAAAAAGGAACAATTATATTGGTAAGATCATCTGACAAGGCAAAGTGCGATACTTGCCAAGCAATTCTCTTTCCAAAATATATGGACATTTATAGCAGTAGTTGGACAACATGCTACTTGTTAGAGTAATATAAGTAAGTTTGAATTAATAACTCCAAATTCCAAATGTGCTTATTATCTTCTTGGAATACACAACATGTGACATTCCAACTTATCTAAATTCATGTAGCTGTATCCTCTCCAGCACAGACACAGCTTTGCATATCTACCTAGTTTTCTTTTTTAAATTTATTTAATAACTAATATTTGCAATATTAAAATAGTTCAGTTAATGAATGTGCATTAATTGGGTCACTATTTGTCTTATCAATTAGCACAATCTATAAGGTCAATATTTCATTAGATATTTGGGTGATGAATCCAATATATTACTCTCACCGGTCTACTTTAATTAATTTTTTTAGTTATTCTCACATATATTAAGAAATTCACTTTTTACCATTAATTAACAATAAAATTAATCATATTAACCTTATTTTATTAATTAGAAATATAATAAATACTCGTAGACTCTTTATTCTAGTGATAACTTTAAAAAAAAAAATTAATTCTTTTTTGATATCTGCAAAAATCAAATATTGTGAATCACAAGAAAAAAATCAAAAAATCAATTAAAACAGACCGCAGGGAACAATAGTTATAGGTAAAACTCAGACCACATGTCAAATTGCTTATTAACATTTATATTCTTAAAACTTATGGAAAACATAATTCAGAAAGTTGGTTAAGTCAAGTTTCTGAAGTAGAGGTGAAGGATAATTTGACCAATCCTAACACCTAAATCCACTGAACCTATTCATATTCTGAAATTAATAATTAATTATCTATAAACTAAAAGAAAATTACTACTCCTCTGTCTCATATTATCTGTCGTGTTTTTTCTTTCACATGTCCCTTAAGAAATATTAATTAGGAAAGAGATTAGACTATTTTACCTTTATTTATGTCTTAAGATAAAATCTATCTTCATTGAAGAGGAATTATTACTAAGGGTAAAAGAGGAAAAAATAATCAATTTTGTCTTGAACTTCTAAAATGACAAATAATTTGAGATAACTATTTTTAATAATCACGACTAATAATATGAGACGGAGAGAGTATCAATTTACTTTTCTCATATTAAAATGGTAAAATATAGTACTATTTAATTAGTACATTTTAAAATATTACTCAAACTTATTAGTTTGACTCTACAAATATTTCTGGACAGCTAAGGACCTAATTATTGTAAGCCATAAACACAATTTGAATAGACTTTTTTTAAAAAAAATATCTTGACTGTTGGATTTTTCAGAATTAGATCTCTCCAACTTCTTATCCTTTCATCAGCTTAGCTGCGCAGAATCTTTAGACTTGTAGAATCGGATTCTGATAATTATACCTATATATGAACCAGGATATCATTTATTTATTATTATACGATAAGCGTAATAAAAGCACACAATAATCACACACACTAAAGAAAAAGAAAGATAGGCATTGGCTTTTTTCACTTTTATCATGCGCCAGAAACTATTCACCTTTGATAGTCAAAAAAATGTATAAAATTTATAGAATTTTGGATTATAATATACAGAATGTATATATACAAAATATACAAAAAAATATATATTTTTCGGCTATTATTTTGAGAGCGGTTATACGTTGTCATTTTCCTAAGATTTACGAAGTTTGTAGGGTATTCTCGGAGTCTCTGATTCTACAAGTTAACCCAAGCATTAGGAAAATGTATACGGGTGAGATCGAGCTCATGGTGCATCCTAGCCTCCGACAAGATAAGCCAGGCTCTAGATATGGCAATAAGGGACCAAACTCGAGCCAAAATCCCACCGTGCTAGAACCCGGAGGCATAACGCCTGCCTTCGAGAATATCGAAGGCATGATCTTAGAATCGGTCGTAGCCTCGAACGACTTCGAAGAACATTGTCAGACAATCCAGCATAGCCAACACAAGGCCGAAATATCCGTGATCAGCCGAATGTTACGGCGAAAATCTCGGCACGTATCGATGAGGAACCGACAATCAGCGAATCAGAAGATTTTTTACCTTTTATAGAGTTGTACCTAAAATAGGACTCCCCTACTATATAAAGGAGGTCTAATAATTCATTTGACACATTGTAACACGCACTAAAAAAGTAATATATTATTATTTTTCTCTGTCTTTAAGCTTTTGTTCTTTCTTTATCAACACTAGTCGTGGTGAGCCCGGCTCGAGAGCGATTATTCCATCAAAGCTGAAGCTATCCAACCCGTGTGGTTTGAATTTATTTCGTCTTTGTTTATTCAATATCAACTTAATTTATTGCTTTGTATCAAGTTAATCTGTGTATCCTTAAAACCACTTACAAATTTAATTGTTATCCGATTTTGAGGTAAATAGTTTGGCGCTCATCATGGGGCTAAGGATAATAGCGTCAATTTGATACAAATTCCCGTAACACACCCTATTTTACACTTGTTCTTTGAAGTGTCTTTGATTCCAGGTTAAAATCGAAATGTCAAACCCCCAGTGTGCCCCTTTAAACATGGATGCGGAGTTCGACCACCATGGCGAGAACAACAATGCAGCACCCGGTAACGAAGTGCCCTCAGTCGATCTCAGCGGAGTTCCGGTCACGGACCCTATCGACGCCAGCCCACACATGGCCATCAACACGAATTTGCCCACCGAACCTGAGAACAACATCCGCGGGGGAGTCCGGTCGGTAGCTCAAAATGCTCGTGACGGTGAAGGAAATGGGATAGCTTACGGGTGATATCTGAAATGTTGCATGCTCAGTAGGCAGCAATAGCCCAACTTCAGAACTAAAGCGGAGCGCCGAGCAGGGTCGAGCCTGAGCCATCCCGGTAAGTCACCCGCAGAAATGAACTGATCACAGAGAGGCCGAATGAAAATGAATTGGGGACTAACCCCGAGATCATAAAAATGCTCGAGGAATTGACAAAACGGATAGAATCGGGGGAGAAGAAAATAGAAGCCAATGACAAAAAGGTAGAAACGTACAATTCCAGGGTCGATCAAATCCGAGGAGCACTTCCGATATTGAAGGGCTTGGATTTCAAGAAGTTTGTTAAAAAAACTTTTCCTCCGAGTGCAGCGCCGAAGCCGATCCCAAAAAAGTTCTACATGCCCGAGATTCCTAAGTACAACTATCACGATCCAAAATCCATAAAGGTCGTGATGGTGCCAGATACCGCTGTCAGACAAGCCAACAATAAATACTATATAAATTCTCATTTTAATATTTTTGAAGTCATAGTTGTTTCCCTCAATTAAATAGCAGGAGATGAAGTTTACAAAATACGCACTAATATCTTTAAAAAATTCCAATACCGTGCAACCCATAATCATTCCAAAACCCGATGTCACAAGTGCATGAGCATTTATTAGGAAATTTAAAATAAAATACAGCATTTGTCCAGAATACAAATTAGATAGAAAAATATAATAACTCTGAAGGAGACTCTGTTAACTGCGGATCGTAATATAGAATGCAGCTCACCTATGTCCCCACAATTATTAACCACACCTCTGCGCCCACAAGGCCGCTATACATATATGTACCTGCACAATAAAATATGCATCAAGTGCAGTATGAGTACGAAAATAATGTGTACCCAGTAAGTATCAAGCCTAATCTCGAAGTGGAAGAGATGAGATGGCCGACTTTGACACTCACTATGGGTCAATAATATTAAATAATTATGAAATAGAATTATTTATATAAACGTGATTCACAGAGTTAACAGTAATTTTATTGACAAGTAGAAATAATTAAATTCCTTCAATTCAAATAAATTTCTAAATTTATCAATTAGTCTCATTTACACGAACAACAATAATTCTTAACAAGCAGGAATAATAATTCAATAAATTCCAAAGATTTCCAATTTATCAATTAGCTTCACAAGCTGAAATAAACTATTAAGGTATCGTGTTATTATTATTATTAAGCACGATTTCTGCCGAGGACGTACGGCCCGATCCCGAGTGTCGTGTACACTGCCGAGGAACGTGCGGCGCGATCCACAGATGCATCTATCCTCCCAAGGCGTTCGGCCGCTCCACAAGAAAGGAGGATATTTTCTTATGTACCTCCGGGAAGTGAGTATATTTATTAAAGATAAATTCGGGAGGAAGAATAATTTCTTTTAACAATTAATTAATTTAACAGAAAATCAAGCATATGAGATTTTCATCCTTTAATATCTTTATCTGACAAATTCACAATATATTCATATATATCAATTAATATTAATTAAACAAAGAATACAATGTACACATGTAATTCATGCTTTGAGTCCTAAACTACCCGGACTTTAGCATTTATAGTAGCTACGCACGGACTCTCGTCACCTCGTGCGTACATAGCCCCCGCAATTAGCAATAATTATTCAATTTAATCCCTAAAGGGTAACTTCCCCCTCACAAGATTAGACAAGAGACTTACCTCGTCTCAAAGTCCACTTTTCGATTATCGCGTCGCGTAAAATTCTCGTTTCGATGCCGAAAAATCCGAAACTATCCAAAAGTTATATAAAATAATTAATATATGTTCAATAATTCGAAATTCATCTATTAAATAAATTACCCTATCCAAAATGGTAAAATTCCTAAAATTCACCTCGGGCCCACATGCTCGGATTCTGAAAATTTTTAGATGAAAACGTTACCCATAATCTCAAGAACTTGAATATATCATTTCTATCCAATTCCATAACCATTTTCGTGGTGAAAAATCAAAAATACCAATTTCTAGGGTTTTCTTCAAAACTCCAAATTTTTTTACAAATTTTCATGTCTAAATCCATGTATAAACCTTGTATTTAACTCACAACTAGTAGGAATCACTTACTTCATGGTTGATGGTGGAAATGGTGTTCAAAAATCGTCCCCAAAATCGGCTCCCATGAAGAAATGGAGTGGAAATGAGTCCAACCCTCGTCTTTAACAGAACACTGCCCAGAACCGTTCTTCTTCGCGTTCGCGACAAATGCCTCGCGTTCGCGAAGGCCAAATGTTTCTGCCCCAGTATTTCCCCTTCGCGTTCGCGTAACCAGTGTCGCGTTCACGAAGGCCTGTCCATGCAAGGCATCACGTTCGCGTTCAAGCCATCACGTTCGCGTAGGCCAAATAGCCTTAGGCCCGTCTCCTACTTTCTTCTACGCGTTCGCGATTGACCCTTCGCGTTCACGTAGTTTCCTCAGTCAATCCCTACGCGTTCGCGAACTACACCTCGCATTCGCGAAGGCCAAAACCCAACGGCCTCAAACTCCTTTTCGCGTTCATGACCCACTGATCGCGTTCGTGAAGCACAAGATAGCAGCCACCATATTCCTTCTTCGCGAACGCGGGACTCCCTTCGCGTTCGCGAAGAACAAAACCAAAACTAGCAAACCAGCAACAGCTTTTCATCCAAATTCGATCCGAAACCACCCTGAAACACATCCGAGGCCCCCGGGACCCCGTCCAATTACACCAACCAGTCCCATAACATAACACAAACTTACTCGCGGCCTCAAATCACATCAAACAACATCGAAATCATGAATCGCACCCCAATGCAAGCTTAATGAACTTTAGAACTTCAAACTTATACATTCGATTCTGGAACCTATTAAATCACGTCCTATTGACCTCAAATTTTGCACACTAGTCAAATTCGACATTACAGACCTACTCCAACTTCCAGAATCGGAATCCGACCCTGATATCAAAAAGTCCACTTCCGGTCAAACTTCTCAAAAACCTTTAAATTTCTAGCTTTAGCCAAATGACTCTAAAATGACCTACGGACCTCCAAATCCACTTCCGGACGCGCTCCCAATTCCAGAATCACCATACAGAGCTATACCCATACTCGAAATCCCAAACGGACATTGATAGCCTTGAAATGCACTTCAACTCAAATTTATGAAATTCTTCCAAAATGCTAACTTCCACAATAGGCGCCGAAACGCTCACGGGTTATCCAAAACCCGATACGGACATACGCCCAAGTCCTAAATCATCATACGAACCGGTTAGAACCTTCAAATCCTAATTCTAATATCGTTTACTCAAAAATCCAACTTTAGTCAATTCTCCCAACTTAAAGCATCTGAAATGAGAATTTTCTTTCCAGATCAACTCTGAACTTCTAAAATTTCAATTCCGACCACGCTCGCAAGTCATAATACCTGAAGTGAAGCTACTCGTGGCCTCAAACTGCTAAACGATGTGCTAGGGCTTAAAAGGACCAGTCAGGTCGTTACAACAACGGAACGACCGACCCAAATGAGCATGTGACCTCCTACACGAGCGCCATCAAAGGGAACGACTTAGAGGATGATGAGATCCAGTTCGTCCTGCTGAAAACGTTCAGGGAAACTCTATCCAAGAGAGCTATGATATGGTATCATAACCTATCTCCTAATTCTATTGACTCATTTGCTATGCTTGCAGATTCATTCATAAAAGCACACGCCTGGGCTATCAAGGTCGAGATCACGAAGTCAGACCTTTTTAAAATGAAGCAGAAGGATAATGAGATGCTCAGGGAATTCGTGTCCCGGTTTCAAATGGAATGGATGGACTTGCCTCCGGTCGCAGATGATTGGGTCGTTCAAGCCTTCACCCAGGGACTCAATGTTCAAAGCTCGTTGGCTTCACATCAGTTAAAGCAAAATCTGGTGGAGTACCCGGCTGTCACCTGGGCCAACGTGCATAATTGGTATCAATCAAAAAATAAGGGTCAAAGATGATCAACTCGGGGCCCTTACGGATCTGTTTATCCCGTCAGATCAGTTGACAGAGTCAGGAGAGACATTGACCGTGAACCAAGGTCAAACGGGGATCAGTATCAGCCATACAATGGAGACCAAAGAGGTAGTGGATCTGGGCGAAAGCCCGTGAAAAGTGAAAGAAGAAGTGATCGAGGTCAAAACAACCGAGGACTCATGAGCAAAAGTAGTTTCAACAGGCCCATCGGGCCAAAAGAAGCGCCAAGGCTATCGAAGTACAATTTTAACGTTGACGTCGCCGTCATCGTATCCGCCATTGGGCATATCAAAGACACCAAATGGCCTCGACCTCTACAATCTGATCCAGCCCAAAGGGATCCTAACCTAACTTGCAAATATCATGGCACTCACGGTCACAGGACAAAAGATTGCTGGGAATTAAGAGATGAAGTAGCCCGATTATTCAATAACGGACATCTCCGAGAGTTCTTGAGTGA
Source organism: Nicotiana tabacum (assembly GCF_000715075.1). Lineage (NCBI taxonomy): Eukaryota > Viridiplantae > Streptophyta > Magnoliopsida > Solanales > Solanaceae > Nicotiana > Nicotiana tabacum. The sequence goes on along the minus strand of NC_134102.1, from coordinate 14,088,425 downwards.
TCGAGCCAAGAACCACTTTAGGAACAGAGATTCTGGTAAATAGGTTGAATAGTAGGAACCTCAGCACGTCATTAACATGATCTTCGGTAGGGTCGATGTTCCTTAGGGGCCGATGCTAAGGCGCACCAAAGTATCTATCACAAGGGAAAAAAGGACTCGGGATTATGTTCCGGAGGGAACCTTATCTTTCAACTACGGAGACGCTGAGGGGATAATGCAGCCCCACAACGATGCACTGGTAATATCAGTACTAATAAATAAATCTCGAGTTAAACGTGTGTTAATTGATCCAGGTAGCCCAACCAATATTATCAGATTGAGGGTCATGGAACATCTCGTCTTACAAGATCATATCGTGCCTGCGGTTTGAGTCCTAAACGGGTTCAACATGGCATGTGAGACCGCTAAAGGGGAGATAACATTACCGGTGAACACCACCGGGACCGTTCAGGAAATAAAGTTCTATGTGATCGAAGGGGACATGAGGTACAATGCTTTGTTCGGGAGATCATGGATTCACAAGATGAGGGTGGTACCTTCGACTCTGCACTAGGTGTTGAAGTTCCCGACACTGGGAGGAACTAAAATAGTTTACGGAGAACAACTAGATGCCAAAGAGATATTCGCGGTCGATGATGTGGTCCCGATATCAACACTTACGACACCTAAGGAGCTGGGTCCGATCAACAAGGGAGAAACCAAATAGCAACTACTAACACTGACTTCGTCCCAATCGGAGAAGCAGGAGATAGGTGAGGACGACGATTACAGAGTTACCAGATATTTCATAGCCCCCGGTGATTCCGACGCTACCAAATCAATGGTCGAGGAACTGGAGCAAGTCATGATAACGTAACACTCGCCCGATCGAAAAGTATACTTGGGTACAGGGTTAAACCTCGAGCTTAGGAAAAAACTCATTCAATTTCTTATAGCTAACGAAGATTGTTTTGCTTGGTCCCACCTTGATATGACAAGGATCCCACCGGAGATAACCACTCACAAGCTAAGCTTGGACCCGAAGTTCCACCCGGTCAAGCAAAAGAGGAGACCCCAGTCCAAGGTCAAATATGATTTCATCAAGGACGAGATATCTAAACTCCTTAAAATAGGATCAATTCGGGAGGTTAAATATCCAGATTGGTTAGCAAACGTAGTGGTAGTCCCCAAAAAAAGGGAACAAATTAAGAATGTGTGTGGATTATAAATATTTGAATAAAGCGTGTCTCAAGGACTCTTTCCCTTTGTCTAACATCGATCGCATGATCGATGCGATGACCGGCCATAAGATCCTCAGTTTTCTCAACTCTTATTCCGGGTATAGCCAAATTCGGATGGACCCGGGTGATCAGGAAAAAACTTCCTTCATCACCAAGTACAACACCTACTGCTATAACGTGATGCCGTTCGAACTAAAAAAATTTCGGCGCCACTTACCAACGCCTAGTAAATTGGACGTTTGAAGAACAAATAGGAAAATCAATAGAGGTTTACATTGACGATATGTTGGTTAAGTCCCTGCGAGCAGAGGACCATTTGAAATATTTGCAGGAAATGTTCAGCATATTAAAAAAATACAATATGAAGCTGAACCTAGAGAAATGTGCTTTTGGAGTCGGGTCCGGTAAATTCCTTGGATTTATGGTATCCAACAGGGGGATCAAGATCAACCTCGATAAGATCAATGCCATAGAATATATCACTGTTGTGGTGAACAACGTGAAGGCCGTACAAAAGTTAATCGGTCGCATAGATGCCTTGGGACAATTTATTTCGAGGTCATATGACAAGAGCCACATTTGCTTCTCACTGTTGAAGAAGAAGAATAACTTCTCATGGACCCCGGAGTGCCAACGAGCCTTGAAGGAGATCAAGAGATATCTATCGAGCCAACCGCTGCATCACACGCTGAAGACAGACGAACAACTATACCTGTACTTGGCAGTATCGGAGATAGCGGTAAGAGGAGTCCTGGTCTGCGAAGAGAAAGGTACACAATATCCAATTTACTATGTTAGCAGGACTCTTGGCGAGGACGAAACTAGGTACCCTCACCTAGAAAAGTTAGCGCTCGCTTTGCTAAGTGCCTCTAGGAAGCTAAAACTGTACTTTCAATGTCACCCCATATGTGTCGTAACCGCTTACCCATTGAGGAATTTAATGCATAAACCCGAGTTCTCGGGACGGTTGGCCAAATGGGCCGTAGAGATCAGTGGGTACGACATCGAATATCGGCCTCGAACTGCCATTAAGTCTCAAATTTTGGAAGACTTTGTGGCCGACTTTACACCGACCCTAAGACACGAGGTCGAAAGAGAGTTGTTGTTGATTGAACTCGGGTACTTCTTCGGGAATTTGGAACCTCTTTACGGATGGCGCCTCGAACGCGAAGGGGTACGGACTTGAAATTGTCTTGAAACCACCCGCAGGTAATATAGTTAGACAATATATTAGGACTGTAAAATTAACTAACAATAAGGCCGAGTATTAGGCCATGATTGCAGTCTCGAACTTGCGAAAAGCTTGGGAGCAGAAGTGATCGAAGATAAGTGCGACTCCCTCCTTGTGATGAACCAAGTTAATCGGACGTTCGAAGTCAGAGAGGAATGAATGCAAAGATACCTGGATAAACTGTAGGTAACGTTACATCGGTTCAAAAAGTGGACTCTACAACATGTGCCTCGGGATCAAAATAACGAGGGTGATGCCCTTGCTAACTTTGGATCATCGGTCGATGATGATGAGTTCAACTCGGGGGCGGTAGTAGAACTCATGAGATCGGTAGTGGAAGAAGGTCACGCCGAGATAAACTCAACAAGCCTAACTTGGGACTGAAGAAACAAATATATAGAATATCTGAAGAGCTGAAAACTACCTTCGGACCCAAAGGAATCGAGGACTCTGCGTACGAAGGCGGCCCGGTTCAGCCTGTCCGAAGACGGTACACTGTTCTGGAGAACATTTGATGGCCCACTCGTAATATGTCTAGGACCCAGATACACCGAGTATGTTCTAAGGGAAATCCACGAAGGCACCTGAGGAAATCATTCGGGCGCCAAATCGTTAGTTCTGAAAATAATCAGAGAAGACTACTATTGGATCGACATGGAAAAGGACGCGAAGGAGTTCGTATTAAAATGCGTCGGATGTCAAAGGCATGCTCCGATGATTCATCAGCCCGGGGAGCTATTACATTCGGTCATGTCGCCCTGGTCGTTCATGAAATAGGGGATGTATATCATCGGTCCCCTTCCATGGGCACCCGATAAGGCTTAATTTATATTGTTTATGACTGACTATTTTTCTAAATGGGTGGAAGCCCAAGTGTTTGAGAAAGACAGGGAAAAGGAAGTTATTAAATTCATCTGGGACCACATAATATGTTGGTTCGGAATGCCAGTCGAGATCGTGTGTGACAATGGAAAGCAGTTCATCGGCAGCAAAGTAAGCAAGTTTCTCAAAGATCATAAGATCAAAAGAATCCTGTCAACACTATATCATCCTAGTGTAAATGGAAAATAAGAGTCCACAAACAAAACCATACTCCAAAACCTCAGAAAGAGATTGACTGACGAAAAAGGAAAATGGAAAGAAATCTTGCCTGAAGTCCTATGGGCTTACCGTATGACCTCGAAGACAAGTATCGGGGCCACTCCGTTCTCGTTAGTTTACAGCGCCGAAGCTCTAATACCGGTCGAAGTCGGAGAACCGAGTCTTAGGTTCCGATATGCAACCAAAGAATCAAACAACGAGACCATGAATACGAGCCTGAAACTATTAGATGAAAGGCGCGAAGCCGCCTCATCCGGATGGCCTCCCAAAAACAATGGATCGAAAGGTATTACAATCGAAGAGACAACCTTCGACACTTCAATGTCGGGGACTTAGTGTTGAGGAAGGTCACATTAAACACCCGGAACCCAAATGAAGGAAAGCTGGGACCGAACTGGAAAGATCCGTATCAAATTATCGAGATCACCGGGAAAGGGTCGTACAAGCTCGGAGCAATGAACGGTGAGAAACTATCGAACAATTGGAACGTAACTCACTTGAAATGATATTACTGCTAAGGCCTGAAAGCACGCATTGCACTCTTTTTCCCTTGAACCGGTTTTGTCCCAAATGGGGTATTCGACAAGGTTTTAAACGAGGCAACAGTGGATCGTGCTAACTTAGAATCGAAGATCGGTTGTCAATAGTATCCGAGGCTTCTCTATGATCAACCCCAAACACCGGGGGGCATCACCTTCAGATAACGATTATGGCAAGGAAAGAAACTTTGTGCTCTAATAGTCTAGGCTCGATCGATAGGATTTACTCTAAGGGACAAACAGTCGAATGAACGTGCCAACATAGACTGCCCGAGCCCGGACACAAATTTTGAACACATATGTAACTTTGTATATTATGCACAAAATTGAAAGGAAGTTTCTACCTTGCGAATAAATATTTTGCCCCTTGAAAATTTTTCTTTTCTTAAATTTGATCCCCTAAAAACATCGATCCCAAGGGCCACCTCACTCGGGGACTGCCCTAAGGTAGATTCACATAGCCAGGGATAATGAAGCCAGGAGGCACCCCGAACTTTAAAGGCTACGGCCACCCCCATTCGGGAACGGTTATCTCGGTTAAGCCCGGATGACTCGAGGTGACAAGCCCACTGGGCAGCACATGAACTAGAAAGGCTACGGCTGTATTAAAATAATTCAGAGACATCCGAGACCCGTAACAAAAAAAAAGGGCCTTCAAAATTTCTAAACCGGTTCAAAAGGCTACTTTCAGCAAATTGTAATCTATAAAAAAAATATTCTAAGTACTATGGGGAAAGCTTCCAGTCATACCGAGCCCCCACGAGTCTTAAACAAAATAACATCGAGAGCAAAGCCTGTTCGAACCTCTGAACAAGACCAAATTATTATGTGCTAAGGTATTCGATATCTTTACAATCATAAGGAAAAAAGCAAAAGGAAACGAGCTTAAAAACTATCAAAGGGAAAAAAGCCTCATATATATATATGAAAAGATCTTTACAAAGGCCTTTACAAAGGCCAAACGGCCTTGACAAAAAAGTACAAAAGTACAAAAACAAGAAAAAAAAAATCTACAAGGTACTTAATCGGCTTGGTCTCCACTGGAGCCCGCCTCGTCGCCGAGACCATCAGAATATTCTCCGCCCCCGGATTCGTTCGAACCCTCGGAGTCTTCTTCATCCTCGGGATATGCCAACTTCTTATCCTCGGCCTCGAGCCCTATAGCATTTTCAACCTCGACCGACAAATCCAAACCCCGAGCTAGAACTTCCTCGAGGGCCTCCCTTCGGGACTGCCACTTCACATAGTCGACAATATCTTTCAAGCAGTCCCGGGCTGCCTCATCATCGGCTTTATACTGGGCCACCATCTCATCGGCATTAGATTTGGTTACTTCAACCACCAACTTGGCCACCTTAAGCTCCTTGGCAAGGGTCTCTCGATCAGAAACAACCGAGCTTAGTTGAGAATGGAGCTCCTCAATCTTTTGGGACCGTGACTCAGCCTTATCCCTCGTCGCTCGAAGCTGGACCTCCGTCAAGGTCAACTGCGCCCAGGCAGTCTCCTCTTCCGAGGCCAGGCGATCCATCCTGCCTCTCCATTCTTCGACCTCGACCTTGACTGCATCCATCTCGGCTCAGAGCTGGTCGATCCGATCAATCTTCTGCTGAACCTGTGGGTTCCGACCATTAGACACCGTGTCTAGCTCATCGTCACTAACTTCAAAACTTTTTACCTGTTCGACCAGGCCGCGTGTTCTTTCCGAGCCACTTCCAACTCAGTTCAAAGGCTCTTAGCCTGTCCTTCACGCTGCTCACTGAGAAGTTTGTACGAGTCTCTCTTCACTGTAAGCTCTCTGACTTCGGCTTCGATCTAGTTCAGCTCATCTCGGTACCGGAGGAAAGTTTCATGGTAAAGCGCTAAGGCCTACAAATACGAAGAAAAATATTAGGATTATCAATGAATTAATTCAAGTATAAAATGAGAAATTGAAATCATCGAGAGTTATCTAAAGTTAGTCGGTTCAGCACTTGTTGTGCTTCGTTGAATAGGCAGAGCACATCTACCTCGTTCATTTTGGCCTGGTCTTCTTTGGTCACCAGGCACCGGAGGTAACTGGCCAACCCTACGGGGGCGGAAAGAACCTGGGAATCCTTCGGAACGGTAATGACAATGGACCATTTTCGATCAAGATCCACACTCGGGGCAGGGAACCGGTTGACCAATTTCGGGCTCGAGTTAGGCCCGCCTGCCCCCGAGGTCGTACTCTTCCTCGGTACCTCTATGTCACCCAATCCGGTGACGTCTTTTGTGGTTGTGGAATCCACGCCGTCAAAAATGCAGTGAAGGGGATCGTCCGCTCCGTGGGCCCCCTCGTTGGGGCGCTCTTTCACCATTTGAGCCTCCTTGCACATGGACTCGGTGAGCGAGGGTGACTCGGTGATGTCTATCACACCGAGTTCCTTCTTCGGGGCATTGCCCGCATCCCGGGAAGCCTCGGCCCCAGTTTCCTCATCGATCTCAGTGACTTGAGGTAGATATGCCTCACGGATCTCTGGTTCGGAGGCCCCCTGATTTTCAAGATGCGATGGCCCGCAGGCCTCTAGAGCAAAAGGTTCTTCTTCTTCGGATTCGTCCCCCAACCGATAGTGCGAATCTGAAGCTGGTGCTCGGGCGCTGGTGTTTTCTCTAGACTTGCGCACCAGCCTTCTCCTTGTTTTCTTTTTCTCCGAGCTCGGGGAACTCGGAGCCCTCTTTCCTTTCTTCTCTTTGACATGTCTCGGAGCAGGGGACTCAGTAGGTAAGTCCTCGCCACCGACTGGAGGCCTCAGCTTGACATCCTTAGATAAACCTACAAAAAATGAGTAAAGGGAGTAAGGGCTTAATATTAAAAAAGGAATCTTAATACTACCTACTCGGGAAAGAAGTCTCACCATGGGAACGGGCCTACCAGCGGCCTTTCGAGAGCTTGCTCCACGAGTGCTCGGAATAGGGCATCTGTGATACGATACCCTTGACCCACTCCTTGAATCAAGGGACGTCGTTTGGGACCCGAGCGACGGCTACACCACCACAAGGCACCGATAAAAAAAGAGAAGTAGGTGTAAAATCGACGTTCGAAAGTAAATCATACTTACGTGAGGTATTCCACTTCTTAAGAAATGGCCTACACTCAGCTAGGATCAAGTCTGAAGTCCTCACTCAGACAAAACGGCATTTTCAGCCCCGATCCCGGTCCTTATCAATACTTGAGAATGGGGCTTTACTGGCCCGACGCACAAGCTTCATCAGTCCCTCCCCTGGAAGATTCGGGGACTGTATAAGCGGAGTAGATGATCAATGGTGAACGAGCACACATCGATTTTGTTCATAAAAAAACGGAGAAGGATCACGATCCTTTAGAGTGATGGGTGAAGCTGGCCTAGGCACACATTGTACCTTCTACAGAAATCCAAAATGATTGGATCCACTGGGCCCAATGTAAAGGGATAAGTGTAAACACTTAAGTATCCCTCGACATGGGTGGTAATGGCTTCATCGGGGTTGGGGACCACTATGTCCTTATTAGCCCAGTTGCAGTCTTTCGGACCATGGGGAGGATCTCTTCAGTGATCGAGCAGACGTATCTCGAGACCTCCTCACACCGGCCTTGTACAGAGGAAGGCTTTTCGACCTTGAAATCGACGTTGACCGAGTATCCCCCGGGGATGAACATTTTCAAAGGGGGTTCAAGTACTGGTTCATCAATGGCAACGCACGAAACGGTCTCCTCGGCCTCAGTAGCCGATCGCGAAGTTGAAGGAGTTTTTTTCTGGGGAACGGTCTTGGAACTCTTTGCCATTTCTTTAAAAAATGGAGGAAAGTCTGAGAAAGATGGAGAAAGAAAAGAATATTGAAGGATTAGACTTATTGTCTTGAGATGAAGATGGGTAAAAATTCTTGCAAAGGGACTCGAATAACCGGGGCAAATGTGCTCAAGAGTATTGAAATCTTAAATGTACGAGGGTAGAAGGTTTGATGTAAAGTTAAAATGAATAACGGAGGGGGTATTTATAGTAGTTCAGCGACGTTTTGCATCCAGGGACGGACGACCGACGACTGGCATGCATTTAATGCCATTAAGACTTGACTGAAGAAATGTTTCAGTTGTTTCGTCGTTTCTGTCACGGTCTATCGAAGTAAGAATCGGAATCTCATGTCGTTTCTCGTCGTTCACTCTCCGAAAAATGAGGGGATTATCTGTATACGGGTGAAATCGAGCTCATGGTGCATCCTAGCCTCCGACAAGATAAGCCAGGCTCGAGATATGGCAATAAGGGACCAAAATCGAGCTAAAGTCCCACCGGGCTAGAACCGGGGGCATGATGCCTGCCTTCGAGAATATCGAGGCCATTATCCTAGAATCAGTCCTAGCCTCGAACGACATCGAAGAACATTGTCAGACAATCGAGCATAGCCAATAGAAGGCCGAAATATCCGTGACCGACCAAATGTTACGGCGGGAATCTCGGCACGGATCTATGAGGAACCGGCAATCAGCAGATCAGAAGATTTTTTTACCTTTCATAGAGTTGTACCTAAAATAGGACTCCCCTACTATATAAAGGGGGTCTAATAATTCATTTGACACAATGTAACACGCACTAAAAAGTAATATGTTTTTTTTTCTGTCTTTAAGCTCTTGTTCTTTCTTGATCGACACCGGTCCCGGCTCGAGAGTAATTATTCCATCAAAAGCTAAAACTATCCAAGTCGTGTGGTTTGAATTTATTTCATCTTTGTTTATTCAATAGCAACTTAATTTATTGCTTTGTATCAAATTAATCCACATATCCTTAAAACCACTTACAAATTTAATTGTTATTCGATTTTGAGGGTAAACAGAAAATAAGGCCAATTTTATAATAGAAACAAAGCATATACCATTAATCATTCTTTGCCTATGAATTTAAATTCCTGCCATGACACGTAATTTAATCCCTTATAAAATATGTGGACGCTCACATTCGCATAATATGACCATTGACATTTTAAGGAAATAAACTATTGTAGTACTTTGTTATAGTGGGCATTAATGTGAGTCTAAAATTTAAAATTTACAAAAAGTAATGATGCCTAAATACAGCTTATGATGAGCCTAGTTGAACACATGTCCTACGTTTCTTAATTTTGTTAGGTAAAATGTGTAAACCATAAAAATCAAACCGACCCATAGTATTTTGTTTTTTTAGGACACGCTCCTTTTTTTTAATAACTAGTTTTAGTGTACGTGCGTTGCACGTATTTTTTTAGGTTTATCGATAAAAATGTGTAAAATATAAAATAAAAAGGAATTGTGTGTAATAACAATTAATGTTATGATAGATGCAAATTTAACGAAAACATAAATATTATAACATTGATACAATAGTTGAATTTAAAAGAAATTTGGTATCTTCTGGTTTATGTGAATTAATTATATAGTATTTGATTATCGATATTTTATTGTATGAAAAAATAAATGTGTTATCATGTTGTATCCGATCTACTATCTCTTTCTGGATGATATTCTTGGTGTGTGTTATTTCTTTGTTATTTCTTTTTTATAAATTTATTATTTACATAGTTCAAATAAGGAAGGATTTTGATAAAATCAATAATTTTTATTTTGAGCATCTCAAAAATATTAAAAACATATTGTACTTTAAAATAAAAGAAAATTATTTTTTATATTTGACTACTATTTTAAAAGAATAATATGACGCGAATTATGAAAAAAAGTATACCAAAGGGATAAAAAAATATAATTGCTCTTTAACAATATAAATATATTTTACAAGGAAAAATAGGCTGGGGCATTACTAATACATGGGTCACCAAAAACCTTGTGATTTCTGAAGACGCCAATTTGAATAGAAAAAATACACTCATGAGAGAAGCACCTTAACCGTACAATATGTTAGCTAGAGCCCCGATTAAATTTCAATCATTATATTATTAACTGTTGTTGCCTTCGCTAATCAGAATAAATCTTATAGATATTTATCACAAATTTCACAAATACATAATCCATACTAAATAAATATCAAGTAGCCTGGTCTCAAATACTAAAATAAATTAACTGAATTGAATAACAAACTATACTCAATTACCTACAAATTTATACATATTTTCCGACTAAAAAAAACCCTTGTGCTTGCACTCATATGCAAAATATATAGAAAATAAAATAATTCAATGAAGGCAGTTGGAATGGAAATAGTTGAACTCACCTATTTTTAAGAAAATAAAGACATTAATCATCTCTAGTCTGCACATTAAACAAAAAACCCTATAGTTTGATAAGAGCTAAAGTGGCAATCTCCAACTAACTTATATGATAAACCAAAACAAGACAAGAGCTCTTCAATTTCAATGTAGGACGCTATGAAAATATGTGACCACCAATATCTCTAGAAGCTGATTTAAATCTTTGTTAATTCATTGAATTTTTTAAAAAAATACCAAAATTTTTAATACATATACCGTTATTGATAATACCTTTTAATTATAAAACTTTACAATATGTTGAACTCTAACCTTCATTGATATTGACACATGAAATTAATTTTTGAAAAAGAATTCATATCATACGAAAAATAAATTACCTTAAGAAATGAATACTTTTATTCCATGCGGCAATAGTTGTTTAAACCTGAAATTAGAGAACAAAATCAAAGAATTATTAGACGAATACATAACTGTACCGTTGTGCAAAAATACTACACGAAATAAATATTGTAGAATAAATTAGAAAGGTGAAAAAACTACTATGGTCAAATATATCAAAGCAAACCCTTAGTACACATATTCTAGAAGATTAAAGTAAATCCTAAACCTAAACAAAGAAGAAACACAACGTAAGAGACACATTGTAAGCATATGTAACATTGATAATAAAAGAATTCTAAACCTTAAAGAAAGCCATGAAGTAAAGAATCTAAACAAAGAAAATTGTAAAGAATGCGGCAGTAAGAGATCCTAATTCGAAACCAAGAAAACCCTAAATAACGGTAATATACGATAATTTTGGGTTTTTTCCAAAAATAAAAGAAAATTATTAGTGATTGCAATCACTATTATATCCAAAGTAGAATCCACTTATTAAGGGTAAAAAAAGGCGAACGACATTTCGATAGGGGTTTTGTGCTTTTAATAAAACTTTTTTAAAATTCATAAAAATTAGTTCTATTATAAAAGTAATAAAGGAAAAATATACAACTTCTTTATAAAATCTTCTTGTTAAAGATTGATTCTAACTATTAATAAGGGAGAATAAGCACACAGGAGGTCAACATGCGTGCTTGCTTCCTTGAGGAAATTATGGTAACTTCATGTAAAATGGAGCAATGTGATTGACTGAAAAAGTTTTTTACTGTAGCTTCCATGTAAATATCTAAATAACTTGACAAAAATATCCCTTCAAAGACCGTGTCAATGCTACGCAATATAACCAAGGGAAATCGATAATGAAATAAAAGAAATTATATGGTTCAAAAATCACGAAAACCTTTTATTTTAATCCAAACCTAATATCCATAAAATTCAAATATATATGTCACAAGGCTAATGGTGCTTTAATGACCGTTGGTGTACGCTTATACTTTTATTCATACCGTAAATCATTTGACTTGAGTTACAATTTAGTTAACCGCAGTAAATATAAAATAAAGGTTGGAATCTACATGCAAATACGTAACATGATTACATAAAACTTTTACCTTAAGATTTTACATAAAATTATTTGAAAACCTTTTGCATCATTTGTTATGCAATTTAGAAGTTTCTTTATTATTAGCTTTTTAAATGGTCTTTATCTTAATTACTCACATTGCTTTCTTGAACTTTTATTAATTATTATTACTCTAAGACTTTTCATTAGTAACTTGATCATGCAAAGGAATTGAGAATCTATCTATCTAAATTAATTTGTATCTCTATTTAAATTTTTTAAAATATTTTTTAATGAAAGATCTTAAGATTGTTAGATGACTTTTTTTGTATCGATTATAAATATTATATGATACTTGAAATTTTTAGTTGAAACTTCAGCAATTCTTGTGAACTTGAAACATGAGAAATTAAAAGTCGAAGTTAGTGACATTCTATTCTACCATTTTTTTCAAACATAAAAAGATTGAAAAATTAATTTTTGGATATTTTTTTTCCACAAAAGTAAAGTAAGATTTAATTATTAGATGTTCTTATAGATGTTTAACAATCAATCGCTTCTAAAAATTAAAAATAGACCGAGACAACGATGTTATAATAGAGAACTTTAAATGTATAAAATACAAAGATTTATACAACAGAAGAAATATAGGTGAAAATAAAACCATACATCATGTAACTATTTGCATATATTAACATCTCACGAACATAAATTAAATTATAAAACTTATTAATTATTTTTAAATTGGATCAATTATTTAACACATAAACAGGTAGATAAAAAACAGTATAAAAGAAAATCTTGGATTACAATACAGTTATTGGGCTCGTGCTCGGCACGGGACAACCTTCACTAGTACTATAAATATACATGACGAAGACTCCCAGGTCTTTTCCGCAGAATGAATTAGTTTTCGCTTAAAATCAGTAAATTTAAATATGGAATTCATCTATCTTCCCTTTTAGAGAGAACTCAATCCACAAAAAGTATGAAGCACCAGCTTTTAACATGGGAAGAAGAAAAAAATATTACAGACTACAAAAGATAATATAAACATTATTTTGTAATCACCTTAGTTTCTAGGGCAAAATTCAGGGCGGACAACTACATTCTTCACATCGACCCAATACAATCATTTCAAATTATCTTCTATAATATTACCTTTGAAATAGCATCACAATTCAAGAAGAAAGAAGAATTACCGAATATAATAATGATTTAAAACTAATGAATTACTAAAATCAAATTATGAAAAAAATTTATAGAATAAAAGAGGTAAATTATTCTAACATCTAGAAATAAATACAAAATTAGTTCATGAATTTAATTGCTGAAGAATGAAATCGAAAGATTACCAAAGATACGAAAGTTTTCTGCCCCAATCATCAGCGAGAAACCTGAAAGAAACACAGACAATTATCTCGACTCAAATGCAAAATTAATTCACGAATTAAATTGTTGAAAAAAAATCATAATTAAATTGTTGAAAATAATATTGAAAGATTATCCCATATAGGAAGATCTTCTGCCAACCATTAGTGTCACGACCCAGTTTCACCTATAGGTCATGATGGCGCCCAACACTATAGTTAGGCAAGCCAACTAATAAATTAAACATATATCGATTAAATTTAAATCCAAGAAAAATATAAATACCAAATTCTATCAATGTGTGTGCCAAGACCTGGTGTCACAAGTGTATAAGCATCTAGTAGATTATACAAAACTTTCAATACTGTCTGAAATAAAAATAACCAGAATGAAAAGTACAAGGAGAGACACTAGTAGCTGCAGAACGGCTCAGAAAGGCAGCTCACCACTATACCCCTGGATAACGTGAGTGTAAGACGATAGGTCCCCCACTAGTACTTGCCTCAGGTCCTCCACAAAAAGTGCAGCAAGTGTAGTATGAGTACATAAGCAACGTGTACCCAGTAAGTATCAAGCCTAATCTCGAAGTGGTAGAGACGAGATGACCGACTTTGACACTAACTATGGGTCAATAATAATAATTAAAATACAACTAAAATATCTAAATCAGCATGATTCACAGAATTTACAATAATTTATTTAACCAACAGAAATAATCAAATTCCTTCAAATGCAACAATTCTCAATATATTAATTAAATTCCTTCAATTCAAATAATTTTTAATTTATCAATTAATCTCATTTACAGGAATAACAATTAATTCCTTAACAGGCAGGCATAATAATTCATTAAATTCCAAGGATTCTCCAATTTATCAATTAGTGTCGCAAGCTTTAATAAGCTATTAAGATATCGTGTGATTATTATTATTAAGCACAATTTCTGCCGAGGACGTACGGCTCAATCCAGAGTGTCGTGTACACTGCCGAAGGACGTGCGGCACGATCCATAGATGTATATATCCTGCCGAGGCATTCGGCCCGCTCCGCAAGAAAGGAGGACATTTTCTTATGTACCTCCGGAATGAGAGTATATTTATTATAAGATAAATTCAGGAGGAAGAACAATTTCTCTTACCAATTAATTAACTTAAACAGAAAATCAAGTATATGAGATTTTCATCCTTTAATATTTTTATCTAACAATTCACAATATATATATATACATACCAAATAATATTAATTAAACAAAGAATATAATTTACACAAGTAATTCATGCTTGGAGTTCTAAACTACCCAGACTTTAGCATTAATAGTAGCTATGCACGGACTCTCGTCACCTCGTGCGTACGTAGCCCCCACAATTAGCAACAATTATTTAATTTTTAATCACTTATGAAGAAATTTCTCCCTCACAAGATTAGACAAGAGACTTACCTCGTCTTGCTCCAATTTAATCCACTAGAAGACCTTTTCCACGATTATCCAACTCTGTCTGGCTCGAATCTAGCCAAAATAATTCGATACAATCACTAAAAATTATTGGAATCAATTCTATAAGAAAATACTATATTTTCAATAAAATTTTCGAAATTAATTAAAAATTCGTCTGTGGGGCCCACGTCTCGGAATCCGGCGAAAGTTACGAAATATGAACGCCCGCTCAACCACGAGTCTACCCATACCAAAATCACTAAATTCCGATAACAATTCGGCCCTCAAATCCTCAAATCTATCCAAGAGGATTTTCAAACTTTTCCAACTCAATTCACCAATTAAATGATAAAAATAGTGATGGATTCGGGTAATTTAACCAATATTGAGTTAAGAACACTTACCCTGTTGTTTTCTCTGAAAATCTTCCAAAAAATGCCTAAATCCGAGCTCCAAATTGTTCAAAAATGGAAAATGGGATTTTCAGAACTTAAGCTCTCTGCCCAATGATTTCTTCTACGCGATCGCGTAGCACAATTTTTTTTTCCTGCCCAAACATTAACCCTACGTAATCGCATCAAGTCCCACGCGATCGCGATGCACCAGGTTCTGACTCTACGCGATCGCATCCGTTTTCACGTGATCGCGTAGCACAACGCATGGCCCAGCTTCCTCTCAAATTTCCCCTACGCGATCGCAAACAATGACACGCGATCGCGATACACACACTGGCCAATCCTACCCAGCTGCCCAAATTAACCCTACGCGATCGCAACCCCATTCACGCGATCGCGTAGAACAAATTCACCTCTGCCTAAATTACTCTACGCGATCGTAGACCAACCTACGCGATCGCGTATAAGGAAATCAGAAGAAAATACCGCAGTTATCAGCAGTGTTCCAAAGGCCAAAAGTGATCTGTTAGTCGTCCGAAACTCACCCGAGCTCCTCGGGACCTCGACCAATTATACCAACAAGTCTCAAAATATCATACGAACTTAGTCAAACCCTTAAATCACACCAAACAATGCTAAAACCACGAATCATCCCCCAATTCAAGCTTAATGAAACTTAAGATTTCCAACTTCTACATTATGTACCGAAACCTATCAATTCAAGTCCGATTGACCTCAAATTTTGCACACAAGTCATAAATGACATAACAGAGCTATGTAAATTTTCGGAACTAGATTCTAACCCCGATATCAAAAAGTCAACTCCCCGGTCAAACTTCCAAACTTAAATTTCTATTTTAGCCATTTCAAGCCTAATTTAACTACGAACTTCCAAATATAATTCCGAACACGCTCCTAAATCCAAAATCACCATACGGAGCTATTTGAATCATCAAAATTCTATTCAGGGGTCGTTTTCTTACAATGTTGAGCGAAGTCAAACTTGACCTCTTAAAGCCAACTTAAGGAACCAAGTATTCCGATTTCAACCCAAACACTTCCAAATCCCGAACCAATCACCCGCAAATCATAAATCATTAAAAGCACATACGGAAAAATTTATTTTAGAAAACGAATTCTAAAAGTTAAAATGACCGATTGGATCATTACAATTAACAAGAAACTTGAAGCTGGCGAAAGCACTGACCGTAATTCAAATTTCTACTGAAATAAACTTTATAGTATTAGCATTGAAAGACCTAAAAACTTCTAAAACCTCGATCCAACAACCAAAAATTAAGTGGGAAAAAGAAGAATAAAGCACAAGTGTCATGCAATACCAAATTCAAAATATAAAAGAGAAATCAAAAACCAAAATTAGAAATGATATCTTACTAATGATATGGACAAACTAAAAAGATCAGGAAAGAGAATCCAAGATAAGAGATTTCCAAGTTAGGCAATGAACAAACCATGAACAACGATTTCACCACAAATCAAAAGACCAAAAAATAGACTCTTAAAACAATGATAGTACAATAATATAAATAATGTTCAAGTGAAATACAAATACCAAAACCATACTTTTTCCTTTAGAGCCTACGGCGATTTATTTAGGTCAAGGGATCCTAAGCCAAAAAAAAACAAAGAAAAGACACAATATAATTAACATTAATTGGTAGAAGAATCCTAAATATAAAGTGAATCCTAAAACCTAAGTATAGAAAAACCGTGTCCAACAAAAATGGGGTTATAAATGACAGTTTTGATACTTCTTAAAAAACACAATTACAATTTTATCCAAAATACAATATAATTACGAAGGGTAAAAAAGGCGAACGACATTTCGACAGAGACTTCGTGCTTTTAATATAGTACTAGTCTCATGGTACGTGCTTTGCGCGTGTACTCTATATTCATGAACACATAACTTTTAAATATTGCATATCCATATTAACCAATGTGTATGAGTTATTAAAAATATTATATGAAAAAATATAAGGTCCTGAAAATGATGAATGTTAATCCTATTTAGATAGCTTAAGACGAAATCATATCTTACATAAATTCTCATATGCTTTATTATGATTTCTCGCTTTGTCCCCACTTATCGAAGTTATTTAATTGTCTTCTTAATTTTTTGATTTATTAGCATATGCTTGATTGTGATGACCCAAAATGTCATCTTTAAATTTAATAAGTAATTATGTGTTCTAAGACCTAGAAAAATACTATTTATCATTCCTCGACTTGCGTTCGCAGTCCGTAAAATTTTCCGAAAAGTTTTCATGTGAAAAATGGATTAAAATGTGAAATAGAGCTTTAAAACTCAACTAGTTGACTTTGGTCAATATTTTTAGCAAACGAACCCAGATAAGAGTTTTGACAGTTCCGGTAGCTCCGTATCGTGATTTGAAAATTGAGCGTATGCACGGAATTTAATTTGGAGGATCCTAGCTCAAGTTATGACCATTTAACGGAACTAGCAATTTAAAGGCTAAAGATTTTCAAGTTTGACCACGGGGTTGACTTTTTGATATAGGAACCGGAATCCGACTATGGAAATTTGAACAACTTCGTGATGTCATTTATGACTTGTGTACCAAATTTGAAGTCATTCCGGATTCATTTAATATGTTTTGGTACGAGATTTGCAAATTGAAAAGTTTAAAACTCAAAATTCTAATCGTGGTGTGAATTGTAATTTTAATGTTGTTTGACGTGAAGTGAAACTCCGAATAAGTTTGTATTATTTTTATGGACTTGTTGGAATATTCGGATGAGGTCCCGAGTGGCTCGGATGAGTTTCGGACGAGCCACAGAGCAATTGGAACCTACTGCCCAGTGCTGGTTCTGGTGTGTTGCATCTGCGACATTTTGTGCGCAGGTGTATGGTCGCTCCTACGGAATTCCAGTCGCTTCTGCGACTTTGGTCAGCCTTGCCGAGCTCCGCTTCTGCGGAGAAATGAGCGCAGGTGCGAAACCGCATCCGCGATGGACGAGCCGCTTCTGCGATCACTAGTGTGCTTCTGCGATGTCGCAGGTGCGACATTTTGGGCGCAGATGCGGCCACTGGACAAGCTGCCCTGTTCCGCAAATGTGAGGCCGCAGGTGCGAAAATATAACCCGCAGATGCGAAAATACTGGGCAGAATACATAAAATCGGGTCTTAGCCCTTTTTACTCATTTTTGAGTTTCAAGTCTCGGATTTGGGCGATTTCAAGGAGGATTTTCACGACTTTGAATTGGGGTAAGTGTTCCTTATCCTATATTGATTATATTTCATAAATCTATGTCTATATTCATCATTTATTTCGGATTTAGATGGAAGAAATCAGATTTTTATAAAATCTTTAAAAAATGAAAAGTTAAGATTTGAAGGTCCATTTGATATCGGAATTGGACAATTTTTTTATGATTGAACTCGTATCAGAACGGGTTTTCGGATTTCACGAGTTTTTTGGGATTTGAGACGTGGGTCCCACTGTCGAATATTTAAATAAATTTCGAATTTTATCCGAAAAATTAATAAGTTCATATGGAATTAATTCTTATGATTAGTATTGAATATATCAGATTGTTTGTGAATAGATTTGAAGCTTTTAGATTCAAATTTAAAATGAAAAGCTGTAGTTGAATAATTGATTGGAATTTGCAAAGCAAGGTAAGTGTCGTGGTTAACCTTGACTTGAGGGAATAGAACCCTTAAATTATTTGTTATGTGAAATGCATATGAACGACGTATAGGCGAGGTGACGAGTGTCTATACGTTGTCAAATTAATTGTTTGTGTATTTACTTGAAAAATCATAAATTATTTTAAATTATGAATTAATTGTTATAATAATTATTTCTCTCTCATTCTTTGTCAAATATTAATTCTTGAATTCCTGCATTAATTGTTACATGCTATTTGAATTATGTGCCTTAATTATTATTTGACATTTAGCATATTAAATATTAAACTGCATATTTTCTCTTTAATTTCTATAATAATTTGCTATTTGCCTTTGTTTGTTTCGTAATTAAATCATAATTATTGTATGCTTGTTGTTTTATAATTTAATATTAATTGTTGCATTTATTGGGGAAATTCTTCTATAAGAATTGGTAAATGAATATGATGGAGGAGCGGGTTGCACACCGCAACAGGATTTATTATAATGAATATATTGGAGGATCGGGTTGCACGCCGCAACAGAATTAATTATAATGAATATATTGGGGGATCGGGTTGCAAGCTGCAACAGACTTATTAAAAGTCCATATTGGAGGATCGGGTTGCACGCCGCAACAGACTTATTTAAAAGTTGACATATATATATATATATATATATATATATATATATAATAGTCCATATTGGAGGATCGGGTTACACGCCGCAACAGACTTGATTAAAATGAATATATTGGAGGAGCGGGTTACACGCCGCAACAGAACTGAATGTGAATATACTGTGAGAGTGGGTTGCACGCTGCAACAGAACTGAATGTGAATATATTGTGAGAGCGGGTTGCACGCTGCAACATAATTGATAGAATTGATAATTGGTTATGACTGCTGAGTTGGCTTCAATTATTATAAACGAGTTACCTGATTTATTTCTACTATTGTTGTTGTTACTAATATTGCGTACAGGTAATGTAAGTGACCCGCCTTAGCCTCGTCACTACTTCGTCGAGGTTAGGCTCAGCACTTACCAGTACATGGGGTCGATTGTACTGATACTACACTCTGCACTTCTTGTGCAGATTTTGGAGTTGGTCCCAGCGGCGTACCATAGACTTGCTCGGATTTCAGCTACCAGAGGAGACTTGAGGTATAACTGCATGGCGTCCGCAGTTCTGAAGTCCCCATCTATTTTACTTTAGCTGTGTGTTTATTTCCAGACAGCTTTATTTTATTCAGACCTTTATTTGTATTTATTCTAAAAGCTCGTGCACTTGTGACACCAATTCTGGTATGGTATTTAGACACCATTATTTTTATGGATTATTCACTATATTTTAGACTTAACTTCCGCAATTGTTCTTTGTTATTAACAAATTCAAAAATTGTTTTAAAAATGGATAATATTATTCTAACGTTGGCTTGCCTAGCAAGTGAAATATTAGGCGCCATCACGGTCCGAAGGTAAAAATTTCGGGTCGTGACAGTTGGTATCAGAGCACTAGGTTACATAGGTCTCACGAGTCACGAGCAAGCTTAGTAGAGTCTGAAGGATCGGTACGGAGACGTCGGTACTTATCTCTCCGAGGCTACGAAGTTTAGAAACAATATCACTTCTTTCTTATTCTGTCGTGCAATTTTTATTCCATCATCAATGATTGAACCATTCTACTCTTATTCTCTCGTAGATGGTGAGAACATGTAATACCTCTACCGATGGTCAGGGACCAGAACCCCCGATGGCAACTATGGCCAGGGGTAGAGGTCGAGACCGAGGTCATGCTAGAAGCCGAGGTAGAGCTCCGTCCAGAGCTCGAGCAGCTGCACCTGTTGAAGAACCTCAGGTGGACCTTCGGGAGGAGGTTCCAGTTCAGAATGTACCAGTTGGACCAGTTCAGGTCCCGGAAGGATTCATAACCACTCCAATACTTCAGAACGCTTTAGTCTGTTTGGTAAGTCTTATGGAGGGCGTGGCCCAGAATGGTACATTTCCAGTAGCACCAGCTATCTCACAGGCTAGGGGAGGATCACAAACTCCCACTACTCCCGCTCCGGAGTAGATGGCTCCCCAGAATCAGGCTCCAGCAGCCCCGCCAGTTGGGATAGTTCAGCCAGTTATTGCGGCACAGACCGGTGATAGGCCCGCCATGTCTTCTGAGGCCTTATTGAGACTGGATAAGTTTACTAAGCACTTCCCAGTTCACTTAGTGGTACACCTTCTGAGGACCCACAGGATTATCTTGAACGTTGCCACGAGGTGCTGCGGAACATGGGTATAGTTGAGACCAATGGGGTTGATTTTGCTGTATTTTAGATGACGGGTTTCGCCAAGAGATGGTGGAGAGATTATACATTGACCAGACCAGTTGGATCGCCTGCACTTACATGGGAGCAGTTCTCTTAGCTATTTCTGGAAAAGTTCCTCCATATCACACTGAAAGAGGAATTCCGCAAGCAATTTGAGCGTCTACAGCAGGGCAATATGACTGTTACTCAGTATGAGTCCCGTTTTGTGAATTTGGCCCGTCATGCTCTCCTTTTACTACCTACGGAGGGAGGGAGAGTGAGGAGGTTTATTGAGGGACTCACTCACCCTATCAGACTTCAGATGGCCAAGGAGACCGGAAGTGAGATTTCTTTTCAGGCGGCTGCTAATGTCGCAAGGAGGCTAGAGATGGTTCTTGCACAGGAGAGAGGGCAAAGGTCCAATAAGAGGCCTCGTCAGTTTGGTGGTTTCAGTGGTGCCTCGTCTGGAGGCAGAGGTAATTTTGGTAGGGATCATCCTCCCAAACCATTTCATTCAGCACTTCATGCATCTCCCGGTGCTTCAGGGAGTCACGATCCTATTATGCATTACTCTGGGCAGCCAGCATTTAGTGCATATTCAGCTCATATCAGTGCACCACCACTCCAGACTTACTATAGTGGTTATCCGGCACATCTGGGTCAGCTTCAGCTTCAGCAGCCACAACATCAGGATGGGTGTTATGAGTGTGGAAACATTGGTCAGATCATGAGGTATTGCCCTAGATTGGCGAGTAACAAATCTCGGCAAGATTCTCGTGCCATCATACCGGCACCAATTTCTTCACCGCCTGCTCAGCCAGCTAGAGGTAGGGGTCAGGCAGCTAGAGGGAGAGGTCAGGCCATTAGAGGTGGAGGTCAAGCGTTAGAGGTAGAGGTCAGACCGTTAGAGGTGGAGGCCAGCCAGTTAGAGGTCGTCCCAGAGATGCAGTTCAGAGTGGGGGGGGGCCCAGTCCCAATTTTATGCTTTTCCAGTTAGGCCTGAGGCCGAGTCATCTGATGCTGTGATCACATGTGTTATTCCAGTTTTCCATAGAGATGCTTCAGTTCTATTTGATCTAGGATCTACTTATTCCTATGTGTCCTCCTATTTTGCTTCATATTTGGTTGTGCCTTGTGATTCTCTGAGTGCTTCTGTGTGTGTATCTACACCGGTGGGAGACTCTGTTGTAGTAGATCATGTCTATCGTTCGTGTGTGGTTACTATTGGTAATCTTGATACTAGTATGGATCTTCTACTTCTTGATATGGTAGATTTTGATGTCATCTTGGATATGGATTGACTGTCTCCTTATCATGCTATATTAGACTGTCATGCCAAGACAGTGACCCTAGCTATGCTGGGGTTACCTCGGTTAGAGTGGAAAGGAACTCCTGGCCATTCTGCCAGCAGGGTTATTTCTTATATGAAAGCTCGGCGTATGGTAAAGAAAGGGTGTCTAGCCTATTTGGCTTATATTCGTGATCCTAGTACGGATGTCCCTTCTATGGACTCAGTACTAGTTGTTCGTGAATTTCCAGAAGTATTTCCTGCAGATTTGCCGGGGATGCCACTTGACAGATATATTGACTTCTGTATTGATTTGGCTCCGGGCACTCAGCCCATTTCTATTCCACCATACCGTATGGCCCCGCCGGAGTTGAAAGAATTGAAAGAGCAGTTACAAGACTTGCTTGATCAGGGATTCATTAGACCTAGTGTCTCGCCCTGGGGTGCACCAGTATTATTTGTAAAGAAAAAAGATGGCTCTATGCGGATGTGTATAGATTATCGGTAGTTGAACAAGGCCACTATCAAAAACAAATATCCGCTGCCAAGAATTGATGACTTATTTGATCAGCTTCAGGGTGCCAAGGTATTTTTGAAGATCGATTTGTGGTCTGGTTACCATCAGTTGAAGATTAGAGCATCTGATGTCCCTAAAACAACTTTTCAAACTCGGTATGGGCATTACGAATTCCTAGTGATGTCATTTGGGTTAACAAATACCCCATCAGCATTTATGGATTTGATGAATCGGGTGTTCAAGCCTTATTTGGATTCTTTTATGGTTGTATTCATTGATGATATCTTGATTTACTCCAGCAGTCAATAGGAACATGAGCAGCACCTTCGAAGTGTGCTTCACACCTTGAAGAATAATCAGTTATATGCCAAGTTTTCAAAATGTGAGTTTTGGTTAGACTCAGTTGCCTTTTTGGGGCATGTTGTATCGGCAGAAGGCATAAAAGTGGATCCTAAGAAGATTGAGGTTGTTCAGAATTGGCCTAGACCTACTTCAGTTACAGAGATCCGGAGTTTCCTGGGTTTAGCAGGTTATTATCGTCGGTTCGTGGAAGGGTTTTCATCTATAGCAAGCCCATTGACCAGATTGACCCAGAAAGGTGTCCCATTCAGATGGTCAGACGAGTGTGAGTTGAGCTTTCAGAAGCTCAAGACCGCTTTGACTACAGCGCCAACGTTGGTATTACCGACAGGTTCAGAATCGTATGTGGTATATTGTGACGCATCTCACATTGGGCTTGGTGCAGTATTAATGCTAGATGGCAAGGTAATTGCATATGCGTCGCGACAGTTGAAAGTTCACGAGAAGAATTATCTTGTTTATGACTTAGAATTGGCAGCCATTGTTCATGCGCTGAAGATTTGGAGGCATTATCTCTACGGTGTCTCGTGTGAGGTATTTACTAATCATCGTAGCCTTCAGTATCTGTTCAAATAAAAGTATCTTAATTTGAGGCAGAGAAGATGGTTGGAGTTGTTGAAAGACTATGATATCACCATTTTGTATCACCCCAGAAAGGCCAATGTGGTGGCCATGCTTTGAGTAGAAAGGCTGTGAGTATGGCCAGTCTTGCGTATATTCCGGTTGGTGAGAGGCTATTAGCTGCAGATGTTCAGACTTTGGCTAATCAGTTTGTGAGGTTAGATGTTTCAGAACCCAGTCGGGTTCTAGTTTGAACAGTCGCTCGGTCTTCTTTATATGAGCGCATCAGAGAGAGGCAGTATGATGATCCTCACTTACTTGTCCTTAAGGACACAGTACGGCACAGTAATGCCAAACAAGTTGTTGTGGGGGAAGATGGGGTTCTGCGAATGCAGGGTCGTATTTGTGTGCCTAATGTGGATGGGCTTCGTGAATTAATTCTTGAAGAAGCACACAGTTCCAGGTATTCCATTCATCCAGGTACCGCCAAAATGTATCAAGATTTGTGGCAACATTATTGGTGGAGGAGAATGAAAAAGGATATAGTTACATATGTAGCTCGGTGTCTGAATTGTCAGCAAATTAAGTACGAGTATCAAAGACCTGGTGGTTTGCTTCAGAAGTTAGAAATTCCTGAGTGGAAGAGGGAGCGTATCACTATGGATTTTATTTTTAGGCTCCCACGGACTCAGAGAAAATTTGACGCAGTTTGGGTCATTGTGGACAGGTTGACCAAGTCAGCACATTTCATTCCAGTGGCAATTACCTATTCTTCAGAGAGGTTAGCTGAAATTTACATTCGTGAGATTGTCTGCCTTCACGGTGTGCCCGTGTCTATTATTTCAGATCGAGGTACGTAATTTACCTAACATTTCTGGAGGGTTGTACAGCGTGAGTTAGGTACGCGGGTGGAGTTGAGTACAACATTTCATCCACAGACAGACGGATAGTCAAATATTGGAAGATATGCTCTGCACTTGTGTTATAGACTTTGGAGGTTCTTGGGATCATTTCTTGCCACTTGCAGAGTTTGCTTATAATAATATCTACCAGTCGAGCATTCGGATGGCTCCATATGAGGCATTATATGGAAGGCAATGTTGATCGCCAGTTGGTTGGTTTGAACCAGGAGATGCTCGGTTGTTGGGTACCGATTTGGTACAGGATGCCTTGGATAAGGTCAAGATTATTCAGGATCGACTTCGCACAGCTCAGTCTAGGCAAAACAGTTATGCCGACCGTAAAGTTCGTGATATTGCATTCATGGTTGGAGAAAAAATATTGCTCCGGGTTTCACCTATGAAAGGTGTAATGAGGTTCGGAAAGAAGGGCAAGTTGAGCCCTAGGTATATCGGACCCTTTGAAATTCTTGAAAGGGTGGGTGAAGTAGCCTACATGCTTGCATTACCACCTAGTTTATCAGCGGTTCATCCGGTGTTCCATGTGTCTATGCTCCGGAAATATCATGGTGATCCGTCCCATGTGTTAGATTTTAGCTCAGTCCAATTGGACAAAGATTTGACTTACGAGGAAGAGCCGATGGCTATTCTAGCCCGGCAGGTCCGACAAATGATGTCTAAGAGTTATCCTTCAATTCGGGTACAATGGAGAGGTCAGCTGTAGAGGCATCTATCTGGGAGTCCGAGTCCGACGTGCAGATTAAATATCCATACCTTTTCTCCAACTCAGATACTTTTTTTTTCTAACTCCGTTCGAGGACGAACATTTATTTTAGAGGTGGAGTATGTGATGACCCAAAATATTATCTTTAAATTTAATAAGTAATTATGTGTTCTAAGACCTTGAAAAGCACCATTTATCATTCCTCGACTTGCGTTCGCAGTCCGTAAAATTTTCCGAAAAGATTTCATGTGAAAAATGGATTAAAATGTGAAATAGAGCTTTAAAACTCAACTAGTTGACTTTGGTCAACATTTTTAGTAAACAAACCCGTATTAGTATTTTTGACAGTTTTGTAGCTCCTTATCGTGATTTGGGACTTGGGCGTATGCCCGAAATTTAATTTGAAGGTTCCTAGCTCAAGTTATGACCATTTAACGGAACTAGCAATTTAAAGGCTAAAGATTTTCAAGTTTGACCACGGGGTTGACTTTTTGATATAGGAATTGGAATCCGATTCTGGAAATTTGAACAGCTCCGTTATGTCATTTATGACTTGTGTGCCAAATTTGAAGTCATTCTGGATTCATTTAATATGTTTTGGCACGAGATTTACAAATTGAAAAGTTTAAAACTCAAAATTCGAATCGAGGTGTGAATTGTAATTTTAATGTTGTTTGACGTGAAGTGAAACCCCGAGTAAGTCTGTATTATATTTATGGACTTGTTAGAATATTCGGATGAGGTCCCGAGTGGCTCGGATGAGTTTCGGACGAGCAATAGAGCAATTGGAACCTGCTACCCAGTGATGGTTCTGGTGTGTCGCATCTGCGACATTTTGTGCGCAGGTGCGTGGTCGCTCTTGCGGAATTTCAGTCGCTTCAGCGACTTTGGTTAGCCTTGCCGAGCTCCGCTTCTGCGGAGAAATGAGCGCAGGTGCGAAACTGCATCCGCGATGGACGAGCCGCTTCTGCGAAGAAGACCGCTTCTGCGGTCATAGTGCGCTTCTGCGATGTCGCAGGTGCGACATTTTGGGCGCAGATGCGGCCACTGGACAAGCTGTCCTGTTCCGCAAATGCGAGCTTTGTCTCGCAAATGCGAGGCCGTAGGTTCGAAAATGTAGCCTGCATATGCGAAAGTGCTGGGCAGAATACATAAAATCGGGTCTTAGCCATTTTTACTTATTTTTGAGTTTCAAGTCTCGGATTTGGGCGATTTCAAGGGGGATTTTCACGACTTTGAATTGGGGTAAGTGTTCCTTATCCTATATTGATTATATTTCACAAATCCATATCTATATTCATCATTTATTTCGGATTTAGATGGAAGAAATCAAAGTTTTATAAAATCTTTCAAAAACGAAAAGTTAATATTTGAAGGTCCATTTGATATCGGAATTGGATAATTTTTGTATGGTTGAACTCGTATCGGAACGGATATTCAGAGTTCGCGAGTTTTTTCGGGATTTGAGACGTGGGTCCCATTGTCGAATATTTAAATAAATTTCGGATTTTATCCGGAGAATTAGTAAATTCATATGGAATTAATTCCTATGATTATTATTGAATATATCAAATTGTTTGTGAATAGATTTGAAGCTTTCTGAGTCAAATTTAAAAGGAAAAGTTGTGGTTGAATAATTGATTGAAATTTGCAAAGTGAGATAAGTGTCGTGATTAACCTTGACTTGCGGGAATAGAACCCTTAAATTATTTGTTATGTGAAATGCATGTGAACGACGTATAAGCGAGGTGACGAGTGTATATACGTCGTCAAATTAATTGTTTGCGTATTTACTTGAAAAATCATATATTGTTTTAAATTATGAATTAATTGTTGTAATAATTGTTTCTCTCCCATTCTTTGTCAAATATTAATTCTTGAATTTCTACATTAATTGTTACATGCTATTTGAATTATGTGCCTTAATTATTATTTGACATTTAGCATATTAAATATTAAACTGCATATTTTCTCTCTGATTTCTATAATAATTTGCTATTTGCCTTTGTTTCGTAATTAAATCATAATTATTGTATGCTTGTTGTCTTATAATTTTATATTAATTGTTGCATTTATTGGGAAAATTCTTCTATAAGAATTGGTAAATGAATATGTTGGAGGAGCGGGTTGCACGCCGCAACAGGATTGATTATAATGAATATATTGGAGGATGGGGTTGCACGACGCAACATAATTAATTATAATGAATATATTGGAGGATCGGATTACACGCCGCAACAGACTTATTAAAAGTCCATATTGGAGGATCGGGTTGCACGCCGCAGCAGACTTATTAAACGTTCATATTGGAGGATCGGATTGCACGCCGCAAATAGACTTATTTAAAAGTCGACATATATATATATATATATATATATTGGGGGATCGGGTTGCACGCCGCAACAGACTTGATTAAAATGAATATATTAGAGGAGCGAGTTGCACGCCGCAACAGAACTGAATGTGAATATACTGTGAGAGCGGGTTGCACACTGCAACAGAACTGAATGTGAATATATTGTGAGAGCGAGTTGCATGATGCAACAGAATTTATAGAAATGATAATTGGTTATGACTGCTGAGTTGGCTTCAGTTATTATAAACGAGTTACCTGATTTATTTCTACTATTGTTGTTGTTACTAATATTGCGTACAGGTAATGTAAGTGACCCGCCTTAGCCTCATCACTACTTCGTCGAGGTTAGACTCAGCACTTACCAGTACATGGGGTCGGTTGTACTGATACTACACTCTGTACTTCTTGTGCAGATTTTGGAGTTGGTCCCAGCGGCGTACCATAGACTTGCTCGGATTTCAGCTACTCAGAGGAGACTTGAGGTATAACTGCATGGCGTTCGCAGTTCTGAAATCCCCATCTACTTTACTTTAGTTGTGTGTTTATTTTCAGACAGTTTTATTTTATTCAGACCTTTATTTGTATTTATTGTAGAAGTTCGTGCACTTGTGACATCAATTTTGGGATGGTATTTAAACACCGTTGTTTTTATGGATTATTCAATATATTTTAGACTTTACTTCCGCAATTGTTCTTTGTTATTAACAAATTCAAAAATTATTTTAAAAATGAATAATATTATTCTAACGTTGGCTTGCCTAGCAAGTGAAATGTTAGGCGCCATCACGGTCCGAAGGTGGGAATTTCGGGTCGTGACATTGATATAATTAAGTAAAATGATAAGATCATATTTATATATCTCTTTATCTCCTCTTAAATTAGATTATTTGAACCTGAAGTACAATTGTCAAGTTTTCTTTCAAAAGTTATTTGTCAATTTGAAAAATAAATTTACTAATATGGTGAAGTTGAATAATAATTAAATTGAATATTGTCTTTAATCAGTTAATTAAGAGCTCCATTATATATTTATTTTAATATAAAAATTTTGCTGCCTTTGTTAGTTTTCAAATTACGGTTAGAGGCCGTCTCCTTCCATTACATTATATGCACATCCTCTTAGGAAATATAACACGTAAACACTTATATTTTTAGTATTATAATATTATAATATTAAATATGGTAAATGTAATTGATTTTGATGTCCTAAATATTAGAATTTTCTGTGTAGTTGTTCAAATAAGGAAAACTTTATTAAGTAAAGTTTTAGTTGACTTCAAAATTCTAAATATTAGGAAAATAATTAAATGACTATTTTGTCTAGTGTGAACTATATTTTAAAGGATAAAAAAGACGAACGATATTTTGCTAAGGGCCTTCGTGCTTTTAATATAGTATAGATAGATTATAGTGTTCGAGCTAACTTGTGCGTACCACTAATTCTACATGGTAATTCGGCTCTTTTTCTATTGCCTACGGAATTCAGCATATTTTCAAGGAAATAATCGTTGCATGATGAAATTCATAACTCTTATTTCGGCAATATATTAAACATATATAAATCATATTTGTTAAGTTTGATCACCAAATTAAAACTGAAAATTGTGAGCACCACTAATATCTTGTAAATGATAGATACATGGTAGAACATGTATATATCATTTTTACTCCAATTTATCCTCAAAGAAACTAAGCAGCACTAAAATTCCATTATCTCATACTATATTCTTTTAACTTATTTTTTTTTCTCATTTTAAAACCGTTAAACTATTCAATCATATATGTCAACCATACATAATGGTCTCTCTTTTTTTCTTTCTCTTTTCTATTTTTCCTATGAGATTGTTTTGGCTTCATATTATACCATTAATTACACTTCAATCTTCTAACATTTCTTTTAAAAAATTGGATATATAACATAAAAGACTTCTACTTTATTCATGTCAACGCTACGAGGGCACATAGAAACATTTTTATGTTTTTTTGGTGTAAGAAACATGTTTTCTAATTCTTGAAATATAACATATAGGCAGAATACATAGTTTACCCATCAATCTTGTAGCGAAATCCCTGTTACACACCTCTCCTTCACGGAAAACTTTTTACACACTCAACCTTTTAAAAGTGTGTCTAAGACACACTACTTTTGACCAGATAGCACTTGAATGTTTACACACACAAAAAAGCGCGTGAAGCCCGTAAAAAATTCTATTTTTTGTCTCCCTCCCCCATAGGAACACCTCCCCCTCCCTCTGGTCTTCTTTCTCATACCACCCTCCCCCATCTTCTTCCTCAAATAGAATTTTTGAAAGAACATAAAATTTTAGATCTAAAATTGAGTGATTTTTGTTGGTTTATTGTCTAAATATTGTGAAAATTATTTATTTGTGATAGATTTAAAAGCTTTAACAATAGTATTGAATGTTTGGTAAAGAAATTTAGAATCCACCATTGTTAGGGTATCGAAAAAAGCTTGTAAATTCAATTGGGTCTTGTTAATTATTGGGTTGTTGAACTCAATTTGTTGCTCGATTATTTTCGGCTAGTTGTTTAGATAGTATGGTTGAATTTTAGTGTTGTTGGAAACTTTCTCACAAACAACTATGGTGGCGGCAACAATGGTAAGATAGAAAATAGGAAGATGAAGAAGATGAGTTTTAATTGTAAATTCTAATATTATTTTTCCTTTTTAAGGTCAATGACACATGTCACGACCCTATTAGGGCGTGACTTTCACGTTATTTGAAAAATTAGTCAAGCACAAAAGTAGTATGTCTTAGACACACTTCTGAAAGGTTAAGTGTGTAAAAGGTTTTTTGTGAATGAGAGGTGTGTACAAAAAATTTTCATTGCAAGGTCGATGGGTAAACTATGTATTTTTCCTGACATATATAACTTTGAGATCTACAAGAGGGACGACATTGTTAACATATAGAAGAATAAACCCTAACATATATAAGCTGTCATAGATGTGTTTAATAGAACACTTTTACAGCTTGTTTGGATGGTTGTTACAGCATGTTGTATTGTATCGTATTGTTACTTGAAATATAATATTTATTTTGATTGTTATTTAAATTTAATTTATTGTATCGAATCGTTAAATTTCTCGACGAAAAGTGCCACTTTATGAAACGACCAATTTGATGTGGTCACGTCGTTACCCTTATTTTTTTCCTCTCATATTGCCCTTTCTTATTATTAAATAATCATATTTTATCTTTACCCTACTTTTTATATAATAATTCTACCTCGTACCTTATCTTTTTTTAATAATATTGCAAGTTTATTTTTTATATTGTTGGTGCATGACATCATGAAACGACGGCAAATAATACAATCTATCCAATTAAATATTGTATATATCAAAACGATATAATACAATATAATATAATATTTTACCATACATTATGAAACGATATATCATACATAAAAACCATCCAAACAAGTTGTTAGAGGAGTTAAGATGTGCAATAGGTATTGGCCCAATTTTAAGTGTTCGTAAATATAAATAGAAAGGTCAAACAAATTTAAGGGGTGGTGACTGTAAGTGTGTTGCCATTCTAAATAGATGTGCATAATATTAATCACAATCCACAGCAAATTAAAGAAGATGACAATAGAATGTGTGACATATATCAAACTAATGTGTGGATCAAAGTTTATATCATTTTCATGTGATGAATTGATAGCTAGTGGTAGTGGTTAGAATGTAGTATTCTCAGTGCCACATTTACTCTCTGCCACACCTTTTCTCTTGTAAACTTTCCAACATCACCCATGCCTTTTAAATGTTAAATGGTTGGTACAAATTTTACTTATTTATTTACTTATTGATTCGTTGACTAAGTAATCATCATCATTGGTGGGGAGAAATTGAACGGTATTAGAATTCCAACTTTTTTTAAATGTAATATAACGTAGTACACTTTTCTGTAACCATTATTCTTTATAACATCACTTCACTATTATAGCATTCCAAAAAAAATAAACAAACGAAACTGTTAAAAAAAGATTTGACTATAGTTCTCATAGATCTACTTATACTGCAATATTAAGCAGTAGCTCAGAAGTAAATGATACATCTCATTTCGTGCACATATAAGTGTTAATTCTCACTAAATCCTTTCTTCTCAGCAACAATTGAAGTTATCGGGAGAGACGATGATGAAGGTTATCGACTATTGGCATGTTTGGCTAAGCTGGAAAAATATGTTTTTTTTGAGAAGTGTTTTTTTCAAAAGTGCTTTTCAAAAAATTACTTTTGGTGAGAAGCAGTTTTTGTTTGACTAATCAATTTGAAAATCACTTTTGAGCAGCAATTAATATTTGACCAAGCTTTTAAAAGATGCTTCTAAGTGTATTTTTTTCAAAATTGCTTTTCAAAAAAGTGATTCTCAGAAGAAACTATTTTTTTTCTGCTTTTCAAAAACTGTTTCGGTTTCTACTCAAAACACTTTTTTTTCTTTAAAAAGTTTGGACAAATACAAAAGACACTTTTCACAAACAAAAAAAAAAAAAAGAAATATTTTTGGCCAAGAAAAAAATTTGGCCAAACAAGCTATATATCGTAGACCCAACGAGTTCATGCGAACAACGTAATATTTCTCTTTCCTAAATCTTGTGCCTAATCCGCCCAAGGAAATTAAATAAAAAGACATGTTGAACTCTTCATTGTCTCGATCAGAAGTCGTAGTAAGAATATTAACCACTAATCAGCTTCACCTTATTATGATTAAGTAGTGATCAGTTGAAATTAAACAAATAGGAAAAGGGCTGGCCATGGAAAATATAAGGGTCACTTTTAACCTCGCTACTAACAATATATTCACAATTTACAATATATATATATATATAAGTGGGCAATAGAAAAGTGAGGTGGTACCTCTCTTTGGCCATCATTGGTATTTATATATTTTGTCAATTTTTTGGCCTTTTTCTCTTATATTTCCCTCAAAATATTTGCTGCAAAATTAAGACACTATTAAAAAATCAATTACTATCTACATTGATTGCTCAATTAAAGGGAAAGGCATTTAAGAAAATGAAGACTATCAGTTTTCGAATTCATTATCATAATTTCTATTTGTATTAATATTCTTAAGTTTTTATGCCTTTTACATTCATAACCTCCAAAACTTTAATGTGTAAGTTAATGACATGATTGTATGTATTCCTATATCTATGCTTATATGTATCACGATTCACAAGCCTAAAAGCCAGACAACAAATCCACGAGATTATCATATTAGCAGCATCTTTCATGTTATTATTTTGTTTGCAAAGCTATAAAATCAACGTGAAGATCACACTCTTGTGAATTCTTTTGTTGGATGTAGAATGGCTTTCTTTTTGTTCTTATTTGCTAGACTTTGCATTTTTTTCTCCATGTGTGGCCTTCTTTGAGTATATATTTATAAGATGTTACTTATTAATATACTCTTCCTACATCCACGAATTTGTTCCTTTTTTTTCTTTTCATTTTTCTGGTAACAGGATCCTTTATCTCTCCAAGATATTCGACACTATAAAGAATTAGAAACAAGATGAGTTTTGGCTTTTTACTTTCTTTTATTTATTTGATCCAACTAAGTTATAGTATTTTATTTTCTCTTCTATATTTCATTATTTATTTTGAATTTTAAGAATAAGCAGTGTTAGAACGGAAGTATATTGCTCTTGCAATGTTCATAAGAGGAAACGATTAAGGAACATTTCGACGTTACTATAAGTGCACATAAAATAAGTTTTCTCCTTCTCTTTTTTCGAACCTTTTGCTTCTTAGGTACTTGGAAGATTTTCTATTTTTTATTTTGATGAGTTAGTTATGTTTTTCAAATTATAGGATGAGTGTTATGAATAGAAGAAGCAAAGGAAATTTTGCAAAGAATTAGGAGAAGAAAAAGATAAACAAAGGGACTCCATAACTTCCAATGTCACTTCATTCTCACTTCCTTTTTTTTTTTTAATTTCTACCCTTTTCATTTCATATTTTCTTTTTATTTAATGGAAGACAATTTGTTAAAGTTCATAAGTTTTACTACTATCTAATCTAATACATTTTCTAATAAATATTAGTTTTGAATAACATTTAAATAATAATGAAAGGTGAGAGGAGTTACATAAGACCAAAGGTCTTCAATAGATATTTACTTTTTTTGCTTTACACTAATTAATATTATTGATAAGTAATATTTAAATAAAAATATGAGAGGAGATACATAAGACCAAAGGTCTTCAATAAATATTAGTTTTATGATAATTAATGGAGTATTAATTGTTAATATACATCACCTCTACGTATTATGAAGAGGATTGCTCCTCGAGTAATTTGTTACTACAAAGCTACAAACTTTGTGATGCTTTAATTTGGATTTGTTTCTTTATTTTAATTTTTCATATGTATTTTATAATACGATTGAGTTTTGATTTCCGTGGTATATATATCTTACATTACATATATCTATTTATATTTTGTACTATGAATTATTTTATGCGCGCGGTTAAGTTAACTAGTATATTTAAAAATAAAAAATTTTCAGAAACCACTAGTGGCTATTTACTTCCTATATCTACCATATATATATATAATTACTTCCTATAGCTACTATTCAGTTGTTACGGTAGTGTATTCATTGCATTCGCGCTGCTGTATTCATGAATATAATAGCAAAAAATGCCAAACAATCAGGGTAGTCCAGCTATACGCACATGTATTCACATGTATTCGCGCCATGTATTCATGAATACAGCAGCAAAAAGCGCCTAAAATCAGGGCAGTCCAGCTGTACGCGCATGTATTCACATGTATTTACGTTGTTGTATTAATGAATACAACAGCAAAAAAGCGCCTAAAATCAGGGCAGTCCAGTTGTACGTGCATGTATTCACATGTATTTGCGTTGTTGTATTCATGAATACAGCAGCAAAAAGCTGTCATGACCCGAAATTCCCACCTTCGGACGGTGATGGCGCCTAACATTTCACTTGCTAAGCAAGCCAACGTTAGAATAATATTATCTATTTTTAAAATAATTTTTATATTATTAATAATCAAGGAAACAAAGGCGGAAGCAAAGTTTGTAATATAGTGAATAATCCAAAAATAAAAAAAATAACGGTGTCTAAATACCATCCTAGAATTGGTGTCACAAGTGCACGAGCTTCTAGAATAAATACAAATAAAGGTCTGAATAAAATAAAGCTGTCTTGAAACAAACACACGGCTAATGTAAAGTAGACGGGGATTTCAGAACTGCGAACGCCGTGCAGTTATACCTCAAGTCTCCTCTGAGTAGCTAAAATCCGAGCAAGTCTACGGTACGCCGCTGAGACCAACTCCAAAATCTGCACAAGAAGTGCAGAATGTAGAATCAGTACAACCGACCCCATGTACTGGTAAGTGCTGAGCCTAACCTCGACGAAGTAGTGACGAGGCTAAGGCGGATCACTTACATTACCTGTACGCAATACTAGAAACAACAACAATAATAAAAATAAATTAGGTAACTCATTTATAATAATTGTAGTCAACTCAGCAGTCATAACCAATTATCATTTCCATCAATTCAGTTGCAACGTGCAACCCGCTCTCACAATATATTCACATTCAATTCTGTTGCAGCGTGCAACCCGCTCTCACAATATATTCACATTCAGTTCTGTTACAGCGTGCAACCCGCTCTCACAATATATTCACATTCAGTTCTGTTGCGGCGTGCAACTCGCTCCTCCAATATATTCATTTTATTCAAGTCTGTTGCGTCGTGCAACCCGATCCCCCAATATATATATACATATATATATGTATGTCGACTTTTAAATAAGTATGTTGCGGCGTGCAACCCGATCCTCCAATATGGACTTTTAATAAGTCGGTTGCGGCGTGCAACCCGATCCTCCAATATATTCATTTCAATCAATTCTGTTGCAGCGTGCAACCCGCTCCTCCAGTATATTCATTTACCAATTCTTATAGAAGGAATTTTTCTAATAAATGCAATAATTAATATGAAATTATAAGAGAACAAGCATACAAAAATTATGATTTAATCATGAAACAGACAATGTTAAATAGCAAATTATTATAGAAATCAGGGAGAAAATAGGCAGTTTAATATTTAATATGCTAAATGTCAAATAACAATTAAGACACATAATTCAAGTAGCATGTAACAATTAATGATTTAAAATAATTTATGATTTTTAAGTAATCATGCAA
Source organism: Nicotiana tabacum (assembly GCF_000715075.1). NCBI lineage: Eukaryota > Viridiplantae > Streptophyta > Magnoliopsida > Solanales > Solanaceae > Nicotiana > Nicotiana tabacum. The sequence continues at coordinate 14,052,622 of NC_134102.1, read as the reverse complement.
ATAATTAATTTGACGACGTATAGACACTCGTCACCTCACCTATACGTCGTTCACATGCATTTCACATAACAAATAATTTAAGGGTTATATTCCCTCAAGTCAAGGTTAACCACGACACTTACCTTGCTTTGTAAATTCCAAATCAATTATAAAACCATAGCTTTTCCTTTTAAATTTGCCTCCGAAAGCTTCAAATCTATTCACAAACAATTTGATATATTCAATACGAATCATAGGAATTAATTCCATATGAATTTACAAATGTTCCGGATAAAAATTCAAAATTCATTAAAATATTCGACAGTGGGACCCACGTCTCAAATCCCGAAAAAACTAGCAAAATCCGAACACGCGTTCCGATACGAGTTCAACCATACCAAATTTGTCCAATTCCGATATCAAATGGACCTTCAAATCTTAAATTTTTGTTTTTGGAAGATTTTATAAAAAACTAATTTTTCTTCCATAAATTCACGGATTCATGATATAAATGAGTATGAAATCATGAAATATAATCAATATAGGATAATGAACACTTACCCCAATGTTTTTCCGTGAAAATCGCCCAAATATCGCCATACCCGAGCTCAAAAATGGGAAAGAATTGAAAATGGGTCGAAACCCCATTTCCAGAACTTAAGTTCTGTTTCTGGAATTTTTACCCTTCGCGAACGCGGTCAGTGCCTCGCGTTCGCGAAGCACAATTATGTGCTGTCAAATTTTACTCTTCGCGAACGCGAAAGCTAATTTTTCTGGCTAGTCTCTTTCCCTTCGCGAACGCGAGGCTTCTATCGCGAAGGCGAAGATTTGTACCTCAAACCTTCGCGAACGCGGTCACTATGTCGCGAACGCGAAGCACAAAACGTGCCAGCCCAATTTGCTCTTCGTGTTCGCGAGAGTACCTTCGCGAACGCGAAGAAGAACACACCAGAAGCCTGAAGTTTGCAGAAAATCAGATTTCCTAAGTCTGAAATCATCCAAACCAAACATGCACATAAGTTCTAAAATATCATACGAACTTGCTCGCGCGATCAAATCGCTAAAATAACACCTAGAACTACGAATCAGATACCAAATCAAAGGAAGTTTTTAAGAAAACTTTAAAACTTATATTTTTACAACCGGACGTCCGAATCACGTCAAATCAACTCTGATTCTCACCAAATTCGGCAGACAAGTCATAAATATTATAGTGGACCTATACCGGACTCCGGAACCAAAATACGGACCCGAGGTCAATAAATCCAACATCATTAATTTCTTAGAAATTATTAAGCTTTCAAGCTTTTAATATTTTATCAAAATTCCATAACTCGGGCTAGGGACCTCGAAATTCGATTCCGGGCATACGCCCAAGTCCCAAATCACGATACGGACCTATCAGAATTTTCAAAATACTGATCTGGGTCTGTTTGCTCAAAATGTTGACCAAAGTCAACTTAGTTGAGTTTTAAAGCTCTATTTCCCATTTTAATGCATTTTTCACATAAACACTTTCCGGAAAATTGTACGGACTGTGCACGCAAGTAGATGAATGATAAATGGTATTTTTTGAGGTCTTAGAATACAAAATTACTTATTAAATTTAAAGATGACATTTTGGGTCATCACACTCTCCACCTCTAAAACAAACGTTCGTCCTCGAACGGAGTTAGAAAAAGTACCTGAGCTGGAGAAAAGGAGTGGATATTTACTCCGCATGTCCGAATCAGACTCCCAGGTAGATGCCTCTACCGGCTGACCTCTCCATTACACCCAAACTGAAGAATAACTCTTAAACCTCAACTGTCGGACCTGCCGGGCTAGAATAGCCACCGGCTCTTCCTCGTAAGTCAAATCTTTGTCCAATTGGACTGAGTTGAAATCTAACACATAGGACGAATCACAATAATATTTTCGGAGCATAGACACATGGAACATCGGATGAACCGCTGATAAACTAGGCAGTAATGCAAGCCTTTAGGCTACTTCACCCACCCTTTCAATAATTTCAAAGGGTCCGATATATCTAGGGCTCAACTTGCCCTTCTTTCCAAACCTCATTACACCTTTCATAGGTGAAACCCGGAGCAATATTTATTCTCTAACCATGTATGCAATATCATGAACTTTACGGTCGGCATAACTCTTTTGCCTAGACTGAGCTGTGCGAAGTCGATCCTGAATAATCTTGACCTTATCCAAGGCATCCTGTACCAAATCGGTACCCAACAACCGAGCCTCTCCCAGTTCAAACCAACCAACTGGTGATCGGCATCGCCTTCCATATAATGCCTCATATGGAGCCATCTGAATGCTCGACTGGTAGCTATTATTATAAGCAAACTCTGCAAGTGGTAAGAAATGATCCCAAGAACCTCCAAAGTCTATAACACAAGCGCGGAGCATATCTTCCAATATCTGAATAGTGCACTCTAACTGTCCATCTGTCTATGGATGAAATGTTGTACTCAACTCCACCCACGTGCCTAACTCACGCTGTACAGCCCTCCAGAAATGTGAGGTAAACTGCGTACCTCGATCTGAAATAATAGACACTGGCACACCGTGAAGGCGGACAATCTCACGAATGTAAATTTCAGCTAACCTCTCTGAAGAATAGGTAACAACCACTGGAATGAAATGTGCTGAGTTGGTCAACCTGTCCATGATGACCCAAACTGCGTTAAATTTTTTCTGAGTCCGTGGGAGTCCACAACAAAATCCATAGTGATACGCTCCCACTTCCACTCAGGAATTTCTAACTTCTGAAGCAAACCACCAGGTCTCTGATCCTTGTACTTAACTTGCTGACAATTCAGACACCGAGCTACATGTGCAACTATATCCTTTTTCATTCTCCTCCACCAATAATGTTGTCGCAAATCTTGATACATTTTAGCGGTACCTGGATGAATAAAATAGCTGGAACTGTGTGCCTTTTCAAGAATTAATTCACGAAGCCCATCCACATTAGGCACACAAATACGGCCCTGCATTCACAGAACTCCATCTTCCCCCACAGCAACTTGTTTGGCATCACTGTGCTGTACCGTGTCCTTAAGGACAAGTAAATGAGGATCATCATACTGCCTCTCTCTGATGCGCTCATATAAAGAAGATCGAGCGATTGTGCAAGCTAGAAACCGACTGGATTATAAAACATCTAACCTCACGAACTGATTAGCCAAAGTCTGAACATCTGCAGCTAATGGCCTCTCACCAACCGGAATATACGCAAGACTGCCCATACTCACAGCCTTTCTACTCAAAGCATCGGCCACCACATTGGCCTTTCTGGGGTGATACAAAATGGTGATATCATAGTCTTCCAACAACTCCAACCATCTTCTCTGCCTCAAATTAAGATCCTTTTATTTGAACATATATTGGAGGCTACGATGATCAGTAAATACCTCACACGAGACACCGTAGAGGTAATGCCTCCAAATTTTCAACGCATGAACAATGGCTGCCAATTCTAAGTCATGAATAGGATAATTCTTCTCGTGAACTTTCAACTGCCGCGACGCATATGCAATTACCTTGCCATCTTGCATTAATACTGCACCAAGCCCAATGTGAGATGCGTCACAATATACCATATACAATCCTGAACTAGTGGGTAATACCAATACTGGCGCCGTAGTCAAAGCGGCCTTGAGCTTCTGAAAGCTCATCTCACACTCGTCCAACCATCTGAATGGGACACCCTTCTGGGTTAGTCTGGTCAATGGGCTTTCTATAGATGAAAACCCTTCCACGAACCGATGATAATAACCTGCCAAACCCAAGAAACTCCGGATCTCTGTAACCGAAGTAGATCTTGGCCAATTCTGAATAGCCTCTATCTTCTTAGGATACACCTTTATGCCTTCTTCCGATATAACATGCCCCAAAAAGGCAACTGAGTCTAACCAAAACTCGCATTTTAAAATTTTGGCATATAACTGATTATTCTTCAAGATGTGAAGCACACTTCGAAGATGCTGCTCATGCTCCTCTCGACTGCTGGAGGAAATCATGATATCATCAATGAATACAACCAAAAAAGAATCTAAATAAGGCTTGAACACCTGATTCATCAAATCCATAAATGCTGCTATAGCATTTGTCAACCCAAATGACATCACTAGGAACTTGTAATGCCCATACTGAGTCCGAAAAGCTTTCTTAGGGACATCAAATGCCCTAATCTTCAACTGATGGTAACCAGATCTCAAATCAATTTTCGAAAATACCTTAGCACCCTGAAGCTGATCAAATAAGTCATTAATTCTTGGCAGCGGATATTTGTTTTTGATAGTGGCCTTGTTCAACTGCCGATAGTATATATACATCTGCATCGAGCCATCTTTCTTCTTTACAAATAATACTGGTGCACCCCAGGGTGAGACACTAGGTCTAATGAATCCCTGATCAAGAAAGTCTTGTAACTTCTCTTTCAATTCTTTCAACTCTGGTAGGGCCATACGGTATGATGGAATAGAAATGGGTTGAGTGCCCGGAGCCAAATCAATACAGAAGTCAATATCTCTGTCGGGTGGCATCCCCAGAAAATCTGCAGAAAATACTTCTGAAAATTCACGAACAACTGGTACTGAGTCCATAGAAGGGACATCCGCACTGGGATCATGAATATAAGCCAAATAGGCTAGACACCCTTTCTCTACCATACGCCGAGCTTTCATCTAAGAAATAACCCTACTGGCAGAATGGCCAAGAGTTCCTTTCCACTCTAACCGAGGTAACCCCGACATAGCTAGGGTCACTGTCTTGGCATGACAGTCCAATATAGCATGATAAGGAGACAGGCAATCCATACCCAAGATAACATCAAAATCTACCATATCAAGAAGTAGAAGATCCACACTAGTTTCAAGATTACCAATAGTAACCACACACGAACGGTAGACATGATCTACTACAACAGAGTCTCCCACCAGTGTAGATACACACACAGAAGCACTCAGAGAATCACAAGGCACAACCAAATATGAAGCAAAATAGGATGATACATAGGAATAAGTAGATCCTAGAACAAATAGAACTGAAGCATCTCTATGGTAAACTAGAATAATACCTGTATTCACAGCATCAGATGACTCGGCCTCAGGCCTAGCTGGAAAAGCATAAAATTAGGGCTGGGCCCTACCACTTAGAACTGCATCTCTGGGACGGCCTCTAACTGGCTGGCCTCCTCCTCTAATGGCCTGACCTCTACCTCTAATGGTATGACCTCCACCTCTAGCTGCATGACCCCTACCTCTAGCTGGCTGAGCAGGCGGTGAATCAATCGGTGTTGGTATGATAGCATGAGAATCTTGCAGAGATATGTTACTCGCCAATCTAGGGCAATACCTCCTGATGTGACCAATGTTCCCATACTCATAACACCCATCCTGATGCCGTGGCTGCTGAAGCTGGCCCAAATGGGCCGGATAACCACTGTAGTAACTCTGGAGTGGTGGTGCACTGATAGGAGCTGAATGTGCACTGAATACTGGCTTCCTAGAGTAAGGCATAATAGGACCATGACTCCCTGAAGCACTGGAGATACATGAAGTGCTAAATGAAACGGTTTGGGAGGATGACCCCTACCAAAATTACCCCTGCCTCCAGACGAGGCATCATTGTAACCACCTAACTGACGAGGCCTCTTATAGGACCTCTGCCCTCCTTCCTGTGCAAGAACCATCTCGATCCTCCTTGCGACATTAGCATCCGCCTGAAAAGAAATCTCATTTCCGGTCTCCTTGGCCATTTGAAGTCTGATAGGGTGAGTGAGTCCCTCAATGAACCTCCTCACTCTCTCTCCCTCCGTAGGTAGTAAAAGGAGAGCATGACGGGCCAAATTCACAAAACGGGACTCATACTGAGTAACAGTTATACTGCCCTGTTGTAGACGCTCAAATTGCTTGCGGAATTCTTCTCTCAGTGTGATAAGGAGGAACTTCTCTAGAAATAGCTGAGAGAACTGCTCCCAGGTAAGTACAGGTGATCCGACTGGTCGTGTAAATGTGTAATCTCTCCACCACCTCTTGGCGGAACCTGTCATCTGGAATACAGAAAAATCAACTCCATTGGTCTCAACTATACCCATGTTCCGTAGCACCTCATGGCAGCGTTCAATATAATCATGTGGGTCCTCCGAAGGTATACCACTGAAGTGAACTGGAAAGAGCTTGGTAAACTTATCCAGTCTCAATAAGGCCTCAAAAGACATAGCGTGTCTATCACCGATCTGTGCCGCAACAACTGGCTGAACTACCCCAACTGGCGGGGCTGCTGGAGCCTGATTTTGGGGAGCCATCTGCTCCGGAGCGGGAGTAGTGGGAGTTTGTGCTCCTACCCCAACCTATAATGGCTGGTGCCACTAGAAATATACCATTCTGGGCCACACCCTACATAAGACTCACCAATCGGACTAGAGCGTCCTGAAGCACTAGAGTGGCTATGAGTCCTTCTGGGATCTGAACTGGTCCAACCGGTACATTCTGAACTGGGACCTCCTCCTGAAGGTCTATTTGAGGTTCTTCAACAGGTGCAGTTGCTCGAGCTCTGGACTGAGCTCTACCTCGGCCTCTGCCTCGGCCCCTAGCATGACCTCGACCTCGACCTCTACCCCTGGCCATAGTTGCCATCGGGGGTTCTGGTCCCTGTCCATCTATAAAGTTATTACGTATTCTCACCATCTGCGAGAGAATAAGAGTAGAATGGTTCAATCATCGATGATAGAATAAAATCGCACGTCAGAATAAGAAATGAGTGATATTGTTCGTAAACTTCATAGCCTATGAGAGATAAGTACAGACGTCTCTGTACCGATCCTTCAGACTCTACTAAGCTTGCTCATGACTCGTGAGACCTGTGTAACCTAGTGCTCTGATACCAACTGTCACAACACGAAATTCTCACCTTTGGACCGTGATAACGCTTTACATTTCACTTGTTAGGCAAGCCAACGTTAGAATAATATTATCTATTTTTAAAATAATTTTTATATTATTAATAATCAAGGAAACAAAGGTGGAAGCAAAGTTTGAAATATAGTTAATAATTCATAAAAATAACAGTGTCTAAATACCATTCCAGAATTGGTGTCACAAGTGCACGAGCTTCTAGAATAAATACAAATAAAGGTCTGAATAAAATAAAGCTGTCTGAAAACAAACACAAAGCTAAAGTAAAGTAGACGGGGACTTCAGAACTGCAACGTCGTGCAGTTATACCTCAAGTTTCCTCTGAGTAGCTGAAATCCGAGCAAGTCTACGGTACGCAGCTGGGACCAACTCCAAAATCTGCACAAGAAGTGCAGAGTGTAGTATCAGTACAACCGACCCCATGTACTGGTAAGTGCTAAGCCTAACCTCGACGAAGTAGTGACGAGGCTAAGGCAGGTCACTTACATTATATGTACGCAATACTAGAAACAACAACAATAATAAAAATAAATCAGGTAACTCATTTATAATAATTATAGTCAACTCAGCAGTCATAACCAATTATCATTTCCATCAATTTAGTTGCAACGTGCAACCCGCTCTCACAATATATTCACATTCAATTCTGTTGCAGCGTACAACCCGCTCTCACAATATATTCACATTCAGTTCTGTTGCAGCGTTCAACCCGCTCTCACAATATATTCACATTCAGTTCTGTTGCGGCGTGCAACTCGCTCCTCCAATATATTCATTTTATTCAAGTCTGTTGCGTCGTGCAACCCGATCCCCCAATATATATATACATATATATATGTATGTCGACTTTTAAATATGTATGTTGCGGCGTGCAACCCCATCCTCCAATATGGACTTTTAATAAGTCTGTTGCGGCGTGCAACCCGATCCTCCAATATATTCATTTCAATTAGTTCTGTTGTGGCGTGCAACCCGCTCCTCCAGTATATTCATTTACCAATTCTTATAGAAGGAATTTTTCAAATAAATGCAATAATTAATATGAAATTATAAGACAACAAGCATACAAAAATTATGATTTAATCATGAAACAGACAATGTCAAATAGCAAATTATTATAGAAATCAGGGAGAAAATAGGCAGTTTAATATTTAATATGCTAAATGTCAAATAACAATTAAGACACATAATTCAAGTAGTATGTAACAATTAATGCAGTAATTCAAGAATTAATATTTGGTAAATAATAGGAGAGAAATAATTATTATAATAATTAATTCATGATTTAAAATAATTTATGATTTTTCAAGTAATTATGCAAACAATTAATTTGACGACGTATAGACACTCGTCACCTCACCTATACGTCGTTCACATGCATTTCACATAACAAATAATTTAAGGGTTCTATTCCCTCAAGTCAAGGTTAACCACGACACTTACCTCGCTTTGTAAATTCCAAATCAATTATTCAACCACAACTTTTCCTTTTAAATTTACCTCAGAAAGCTTCAAATCTATTCACAAATAATTCGATATATTCAATATGAATCATAAGAATTAATTCCATATGAATTTACAAATTTTTTGGATAAAAATCAGAAATTCATTAAAATATTTTACAGTGGGACCCACGTCTCAAATCCCAGAAAAACTCATGAAATTCGAACACCCATTCCGATACGAGTTCAACCATACCAAATTTGTTCAATTCCGATATCAAATGGACCTTCAAATCTTAAATTTTTGTTTTTGGAAGATTTTATAAAAATCTGATTTTTCTTCCATAAATTCACGGATTCATGATATAATTGAGTATGAAATCATGAAATATAATCAATATAGGATAAGGAACACTTACCCCAATGTTTTCCCATAAAAATGGCCCAAATATCGCTTTACCCGAGCTCAACAATGGGAAAGAATTAAAAATGGGTAGAAACCCCATTTCCAAAACTTAAGTTTTGTTTCTGGGATTTTTACCCTTCGCGAACGCGGTCAGTTCCTCGCGTTCGCGAAGCACAATTATGTGCTGTCAAATTCTACTCTTCGCGAATGCGATGCATGCCTGGCTTGGCCTTCGCGAACGCGAAGGCTAATTTTCCTGGCCAGTCTCTTTCCCTTCGCGAACGCGAGGATTCTATCGCAAAAGCGAAGCTTTGAACCTCAAGCCTTCGCGAACGCGGTCACTATGTCGCGAACGCGAAGCACCAAACGTGCCAGCCTAATTTGCTCTTTGCGTTCGCGAGAGTACCTTCGCGAACGCGAAGAAGAACACACCAGAAGCCTGAAGTCTGCAGAAAACCAGATTTCCTAAGTCCGAAATTATCCCGTAGCCTATCCGAAACTCACCCGAACCCTCGGGGCTCCAAACCAAACATGCACACAAGTTCTAAAATATCATACGAACTTGCTCGCGTGATCGAATCGCCAATATAACACCTAGAACTACGAATCAGACACCAAATCAAAGGAAGTTTTCAAGAAAACTTTAAAACTTATATTTTTACAACCGGACGTCCGAATCACGTCAAATCAACTCTGATTCTCACCAAATTCGGCAGACAAGTCATAAATATTATAGTGGACCTATACCGGGCTCCAAAACTAAAATACGGACCCGATATCAATAAATCCAACATCAGTAATTTCTTAGAAATCATTAAGCTTTTATTGTTTCATCAAAATTCCATAACTCGGGCTAGGGACCTCGGAATTCGATTTCGGGCATACGCCCAAGTCCCAAATTATGATACGGACCTACCAGAATTTACAAAATACTGATCCGGGTCTGTTTGTTCAAAAGGTTGACCAAAGTCAACTTAGTTGAGTTTTAAAGCTCTATTTCCCATTTTAATGCATTTTTCACATAAAAACTTTCCGAAAAATTATACGGACTGCGCACGCAAGTCTAGGAATATTAAATAATACTTTTCGAGGTCTTAGAACATAGAATTACTTATTAAATTTAAAGATGACATTTTGGGTCATCACAAAAGCGCCTAAAATCAGGGCAGTCCAGCTCTATGCGCATGTATTCACATGTATTTGCGCTGCTGTATTCGTAAATACAGCAGTAAAAAGCGCCTAAAATCAGGGCAGTCCAACTGTATGCGCATGTATTCACATATATTCGCGCCATGTATTCATGAATACAGTAACGACAATCACCTTAAAAATAGGTATGTCGAGTTGTCTAAGAGAGAGGAAAAACATAAATAGCGTATTTCATGTCTTATTTCATGCCTCAATGATAGTATATACCATAAATACTTATTTTTCTATAAAATATAAAAGGTAGCTATAGAAAATAATATTTTAAAATAATTTTGATTTATAATAAATAGGATGTATACCTTTGCTATAGGAGGTAAAATTTCCTTTAAAAATTAGTCAATTCACCCATACTTCATGACTAAGTATCATGAATTTTTGAACTACTAATTTAAAATACAGGACATAAGATTCGAACTTGTGGACACAATTTTCGAACTTTAGGACACGATGTCCTGAAGTTTGAGCTTTGAGATTTAAACCCTAGGACATCATGTTATGAAACTTGAGCGAAATTGGCTAATATTTAAATACATTGTAAACTGTAAATATATTTTAAACAATATGCTTAATAGTGGCTACACGGTGTCATCTCCACAAAATATAACGATTATTCAAAAGGAGAAGAAAAAAGAAAAGAAAATCAATGGCATTTGCATGATGTGGGGTTCGGTAGGGGTGGGGAAGGTGACACTGGAACAGTACATATGATTATGTTATAAATTAATTTTGCCGAAAGTCAAAGTTGAAATATATGATTAAAGATGAATTATATGACTATTAGCATCGATCTACCATGTAAACATAAAAATAAGAAAATTTATTTTGTTCAATGATTTTCTCTACGTAGAACAGATCAATTCCATGCCGTCAATAAAGAATATAGGGACCAAAAAAAAAAGGATAAAGAAATATTCTCCAAAAGATTGCTTGTTTTAAAAATTTAATAAAATAGGCACGATTGGTGAGTAACCCTAAAAGGCCAATTTACTCATGAACAAAGTTGTGACTTGTGATCTGTCGATAAGAAAATAAACTTTGAAAAATCATATGCAGAACTTGTTCTTTATATGCCATGAATCTAATTTACCTTTCCAATTGCTTAATATTCAGATTGTGCAAACTCATATCTCAACAATAGTTATTAATAATCTGCAAAAAATACAAACAAATTTCTCATGAATCATGATAGATTGATGTTACTAATTACACATTTCCTTTAAAAATTAAAAAATAAGATTTTATTAATTAATTATTTCCTGAGACCACCTTTGAATTTGTCAAATATTCATATTTTCGGATTAGGAAGTGACAAATAAACGGGTTTGTAGTCTATATATTGTTCACTCGAGTACTCAATCGAACAATGGTTTTTAATTTCAGTCCTTTCAGCTCTCTCTCTCTCTCTCTCTCTCTCTCTCTCTCTCTATATATATATATATATATATATATATATATATATATATATATATATATATATATATATATATATATATATATATATATATATATATATATATATATATAGAGAGAGAGAGAGAGAGAGAGAGAGAGAGAGAGAGAGAGAGAGAGAGAGAGAGAGAGAGATTCTAGTCCTTTAATTTTAAGTTATTGGGTTCTAAATTAATAATTTATACATATTTAATGAATTTCTTAAAATAAATAATGGACCAAAGTTATTACCGGTTCATTATCAATTGTAACCACAAGCAAAAACAAATCAAATTTCTACATATGATGATAGCACAACTTGTTGCACAAGAAAAGTAAAATTGACCGTTCACTATTTATCTTATTCGATGATCTAGAAGAATTAACTCGAAACTCATATAATATTTTTTTACTTTATCAGATAACCGTCAATATAACATAGACCGAAATCGATGGCAAAACATAAGAGTCCTATTAATTAATTGACCATATCAGTGTTCACTATGTATAGTAAAACAAATTATTCATATTCGTTCTTCGCATCAAACCAATAAATGTAAAATATATATTTATACTATATGTTATGTTTTTACTTTAAGTTATAACTAGTACAAAAATTTAACTAGTAAACACAATTACGAGCAATCTTTTCATTTCTATAAAAATTGTTCTTTTCATGAAATCCACTACGTACGTGGAGTTGACATCATGCTAATGACTCTTGTTTCTTTTTCTCAGTCTAGTTAGAAGAATATATAAACCATCCCTTCGTGAAAGCTTTCTTTTATATATCAATATGATATTCAGTGGAGAATCAGGATTTTTATTACGAAAATTTAAAAAATAAACAACGTAAACTCCTAAAGAAATTAAAGAGATTTAACAGTTAATATATATATAGTTTTTAACCTTATATATATAGTATAATTTTTCAGCGAAAGGGATTCGATGAACCTCTCCCGACCCTGACTCCGCTCATGATGATACCACTAGACGAATATTCTATTTCCAATTTGTAAGATAGAGGGGCAAAGAAAATGATTTATTAGAAGTTGGAACTGAAGCATGGGAAAACAGTCATGGCCCATTGTTCCCCATTGCTTTGCTCAACTTGAAACTTTTACTAACACACCTGAATTATATGGTTCACTTCACATCTAGTTAACATTTATTTCTTACTACTAATCTTTTTCTAGATTTAAATCATTGAATTCTATAAGCTTTTCAACATTTATAACAGAATGGTGACTACCATCTTACATATAGAACCAAGTATAAGTCCAAAGTCAAAGATACATATATATAAAGCCTTAACCGATTTAAAATATGATAGAGCATAAGACAATAGTGCCCCAATTAGTTATTTTGGTTTTCACTAATTTTCTTAGTATTACAGAAAAGAATAGGCTAATCACTAATACATTATTTTATAAGTTATTAAGCTTTGCTGTCATGATTAGTAGATACGAAGAGAAAAATGATTGACCATGCGCAGAAGCGGATCTAGGATTTCTAGTACATGAGTGCACTACTAAAAAAAGAAGGAAAAACTGTAGTAAGTGGAAATTGATCCCTATACCTCTTGGTAAATAACTCAATTTTCAAGCAAGTGCATCATTCAATTTTCTTGGAGCATGGGTGTCAATAGTTAATATTATACCAATTTTAGAAAATATGTACATAAAGTATCTAATTTTACAGAAACACCTAGTTCACATGCCCCATAATTACACCTATAAATTCGCCCCTGCATGCATGCAAAGATACAACAATAAATATGCCTTAGGCTCAAACATGTTGAGATCGGCTATATCGGCTCCCTCCCTCCAAGAACTCTCCACTTTGCTCTTGGGGTGACTCGAACTCACAAGAGCTTGGTTGGAAGTGGAGGGTGCTCACCACTATAGCAACCCACTCTTGTCTAAAAAAAAAGAATATATATATATATATATATATATATATATATATATATATATATATATATATATATATATATATATATATATATATATATAAATATAAAAGTTAAATTTTTAATTACCATCTCAAAACAACCATTAATTAGAGGATTATTAGCATCTATATATTATTATCCTTTTGCAACCTTAAAAACAGAAACATGGAACTTCACCTTGAATATACAATTTCTCCACCTAGGACAATAAATTAAAACTGAATGAGGAAAAAGATACAAAATATTCTTAAGGATTCTTGTAAAATTAGTGCTACCAAATGGTACCATTTTTGTTTAATTTAAATCGAGTAATAAGATATGAGTTACTTATATTATAGTCTGTCTTGGCATGCCACATTTGCCAATACTTTTAATTAGATTATTTATTTTATAGCATACACAAGTCAAATGCTACAGATTGATGATGGCACAGCTTGATCCACAAGAACCACAAACAAAGTGAAATGGACATTTCACTATCTTCTTTGATCCATCATTCTGTTAGCTATTTGTTGAAATCTCACAACTCCTAACCTTTTTTCCGGATTAATCATTCGATATTCAAAACTTACTGAACTGACTAATTCGGATTTCAGACCTATCAGATCGACTAAAGGAGGCAAAGTGCTCTTAGTGAAAGGTTCGTCATTTTCAGGAATTAAACTTGAGACTTCGTATTAAAGAAAGAAGAATTTCAATCATCCTACTACATCCTTGGGTGATATTCTG